>NC_085960.1:0-692057 GCF_910591565.1 Cydia splendana | reverse complement strand
CGTGGTCATTTCTGTGTTTTATTAAAGTTAGGAATAATAAAACCGTTATTTTATTTGAATCACTAATTTGAGAACTTTCGACCTCAGTTCACTTTTTTATACCTTTTTGTAAAACACTTAGGATTTATCAGTTTTTAAAATCAGCAGAAGTCCTTGTAACAGCTTGTATTTTTTTTTAAGCGCAAAATCTAAGCTTGACATGCCTGAGCGTAAAAAAATTATTTCTGTCATGTTTTTTTACAACTGGTATCAACGTGAGGACGCTGATTTTTTTTAAATAATAACGTCATTTATTAAGGAGTATCTTACTAACAGAAACATTAAAAAAAACTCTAATAGTTTTTTTTTATGAGTAAATTACTTCACCCCCAAAATTTTAACCAAAAAAAACTTCAAAAATTCATAACTCGAATACTACAAAAAATCGGCTAATATACATGGGGTATATTCTGATAGCCCACGACTAGAGGAATCTAAAAAAAATTTTTCGACGTCAAGGTTTGGACCACCCTGTATTTACGTAAGGACTCGGTGAATACTTGTTTTAACTGGGATTTTTAAGTCAAAAAAATATTTCAGAAATACACAATTCTTTTGGATCCTATTTTAGCGTTTTTGTTTTTGTTTCATAAAGCTGTGTTTTTGATATATAGTTTGTCAAACCAAATTTGTCAGTAAATAAGAACAAAAAACTATACTCATCCATTACTTTTGGGTGCTAGTACTAGTGTAAGACAAAGATAATACGATTCTCTCTGTATATGTTTGAAATGAAACAGTCAACTAATATGTACAATGTAATGGCATTAAATAAATGTATTTTATTTCTGTCTTACTTTTACTTAAGTGAAAATAATCTGACATTAAATGTCAGATGATCTGCCCCTACGATAGTTATTACGTCGATATTATAATCCTTTAATCGCCCACCATATATAAATAGGTAATACAAAGTCAACACAGTACGAAATCTTTTATATTTTCCGTCCCTTCTCACCGAGACCAAACAACAATACAAACACTATCATATCAAAAATATCAAACCCATCGGAGGCAATATATAAAATCATATTTCCTACACATGATAGCTTGGACACTGCAGCTGCCCTTTTCACACCATAACAAACGGAAAGAGATGACAAATCTTGAAGAATAGCATAGTTTGTACATGTCAATTTTATATAGACCTCCGCTTCTCTACTAAATTGCTACGTCCAAAAGGTCTATGATAAATGGTCGCAAGTACTCGATCGTATACTGGAGAGGCAGTTACCGAGTACCGATTGTTCGAGTAATATATTATCTAGAAATATGACAAGGATTCTATTACTTTTTTTGAGACATAAGTTATAGCCTATCCTGAGAACAAAACGATGGAACGCTCCGAAGGTCTCTTTTCGAGTGAGATTACGTTTTCAACTGTCCATTTTACCTACCGTGAAACATTTTACCTACCGTGAAACATTTTTTAGGTAGTCGACTGCCAAAAGAAAGTAAGATAGAGTCGGACCAAAAAAAGTCTGCAGCGGATTTGCTAGCCATTTGCAAGTGTCATTTATACGTCATAAATTCATAGAAGTTTGACGTTTAAAATAACACTTGCACTGCGTGGGGTATCAAATCCGCTGCAGACTATTCTTGGTCTGACTCTATATAATATGTATATAAGTGCAGTACAGTAACTGGTAAATATAGTGTTACTAAAAATAACGGCATCAGTAAATGACATTGGTTGACCCGTAACCAAATGACATATCTTAAGTAACCAGACACTCAAGCCTTATCCTAAAAGGTCACTTCTGTGGACAATACAATAAAAGTTAACGACTAGGGTAAGTATAAAAATTAGCTCCAGATATAATACTTTAAACTCTCGCGTTTTGTACACATATTTAATTACACAAACGGGTCTACTAACTCAGCTGAAACGTCGGAATTTAACGTAAAAACAATGAAATTATATCGCGGGTCTACCGTTTATGTAATTAAATATTAGCTCTAGATTCCCTTGACTTTGCGATGTCTACAGGAAAGAAGAGTACGATTTAACCATACCTACTATAAAATGTGTACGACCCAAAATGTCGGCTTTACGAAGTTAGAGTAGCTGAATCTACACAAAGCTGTTTAAAAGCAATAATCACCGAGCTCTCAAAAACGAGTAACACCTGCTGCGGAAATTAAACATAAGTAAACGAGTATACACGCATCCCCGAAAGCGGCCATCTTGAATATTGTCGGCATTCTTTGCTTTATTTAGGTACCTACGTAATAATTATTAATGTAACGAAGAGAGGCCTATGCTCAGCAGTGGGCGACTGAAAGCTAGAATGATGATGATGATGATGATGATGATGATGATGATGATTAATGTGAAGTGTAGTTGTTGTCCGTTGCGTCAAGAAAACGCACGTAATCAATGGATTTTTTTAGGAAATGAAATAGCGCCCATTGTGTTATGTACGGGATAGGGAACTCTATCCATCCACCAAATTGTATCAGAATCTGACGAAAACTCACTAGCACTACATGTTTCGGAGAGCCTAGAGGTCTCTATTTTCAAGCTCAATAATACGTAACCGTAAAAATTGCTTAATGTCAGTATGACTCACGACAGTTAGAAATTTACAGTACCAAGTTAATTGTAGCTCACAATCAACCGCAACCTCGCCTGCACACACCGAGCGATACCCGCTATGCAAACACCCGCTGTATTATTCAGAGGGCAGCATAACTTCCCATTTAGCCGTAATAGGGTAAATCAAAGTGTCGTCGGCGCTCAATTACGCGCCGGTAAATAAGGCGGAAAAATCTAAATTTAATGAAGCCCGGCTGTCATGAATATTGTATGGCAAGTACCAACGGTACTAGAATCTTGGGAACTCGACTCATTTTTACCAGGCTGATAGTGTAGAGGTCGTGCGTTCGCACTCCTTATGGCAAAGGTCTACCAATATTGTGGGAGTGAGATAGGCCAAGTATATTAAATATTGCTTGAGAAGTATAATCGCAATCGGGGTTTTTACACACTTTGATTTAGCTTCACTGCGTAGTATATGTGCGCTTCAAATCTTGCAACTTGAAATTCAAATACTTCCTAGAATCTAATTCAGTTGAAATTTGGTACCTACTTCCGTAATTCTGATGACAATGCAGTAATACGCTAACATGGACCTGATCAGATGATGCAGTCGGAAGGTAACCAAAGGAACTCCTCGAGGGAAAAACAAAACACATCGAGTTTAGGCTCATTGGAAAGGAGGTCGCCAGAAGTAGAAAGACTTTCAAATGAAAAGAACTACAGTCATTAATAAAAGTGTTTGTCACCAGAAAACTTTACTGTATGTTTGGTGTGTTTTATATATGAGTATATTTATACATGCCTTTCTTGCTAAAGAAAAGATAAGCCATCAGTTAGATCCTAAACTATGTTTCAGAAACCATTGGTAACACGGCCAGATTTTCACACCAATGAAATGACAGAACCCTCACAAATATACGCAGCAATAAGAAGACAACCGCCGCTTTTATATCTTCATAAAACACGACTACTGTCGAAGGTCCGACGGGTCTGGGTCCGGGCGAGACAAAAACAACATTTTTATTTACATAATAGTGTTGTAGGTACAGACACCAATAATTAACTATTCATCGGTGGACCTTATGCCTTTTGAAATAAGGTTTACGAACTATCAGTTAACAGTTGAGGGCGATGGTATTCCTACCAATGTAACGTTTGATTAAAGGTACCGTTCGAATTTAGACTACGCCAAGATTAAAGCTGCAGAATCGCAGTCTCACAATACTGACGACTGCATTGCCGCTGCAAATGTCATAAATCTGGGCAGCAACATCGACTTAGAGATTTGCAGCAGCAATGCTGTCGCAGTATTGTCGTTGCACTGCAGCAGTAATACAGCCGCCTGCATTGCTGCAGAAAACGTCGAAAAGGATATTTTATCGAGAAGTTTATATTAAATTTAACATTTGCGGCAGTATTGCAGCGCATAATTACTCAACTACTAAATGTCAGTATGTCTCTCGATATTCAATTGTTCCTGTAAAATGAAATAAAAACAGTAAAAAAAAAATTATCTCTCCTGGTGCCTACAGTAGGGTCCCTTTTCCGTTTGACCTTGCGGATAATGTTCCCAAAGTCTGGGTCGCATATGCTTCGGCATACTTAAGTACGGATTATATTTAGAAACGCTGGTCGCAGGCATTACGCAATACTTTTCGGGTTTATAATCATCTTGTACCATCGCCCACACTGTTAACTGACAGTTCGTAAACCTTATTACAAAAGACTTAAGGTCCATCGATGGACAGTTAAGTGTTGCTGTTTGTACCTAGCTTATTTTCCATAATAGCCTCTGAATATTTCAATCGACCACTTAATGCTGTCTGAGAAGGTTTTGCATTGAGAAAGACACAAATTCAATTCATAAAGTCTTGATTCAACAACTGAGCTTCAAATGTCTCAAGACTTGTTTTGAAAGGGCTGTCTTAATTAGCCTTCCCCTGGTCTGATATTTTAGTCCTCTGAGTAGTATCAATTTCCGAATATTCCCTGTAGAATGCGTCTTTTACATCTATTTGATCTAAATTAGCATTAATTTACCTTAGTTTATCAAAGAATACAATACAATCCATTTGCTCAAAAAAATATAGAAAATAAAGCACTATTAGTAGAGGTAAACAACAGGCGGTCTGATCCAGACAACCTAAGGTACCTAAGGTTTAGTTATAAAAAAAAGAAACATTTGAAAAAACTAATTAGAAATATAATCAAGTTGGAATGTCAAACCGTGATTAACGAAGTTGAAACTCTGATTATCAAGATAAACTTAAGGTAGGTGAAAGACAGACACCACGTCTGGAGTTCTGCCTGAGTAAGTTATATCGTGACCTAGGTCTTAATGATTCAGAGCTTGAAACTTCTACAAGTAGAGCACAAGATGTTTTGCACTGTACGCTGCTCTTTCGTACAAAGTGATTTGAGTGTTAGTGAGTGCTTATCGTCTGTCTTCTAAAACTATTGATGGTAGTTGAACCGTATAGATTATATAAAATCTTAGAGCATTTAGTAACTGGAGATGTCATCGCTGTCGTTTTCTTTACGAAACAGTCGGCTGATTTTTGCGGGGAAGGGGACGTCAAATTTATTGCTATTTCTACATGATTTGTACGTAACGTACGAATAGTTATGTCAGTCCATACAAAAGTTTGCACAATTGGGCAAGTTTTTCGGCAGAGGGGTAAGCTCTTACAGGCGACTCCAGTTATTAAATGCTCTAAGTATAAAATATTCAAAATAAGCATCAAGAACAAAATGAATGCTTTCCTAATATTATGTTTCGTAGAAAAAAAACCTTGGAAAAATTAAAAGTACTTTAAATTGACTGTTAAAATATATCACTGATATACATTTTTTTAAAGTGAGATTTTAATGGAATGAATTCTAAAAATAATTTTAAAACTCAACTTCTCCTAGCGTAATTAGGTCAATTGAGAAAAAATCGCCGGCCGACGCCACTCGCAACAATTTTTAATGTCGGTAAAAGTCAGGTTTTTCAGAAAAACCCCGGGTTTTTGCGGGAAAGCCGCCACTCTTGTCACTCAGGCGTTACGGAACCGTGTCCCCATTACGGGTGACGTGATTATTCGGATTTTAAAATTAAGTGACGCTGATAGTTTTAAAGTCGAAGATCTGCTTTAGATGTTTAGAACTTTGGTGAAGGCTATTAGAATTATGATTGATGCCGCTAAACCAGATTAAGATCTAATGAGTTGTGATTCTGTAATTCGCTACAAATAAATCGAGTTTAGTTCATTGCATAATTAGGTAGTTGGAGTAGGTTGGAGTTCCACAAGGTACTGTAATTAGTCCTTTAATATATATAAATCGTTAATGAAAGCACCAATCTAAATTGAAACGTAGACGAAACACATGGCCTACAAAATTCTACATTCGATCTGCAATTCCACGTTCACATTTTTTCTACTCAGAAAACGCTACAAGAAAAATTTAAAAAGACCAATTTGAAAAAATGCCATAAACAATTCAGCGAACGTTCCCTATTCTTACATGCAAATTGACGACAATTGCGGCATTATATCAACTTGTAAAACACGCTCGTAACGTAATGACTCGCATTACACCAGCCCGCCGTGGTAACGAGATTCAATGCAGGATCCAATGAATATATCGGTGACACGGAGGGAAGTAATTGAGAAATTAGAGGACCGAGCACGTAAAGAGTAAGAAGAAATACGAGTATATACAGGAAATTAAGATAAAGATATACTGTTCATAAAATTATAGACTGTAAAATTCAAAGCGTATGAGATTGCCAATAACCTCTACCACATAAACAGAAAAAAAATCGAATCATTATCTAAAGTACTTTGAACTAACTCAGTGTTATTTTTATTGGTGAAGAACGTATTTTTTTTTATATTTTTGGATTACACTCTCAATGCCAAAAGATTTTTTTTTCCTTACCTACAGCTGGATTCGATGTAGGTAGATATTGAAACATATGGAGTACGTACCTGGAAATAAGAAAAATAATTATAAGTCACCATTCTTTCACAGGCATGTAACTACATGCAATCATTTTACAAGTTATTCACAAAAGCAGAAAATAAAAGTTATTGGTTACACATATCGTTATTATGACTGTGTTCTACTGGTTTTTTAAGGTACCTAAATACTGTCCAGAAGAGATCGCCCTCCAGCAAAATGACTGCTCTAATTTTTACATCCAGGTGTGCAATAAATATTTATGTAGGTACATGTTACTCCTTTTCACAGATCTTCGAAATATAAATGGACGCAGGCACTGTTGTTATCCCAAACATATCATAAATACGAATATACGCCTGTCATTTCGTGGGCTACCTGAATAAGCTTCATCAAACTCAACCCACAAAACCCTTGCGTAAAAGATATCTTTTGTACATGTTTATGTTTAATCAGGTGTTTCGTCGTAGGTTCACAAATAAGCAGAAATATACCGAGCGTTATCTTCATGTAGTTATTCCTCAGATAAATTGAAGCGTTGGTGAGACACCTACAGCGGGTGACATGAATGGAAATATGTTGTGGTTGTTACGTCAGATTAAAGGGGATATATATATCGATACACTCTTTGGGGCTATTCGGAGTCATTGGAGCATTGCGGCTTTAATGAGAGGGAGGCAGGTTATATTGCGATATAAAAAACATAATATTACCAATATGTGGAAACTTGTAATTGGCTTATACTGTTTCTATGTTTTTACCTAACTTGTTACTCTAGCTGTAAGCTTTCCTAACAAATAAAATAACCAAAGTAGATTACTACGTGCTGCAGTAGACAAAAAGTAGCTTAATGCATTTCAGCTTAAGGCCATGCCATTACGCGTATTCGCTTCTGTAAGACGTAAATTTAAATTCACAAGAATACTTATAAGACCTAAACTAATTTTGCAGCAGAAATATTCACTAAAATTAACCAGTATCCACAGATTCACGCTCTCTTTATCACAAATTCAGATCACGTTCCATAATGGACACATGGTTATCAAGCAAATTTCTGTCAAATTATGAAGCAACCCGGAGCACATTCGTCTTCCCTGACGGCCTCACTGGACTTGTTTAGGCATAATTTGTAACCCGCGGCCAACATAACCTGACACGCCTTCTCCCAGGAGGCCCTCTTCAGGAACCTACTTAATAAGGGGGCCGACGGGGGACTAAGACCAAGAAGTTCTGGCTGGTGGTGAGTTAACAGAAATGTTGAATGGGTCATTAGACATTCTCTGTACGTGTTTTCGAACCTTTTTTAAATTGCTTCGCAAATATGGAGTGACGTCCGCTTTATAGATTGAAATATAGTCGCATCAACAATTTGTCGGATACTTTCTATTCTGGGTATGGCATGACATGACAGTATTTAGAGCTTTTAATTTGTTTTCATCACACTCGCTCAGTAAATGTAGAATTGCACGCAGGTTTAGCGGGAGTTATAGAAAAAGCGTTTTCCCTAGGGAGTTATGAAGTTTCTAGTGCCATAATGAACAGTTTTTTTCTTTATACTTAATTTTTGTTTCGCAAGTGTGATGAAAAACATTGTGTGTAACTCGGGGCGTAATAATATTGCAAACTCGAGTCTATAAATCGCTCCGGCAAGCCGTCGCGATTTAAGTTACTCTCGTTTGCAATATTCAACTTACGCCCCATGTTGCACAATGTACTAATGTTTTACTAAAAACATAAGACTACGAGTATACCATGGTCCGAAATATTTGTTTTTGATTTCTAGTTTTGTCACTAGAAAAACTTCAATAAGTCAAAGAATTGAGCAAGACACGGTCATAACCTTTAACAAGTAAACTTTATAAGTTTTATAACCTATGTTTATATAATATATTTAGGAATTACTTTTGCTTGTCTTTTCGGTCCGAGGGAGCCAAAAGCCGATCTTTTGAGGCCCCGCAAGTAATAATGTCCGTTTGATCGCAGGGTTTGTCTTTTTAATAATTCCCGTGCACAAGTGATATTTACACCTTTGTGTCTTACTCCATTGTGATAAGGTGCAAAATTAAAACATATATTTATATTTATAATATTGACCGAAAATACGGTCACGGGACAGAAGGATAAAGATGGAGATTAAGTCTTTTGTTCCGATGTTTTTAAGGTTTTTCTCTTAATTTTAACAGACATTTACAGCATATTTTTCATGACTGTTGGAAAATCATACAGAAAGCCTTTATGAATTTTAAAAATACTTTATATAAATATCTAATGCTTCTTGTCGAGGCTTTTTAAGGTTATAACAGTTCAATTGTTTCAATAAATCCTATCGTACATTTAATAAAATCTTCCACCCACTAAGCGTCTTTCATTTTTCTACCAATAATTTTCCAGAGTGAAGTTAAACGAAAGAGTTTACTATAATAACTCGGGACACGTTCTCAACTGTATTGGCTCTCTGTTCATAATACATCAATGTGCAGTAAAAATACTGCAGAAGCAAGAATTTCCTGACTTTTCTTGAGAAATATTTCCTATGGTATGGCATTTTCATGACGTTGATTATATTGGCCCGATCGTAAAATTTCATAAATGCATGCCTCGCACAATGCCGTTTTCTGCAAATATATTATAGTGGAGTCTGCTTCCTCAGAAGACACACACGTGTTTTACTGCTATACATCAAATTGCATTGCTAAAACGACTGTTACGTGAAGATTAGGTAAATTTTTATTAATATTTTAAAATACTTATTTAAATATAATCATTATGTGTCAAGGTTTGACCGAGAATACCCGCGCATAACAACATTACGTGACGTACGAATCGTCATACAATACTTAAAAAATAAACTCTTTATTCCAACTTTCAATGCCAGTTACGGTTAGGTGTGGTATAACGTGTCTCTACTCTCTGGCCATTTAAATGTTCTAATATGGTAAATTATTTGATAGAAATGAAATGAAAGTCGTGCGTGAATGCGCGCCACCCATCAAGATGACAAGGTCGTATCAAAATCGTAACAAGATTTAAATCAGAATCGGGCCCCTACACTCGTAAAATTGCTCATTCATTTTAAATAATAAACAAGCGTCGTGCCACATTTTCACATTAGGTACTATAAACAGTGCAGGCGACATTTTCAGACACATTTTTAGAACTAAACAAATGCATTTGCCGTGTTCGCTGTTCGCTGCTGAAGATATATTCTCAACGGGAATCGAACCTGGGACCGCCGGAAATACGAGTTACTTATTTGGAAAAGGGAAGTGGTGTCATGTTAAATGTGCATTTGCCAATGCGTGAATGCAAGACCTTTGGGGAATCATCGAAATCATAATAGCATCCGACCTTTAAACAATCTTTGTATTACTTGCACCGCATGTTGCTCTTGCCAATATACCTATGTACAACGAAATGCGATGCGATTCGGGAAAAGAATTAGATATTCACTAGATATGAAATAGTAAAGATATGTGACGTTCCACGGCAAAAGGTACCTTATGGCGAGTGATATGAAATTGAGATCAAAATGACATCAATTGGTAGGTTCGAATTTCGGATCGGCCTCCTTAATATTTGTAAATTAGACATACACTTTAAATATAATTAACATACTTGTATTTGCATTTACAAACTGTGCGCAAAAGTCACTCTTGAGTTACCTAAAATACAACACCATTTTATTTATTTTTGAGTTTGATGAAATTCCTGAAGTTTTTAAAACATTGTCTAAAAACATCATAATAGTTAGATCGTTCATAGATTATTTTTAAATTATTGGTAATATTTATCAACTAAAATAATAGCCAAGGATAGAAACGAATAGAAACAGCTGGGAGAGGCCTATGTGTCAGAAGACACGCTGAACACTAATCCGGACAATACGATGTGTTAGTTTTTAAGTAAATTTGTTTATAAATGTGACGTAATACTGTATTAGTTTCGGCAATAAAGGCTATTATGATTATGATTATGAAAATAATAATAGAACAGGTATATAGATAGAAGAAAAAACTTCCCACATCACACAAGGTACCGCTGGCTGCAAAAGTTGGCCATTAGTTGAGGTAGAACTCCATAAACTACAAGTATAAAGTTTGAGACGATATGATGACGGTGAAATAATAAACACGTTAACACACTACTGGAGGCGTAGGTCATAAATATGTCATTAAGTTTCCCGTTCAAACGACTACGTGTGGTATACCTATTAAAAAACCTTCCTTTTTAACATAACCTACGTCATAATAACAAATCCATTGAACAAATACATATTGGTTCAATGGTTTAGTGTTGGTGGTTATTAGCTATAATTAAAACCAAAATATTACTTTGCTAATCCGCGAAAAGATAACGTGCTAGTCAATCAGTGCTAACCCGTTATACTTACTTGCGTATTTTTACATGCAATTAATATTCCCACCCTCCCACCGCAAAAATAAATACGCAAATAAATATAACAAACCACCACCAAAAGAATAAACCTCGACACGTGTTTCGCCTCTCTTACGAGGCATCCTCAGGAGTTGTTGACGGTCTGACGCCCGGCAACGGAATGACCTGTCTAGAATGGTCGGCCATATTTATACCTTGACCACTCCCCCTACCGTGCAAGTGTGAGTGAGATGGAAAAATTCGTAATAACGGCGATGACGCAACATTCAATTGTTCGTTAAGAATCATGCCCCTATTGTTGTACCTAATTATTTCCAGTTGTTCCAGAACACCCAAACGCAATCCCTTTTCGCAAACATGTAAAATATCAAAAGAATGATTCTCAGATAAAGTGTGACCTGTATCTAATAAGTGCTTTGCAAAATTGGACTTCTCTGGATGGTTATGTCTATATGACGCAACATGCTCTTTATACCTAGTAGTGAAACTACGGCCCGTTTGCCCCACATACACTTTATTGCAATCGTCACAGGTAAGCTTATAAACTCCAGACTTTTTCCCATTCTCGATCTTATCTTTGCCATTGCAAAGATCTAACAGCGATTTGTATAAAACAAAATTATTTCAGATTTGGGGGACAGTATTATTTGCAAAGTGATGGTTTGGCTATGGGTTCACCACTAAGTCCTTTAATGGCTGATATTTTTATGGACCATTTTGAGAACCAGCATATTGTGGGCAACAATAATATATTATACTATTTTAGATACGTGGATGATTTGATTATTTGTTGGACGGGTAGTATGGGCCTGCTGGATGCATTTATTGCTGAAATTAATGGTAAGCATCCAAAAATTAAGTTTAAAAAGGAACTAGAGCAAGACAACTCATTGAATTTTCTAGATTTAACAATCACTAAAGTAAACAACAGGCATCAGTTCAAAATTTACCGTAAGCCTACACATACCGATACAGTTATCCCGGCTTCTTCCACGCATCCGTGGCAGCATAAGTTGGCTGCTTTTCATTGTTATGTGCATAGAATGTTGACTGTGCCTCTTTCTGATGAACACTATCAGATTGAATTAAATAATATTTATCACTTAGCAGTTTCGAATGGTTACGATAAGTCTGTTGTGGATGGTATCATCAGGAAAAAGCGGAATAGTATGGTCAACACTATGTTGTATGCGGCACGATCCTCTGAACCGATTAAGAAATACAAAGCGAGCATAACTTATGTTGGCAAGTTGTCTGATGCAATTTACAAAATTTTGAAGTCTAACGACATTCCTGTGGCCTTTAAGACAAATAATACTTTGCACTCGAAGCTTTGCAATGGCAAAGATAAGATCGAGAATGGGAAAAAGTCTGGAGTTTATAAGCTTACCTGTGACGATTGCAATAAAGTGTATGTGGGGCAAACGGGCCGTAGTTTCACTACTAGGTATAAAGAGCATGTTGCGTCATATAGACATAACCATCCAGAGAAGTCCAATTTTGCAAAGCACTTATTAGATACAGGTCACACTTTATCTGAGAATCATTCTTTTGATATTTTACATGTTTGCGAAAAGGGATTGCGTTTGGGTGTTCTGGAACAACTGGAAATAATTAGGTACAACAATAGGGGCATGATTCTTAACGAACAATTGAATGTTGCGTCATCGCCGTTATTACGAATTTTTCCATCTCACTCACACTTGCACGGTAGGGGGAGTGGTCAAGGTATAAATATGGCCGACCATTCTAGACAGGTCATTCCGTTGCCGGGCGTCAGACCGTCAACAACTCCTGAGGATGCCTCGTAGAGAGGCGAAACACGTGTCGAGGTTTATTCTTTTGGTGGTGGTTTGTTATATTTATTTGCGTATTTATTTTTGCGGTGGGAGGGTGGGAATATTAATTGCATGTAAAAATACGCAAGTAAGTATAACGGGTTAGCACTGATTGACTAGCACGTTATCTTTTCGCGGATTAGCAAAGTAATATTTTGGTTTTAATTAGTATGGATTTCCGCAAAGTAACGCCTGATTCTATTCACTATTAGCTATAAAGTGACGAAATAGATTCTTGCTTCGTTTGTGGACTCAGTCGTCTCGTACGACACCCTTAACCTATGTGAGTCCTATGGTCCTCTTAGCATTGGTTTGCAATCCATCTAGGAGAAGAATACTCCAAAATAAAACCCGGAATTTAGTTTCCGTAAGGCGCGAGTAGGGTCCAACCTGAAATAAGCGGCAGATTCCTGCACAGCCGACCTGTCTCCACACGTATTGGCCAGTCTTTCCTGTGGGATAAGACAGTGAACCCGAGAGGATAATGCAGGTGGTGGGCATCTCTGCGTTTCCTTAATTCCGTCCCTGACTTACACTATAAATCGTCTGCAATAGAAGCAAAGGCCAATGATTGATTGATTGATTAGCTTAAGTGGGACTCGGCTGGACATGTCTGCCGCATGAGCCCGGATAGGTGGGCCAAAATGGTTCCTAATTGGGACCCACGAAATACAATAGATGGTGCAAGCCGGGGTGCAGGCAGACCGAAAAGGAGAGAGATGGCGGGTGGTGGGACGCATTTTACCCGGATTTTAAAGTACAAACGACAGGGTCGAGTGGAGAAAATAGAACACTAGACTATATTTTTTTTTTAATATGGCAAACTTTTTTTTTAGAGTTCGGTCTCCGTAATAATTGGTGACGCGGGGTATTTCATATTTTCGCACAGCCGCTGATCTTGTATTACGTTTATGTTCTACTCGTGTCGAGATATGCTCCTTATTGCTGTGGTTGTTAATTGCTAAGAGGTATAAATTTTAAATAGTTTATTATAATTAGTACCTTTACAACTGTTTCTAGTTTTTTTATTGACGAGTAACTTTAAGAATCTAATTTGTAGCGCTTCTACTTTATCTATATACGATTTAAAAGTGAGACCATAGCAATCAAGGGCATAGCTTAACACGGAATCAACTATTGCAAAGTATAAGCACTTTAATACATTAATTGGTACTTAAAAGCTAACGTGGTAAAATTTAATACAGTCACAGACTTTAATTGTCGAGCCATTTAGGGTTACATTGGAGATGTCATAACGCTTTACGCTAGTATTGACAAACAAATTAACTTGAACCGTAAATGGGTCAAAAACTAAAGTCATCAAAAGACACGTGCTCAATGCAACACATCAATAAAACACATAACAGATTATGTCAACTATTTCATTATTTTATTTCCTAACAACAAAGTAAGCACGAATCCAATGTGCTGCAAGAAGAGAAACATTAATTTCAAATTGGTTATTTCACCGAAGAGGTTTCATTACGTCCGACGACGTCTTGCAGCTCTGTTCTAATTGCCCCTCTCCTGGGTTACTATTCCAAATGCTTACCGAGCACGGGCGAGTCAACGGCTTAACCTTTCTTGGTTCAAATTAGGCCATAAATCAATTCAACTAAAGAATACGAACTATATTTTAAGGGTCTAGTATACTGAGACTCATAATTATAATTCTTGAGTTCCACATAAGACTTGAGATTAATAAAATTTAAGTGGTAACACTGGTGACCGTGGTCTGACTACATATTAACATGTACTAGCGACCCGCCCCGGCTTCGCCGGGTTAACAAATTATACACCTAAACCTTCCTCAAGAATCACTCTACTGATAGGCTGTCCATAAATTACGTCATCGATTTTTGCCGATTTTTGACCCCCCCCCCCCCTAAAATCATCAAAAAATCATGCTTCGAATGACCTCGTTTCCTCCTTCTTCATGCTACCATCATCCGATGTCTAGACCCCCCCCCTAATTTGAAATGACGTAATTTATGAATAGCCCCTAGGTGAAAACCGCATGATAATCCGTTTAGTAGTTTTTGAGTTTATCGCGAACAAACATAAAAACACATAAACAGACAGACGCGGCGGGGGACTTTGTTTTAAAGCCTGACCAGTAATATATGATCATTGCCAAGAGGGCGCTGTTATTCTCATTGTATAGGTTGACAGCTCAGTATTGTATGAAAAAATTAGTTCCAGTGAAATTCCGCAACATGGCGCATGATCATATATTCCTGGTCAGGCTTTATAAGGTGTAGTGATATCAAGGTCACGATATACTGGTCTCGCCTACACTCGCGCTAACAATGGATCAGTGCGTGCCTTGTTGTACTTGGCGCAGGCAGTAACAAACAACATCGGAGGTAACTGCACAAACATCAGACAGGACTTAGGAAGACGGGAGCCATCGGCATGAGTGACATACGTTTAGGTACTACATATATTTGTTGTTGTAGCATATATGCACGTTAGCTAGTAATCCCTACAAATATTGTAACTGTTACATCAAACTCTGCACTGATTTAAATAAAGATTAAATTTAGTATGGAGATAGTTTGAAGCCTGAGAAAAGATATAGGATAGTTTTTATCAATCATCATCATCCCACACAGATGTCGCGGGTAGTAATAAACGGTGCAAGTATTCGTAACAGCAGCACACTGAAGTAATTGTTTTAGAGAAAAGATGTTTTTTCAAAATGGAGTCATATTTCATGTGGTGAAAATATAGGTCATACTGAACAACTTTGACAGAGGACACCCCGAAACATGCGTAAAGAAAATTGGCTCTATTACAGGAGATATCCACTAATCGCCGCATTTTACGCGAATCTTCTATTATAGTGATAAGTCTGTCTCGAAAGACGCTTAGTATTTATTATATGAGAAGAGGAAAATGTTACATCTCGCTTTTTCCTACGGCATTTTCGAATACAACTGTTATACCTATTTCATACTATGAAACCTCTACGGCCGTAGAAGAAATAGTTAATTGTCATGTCACTCAATCTCAATGTCATTCGAATAAAATAACGTAAACATTACATATGTTATTATTAATATAGAATAATGAATACATAAAACTGGCGACGATGACGGAGGAATTAGAACGCTTTACGCGCCTGCGGGCATCGGTACGTGGTCAACTTACAAAATTAGACCAACAACTACAACAATTACACATTACATCGGACTTCGAAATATGTCAACGGCTTACAAGCCTTGAAAATTACGAGAAAAAGTTTGACAACATACAGAATGAAATAGAATCACGAACAGAAAATATAGAAACAGAAATCGAACAGCGCCACGCCACAGAGGAAAGTATTTTGCAATTAAAATTGAAGTTACACGGCTTACGCCCTACCCCCGCTGTCGATGCATCCTCAACTTACGTGTCGGTATCGCAGCACGCTCGGAGTCTTGAAGGTACGCGCGATAATACGCCCGCGGCTGTACACAGACCTAAGATTACATTTCAACCATACCATGATCGCGAAGATTTCACAAATTTCATACGAAGGTTGGAAACTTACATGAAACTAAATATATGTGAAG
Source organism: Cydia splendana (assembly GCF_910591565.1). NCBI lineage: Eukaryota > Metazoa > Arthropoda > Insecta > Lepidoptera > Tortricidae > Cydia > Cydia splendana. The sequence goes on along the minus strand of NC_085960.1, from coordinate 675,738 downwards.
ATTCAAGAACCCGGACGCTAATGCTATTAAGCTCTATACCACCAGACCTACACCAAAAAGCCTACGACTTATGTGCACCCGACGATCCTTGTGAAATGGATTTCGATAGGGTTGCCAAAATATTGAAGGAATACGTAGACCCAAAGCCTAGCGTTTGGGCATGCCAACATAAATTTATTACGAGAGTTCAAGATACACATGAATCAATCATGCTTTATACCTCGCAATTGAAACGATTATGCCAAGACTGCGAGTTTTCGTGTAGCCACTGCAAGAGATCAATCTGTGATCAATTTCTCACTCTACAATTTATAAGAGGCTTACGCGACAACGACATAAGAACAAAACTCTTACAAGAAGCAAAGGTAACAAGTTTCACAGACGTAGTAAAAACTGCAACTACACTCGAACTGGCAAAATCTGACAGTAGCTACATGTCACCTGCACACTGCTCTACGCAAGAACCTCAAGACCAACACATAATTAAAACTGGATACAATAGTTCCAAACGTAAAATGGATAACAACCCTCTTTCGATTAAAGACTTAAAAGGAAAATGCTTTCGCTGCGGAAGTCAAGAACATCAAGCAAATACGTGTCGAAGCATAAATGACACATGTACCAAGTGCAAACGAAAAGGCCATCTAGCTCGAGTTTGTTTACGATCTACACAAGCTAGCAAACAAATAGAACATGAACTCACGGAAGGAGACGACACGGATAGCTCACCTGAAACAGTCGATGACAACACACCCTGGGATATGAACTTGATACAATCCCGTAACACAGACAAGTTTATGATAAACGTGTCTCTCAACAACAAGGACACCGTCATGGAAGTAGATACAGGTGCGGCCCTGTCGTCCATGTCCTACAAAGATTTCCAGAAATTGAATACAGGGTGTAAGATATACAAAACTAAAACTACAATGAGGACATACACAAAAGAAGTTTTCGCACCATTGGGCGTAGCCTATGTCACATGCAAATACAAAAACAAAATATTTGATGGAAAACTCTACATTATGAAACAAGACTTAGATGCTATATTTGGCCGAACATGGATACGCGCAATAAAGTTATTAGACATGGATAATGTTAACCAGGTCAATTTAGAAACACATCCAGACATCGAAAAACTTATCTCTGAATTTTCCAATGTATTTGATGGTACCCTAGGTTGTATACCTAACTACAAAGGTCGTTTCACCTTTAATGAAAATTCAACGCCAATCTTTGTCAAACCTAGACGCATTCCATACGCGCTAAAGGATAAGGTAGACGACGAAATAGATCGATTATGTAAACAAGGAGTCATTACAAAGATTGACAACTCAGAATGGGGGACACCTGTTGTACCGATTGTCAAACCTAACGGTAGCATACGCTTATGCGCAGATTATAAGGTCACCCTAAATAAATCCATTAAAGATGAACAGTATCCCATTCCTATCATAGAAGACATCTTGGTAGAGATGAATGGAGGAGAGTTATTCTGTACATTAGACCTTAGCCAAGCCTACTTACACATGATGATGGACGAAGAAAGTGCCATGATGCAGACCCTCAGCACACACAAGGGAACTTTTAAAGTAAACAGACTCATGTTCGGAGTCAAAGTAGCCCCAAATTTATGGCAAAAATTCATGGATCAACTCCTACAAGGAATTACCGGCGTCAAATGCTTTTTCGATGACATCATCATCCAAGGATCTTCAGAAAAACAACTGCTGGCTAGACAACGACAAGTACTACAAAAACTAAATGAAAACAACTTGAAACTAAACAAAGAGAAATGCCATTTTATGAAGGAGAGCATTGAGTATTTAGGGCATATTATTGATAAAAATGGTTTACACAAGAATAAAAACAAAGTAAAGGCTATTACAGATACTAAATCACCCAGCAACGTAAATGAATTAAGGACTTTTCTCGGCATGGCTAATTATTATAACAAATTCATACCGAACTTGGCTTCAATATCTACGCCTTTGAATAACCTGCTTAAGAAAAACGCACACTTCGTGTGGACACAGAAATGTGCTGAAAGCTTTAATAGCATCAAAAAAGAAATACTCAGCGACAGAGTGCTGACCCACTTCAATCCAGAACATCCTCTGGTTTTGGCTACAGACGCATCACCTACGGGACTTGGAGCTGTTCTATCGCACCGCTTACCGGATGGGTCTGATAGACCTATAGCATTCGCATCCCGATCATTAACAAGTAGCGAGAAAAAGTATAGCCAAATAGACAAGGAAGCTACATCGCTGTTTTGGGGTCTTAAAAAGTTTTTCCACTATTGCTACGGTCGCAAATTCATACTGGTGACTGATCACAAACCCCTAACCACCATTTTTCACCCACACAAGACCTTGCCAGCAATGAGCACAATGAGGCTTTTCCACTACGCACATTTCCTATCCGGCTTCAATTACACAATCGAGTACCGGACTTCCAACGATAATAGCAATGCTGATTATCTGTCAAGATTTCCAGTAGATACAATATCTCCCAATATAATTGATGTACATACCGCATTTCAATTAAATCAAATGAACACCATTGCGATTGACCGTGTGAAAATCGCTGAAGAAACCTTACGAGATCCCGAATACAGCATCCTACTACAAGCATTGATGGCAGGTACGACTGTTCGCCGATATGGCTACAATGATAATGAACTTACCATTCAAGATGGGTGTATCTTAAAGGGAACGCGAGTCATGATACCAGTAGCGCTGAGAAAACGCGTATTGGATGAATTACATTCAGGACACCTCGGTATGGTGAGAATGAAATTACTAGCAAGAGGCTACGTCTACTGGAAAAATATGGACAAGGATTTAGAAGATGTGGTAAGAAACTGTCGTGAATGCCGGCTGCATCAAAACGAGCCTCCACCAGTTACACTACACCACTGGGAGCCACCGACCGGCCCGTGGCAGCGACTCCATATTGACTTCGCGGGACCTCTGAAAGGACAGTCCTTACTTATAGTTGTCGATGCTTTCACCAAATGGGTTGAAATCTTCCCCACCAAAACGACAACCAGTTCGTGGTGTATCAGAAAATTACATGAGATTTTTATTACGTTTGGGTTTCCCTTAACACTCGTTTCTGATAACGGACGTCAATTCATTTCAACAGAGTTCGAAGATTACCTTAAGAAAAAAGGAGTAGTACATAGAACGTCCGCACCGTACCATCCAGCTACTAACGGACAAGCTGAGAAATATGTACAGACCATTAAAAAGGCTTTAAATTGCATGGACACTGAACCAGGTAATCTGCACGACAAAATCCTAGCAGTAAAGGAACGTTTGTTAAGAACACCGAGCACTACCACCGGCAAGAGCCCATATGAACTTATGTTTAGCAGAACGATAAGAAATACGTTGCACGTGCAGTTCAAGATTAGGGGGGAAGATGTGGGGGCAAGACCCGAAAGGTCCGAAGAAAACCGCACCGTTCGGTCATTTACTGTCGGCCAGAGAGTTCAAGCAAGAGATTATGCTAACGGACGTAAAAAATGGCAATTTGGAACGGTAACTAAAACTCTAGGCCGGCTCCATTACGAGATTAGGATGGATTCTGGAGATATTTGGAAGAGGCACATAGACCAGATGTTGGGCACCGTAATACCAATTCAAGATGCAGAAGACCGATCCTAGAGATTTGCGACGGAGGTGTTATACCTATTTCATACTATGAAACCTCTACGGCCGTAGAAGAAATAGTTAATTGTCATGTCACTCAATCTCAATGTCATTCGAATAAAATAACGTAAACATTACATATGTTATTATTAATATAGAATAATGAATACATAAAAACAACTTTTTAATTTATTAGGCACTTAAGTGATTTGGAAGAATTTGAAGTCAGAATCCATGTACGAAAATCTATCTGGAAAGCGTCTCTGCTTTGTACATGCATTTTTTACGCAAGTCCAATTATGTACAATCACTTAATTTATTGCATTAAATCAGTTTAAAAAAAAAACTAATATTGGCAGCAGCTACTCGTCAGTATCAGAACCGAAACAATTTAAACGAATCAATTTCCTAAATTGACCCAGTTGGGAATTGAACCCGGCTATTTCTGCCGAAGGCTTACCGAGAGCGTCCGACGGACTTTATTAAGGCTTTACCGGAAATAAATGAAGGCTTTTGGGGACGTCACACTTTTCAAAAGATTTTATTTTATTTTGTTGAGCCGAGTTATCGGACGAGTTAAATAGTAATTGAAAATCGACCCATAATGAAATTAAAATAGTTTTTTAAAGGTTTCGCCAATGTTATATCAACTTGAAGTTTTTAGTTAACATTACGATTGCAATTTATAGGAATTGCAATTAAATTTAAATTGTTCTCAAAAATCGTTAAATACTATAAATCAAAAGGAATTATTCTAAGTAACGGCAGACACGCAGAACTGTTTGCTGATTCGGTGTGAAATATATTTAAAAAAATAATACGAACTTGCGAATAGGTAATATTATAAAATATAACCGGTCTGTAAATCACTCCAGTAATTTGTATGCTTTACGAAATAGATTTTTTTTTTAATTTTACACTAAAAGAAATGTTTACATAACATTCACAGAATATTTTTTTTTCAACTTACACGAAAATTGGGACTATATGTTAACTAACAGGTCGATTTATAATAACCAAATTAGGGTAGTCAGTACCTTTTTTTATTAAATACTTCATTTTAGTTATTTTTTAATAACTCAATGAGTTTGGCTAGTTTTTCTTTTGTGTATATAAAATTTTTGCAACTTTGCGTTAGCTCCCATGCATTTAAAAGCGTACAGCATAAACGCATTTATAAGCGTATACCGACTGCACAAATACTCAACTTTTAATGACCATTTAGAACCTTTCGCTGCAGAAATTCGCGAACAAACGACTTAATATTTATTGCGAACTAAAATCCCAGATTCCCCTATCTCTGTTATTATTCCCAATGCTTACAAAACGATCGCCTAGCACCATTACTGCACCTAATAAAAACAAAGCCCACCACCGCGTCTGTCTGTTTGTGTATATGTATGTTCGCGATAAACTCAAAAACTACTCGACGGATTTTCATGCGGTTTTCACATATCAATAGATAGAGTGATTCTTGAGGAAAGTTTAGGTGTATAACCTGTTAAGGTTTTGTGTAACCCGTGCGAAGCCGGGGCAGGTCGCTAGTTCAACATAAGTATCAACAATAGTGTCAGGAGGGAGTTGACGGGTTAGCCTACTATACTCTTTATTTTTAGGTATTTAAATAAAAGTAAATAAACGATTTGTTAATTTTCGGGTAGTTATAACATTTATTGGTTAACCAACCAAATACAAAACCACCTGGATCTGTCACTGAACAACTTGACTTTAACCTAAATTATTTGATCAGGTAATGTTTTAATCTACCCTCAAATGGATTAAGGAGCCATTTGAGGGTAGATTTTGTTTACTTTTATTTAAATACCAAAGATACAGACTATAGGTCCAGGGCAGGGCGGGCTTGGTCACTTAGGTCACAACGATGTATAACCATAGGTCGCATATTCTGGTGAACATCCGCTAGTGGTAATAAATACATCCAGTCTCTATACACACTAACCATTCGTAAACCTTATTCCAAAGCCATAAGGTCTGTAAATGTATTGTATTGTAGTGTATGCACAGCCGATGGTAATAAGCAGCTTATGTCGTAAATAACGCCTTTACAGCCGAAGGCTGAAAGCGCTGCATATAAGTACTCTACATCTCTTACAGCTGTAGGCTTATAAAGTGGTTGCGAGTACTTTAAAGGATTAATAATAATGTTTTAGCGATTGCTATAAATACAGGATGTCGCGTTCAGTTTGGAACAAGTCGTCAAATTTTATTACCATGCCTTGACAATCACTAGAACAGGTTTAAGTAAAATCAGGATAATATTTAGTATCTATGAAGTAGATTGTGGTTTTCTGGCATTACTTGCATATAATAAGAGTATACTGAACGCGATACAGGTTATGTGTGGATGCTCTGGCTAGCTACAGTGAGTTAATAATGGGACTAAAATGATTTTTTTTTGAGATAACTTGTGCGTACAATACAAAAAACGCGATAAATGAATCTACAAAACCGAGTAACTACTAAATACAGCATACATACATCCTTCCTAAACACACCCAATAAAACAAAATACTTTGCAATAAAATTGCTACGCATAAACCATTAAAATTCCTACAGAAATTTTGCTATTTTAGTAACAAAATGAAAGGCAATACGTCCAAAAATAGCGCGAAAAATACGAACTCAAATTCTTCCGTAAAACCCATTAGTGTAAAAAAACTGAATGCAGCACTGTATTGGTTTTAACACCTGCCATTGGTAATAATAATATGGCATGCATTTTTGAGATATTTATGGTTAAAATACACGTTATATTTTTATCGTGATATTTTACTTGCTTTGTCATGTTAAAAAGCTTTTTTAAGTTTTTCACTGAGTTTGATTTTTAGGGTTCCGTACCTAAAGGGTAAAACGGGACCCTATTACTAAGACTCCGCTGTCCGTCGGGCCCGTCTGTCACCAGACTGTATCTCACGAACCGTGATCTAGACAATTGAAATTTTCACAGATGATGTATTTCTGTTGCCGCCATAACAACAAATACTAAAAAGTACGGAACCCTCGGTGGGCGAGTCCGACTCGCACTTGTCCGGTTTTTTTTATATTATTCCTAATTGTAACTAATATAATTTTAAACTGACTTTCTACATTCTTATTATTAATTGTAGGTTTATGTATTGGTTCACATTTGACTTAACTGATTATTTATTTGATTTTTCAGTTTGTAATGAGTTTTGTATTATTTGGTTATATTTTTAGCAACAAAAAGAGTTGTATTAAAATGCGAACCGTACAGATTAATGTTGGCTGAGAGATACTTTTCGTGCGTTGTTTCACACGGTACTATTGATGCTAACTGTACGATTTCTATATAAAGTGCGATATTGAAATTATAGATACGTGCTAATGTGTACGTGATGGTGAGGTTGGTGAGTGCAGCTTAACACGAGTATAGCGCACGTGCCCGTGCCCGTGCCCGTGCCCGTGCCCGTGCCCGTGCCCGTGCCCGTGCCCGTGCATTACTTAACGTTTGGTTTGCCGACAGTGTACGCAGACAACGAGTTTCGGCCTGATTCGAACTATAAGATTTGTCCATAATTTTCTAAAGATACGACATGGATCGGATATGTCAGTGTCAAAAGTGACGTTTCTTCAAACAAAAACGAATCTAATAAACTTCATTTATGCAATAAATTCTGTTAATCTTTTGTCGCATGTTTTTTTGGGAATATATATTTTTTATCATTGTTTCATATCTGCTCATAGGTCGTGATTTCATATTTCATATTTCGTTTATTGCATATTCATGAACATAAATTACATAATAAGATCTTACAGTTAAGTTGGCCAATTCATGACACCCTGTTAGGGCACACAATATTTAACTTACTACCTAATGATTAATCGCTTATGATAAATTGTGATTTCCTATTTTAGTACCTATTCCGTTATTAATCGATCAATATATAAACTACAAGTTTATATTCATTTAATAAACGTATACTTTAAAATAATGTTGTTAAATACTTTTGACCCACGCTTTATATTGGTTGCCAACAAAAAGCCTTAACGCGCGTAGCTTCGAGTAAAGTATAACATCCATTGTCCGTAGCGGCCTACGCGTCGTAGCCACTACTCGTAGCGCCTCTACGACCTGCACTTCACTTCCAAACCTCGTATTGTACAACGTTTTCATACCTCTTTCAAAATCTCTCACATTTCGCGTCGCCGCTGTCTTATTGTATTGAAACAAAAGCGGAAAAATCGGGTCAAGAGAGCGCCCGATGAAACGGCCTTTAATTGAATACAGCCGTCGCCTTCCAACCAGATTTAATATTTCCATTTCACTACCAAGTTTTCGCCTAAAATTTCCAACGAGAAATAACTCACTCAACTTAATCATTATGCAAATATGACATCGAAAATTTATCTTGTATCTCATTATTGCAAAACTCCGCAAAGTGTTTAAAAACAACGCGGGGAGACCAACCCAAAATGTTTGTTATTCGATAAAAGTTTTCCTAAACAACAAATTTCAGACGATGATCGAGCGAACGACACGAACAATTTGCATTAACGAGTCACTTAAGACTTTAGTCACCTGCGAGAATTTCTCCTGAGCGTCGAGAATCTCGATGAAGAGGGAGAGCTTGTGGTCCATGATTGGGAAGCCGTTGCGCGGCTGCATCAGCAGGTGGCGGACAGCTTCACGCACCGCCGCCGGGGTGCTCGGCGTCCCAGGAGTACCGAGGGCCGGATACGGCCCCATGAGAGCCGACAGCCCATGGAACGTAGCGGAAGGCTTTGGCGGGGCCTGAGCAGGCTGCCCCGGCAGCGACAGCCGCCGCAAAGCCGCCGGCGGCACCGCGCCGTAACCATTCGTCATAATCGCCGGCCGTTGCAACTGATAGTCACTCCTCGACGAGGGTATATTATAAGCGCGCGGCAGCGTCGACAGGCTGGTCGCCGGCCGCGGCCGCCGCGGCACCGGCTGCAGCAGCGGCACCGACGGCCAGTCATCCTCGATAGCACCTATAGAGTGGGGCCTAGTCGCCAACTGCTTCAACGGACGCGGGGAAACAACACTATGCGGCCGCCGAGGCGGCGGCGGCCTGCGGCGCGACACAGTCTCGGTCACGATCGGGTTCGGGGGTGTGTATGGACAGAAGCCGCCGAAATCGTCGTTGAGAGGCGACGGGCCGGGCTTGTTAGGCTCAGGGGCCGGAGGCGGAGGATCATCCCAGCGCGGCCAACTCAACGCGAGCGAGTCGGGCTTCCGGGGCGGCGCGGGCCGAGGCCTGCCCGCCCCCTCGGTCATGGCTGCGGCCGGCACGATCTCACATCGCGACGTCCGCCCCGCGCGACGGCCGCCGCTAGACTGACGCGCCGCTGCAACCCCGCGCATCTCGTGTTTTGGATCGCGAAAAGTTCCGTTCGGTTTTTGAAGTTTCGTTCGGAGATTAAATTTACATCTGCAAGTTTTATTCGCGCCCGCGGGGGGCGACACGTTCGCGGGATGAATTGTTTGTATCTAAACACTTGCAAAAGGTCGGAGAAAGGAAAACTTTTTACATTTACAAATCCGCTTTTCGCCGCTTTCAGATTATGCCGTTACATCGCTATGCGATGAGTTCACAAGTTGAATTTTGAAATATTGCCACACCTACCCTTTCAAATTACGCCCCCTATTACTGTAATGCATATTTACATACACAAAGGCCACGCTGAGAATTAATCTCCATCGCTATGTTTGAGTATCAAGCTTGCATATTTAGAATGTTCGGATCAATGTTTCGGTGCGATATTTACGGCTCGGTTCAGGGAGTGAAAGCTGAAAATATATTTCATTATAATTAAAGTATCAGTATAAATATAACTGTACCAACCGAACTAATTTTTAAAGATAACATGAACCATGTATACGTTACTGTGGAATCCATTTTTAATAAAACTCCTTTTCCCTACTTAAAACTGATTTTCTAAGACGCCTTGGTGAAAACCAACAACTGTTTTAAAATACTTGCAACTAAGTGTTTCCGCTCTGTAAAGGTACCTAATGTTTTCAAGTGTTTTGTTTCGTGCTATTCCAGGAGCGCTCGAGAGCTCGAGAGCTCGAGATAACGGTCGAGTTCAAACACCGAATGTCACCTTTTCTTATTAGATTGGTTCGAATTGAGGCATATGTCTCGCAGATATTATTGTTCTGTACATTTACATATTATATTATTAAACTATAAAAAAAACTAAGCCTCCGCCTGCTATTATTTTCAAATACATGTCGCACAAGTCTGTATTTTTTTTATTCTGGTTACGCTAAGTACTTACATATCAAGACTCGAGATTAAAAAAGTGTAACCAGAGCTGTAAAAATTTCTAGAGAAAATTAAGAATGAATGAAAAATCGACACTTAGCAAAATATTATTATGATATAGAGGTACTCGTACCTAGGAGGCAAATGAGTAGACGAATCACCTGATGGTAAGATATTACCGGCGCCCATGGACACCTACAACACCAGATTGCGATGCGGGCCCTTAAGATGGGAGTGTGCTCTTTTCTTGAACGTTTAAATTTATATTTAACTATAACCTGACGATAATTTGCATTTACTCTATATTTTTTATTCCCAACGAAACAGTGAAGGTATAAGCATCTATTTATGGTGGCAAGCTATTTGGTTGTGTACTTGTGTTCTTTGAATCTCTCAATTTAGAGTAGCGATTTTCTATAAAGCATTTTGTGATATACTTACCAACAAGAATAGTTCTTGGAAAGATCTTAACTATACCTATTTACCTATATTATGGCGCTGTTATAATTATGGTGGATAGTTACTTACCTACACTTAATTAAAAAACAACCATTTCACAACAAACACAATATATTTCTTGTATTATCTTAAAGCGGGCTATTTTGGTAGGAGTAGTTCAAGTACTTACCCTACCCCTAAAGGACTCAAGAGCTCACGGACCGGAGTAGACACTTCACTGTTTGTATAGGCACGTTTAAATGTTCAGTCAAGACAGACCGATCGAACTGAAATACTTATACTTTGAATATCAGTGAAAAGGTCATAAAGGTATTCTGGTAGACTGTAATTACCTACTGTTCTTGCGCTTGGTAAAGTCAAAGTCAAAAGTATTTTTTTATTGTACACGATACACAAATAAACAAACTATCCGGCTTTAAATCGCGATAACTAATTGTTTGCCATTATTTAAGAAACCGAACAGAGTTATTCTAGCACATTATTAGTATATTTGCTTAATATTCATATTTTTCCATTAAAAAATTTGCTATAAATAGAGACAGTGACATTTAGACATTAGAGGGCCTACCGCCAACATTGAAAAATCGAATAACGTTATCTGCCTCTCTGTCGCTCGCTCGAATAAGCTAGAGCGATAGAGTAGACCCCTCAGGTTATATCTTACCCATCACTCTTTTCCAAGTCTTATTCAAGTGAAGCGTAAATGAAGCCGGAAGACAACTCAATATAGAAATCGCTTTAGTTAGGACAACTAGGTAGTTACGTAAAAAAAATAGATACACAAGTATGATTGAAACTGGTTGGATACATAAAAAGTTTACTGACTGATAACGCCGTTTGAAAAAAAATAGTGTTATAGCCTGTCCGCCATACATTTACTATGGCGTACCTACTTGATCTTAGAAAAGCGGACCGACTATACCAATATTTACAATACCAAACTCTTTAGGTACATATTCCAAATATGAATCCCTTATAGGCTGTTTATTCTAGGCTATTCATAGTGATGGATTGGCATCGAAGTCTGCCAGGGAGTCGATAAACTTCGAATACTGATGGCGTGGTCGAGAATCTCAATATCAGCACGCTACTGCTTATCATATCCACCGTATGTTACTATAAGATAACAGCCTATTGTGCACCTTATTCCCACGCTGTAAAGTACGTTACTATTTTTTGAAAACACGTAATATGGATATGGGTTTTTTTTTGTCGAAAAAGCTTGAACACTGAATGTTGTTCATTCGAAACGTGATCGTTGAAATCCGAATAATATTTTCGGTTTAGAACGTGGAATGCGTTTGAATTGTAACGAAGAATTACGGATTTCAGCAAAATAAAATACGGTTTAATATTAGCAAAAGTTGAAATAAAATCCAAATAATGTAGTTGCTGATAAGTTTCTCGGGGGAGCCTCACCCCTAGGGAACGCGTCCCCAGGTGGCGGATAGGGGAAAGCTCGCCAGATATGGAGGGCAGGGGTGAAATAAAATAGCCCTCGCGGACCAACAGGCCGGAGAAGGACACTCCGTTATCAAACCCCTGCAAGGAGCTTCTTCGACGTACTTGGAGCAGAGGTCTTTGTAGTGCTGTGCGTCTAGACTGGGACGTCCAGAAGGGATGGTGGCGGATGAATCCTTCAGGGATCAACGGCAGCGCCCACAACCTGGTGCAGGTTACAGCCTTGGCGTCAGGTGACAACCGGCCGTAAAACTTATAGTCAAAATACCTCCTCCTCGTAAACATGAAAGGCAATGTAAGGATAACGAATAATGCTAGGGCGTACCCCAGAAGCGACGGTGGCGATGATAATGCGATAAATGCGAATAACGAAGAATATACTAGGGCGTCCCCCGTAAGCGACGTAAGAAACGACAAATATGCGCATTCGCATACGCATAACGCGCAGTCACGGGTAAGATTAGCCACGTGGAACATCGGTACTCTCACCGGGCGAAGCCAAGAGCTTGCAAACGTTCTAAAAACACGGCAAATTAACATATGTTGTCTCCAGGAAACTAAATGGAAAGGCTCTAAGTCCAGGGAGCTAGGAAATGGCTACCAACTTTTGTATCACGGAACTACCAATTCTCGCAATGGAGTTGCGATAGTACTCGACCCGAACCTCAAGCAGCGAATAATAAAAATTGACAGAAAAAGTGACAGATTAATAGCGGTGAAATTAGCTGTGGAAAAACAACCACCTCTTAACATTATTTCAGTGTATGCACCGCAAACCGGGTGCACTGACAGAGAAAAGCAAGAATTCTGGGATGATTTCGATGATTTACTTAACTCTATTCCACCAGAAGAAGTAAAATACATTGGAGGTGATCTGAATGGGCATGTAGGCCAACACAACATTGAGTACAAAGAGATTATGGGTCAGTTTGGGTATGGCACTAGGAATAAAGAGGGTGAACAAATACTAGATTTTTGCGCAAGACACAACCTAGCCTTGGTAAATACATATTTTAACAAGAAATCAGAACACCTGATTACATATAAAAACGGAGGTAAGCAGTCTCAGATTGATTTCATACTGACCAATAGGACTTCACTCGGAACCGTTAAAGACTGCAAGGTAATACCAGGTGAAGCATTAACGACCCAACACAGAATCTTAGTTAGTTGTATAAAATTACCCAGACCTTTAAAACACACTAAAAGCAAAACCTCATTATTAAATGGTACCTTCTAGACACTGAGAAGGGGGTTGATCTAATAAATAGGCTCCAAACAAAACTATCAGAGGATATGGACGACGACAATAACACCACCAGCGCAGAGGATATGTGGTCTAAATTCGAAATTTTCTGTAAAAAAGAAGCCGGAGTAGCGCTCGGAATATCAAAAGGTAGACTCAATGACAATAAAGACCCCACATGGTGGACTGAAGAGGTTAAAGGCTATCTGAGATCCAAAAAAGAGAGCTTCAAGCAATGGCAAGAAACAGGGCTAATTGAAGACCATGAGAAATACAAAATATCCAAAAAGTCGGCTAAGCGTAAAGTGGCACAAAACAGGGCACAATCACGGGAAGTCTTCTACTCTAAATTAGAACACGCTGTAAATGACAAAGAAATATTTAAGCTGGCAAGAAATCGACACAAAGCAGGCCAGGACATAAAAATCAATAAATATATCAAAGATGATAAAGGAGTTTTATTAACGGACGACTATAAAATCAAAGATCGTTGGACTCAATACTATCAAAAACTACTAAATGAAGAGTTCCCGAGCCAACCGCTTGAGGACATTCCAAAAATAGCTGGGCCCTTACACAAGATCAGTATAGATGAGGTTAGGTCAGCGGTTAGCAGGATGAAGAACCATAAGGCAGTGGGCCCTGACAACATTCCCGCAGATCTCTGGAAAATGCTGGGACCTGTTGCAATAGAATGGCTAACAAAACTCTTTAATGCAATCCTAATCTCCAATAAAATCCCCGAGTCATGGCGATGTAGCTATATAGTACCATACTATAAAAACAAAGGCGACGTTAGTGACTGCGGAAATTACAGGGGTATCAAGCTCACATCCCATACACTCAAAATCTGGGAACGCATCCTCAATAATCGCCTTAGCCGACTGATATCTATATCTGAAAATCAATACGGTTTCACTCCAGGAAGATCCACGACTGATGCGATACAAACTGTAAGAATTCTCATGGAAAAGCAGCGTGCTAGCAAACAGGACCTTCACATCGTGTTCATAGACCTCGAGAAGGCTTTTGACAGAATACCGCGTAGATTAGTATGGCAAGCTATGAGGGCACAAGAAATACCAGAATACTACATCTGTCTGGTAAAAGATATGTACGACCGCATCAGTACACAAGTGAGAAGTGTGGCTGGTGTTAGTAAGCCATTTGAAGTCAGAGTTGGAGTGCATCAGGGCTCGGCTCTAAGTCCACTCCTATTCAACCTGTCAATGGACTACCTCACCAAGCACGTCCAATCAGCCCTCCCATGGTGCTTATTATATGCTGACGATATAGTTATAGCCGATAAATGCGGAAAGAACCTGCAGAACACCTTGCAGGACTGGAAACAAGCGCTAGAGAATAATGGCCTCCGCATTAGCAGAAACAAAACAGAGTACCTGCATTGCAAATTCCAAGATGGACCATCATCTGATATAGCCATTTCAATTGACGGACAGCCATTACCGAAAGTACATCAATTTAAGTATCTGGGATCGATGCTAAGCTCTGATGCCAGCATCGATGCGGACGCTACCCATAGAACAAATGCAGCCTGGCTAAAATGGAGAACCCTTACAGGTGTGTTGTGTGATGCCAAAATGCCGATCCGGCTGAAGGGCAAAGTCTACAAAACGGCAGTAAGACCAGCCATGATGTATGGTAGCGAGTGCTGGGCCGTCAAAAAGCAACATGAACAAAAGATGCACACGACTGAAATGAGAATGCTAAGGTGGGCAGCCGGAGTAACAAGATTGGACAGAGTGCGGAATGAATATATCCGAGGTTCTTTTAAAGTTGCTCCCATAGTGGATAAGATGATGGAAAGTCGTATGCGATGGTACGGTCATGTAATGCGACGGGACGAAAACAACGCTGTAAAGAAGGCCCTGGCTATCCCGGATAAAAAGAGAGGTAGAGGGCGACCGCCCGCCACGTGGTGGACAACCGTTGCTAAGGATATAGAACGAGCTCAACTGGACAAGCAGACAACCCAAGACCGACTGTCTTGGCGCCGTAAAACGAGGAGGGCCGACCCCAAATAAAGGGATAAGGCATGGCAGAAGAAGAGTAGTTGCTGATAAGTAGATGACGACTGAATGCACCAAAAGTGTTGTGTTACTAAATTGTCAAAATTGCTTGAAAGTCTAGTTACCGCATAATATGAGTTTTAGTTCTTAATTAAACATTATCGGCATTGCATTTAGTAATGTTAACGGGGCACAATTGTTTATAAATAAAAGTCTCTTTTATCAATGAATTAAATGATATCTTATTTATCCCGACTATCTTTCCAACTTTCAAACATATTCAACCATCCAAAACAGCATTAGAATATCAATACATTCCCCAATCTAATTCGGAATAATTTACATCGGCCGGCCAGAAAAGCTTTGAAAAATGCGCGAAAAGGCAGATCAAAGGAGGCCAAGAAAAACGAAGGGCTCCTAATTCCTTTACTAGGATATTGGAATAGGCACCCCCGGTCGCCATAGTATTGGAAAAATAGTGGAATGCAATTTGAGGGCTTGAAGAAAAGGGATCAATATTAAACCCCAAATTCGATGCATTATTCGTTTTACGACTTGTCGTTCAGGTTATATGAATTAGTGGACATGATTTATGGATGAGACGGCAAGAGATGGATGGTTTAAAAACGCTTGACAGGCTTGATATTGCTCGGAGTTTGGGTATTTTGACTTAAGTAACATTTACTCACTGCGAATGATACAAAGACATTAAACATCACCTTTTGGTAAGGCTAAATAAGTACAACGTTTTTATGATATCTCTCTTAAAATATGTTCAAATAAAAACGTACCTACTATAGTTCGTTTTTTTAGCATTAGAAATAAGGTAAACAATCTTGATGTGTCTTTGAATTAAAAAACACATTTTAAAAATAAGTTAACGGCAAATATGTAACAATTATGAATCTAATACGATCATTTATATTCTTCTGATTTCATAAGTAATAGTTAGTAATAGTTAGTAGTAGCGTTTTTCATTTAAAAGACATTTCAAGCCCGCTTACCTTCTTTCAAGTTCTTTCTAATGCTAAAAAAACGAACTATAAAGGATATGCAGTTTAACAATTACAATAATTACACATCGTCGTAGCTTGCCAAAATATACAACATCGCTGGACAAACTAACATCGTTTCAACTGACCCAACCGACTGAGAAAGACAGTTTCAAATTAAACTTGGCCAAGATTTGTGTGAGACATCGGTTCTTCAGCGGAGCCTTAAGAATGCGTGAGACGCAATTTTCATACGGCACCATTAATCAGGGCTACGCGGACCAGTGGGCAGGATTCCGGCGTTAGTGATGTGATCGTGTCGATAACGTAAGAACGCTTAAGACGCAATTTTCGTACGGTATTATTGCTCGCTGCGCAGGATATCGACTTTCCGGTTGAGTCAGTGTCGACAGTTTTATAATGTACTTAAGCATACTTATTAAAATATACCTGGCTGTTTCATGCCTTAGCTAGGTTACTTTAGTTAAGTGCGAGATAATAACTTATGTCATCAATCGAGTTAAAACCTTTTTGGATTAAAACTTGGAACTCCTGGTTTAGATAATTGATAGACCTCATGCTCATGTTATGCTCTCCAAAAACAGGTAAAAGGAAGGTACTCCCGCAATTTTATGAAACTTATCAGAGTCAGTAAACTTTTTCAACACTGCCTTATGGCTTATGCTATCATTTTAAACTATGCCTGGTTTTAAATAACAATAATTATCTACCAAACAGGTTAATATACAGAGACTTGATGATAAGTACCTAAAAATACAGATTACTTAGACTCATCATCATCATCATATCAGCCAGAGGACGTCCACTGCTGGACATAGGCCTCCCCCAAAGAGTGCCACAATGTCTTAGACTACTACTTAGACTAATTTGTTTTAAATGAGAAGAAAGATACGACTTTTACATAAAAACCCTAAGAATAAGTTCTGGGAGATATAAATTGCAAAAATAATTTGATAATTGCTATCAGTATCGATAAAACTTGCAGTGTCCCGTCCCTAAAGGCAGTTCCACACGAGCGCGCCACAGCCGGCGGGCTGTCGACGTCGTGAAGCTACGTGATGCGAGTCTCGGCAAGATCAGGAATCTTGTATTGTATGTGTGATTGTATGTACGAATAGTAACAACATCTGGTTTTAGGTTCGGAAAGAAAGTAAATTAGGTTTGTTTTGGACGTGCGCCATTTGAGGCCCAAATGGAAGATTTTGACATTACAATGATATTAAGGTACAGTGGGGAAAATGTCGAGTGCGGGATAATTTCAACTAATCCAAATATCTTCTATGTTTTACATTATTAACTACGCAGTCGAAAATTTAATGACTAAAAGAGCATATTATTATCGATTTAATGAGTTGATTTTAATAATAATAATGATGAAACACTTAAGTTTATTATTTAAGAGTAAGAGAAAATATAGAATTATAAGATATATGAAGATTTGTTACAATAGAAGTTAAATATAAATTCCATTTAAAACTCCTATCTAAAATTCCAAAATCAAAAGCATTTCCCGCATTGCCGGTATAGTACTCACTAGTCTCACTGCCAAGTGCCAATGCGTAGGAAAACATACACCTGCAAACATTGCTATTCGACGAATCACATGGGGCAACGTTCCATCTCATCCGAGTCTTTTGTCCGTGGAGTGATTACCCTTCGAACTCAGATTGAGGGGTACACAGTTAATCAGTTCACATATCAAGCCCTGCTCACTGTTAAACAGGTATATGTTACTTGGTAATAATAGGCATTTACGCCCTTTTTGATGAAGAACTTGTAGTTTATTCAGTGTTGAGAGTTGAAGTTCTTTAAAAAGACGTATGTTTAGAAGTAAATTGTGGTGTTTAAGACTTTCTTGTGAATAAATAAGGGTGCTTTGGGCATTTAATTAATTGGGTAAAGGTTTAGATTACGGATGTAGTGTAATTTGAAAGACCGTAGGGTAGATGTGTTTGTAGATAAATGAGGTAATACATTTAATGCAGTTTGATACCTAATCATTTGTGATTGTGGCGCTCCACGGGTAAAGGTCCCTTATGGCGGTTGGCACTTACCTCGAGTAGGTAATATTGCATTAGTATAAAGCGACGTTAATAACAGCTTAAGCGTCGATCGACATAAGGTACCTTTACTCGTGGGACGTCATATTTATTTGAGGTGATATTTTGTTTTAATATAATGCGTACATGCAATAAAACTATTTAGACGGATTCTAATTGTTCACGTACACCTTCAGTTAATACTAAGTAAGACTTCATTCAGAATAAAAATGTCTAGAAAATGTTGCAGTTCCTACTTAGTGCTTAAAGAACAAGCAGTTTTAGGTTAAGGTGCACTTAACCTAATAGGCAATCGTAAACTACAATGTAAATACGAGGAGGTTCATTCCAATTTAACTATTTGTAACAGTTTTGAACTGGTTTCGATATGACATTGACGATCGACTTGTAGCACAATCTAAATAGGATAAACCTCGAAATCTCTTGGATAGTCATGAAATTTGGTATATATGTTAATTAAAGGTCCCTTTTTCATGTCCACACTATTTGACATAATTTGGCGACCTCAAACCGCAGCCATCTTGGAAAATGTGTACCTCATAGACGTATATCTCAGGACTGACCTTACGGGCAATAACAATGGGGCCAGTACAGCGGTGTGACTCACTGTGACACCGCTACAACGCGATTGGTCGATGAGTTCGCATCACGCGCGCGATTGGTCGCAACTATTGGCTCTTTTGGCTCAAATTCATGAGTGACACCGCTGGACTAGTACCATTTTGTCCTCAGATATAATACGTCAATGGTGTACCTTCCTGGAGAAATTCGCGTTTTACTCTGAATCTACGTGTTCTATGAGAATAAGGTGTAAGGCAAAATTAAAGCTTATTCAATTCTACACAAAAATGTCCTACATATATTGGTGGAAAAATTAACTCTTCTTATAGAACGAGTCACGCACGACTTTCACTTCATTTCGCATTCACCAATCGGCGTGACCAATCTTCAAGGTCGTATCGAAATAAGATCAAAACCATAACAAATAGTTAAATCAGAATCGTGCTCCAGGTCTAGTTAACATTTTACCCAACTGCAAACAATATATCCAGTTAGTAACTGCAACACCTCATAATGGGCTGCACAAAGAATGGGAACAATAGGCAGGTACTATAGATAGTACACTAACGAGGTTTTAATGCCTTTTTATACGAGGATTATAAATTTGTTTGCTGTTGTTAGTTTGGGTTTTGTGGTTTTGTTGTAAATTGCATTTGGTTGTTTATTAGTTGTGATAGAGAAACAGTAATCATCGCCTTATAATACTGAAATAATATTTCTGATACACGAAATAACATAATTGTGTTTGTACGGGACAGCCAATGAAATGTTTCAATGAATGGTTTGGAAATAGTCGCAATAAAAATCATCCCCTAAAATTAAGACTATCGTATGCCTAGTAAACATCACCTGGAATTTACCTAGAGAAGATTAAATAAATAATATTTAACGCATCGTGCTACTGATACCCAACAAAGCGAAATACTTCAAAATTTAACCACGAGTGTAGCGAGTGGTTCTATAAGTGGAATATTGAGCGTTGCGAAGGCACGAGGGTTACACAAATTTTGCTACCGAGCGAAAGACAACATATTTTCACCACAACACCACCACCAACACGATAAAAATACTAACTGTAAAACATTACATCTCAGATCCAAATAAATGATTTAGTATTTGTAATTATTTATAATCGCTTCTCAGACGTTGCTCTTTAATGCACCCCTAATTCGCCCACACGAGTCACTGCAGGCTAAAGTTGCCCCATGAATCATGCTCTAATGAGAGTTTAGGTCGACGGTTCAGTAACTCTAGCTTAGTTCCATACTCAGAAGGTGTGCCGATAGGGTGTATTACGAACTTCAAGCCACACGCAGTCATACTAACACGCACAGCTAAAGCCCTTATTAAAGGCATTGATATCTAGGGACTGGCTTTACGGGCAATAATAATGAGGCATGACAGGGGCTAGTACAGCGGTGTGAAACCGCTACAACGCTATTGGTTGATGAGTTCGCATCATGCACGCAATTGGTTGACGAGTTCGCTTACGCGCGCTATTGGTCGCAACTAGTTGCGTAAGACTGCACGATTGGCTGGAATTCGTGAGTAACACCGCTGAAGTAGTACCATTTTAGTGCCCCATTAGCCCGTCCTTAGATATTATACGTCAATGATTAAAGGCCGGCGACGTCAAGAGATTCTTCTGTTCGTTTGCCTCCTATATCATAATAAAAATATCACTAATTTACAACATGAAAATAAAACTCTGACGTTATCTAAACCTAAAAGTCCTAAAACTACCTAACCCGAAACGAGCCGTGTAAATTAAACGCAAAACGTTAATTACCGGCAAGGAATACTCCAAGGAAAAAATTAAGAGGCTCTCACAGAAAGGCGTGAAATATATTGTTTACTTAAACATCATATATCCTACACGACTTCTGTTTTGAAAAGAACTTTGATTCTGTAGAAATAAAGTTGATATTCCAGTAAACGGAATGGGGAGAAATTGGATAAGGGCAGACAATTCGGCCCTTATTATTATTGGGCCCTTTCTGTCAACCATTCGGCCGGAAGGAGGTTCGAGGGCGGGCGTTCCAATTAAACACCGCGGGTCCCGTCGAGTGGGACTTGTATTGTGATTGTGACTATTGTTTATACAGAGTGATAGGTCACGTGGTGGCCTTTTTGTTGAAAGACGCTTGATTGATTTGGCTGTAGTTAGGTACAAATGTAGTGCATAATTATTTTCCATCGTATTTTCACGGCAATGTACGAACGTGTCTTACTATTTCAGTCAGTCTCTGTACAAAAAGTACTGAGATTGTCTGAAGTAGCATGACAAATACGAACGATTCCGAGAAAATACGATGGAAAACAATTATGGACAACATTTGTATCAGGCATTTAAAGACATAAATACAAGGGTTGATACTACAGTAACAATGCCTAAGAAAAATATTAAAATATGTTTTCAAATAAAGTTTGCCTCAATACAAGTATGATGTGGAGAACCCTACGCTACGCAGGGGTGCCACTTATGAGGTAGTCGGATACATTGTTACTTTGATTACATTAGTAACATATGCCACGACGGTACAGGATTTTTATTAAAATACGAATATTATAAAGCGAACTGAAGTACGTAGACTGTTTTATTTAGCCGCGAACGGATAAATAAACAAGAACGGAAGAGGTATTTATACAAAATATTGTAGGCCATCTTCTTCACACACTTACTAGCAAAAATTAATAAAGTCAGTTGTTTTGTGTATGCGCATAATGTATGAGCTATCGGTGGCACGCGGTCCTTCACGCAGCCGCTCATAAATATGTACACGTATTGTTCGATATGCCGAGACCATTTAGAAATCACTAGAGTGGGGAAGGAGGAGCCGAATATTCAAATCTATGGAATATCTTTTAATTGTTGAATTCTCTGTGTAGTTTCGTTTATTTAGTTAGATTGTTTAACAAGGGTTACAAACGACCCATTACTCTTGAGACATTTTGACGCTCGAACAAAGCGAGAGAGCGCTAATAGTTCGAGGGTGAAATTAATGTTTTGCTTTTGCAAATTATTGCTTTAACCCCCGATGAAAAAAAAGAGGTGTGTGTGTGTATGTCTGTCTGTGGCACTGCAGCTCTTAAACGGATAAACCAATTTGGATGCGATTTGTTTATTTGAAAGCAGGTTTTCAAAATCGACTCGTTTATATTAACCTTTGTATCCTCGACATAATCAAAGTTTTAAACTGAAATAACTACTCCATTTCGACAATCCCCAATAACAGTACAATTTCAACAGGCCCATTTTAATTGACATGCGGTCTGCCATTTTGATTTTAATTTAAACACTGATCCATCAACAAGTTTAAGCTGAATGCGTACTTACCAAATCAATAAGTAGTATAATCGCCAGACCAATTGAAGTGATTTACCTGTAAAAAACAAAAAATATAATTAGCACTTAATGGAAATCATGATACCAACAAAATTATCTTTAACTTTTGGTAGGGATACCTTATAATATTAAATGAGGAGCTAGTTTAATGAATCATATGAGTTAAAGATATCTTTTTAATTTAGATAATTATGAAAACAATACCACGTTGTGTTCAGACACTTGTACGTTAGTTTCATACTATTTAAGTAAGTGCTCTTTTTACTTGAGACTCACATTAAAATATAATTGTATAGTAATTAGTGGCTCTGTGAGTTGCAGAACTCGTGATATACGTCTAAAGCTATAAAAATGTAAAAATATAACTTCAGTTAACTCACGATGGTCTTCAGTGATAAAGACCCTATGCACTTAAGTCCTTTATTTGAATTTCCACCATTTTGAGCATTCTCCAAAACACGAAACGACAAAAAAATGATATCTAACCACCAAATTTTCCCACAAAATTTCACGGTTGAGAAATGCGGCCTGCAGAAGAAAACATCCGGACATACTAAAGCATTTTTGGCCAAGCTGAAATGCAGACCTTCGCTAACGCTCGGTCAACAAGCATAGTTCTAAACTACTTTATCCTTTAAATTCCGCTTTCAAAATTCCCCATATAACTTTTCTTTACGACAAATTTTAAATTAAAAAACTATTTCTTTCTGGTATTATCGCGCTTTGAAGAAGTTGGGTCAGTAATTTGAAAACTGTTCAGTATAAAAGAGGGAATATTAAGGAACTAGTGGGAAGTAGTCAACTTCCTGGTGAACGCATATTTTTATAAACTTCAACCCTAAACAACTTAAAATATTTATTCTTTAACTTGCGAGGAAATCGACCTTGATCGGTCGGTCGGTTATATTAAGTTTCTTTTTTAACAAAAATAATATTATGTTGCTATATGGTTACCCCCAGTTTGACGCTGACATATTCGCTAGCGTGTGCGTAGCTTACTTTCTATGCATCTCGCTCGCTTTCTCGCAAAAAAAAAGTGTTCGATCGTAACTAGTTATGTATAAGAAGAAAACAGTTTTCGATCGCAACCGGTTTCCTAAAAGACCGAATAAAATTTCGATCACAACTGGTTACGAAGTTCCATATACGTAGATAGATATATAGATTAAGCATTGCGAAGCATTAATAATTATCGACAAAAAATGAGCTCCCTATAAGATACTTTGCAAATGTTCTTGTAAGATACACAGCCTACACTAGGTTAATTTAGTTGATACCTTACAACCCGACTTTATACTTTAATTTTACAATGCATTAAGTTAAAAATACATTAAAGCGCCAAGTTAAACTCGGCTAGGCAAACACGAGTCGAGATAAGCATATAAAATACGCGTAAGTTAAATATGTAAATTAAAATGTAACAAAACGCGGCTGAGAAAATAGCACAAGCGATAGGTAAAACGAGAAAACGGAGAAAATTATTAATACTGTCTCTTTTTTTAATTTGTTTTAAAAATATTATTAAAGATGTAGTTGAAATAGAGTACGTCTAAGCTAACTGTGCATCTAATTGAACAGAACAAAATGTTAACGCATCATATTTTTCGTCCGAAATTTTAGAAAAAACAAAGTTAAGCGATCGTCCTCAAATATTAATGAAAAACTTTTTCTTTGACAACATATTTTTTTAACCCCCTTATTATTGTTGCGGTAAAAAACACTGTATACAAATAAACAAAGTTTGTGTAAATGGTTCGAGTTACGAAACTTGGCGCAGAGTTTTGACGCACTCTTTACAATTTCACACTGCTCCAAAAGGTCGTATCTCCAAAAGAAAGCTTAGTTACATATGCCCTTTTATAAGATTGGTGGTGTTGTGAGATCCCTGATAATGACAAAATGTCGTATATCCAAGGAAAAGCAAGTGACATGTGTCATTTTGATGTAAGAGTGTTCTCGCCAACTTTCGGTTTTGTCGCGTTGACGGGTTCACGCTGAAATTTTAAAGTGGTCGGGAGCAGTGGAAAATAATTGTATTAAGTATATTGTTAAAGAGAAGGTGTAATGTTTTTTACAAGCAGAACTATTATTTACTTAACTTGCAAAGTTTGCAATTATATTTTCACGCCACTGTTCGGAAATGTGGCAAAAGATGGTCTAAAACCAAGCTGGAAATGGGGCACCACTACTACAATGTTTCATTGTTATCATCATCTGTCATTGGTGACGGTTCGCTACAGCAATGAGTATAATTTAAAACATAAAAATCAATAAAAGGTCTCTTTTGGCGCAACTTTTTCCTTTAAAAATAAAATTAGGTTATTTATAGGACCAATATCTTGTTTAAAAAAAAAAGAAATGTCAAAACCATTCATTCATTCAGTCAGTTCATTCGATTCACGCTTAAAGCGTTTTTTACTTTTGTAGCTGTTTATGGTTTTTTAGCAAATATGCTTCTAAGTTTAGAGTCGGTTTAAAGCAAACAACAGAAAAACGCCTCTTAAAAGTGATAAAAAAAGTAAAAAAGGCGGGATCGGAAAATACTCACTGAATTGGATAGTGTAAATTGTGTTTGACAAAAAAATACAAGAAACACGTATCTACGCTCGCTATAAAAATCAGTTCTTCTAATGAAGAACATGATATTCTTACGCTGACGCCTATCGAAATTCAAGAGACAGCACAGGCAGTGGCTAGTAATTTGCTACCAGAGAAATCGCGGGCTAGTACCATAGAGTTATATATTTGACAGAGGGAATGTCACTTAAGACAAATTGTGACACTGCAATGGCGGACGGTTTGAAAGTGTGCGTGTAGACGAGTGATACCATGTAACACAAATTGTCCCCTAATGGTGAAACAATTATTTTCAATGTCGTCCTTGTTTTCAAATATTAAAGTAAGACAGTTTTACGTTAGACAATAAAAAAAGTGTGTAGGTAACTGATTTTATAGGTCTTGAAAATGCGCATTACTTGCAAATTACATGCAAATTACTTTGTGCAAATAAATAATATATATATTTAACTTGTAACACATCTGGTTTTATACAAAAAATAAATATAAGGTAAATGTACTAGTGCTCGACATGTTAATGTCCAATAGATGACACCTTGCTGTCACCTCTATTGACAATGGTTTAAGTTTCAAGATGACATGTACTGGACTGGGACCGCGTCGAGCACCATGAGTATGTTTACCTTACATACGTTAACTATCAAACATTATTCATGTAAACGTCTTTAATTTCCTTTAGTTTAAAAATGCAAAATCAATAATTTAGCTATTTACCTAAATATCCTAAATTATCTCTTATATACATAATGATATAATAAGAAGGGCATCAATTACCCTACTTTCGGGAAATTACCCTATTCAACTTACTGGTCACACTCCTGTTTAGCATTTATAAACAATGAAATATGGAGATTGTATGTACTATACCGTGATAATTGATAAAGCATTAGATCAGGAACCCTTACTATCTGAGCCACTCATGCCTGTATCAGCTGTTCCTACGAGCCCCAACTTGGATGAC
This sequence comes from Cydia splendana, assembly GCF_910591565.1. NCBI lineage: Eukaryota > Metazoa > Arthropoda > Insecta > Lepidoptera > Tortricidae > Cydia > Cydia splendana. The sequence continues at coordinate 650,093 of NC_085960.1, read as the reverse complement.
TCAGTTACTGGTTGCTCCGAGCCTCCCAGCCCCGTATCGCAGGCGAAAACACCGGATGATCTCACTCAGACCAGTCAGACATATTCCAAGGCGGCAAAATCTGAGCCTGCCATGCCTGAGAAGCGTACAACTCGTTCGCGTCGTGCAGCCAAAAACCAGAGTAAGCCGTCCACAGGAGCTCGCAAGAACATTACGGCTGCAAATGCTGCTGTTACCGCAACTGACACTAACGTAACTGTTACTGAGCCACCCGCAGCACTGGTCACATCCTCTGACCGACCTCAAGCTTCGTGCATTAGCGGCCTGCGTGCAGCCCCTCCCCGCGTCGTTAGTCTGCATGTGTACAACCTCAGCGAGGATACCACTTCGGACGACGTCATACACCACGTCCAGACTCAGATGGGAATTCAAATAACAGGAGAGATCTTGTTATGTTGTTTCGAGCAGTAGCAGGGAGTATGTATTGAAACACCTTATGTGTGATAATATAAGAACGTATATTCTCTAAATGCCTGCCTATATATACACGTTAGGTTGCGCTGACACAAGCAATACGCGTTTATGTCGCAGTAAACCAAAGTGTTACTGCTAAACACTAAAAGTGGACAATCGCCATATTACACCTCCCCCGAACGTTCCTCTCACCGCCGGGGTGGCAGAAGAAAAAATTTAAACGCATGTTACTTGTTTACAATTTTTTCTGAAATCAATAAAAAAAATGTTAATAAACTATATAGGTATAATGCAAACAATCTTTATTTAGCTTGACTTTATGTGTCGTATTATTTAATGTCGTAGTCCTTGTAAAAAAATATCGTTATCTTTTAATAAGAAAATATTATCTTCACTTAAAATGTTATCATCTCTCAAACGTTAAAATATTAATTTACTTCCTTTTCGCATAAAATATAAATCTCGTTCTTTAAAAACATTTACCTACTCTTCATCTTTAAAACATTTACTATTCAACTTTAAAACATTTAAAAACATTTGGTATTCAACTTTAAAATATTCACTCTCGCGGTTTATAGTTACGGTACCCTATAAATCTCGTAATAAAAATAACTAATGCCGTATTAAGACGGAGTCCTAAGCTCCTAACATAATTAATGGGAATGGTTACCCAGGGCATGGTCACCCTATAATCAATACATCATGGGCTACGCTCCCGTGCGTACCCGAACTTCATAACTACACGCGGGATTGGCTACCCGAGGGCATGGTCACCCTAAAACACAATAATAGCGGCATATCAGGCCAGGCTGTACGGCTCTGCCTGTACCTAGAGACACAAATACATTAAGACTTAAAAGTCTCCTACAACTTTCACGGAGGATACTGTATATCACACTATGATCAAGTACGAAGGACTAGTGCTCTAGCTATAAGGTCACATTGTACGAATGTGCCTATTAAACTCCTTAAAACTTCTCAAACTTGTACCGTACTGTAAGGTTTTTTATAAAATAAACACTATTATTTAACTTCCAAAATTAAAAAAAAAATTATGTAATAAATCAAACTTTCGCTGTATATCAGGTGATCAGTCCGACACGTAGCTAAAGTATTAATCATTACTCAAAAACAATTAAATAATTTTATTGAATTGAGTTGTTTATTACTTAATCGTTATGCGATGTATCAAATTTCATTCATCGCTTATTAAAATATTCTAACTCGCGGCAAAGTCTCGCGGCCTAGTTAAGTTTTCTGTCGACGTGCGCACAACGTGTGGCACGCGCTGCAAATTGCAACATACATAATTGAGGACACTATTCGACACTTTTAATTTTTATATTATATTATGACTTCTTATGAAAATTATTTATGCTCGAAACGAAATTGAGTTTAGCGACAACCTTTAATAATTATGAATGATTTAAATATGACTGCTACTGAATTGGAAAAAAATGCTGGCTTTTAGAGAAAATTAAATAAAATACTAAATTACACGTAGGATTTACATCCTATTGCTGCGTGGCTGGCCGTCCTCGGCTTCGTCTTCGTCCGGTCCGGTGCGAGTTCGCGACCGGCATTCTTGGCAGCTGTTGACGCGGCCTGGCGAGCTGGCACCTCCACGTGGCACTCGCTTGACGCTTCATATGGCTGGCTGGCTCTGCTTCCGATGATTATGGTGGGCCGGGATAACCCTGGACACCTCTTGGTTTGCGAGCCGGGAAACCCTGGACAACGCTCTTCGATCTTCGCTCTTCTTGATTTCTCTTCTTAACTTGGTTTCCGTTTTTTGATGTTGGGTGGTTCTTCTTGTCTGTTGGTTCTTAATGCTGGTTGGTTCTGACTGCGTGGATTCTTGCGTTGAAAGTGTGATTGATTTTCTGGGTTGATCTTGACTGCGTTGGTTCTTCTCTTCTTTTGTAGTCTTGGTAGATTTTCCTTTTTAAGTGTTAGTTCCTTGGTTCGCTGGTCACGGTCGCCATCAAATAACAAGATAAGACTTGTTATGTATATGGTTTCGAGCGGGTGATGGGAGTAGAAGTCAAAAACCTTATGTGTGATAATATAAGAACGTATATTCTCTAAATGCCTGCCTATATATACACGTTAGGTTGCGCTGACACAAGCAATACGCGTTTATGTCGCAGTAAACCAAAGTGTTACTGCTAAACACTAAAAGTGGACAATCGCCATATTACAGAATCTCGACACCGGGGTGCCAACAGCTGGTGGTTACTCGTGGCAACTATACATCCTTCCGCCTGGACGTGCCGGCTGATAAAGTGAAAATCGCTAGGAGTGCGGAAAACTGGCCCGAGGGTGTTGGAGTACGATTTTTTAATGTTATGCAGCCAAAAAACCCAGAGCAGCGACGCCCGACATCAATGAGGTAACGGAAAAGTTCGTAGTAATCCACCAAAACGTTAGATCAATTACTGGTAAAACCTCACTCCTCGAATTACTATGTAACGATGAAAAACCCGATTTACTTTGTTTAAGTGAAACATGGTGCCGAAAAAATGAATTGGATCACACGAGGTTATGTGGTTATGCGCACGCGAACAGCTACTGTCGCGAGCGCACCGGCTCCCACGGCGGGGTAGCAATTTTTACACGTGAGGGTACGCAGTATAAACAGCGTAATGACCTACATAGCCTTTGCGTTCCTTATCATTTAGAGTTGACGGCCATTGAAATATCTTGTTTTAATTTGATTATTGTAGTATTATATAGGACATGTAATGGAGACTTTGACATTTATTTAAATAATTTGGAATTGTTATTGAAAAAGTTGACTGACGAAAATAAAAAGTTTCTCATAGTCGGCGATCAAAATGTAAATTATCTTACTAGTAATAACTTGCGACAACAGGTCGACGATGTACTTAGCAGTTACGGCTGCTCCAATACTGTGACATTCCCGACCCGCGTGACCGCTGACTCCGCGTCGTGCATTGACTGCGGCATAGCGAACCATGCCCGCAACTGCCTCACTGTGTCGCCAGTGGACACTGCTATTAGCGACCATAACGGCCAAAAGTATGTGTTCACAATGGAACACAGGAATGCAAAAAACAACAAGAAACAGTTTGTCGAGCGCCGATTATTTAATAAGGAATCTATTCAATTATTTTATATTGACATTTCGAGTTATGATTTTGGTTTTATTTATGATGCGACTTATGACATACAATTGAAATTTGAAAAATTATTGAACATTTTGACATACTACATAAATTTACGTTTTCCGTTTAAGAAATTGAAAGTAAATCGAAATAAATGCACGCCTTGGCTGACTGACGAACTTTCCGAGTATATAAATAAATATAAAGACCTTGTAGAAATAAGAAGACAATACCCTGACAATCCTATTATATCAGACTGTATAGAACATTATTCAAAGCTTATACATTCTGCGACATTGACTGCTCGGAGAGTTCATATAGAGAACAAGCTGAAACACAGCAAAAATCCAAGTAAGGAAATTTGGAGGATTGTTAACAATGAAGTTGGCCTAAAGACTAGATCAAGTATTACTTGTCTAAATGATCCAACGAAAAATAACAAAGTACCTAGTCACGAAATTCCGAATGTTTTTAATATGCATTTCATCAATTCCGCAAATAAATACCTTATACAAACAAATGAACACCAGTCCTCGCAATACCTCAGCCAACACCTCAGTGGCATATCCGCGCCCGCTTACTGTCTTCCTACAATAACGCGTGACTTACTGTACAAAACATTACAATCAATGTTGAAAACGCGTAAAACCGTAGACACATATGATACATCGCTAGACATAATCCTATGTGTCTGGCCGGTCATTTCAGACATCTTGATTGTGCTGGTTAGTAAAATGTTCGAAAACGGTGTATACCCGCAAGTGCTTAAAAGTACTAGGGTGTGTCCGGTTTATAAAGGTAAAGGAGACAAGAGTGACGTGACGAATTACAGACCTATCACCATAGTACCCACCATCTCCAAAATTGTAGAATCAGTCCTGTCATCCAGCTTAATGACTCACCTTGAGGAAAACAATTTGCTCACGGAAAACCAGTTTGCCTATAGAAAAGACTTGTCTACAACTACAGCAGCACACAAATTATATGACCATATCGTAACAGCTCTGGATGATAGGTATAAGGTGGCGGGTATTATGTGTGATTTATCAAAGGCTTTCGATGTTATTGACCATAATTTATTATTGAACAAACTTTGTAGTTACGGCGTCACAGCGTCAGCTTACCGATTGTTAAAATCATTTTTATCGGACCGGAGGCAAGTGGTAAAGCTGTCTATGAATGGTAGTGGCACCCATACATCCGACACTGCTCTCATACACTTAGGCATTCCTCAAGGTTCGGCACTAGGAAATACCTTATTTTTGACATTTGTTAATGACCTTCCATCCGCTATCACAACAGGATTGCCAGTGCTGTTTGCGGACGATACCACCGTAATAGTGAGCGCGCAAACCTATGAGCAGCTGGGTGAAAAAATCAATGACACTTGCAGGCAGCTGCAGCGGTGGTTTACAGTTAACGGGCTGCTGCTGAATGTAAGCAAGTCCAACGTTATGGTTTTTTCAGGACGCCCCGTCTCACTACCACCATGCATATCTGACGTCCCGATGCCGCTATGTACCGAGTGCAGGTTTCTTGGTTTCATGATAGACGCGAACCTGAACTGGAAGTGCCATGTCGACAAATTGTGTGATAAGCTGAGTAGTGCCGTCTATGTTCTACGAAAATTGAAACCTCTTATATCGCAAATTGCATTAAAATCGGTTTACTTTGCCATATTTCATTCGCGAATGTCTTACGGTTCTATAATGTGGGGGAACTCGACGGATGCGAATCGAGTCTTAATACTACAAAAGCGTGCCCTGCGCGCCATGGCTGGTGTTAAAACAAGACATTCGTGTAGAGGTATTTTCGTAGACTACCGAATAATGACGCACTACTCACTACATATGTTTGAAGTTTTGATGTATGTCAGAAATAACTTGTCGTCATTTTCTAAAGTAAACGTCTCTGGTAAGGTGATTCGCTCAACAGGGCGCCTTAGAACTGTCCCACGTCGCATGGCACTTGCAGGAAAAAACCCGCGTGTCATCGGCCCTACTTACTATGAGCGACTACCCCAAGACTTGAGAGACGAGGCCTCTGACAAAAAATTTAAGAGTCGTTTGAGAAACTTTTTATTGGATAATCCACTGTATTCTATAAAAGAGTTTTATGAAATCACTAATTAGATTTATTTAAGTACTTTGTTGACATCTGAATTGTAAGGTTTGTTGTTGTAATTTATTTTCATTTTTAGTACATATAATGACGACCCTGTCATGGTGACCTTAATTTCTATGACATAAGTGCTCAATTTTGTTAACATATTTTACTTATAGCTTAATAGCGACCCATTCCTGGTGAATTTATTTTTTAAATAATTGGATTTCATTTATTTATTGTGAAACTGCTGACATACGATTGTAATTTAATAATTTTGAATGAAATTTTGATTGTCAGTGTTATTTTTCGTACTCCATTATTCATAATGTAAAAAAACTGACAATCACAATATAAATTCCTAAAAATTTACCATGTGTAATTTTAAGTGACATTGTATATTGTGAGATAAATAAATCATATCAAATCATATCATATCATATGAAAAGTTATTCCGTCACTTTTTTTCTTTCGATCGGTACAATTCTTGCAGGATTTAACTACGCATGCCGGCATATTTTACATTTTTCGTGGACAAATTTACTTCACTGACGTTTCGATCCGTCTGACGGCAAATTGGTGGATGAGGGCATTGAGATAACTGTCAATGTGTGTGTGTCACGCGTAAATACAAGGAAATTGGTGGATGATGGAATCACAGTTTTTGTCTTAGCAAAACTACGTCCGTAGTATTCTAGGTCCATGGCTAGTACTTATAGTTATGCAAATGTTTTCTTATTTCCTCGCAGTAGTCGTGAATAGCACTATGTAATGCCTCGGCCGGAAACGCTAAAGATGGACTCGTATTATAACTCACTCGTCCATCTTTTAGCGGTTTTCCGTCCTCTCCTACAATGTACTATTGTTCGGGTCAAATCTAACGGCCCGATTCGAACTTTAAGATACGTCAATTAATAGATCTAGAAACGATATGGATTAGATGTGTCAGTGTCAAAAGTGACGTTTTTGTTTGAAGAAACGTTATTGTTCGTTTGATTTGTAAATAGTATGTAAACCTGTGTTGTGTGCAATAAAGTGATTACTTTACTACTACTAGTTGGCCTAAATGTCCAGATCATTTTAAACTCTTGGCCATTTCAGGTTGTAAAAAAACTTGCCGCTTAGCTTAGGTTTTATTATGTATAGAGAGATACATAAAAAACCTAAGCTCTGCGGTCTAAAGTAAATTATCAGTATTTCTACTGAAACGCTTATCATAAGCTTTCTTAAAATATTATAGAAAGCACTAAGTACTTCTTATTAATACAAGCAAACATTACGTTATTGAAAACGATAACAAGCTTGCGGCGACACAAGTGCTGCCACCTTTCTCTATTTTCCAATAAGGTGTAGAGGAAAGCTAAGGGAAATATTTTCAAAGGTTTCAGTCCCTTGAAAATATGCCACGTGGAGAGGCTTCAGAAAGTACTACCGAGTTCAAGACACTACACACAGATGGCGCTGCGAATAATATGAACGAATCGGGTAGTGTACAAGCGCTCTGATACACGTAGCGACGTCTGTCGGCGAGGTTCCGAACTAAAAGCGTACAAGCTTGAAAATGGCGGGTTTAAACTTGACCTTGTACAGCAGAGAGGGCGTTGCCTATAGTTGCCTGTAAAGTTTAACCTAGGTGCCTCTTAGATAGATATAAAATAGCAAATATTTAAATGATAATTTTCCTTTGATCGGCTTTTAGTTAGGTTTATTAGTGTTTTTGTTTTTATAAGCCTTAGTGGCATATTGTTTGTTACATATGAGTTATTTGGCTTGTTTACTATGTGTCCGCCAGTGGCGCCCGCCTAGCGGCTATGGAACTTGTCGGAATGCAAAAAGACTGTAGCCGTGTGCGTCAGTTGACTTCTTTGGCTGTTTAACGGGGCCCACAGATACCAATTCACCGGACGATATCAGCCAGTCAGTTATTCGCCACTGTTACCTTTTACGATTAACTGACAGGCTGATATCGTCCGACGAACTGGTAATCTGTGGCGCCCTTAAGGAGTAAAAAATGCTGAAAGCTTACCTTGAGCAGATGAGGATCCCTCTCGGCCGCGTCGAGCAGCGACTCCGCTTCACTCAGCCACGCCACGAACTTCTCCAGCGACCGGTCGAAGTTCTGCAGAGATGAGACGGCAGAGTGCAGGGCTTTGCCGCGAGCAACGATGCTGTGGGGACAAAAAAAGAAATGAATTCTTAGTTATTTATTGGTAGGCATTTTTGAAGGAAACAATCCATGGTAAACGGGTAATGTAACCTATAGGGAGCGTGCATGAACTATAGGGGGCAGCACAGGAGTCGTCAGATTTTAGTACCAAGCGTAAATGTGAAGTTTATGCTTCTGATGTAGCCCAGAAGATGGCAGAACCTACTATGCACAAGAAAAGGTACAAGAACGGTAGAGTGCAGCACTTGCTTTGGCAACGTACATTTTATGTTTCCGACTCAGGCCACAAGATGGCAGACCCTTCAACGCGCACGGTCCCTATAGACGCGTACAACTTCAGCGGAGGTATCTGATTGTAGATGTGCAAGTTGCGGAAAGTTTTCAAAAAGTTGGAAAAGTTCTCGGAAATTTCAGGAAAATTCCACAGGAAATACATTTAGTTTTACTCTTAGAAATTATAAATAACCAGACACGACAATTAACATGTTACTGATTACTGATGCAGTGATACTACTAAAAGTTTAAGTCAACGACCAATGACAAATTGAAAGGAAACGGAATTTCACAGCCAGCGAAAAAGAAGCCGTAGATTTATTTAAAGCATTCGTTAGATGGCAGTAATACGGTATTATTCAAATTCTCTGTGAACTTATAAGCGTCGCAGATCGTAGCTAGAAGTTACCGTAATTTAGAACATTCTCAATAGGTGGCGCTGCATGGCCGCCGGCGAAACAAACTGTGCAAAAGTTGCAAAACGAATAATATTATTAGGTGGCGTTTACTAGCTGAAGTTAACTTTACTGCGATACAAGATGGCAGCACTATTATTTTACATTGTAATACCACCGACTGTTACACGGGTGTTTTGTTTGTGTAAATAATTTACTAAAAATATTCTGAACGAACGAGCATGCAGCACAATCTACAGATACCACCGAATGCCGTCCTCGAAACGTCGGAGATAATTTTAAAGTTTAAGTACCTACACGCGATTAAGTAGCGTTAAAATAAATAATAAACAACATTTTATGGACACTGACAGCCTTTATTTTATAATTGTCTTGAACCTGGCTTGAATAAAGTTCACGGTGCACGTTGTAGTATTCCGTGCGACGTGTAAATGTTGCTCAACTTTTAGCGTGCGGAGGTCGGTAACCTAGTTTAATTGGTCCTATGAAAATTGCACTATTTTAACTGTATCAGGGCTTTATAGCTTTTAATATTCGAACGTGTAGCTACGTAGAAAAGGCAGTAGTCGTTGTTATCCCCTTTATTTCTGTGGATACATTTTTGACGAAGAATTTTAATATTTTTTTTATGTTATTTTTGGTTAACTGGTAGAGGTTTCTCACTACTCCACTACCAAAAATCCAGAAATTTATTACTAAAATACAAAGACGCCTCGCAAAAAATATGTCGGTAGAAATTAGGCGTTCGAAACTCGTGGCATTGACCTGCAAATGTTTCCATGTGCGTGTAGAGTTTTACCTTAGATTATAAATCTTGAGAGAGTAGAGCGTTCACCGCCGATCTTGGAATTCTTGGATTAAAGATGGCATAATTGTTATTTTTCAATTTGTCTATAGAATGAATAAAAATACATGAACCAATTCTAGGGAATTAGATAGGGATCTAAACTAACCTGTTATTAAGCTCGTTGTACCGATGGTTGATGGACTCAGTGGCTCGCTTGATGCGAGACGTATCATCGTTGCGATACACGGCGATGAGGCGCTGCGTCAGTTGACCGAACAGCTCGATTTGGTGTTTGTACTGATGCACTTCGGCGTGGAACGACTGGAAACATACAGTTTAGATTAGCAATTGTTGTGATTTAAAACACTGATCTAAACTTTCACGATTTTTACACATTATTAAATTGATAAACAAGACCAAGTGCGGGTAGTCAGAAAAACTCGCGCGGCTAAAAGATGTTAATTTCAACTTTAGCCAGTCTTCTCCGTGACCATGGGGACAACGCCGTCCTCGAAACGTGTCCATTTGTTCCAAGATAAAAATAAAAAGTTTTAATATAATTTAGACGTTTAAGCTTTTGAGATTACTTACCTAGAAACTCCCTATTTTAGTTTAGTCAAGTTGGGCGTTATGTCAGTTGGAATAAATCAAGGTTCAGCAAGAGCAAACTTTAGCGAAACTAAGCAAAGCAGAACAATGGGGAAAATATTAATTATAAAACCTGTTTCGCGTTGTTAGCAAAACGCAAGTCAAAGTAAAACTATCTTTCCGTTTGCAAAGTCGGACATTGTCTGCAACTGAGTTTCATTCTTCCTTGGAAATTACAGAAAATGTAGAATAACTAATAAGGGGCTATTCATAAATTACGTCATTTCAAATTTTAGAGGGGGTGGGGGGGGGGGTCTAGACATCGGATGATGGTAGCATGAAGAAGGAGGAAACGAGGTCATTCGAAGCATGATTTTTTGATGATTTTAGGGGGGGGGGGGGTCAAAAATCGGCAAAAATCGATGACGTAATTTATGGACAGCCCCTAAGGGTGAAGAACTTCAGGGGCGTTTACCCACTCTTGATTAATCCTAGTTGAGAACGAGAAATACAGAGGTTTTAGAAAAGGAGGTATATGGCGTTATTTATAAACGCGCTACCACTTTCAATTAGCTATTAATTGTTTGTCTTAATCTGTTATTTTGACTTATGTATTTATAAGAAGGGATAAAACACTAATTAACTAATTGAGGCTTGTAAAGCTTTATGAATAAGGGAGATAGTGATTACAGATGGAATGAAAATAATACAAATCCACTCGACAGCCTCATTATAAAAGTAAATTAAACAAAATGAAAGTTCGAAGCATCTTAAGACAAAATAAAGATAAATCTTTCTTTGATTTGTTTTTGTATATTTAATTAATTGTACAGCTAGTCTTTGCCAAAAATATATTTATTTTATCTGTTTTAGTCTTCTATTTTCTTCATAAGAAAGACAAAACTTACTCTTACTACAGGTTATCTTAATTAAATAATTACAGACAACATTATCTAAATCGAATACCATATTACAATAATTAGAATTTTTAATTTCCCAAGACGCAAAACAAATTTGGGCATCGCCCAAGGCATCTTCACGTATCCAACGTAATAATATGACACAAAGCAAAATGGACAAAAGAAAACAATTTGCGTAAAACGAGGACCCATACAATTTACTCAGGATATTTTGTGCCTTTAGAAACTAGCGGGATTTCATGCAAATTAGTTAAAGTAGTATGGACCGAGCGCGCCAACTGAAAATACTTGTTATAAGATAATACCGAAATGAGTATTCATGCCGAAGAATTGAAATTCGTGTCAGTTGAAGAAGAAATATATTATAAAAATATTATTTCATTACTTTGGTTAAATTTCACAAACGTTTTAGAATAGATTTTAAGTGAAAAAAAATGATGAGATTAATGTTTATTTAAATTAATTATTGCCTAATAAAGCCTTGCCTAAAACAATTAGGTACGTAATGAAAAATGTTATAATCTCAGTGTCTTATTACTTTCTATGTTACGTACATTATTATTATTAGATTGTAACGGAGATTTCACAGTACAAAATTATATAACCTGATCTTAATAAACTGAATTTTCCTTGTTTCCATTTTTAATAAAATAGACAAATTCAAACTGCCGCCATATTGTTAAGGTAACTGAAGAAACTCAAGCGCGCTAAATACTTCCGAAAACGGTACGAAGTCTAGCAAGTTCTAGACTTTTGCCCGTTAAAATATATACAAATAGTGATAGTTAAGGCCATTTACAGCAATTATGCAAATGCGGGAGTGTGGCCGCGAGATATTCGCGTTTCGCCAGACAGACTTGCAAATGCGTTGGGATGGTGCGGTGTAGTCTAGAGGCTACCTTTCTACGGAGGCGGCGATGAGCGGAGATGTGAGGAGACAACCGGGAACCAACCGATAGCATGGGTTGTAATTTGTAATCCGCATCGCTCCTCCGCTCCTCTAGATTACAACTCCCGCACGTCTCTTCCCATCTCCGCTCATATCCTCCGCAGTAGACAGGCAGCCTTAGTGCACAACATAACAGTTTATAGAAAATGCCAAAATATTGTATGGAAATTGCCAAAGACGTTGCATTTATCATCCCTTATCGGGATTTTTATGTTTAGATTGGCGTTTGTCGACTGTTGTCATCTTGTAAAATACGGCACAGTATTATTTCATTTTCTTGTCCCATTTACTTAGGAACTCTCCTAAAGGATATTTGGATGAGACCTGCAGCACAGTTGCTATTGCATCGTTACTGCTGCAACGTTCGGCCCGATTCGAACTTTAAGATACGTTAAATATTACGTCTAGATACGATATGGATTAGATATGTCAGTGTCAAAAGTATCGATTTTGTCTGAAGAACAGATGAGATCTAGACGTAATATCTGAGTACCTTAAAGTTCGAATCGGGCCAGTTGTCACTACCAATCTCGAGTGACGCATTGAATGTTCTAATCGCCAATTCAATGCGGCAACACCTCCTTTTAAAAATAATTCCGGATTAAATTGCTCAAGGAAATTATTTAGCTGCCTAATACTTAATAACAAAACCAACACCTACGATTTTAATGAAAAATAAAAAATAAAATGTTTAGCAGATATACAATTTAAATCAAGATTGTGCACCGTCCCTACTTGCAGTAAGTGCAATCTGAATTACGCCGAGCATCTCCAATGCAATATACTCAAGAGCAACGAGAATAGACCACGTTGCATGTGAATTCGGAGCAAATAGATTCATTTTTATAGCTCTCAAGTGTAATTCCAAAGCGAAGTGGGAGTTCTAAATTTACGTATGAAAGGAGTTATTTTATGCTCGACAATTTACTGTTATCGTCTGTGAGATAAATACATTCAGTCGATTTGAATTTAACGGAGTTCGGCGAGGGAACACATATATACAAGCTACAGGTATAAGTACATAAAAAATTAATAACGAGTCAATTTTTATGTTACTAACTAAATAACCTATTAATATTCCTAATAAACTTACATAAATAACGATCATTTTTCATCAAATTATATATGCGTAAGAAAAAATCATTCATCTTAAAAATCTTCCTGTAACAACTCTTATAAATAATAAAGTAAATATACTTTTTAACATAATAAAATCTTCATCGTATAAATTATAAACTCTTAATAAATTAAAATCATTAATTATTAAATATATTATTAAACGAAATCTGTAATATATAGTTAAACCAGTAAAATATAATATTAAAAAAAAATATGTTTAAATATCTTAAAGAAACTATTTCCAAAATTATATCTTTAGAGTAAAACCCAGCTAAAAAAGGAATCCCACATAAAGCCATATTAGAAATATGTTTAGATGATTTTTGGCGCTGAGGCTGACTTTCCACTGAGGCCAAGATGAGTGGAGATGAAAGGAGACGTGTGGAAATCAACCAATTAGTTGTAATTTAATGTAACAGAGCGGAGGAGAGATGTGGATTACAATCAAGACTATTTCTCTATTGTGTTACTCTGCAACAAATCTTAAGTGATAGTATCTTCACTGTAAATTGATGATGATATGTGTAACATTTTACGAAGTAATTTAAGTGCCTACATACAAAAATACTAAGCTTCTGTTCTCAAGATACAAGAGGGGACTGGCCGAATTTACTTTAAAGGACATAATATTAATATCTTCAATATCTTGACATTTTATGCTAACAAATAGCGGTCGTATTTTGTAAGGAAGGGATGCTTAGACTGAGTACCTCATCCAACAGTATGTGGTTTGTTTATTGTCATAGACTGATGCTAGATCATTCCTTTTTTGCATGTATACTAAAATGGGCATCAGCGTCTTGCCACCTGATAACGTTTCTATATCTCTGTATTACCTTCTTCTCTAAGTTGCATTTCAGGCACATATTATGCCTAGGCTGAACCATAGAAGCCAGCCTGACCTCCATTAATGTCAGCCGGGCATCCTTGTTTCACCATCATTCTCTATCTTACCTTCTGTTCTCGCAGCTGCATCTCCAGCACATCAGCCGTATGCCCCGGCTGCGCCATAGCAGCCAGCCTGGCCTCCATCCTCGCCAGCCAGGCGTCGGCGTCCCGCCGCCTCGCCTCGTACCGCTGGCTGTCACCCAGCATGGCGTCGAGCTGCGCCTTGCGCTGCAGCACGCGCGCGTTGGCCTCATCCCAGTGCTCGCGGAGGGCGGTTACTGGAAATAAAGTTAAAAATCAGAATTGCTGTGATACGATATTACGATAGCAAAAAAATGAGTTAAAATTATGTCAAATAACTTTTAGGCTAATTTTACGGTTTAATTCACGTATTTTAGTCAATCAGTTGTCCCAAATGGGGTAGGATAATTATAATAATTTGTACACTTACACAGAGGAAAGTATGCGAACGTGTGTGTGCTCAGTGTGCTACTATAGTAATCTAATATAATCCAAAAAAAAAAATATTGAAAAATCATAAAACGCGCTCAAAGTTCCTAAATTTATGGATACACTTCTTGATAAGTTGAATGAAAACGTAGCGACATGTGCGTAATTCGTGGGTAAATGTACTAAATGTTTGTATAATTCCTTTCCTGAAACAACGTGAGGACTGATGCCTTTGTATGTCATGTGTAATGCGGGCTCCCGGCAAAGGATCAAAAACGTTCGGAACATTAACTGCTTGATACTTGTTAATACCAACGTCATGCTAAATATTCGTCTGGGATATACTTGTATTTGTTCATAAGGGTTAAGAGACAAAGTATTTTCATTGAAAAATTTAAGAACATGTGTAAAAATTACATATTTATATTATAAAAATTCTCACTCAGTTTGTTTAACGGCTGTTTCACAATAGATATCTATAGACAAAAAATGTTTCATATATAACAGTAACGAAAACATATAAGTATTAATGAAAACAAAAACGCCAAAAACAGTAAAAAAGAAATTTATGATTTTATATCATAAATTTCTTTTACTGTTTATGGGGTATATTTTGGGGGTGGATTTTAACGTCGCATATTGCATTCCTCACAGGAGTCACAGGTTTCAGGCATTTCATTGTAACAAAAATAGCTTTGTCGTATTTATTAAAAAAATAGTTAGAAAACTCCCCTTAGGTACCTTCCTACAGTATATTTTTCTATATATCAGCACAACACATATATGAGCATCACGATTTAAATGAAGTATTACCAAAATGATCAGGGCAAACAATACAACCAATTATCGCCATACATATGATTATGTTGAATGTTCCGATTATATAACGTCATTGCAATTTGTTGCACAAAACACGGATAATTATAATGTTCACAATTTATGAAAATCTCAATGAATCCAAGCTAAATCCTCATTTATGTGCAACACATGCAAATACAACTTTAGTACTCAATACGTAGGGCTCAATTTAAATCGATAAAACGTATCATGTCCTGTTATCCTGTTTAAAATAATCACAAAAAGCTAACGCATTTTGTACTCTATTAACAAAGCAGCAAGGGTTATTTAAAGTTTTGAAATTTGTCAGCAGCAGAGAACAGCAACTGAACCCCTACCGCGAACCACTAACGAAGTTTTACCTCTCTGACGCACTTGTAAATTCGTACGCAAATTAGTGTAGTAAATGAAGCAAGTTGTTGTATGGAGACCCATGCATTAATTTCTGTCGATGAAATTTTGCTTGGTTATTGTATAGTATGAGCCGAAACTAACATATAAATATCAAAAAAAAAACACTCCTAAGTTAGGTATTTATACGTAAAAATACAAATCTGTTTATATATTGAACTGAGTAATTCCTCCGTCCAAAATTATTTTACCAAATAAGTTATTTGTATCAGTATGTAATACTAGAAAAAAATGTAAAACTTTTGTCAAACATGAGAATATTTTTTTATGATAATTCCTTTTTTTGTCGCTCTTTTTAGGGTTCCGTACCCAAAGGGTAAAACGGGACCCTATTACTAAGACTTCGCTGTCCGTCCGTCCGTCCGTCCGTCCGTCCGTCCGTCCGTCCGTCCGTCCGTCCGTCCGTCCGTCCGTCCGTCCGTCCGTCCGTCCGTCTGTCACCAGGCTGTATCTCACGAACCGTGATAGCTAGACAGTTGAAATTTTCACAGATGATGTATTTCTGTTGCCGCTATAACAACAAATACTAAAAACAGAATAAAATAAAGATTTAAATAGGGCTCCCATACAACAAACGTGATTTTTGACCAAAGTTAAGCAACGTCGGGAGTGGTCAGTATTTGGATGGGTGACCGTTTTTTTTTGCTTTTTTTTTTGTTTTTTTTTTTGCATTATGGTACGGAACCCTTTGTGCGCGAGTCCGACTCGCACTTGCCCGGTTTTTTTCTTCTTCTATGATCTTAGAATATAATTTGGCGTAGTGGGTAAGAAAAAAAAAATGCATACCCAAATTTATGTATTTTAGAACTATTAAAAACGGAGAGTGGAAAATTTCTCAGCCTGATTTCTTTTTCAATATGTACTAAGTAGTCACGTATACACTTAAATCCAAAATATCCAAAAGAAATATCATCCCTTGTACACCCCGCTCCCTACACACTGCTCCCGATATGTTTAGTTTTTAATACGCTCGTTATTTTGATGTTTTTATAGTTGAATAGCTAAAGACAACCTGTGAACTTAATTCAGTAAATAAAATGGATAGAGAAATTTTCTACAGCGAGTAAGAAGTCAATTTCTGAAAATAGTACAGTTACATGGTAATTTTTTTAGATTTTCATTTTGTAGGTATAAAACTGCAATAATATGGCATTCCAGTGAAAAAATTTGACGGAGCAATTTTCCGGTCCAATACACGCCACAAAATGATATTTCATTAATATTGGTATTTCTGCTGGGATATTTTTTTTTGATATTTCATATATTGTTGCAATACGTTACATGAATATGTCCGGTGAAGAAAGTTTGAACGGAGCATTTTTCCGTAAAAAGATATTAACGATTTAAGACTTTAGGTATTTACTTTAATTCTATTATTATTATTCTTTGGAAATTTATACAATACTTTTTATTTATTGATACTTTATCATACTGTAAAGTTTTTTCTGGCTGAGGAATTACTGCGGGGTCCACTACCTTTATTTACTACACTAAATGCGACAGAGAGGCAAAACTTCGTTCATGGTTTTAGGTAGGCCCTCTATCCTCTAACCATCCAACCAACCAATGGACCTTACGACTTGAAAACAAGGTTTAAAATCAATTAACTTGTGAAACTCGGTAGCTGCCCAGTGGGCCGCGTGGCGCAGCGGGCGGACAAAACAACTGCGTACAAAAGGAAATAGACTGTCAATTAGTTTTGCGCGATTGAAATCGCTCGAGTTATTTTGTGCTTTTGGCTGCTTTGAATATAAATGTGCACGAAATGCTTTGAGGTGCAGTGAGTTCATGGTATTTGTTTTCACGTACCTACACTACAGTAGGTGCTTTGTACGGAAGGTTTATTAGTCACATATAAATATTTTGGATGAAAATAATTCTAAATGCATGTTGTATAAGACATAGAAGTCTGCTAACAGTCGTTAAGGAAGTGTAAAACTCTTCCATATAATAAATAGATTTGATTTTTTTTTCTGTAGATGTCGCTAAGGCTCTTAAGACGCATTTGAAGAACACGGTAGAAATATTCGAAGCCAAGTCTCACTCAGTTGGTAGAGCGAATAGGTGGTGTCCGTAGTCGCGAGTGCGGGTCTCGCCCGTGGCAGTGAATTTTTAATTTTTTTTCTATATATATTAACTTTTCTCGCAGGTAAAACCAAGGCTTCTCAATTGTTTACTGTTGCTACCGTCAAACTTTTTTTATCCCGTTTTTTATTTATCCCGTTTTTAAAATTATCCCGTTATCAAAGTTATGTAAATGCACCTTATTTTTCAACAAATTTTTACGCATATAAATACTTTGTAGTGTAATATTTCTAACAGGAGGAGAAATTGAAACTAAAAAGTGAATACCGTTACTGTTTACCCTAAGACCTTTGATATACTATATCCAATTATCCACGCACAAAGGAACATTCCTTTTCTTAACATATTTAGTTACATTTTAACAAGGTTTCATACGCTAGCCACTAGCGGCTAGTGGAAGAAATAATACCGAGAGACCAATTTAAAACTTACATTTTGATGTCATTCTGTTATCTTTCGCGCGTGCATGTCGCTCGTACTTACGAGTACATGTATTGGCGCGAGCGAGACGCACAAAATGACATAATTTTAAGATCAACATGTAAGTTCGAATTGATCTCGGTGATCTTTTCTCATAACTATTTGTACTTATTCATTGTAATAGATCTAATCTAATATCATGCAGTTATAATAGAACACTATCACCTATATATTACCTATGGACATGGTGGTTAACGATATTAAATATTAGGAGACATAAATAAATAAATATTAGGAGACATCTTACACAGATCAAACCTAGCCCCAAACCAAAGACATATCTAACTTCGTATAAGACGAATAAAGTCTAAGGAAAAAACGTGCCTCGGAATTGAAGCAAAAGTCATTCTCGAATAGATGGCGCACACACCTTTAGCCTATCCTCGGCTAGATGGCGTGACGACACCGTTTCATATTTAACAATTTTAACACATAGATATTAGTGAATGAACATGGATCAAAATGATATAAAAATAATAAAATCATTTATCCATATATATACATTTTTTGATAACTTTATACGTTTTCATTTTGAGTTTTAGTCATGTGTCGATAGATGGCAGTAAATTTACAGTGACTACAAAATTTACAATGACAGGACCCCTCTATACTATCTATTCTTTTTGCCCAAACTAAGCAAAGCTTGTACTATGGGTACTAGGCGACGATATACATACTTGTATAGATAAATACATACTTATATACATAGAAAACAACCATGACTCAGGAACAAATATTAGTGTTCATCACACAAATAAATGCCCTTACTGGGATTCGAACCCAGGACCATCGGCTTAGCAGACAGGGTCACTATCCACTAGACCAGACTATTCCATCGATAAGTTTCGAAAAAAGCATCAGTACGAGTCAGGGTTTGGTCATAAAACATTACAAAATACCTACTTGAAAAAGTACCAGAAAAACATTACAAATTACGTTATTGTAACACACCTCAAACAGGACAAACTTTTTGAGTTGATAGATGTGCGAAACGATCAAACGACGTACAAACATACACTGTATGATTAGACTTTTATCGACTAGGATATGAACCAAGATTTCCCTGTGTAAATGTTGTTGTTGATTGTTTTTTACAGGTAATGACGGTTCATATCCCGGTCGATTAAGTCTAGTGAAACTAACCGTGAATGATTTTAAACTGTTATTATACACTGTATGTATTGTTTTATTGCATACTTTTTACGGAATAAGTACTCTCCCTTTTTCGTTAGTAGAATAGTTATAACATTCAACACTTTTCACGTTTACTTGTTAAGCCAATATTTTTACTAAAATATTCCACACGCATCGTTCACCCGCGAGTTGACACCCTCTCAAATAGTATATAAATGTAACTATGGAACCAACTTACTAAACGCGAAACAGCGAATACACGCGCGTGCAATATAAAGTATGCAAATGTGGATGATGCTACACTGTCGAGCAAGCGTCGCTTAACAGGCGCACAGTGGTGCTCAGCAACGGCTGGACAAAAAACTTTTTAAATAGGTTTTTTTTTTTAATTTTACGCCCGACGCGTGAACGAGAAGCGCAGCTCAGGGAAGCATGATTTTCGTGCGCGAGAATTTTTAGTTTATATAAAATATTTTGCATAGCAGTGAGCTTCTGTTAGTTTTTGTCAGTTGTTTGAAAGGATGCATATTCATTTTATTTTCCGTGGAAAACGTTATTAGTCATCGATTTATTATGCGAGTTTGTGAATGTTTTCAAGGAAAACCATCAACAATATTTTTTAGTGCTAATTATAATTAATGTTATCCATAAATTTGACGATCTAGGTAGGTACCGCGTTACGTAAACTTTGCAGTGTTATCTACCAGCTTTGAAATGTTAAGCCACACATTATTTGCGCTATTTTAGGTACACATCTTTGTAAGTTTTTTTTCCGGGGGCTTAACCGAGATGATTATCGTACGTCAACGCCAATCGAAACTTAAATAATGTATGGAAATGTAAGTGAATTTTCATAGTATCTGTCATACAGATATTTTTTTTCTTTTCGTTCGGCGTTTGTCGATGTACGATTGTCATGTTGGTACGTTAAGTACCACTGTGCACTATACCACGTAGATACAGTGTAGCGTATATCAACCACACATTAGCATTCCTATATCATGGCCGCTACATTCCTGATTAGCCCAAAGTGCGCCCAGTGGTTTAATCAAGCTTAGTCCTGCGCAAAATCATTCGTGTACGCGAATTACAAATTCCATTTAACGTTAGCCATTTCCAAATTTCGTATACATATATCTTATTATGTGGCTATTTGAAACAGATTCGAGAGAGTAGTCAAGATTATTAAAACGTATTTATAACTTATTTGTAATACGTGCAACATGTTTTCAGTACAATATTCTTTCACGCAATATTATTATTGTTATAAAATATATTTTTAAAATATATTTTTATATAATATGTATGCTAGTTTTAAGGTATTTATGTATGGGCCATTAGTTGCCTGAAATAAAGATTTTCATTCATTCATTCAATATTACTTTTTTTAAGGCTGTGTATACGTAATCTGAAAGTTTACTCGTCTTTCACCTATACATAGTTCCTTTACCATCTGGCACCATGTATGCTTTTATTTACCACCATTATTTAATACAGCTAAATCGAGTTATATTTTAGTTTTTATTTTGTAATTGCATTTAATTTTATAAATTAAGCAAGAATCACAATTACTATTTCGTTAAAATAAAGATTATTATTTTATAAGAAAACGTTAATAAGCTATTATGTATATTTAAGTTTAGATTAGATTATAAGTAAGTAAAACCAAAAACATAATACCTATTTTAAAATAAATTATAAAATAATTATTATCAGTAGGTACAGTTAGGTAAGTATGTACTTAGATTCAAGTGCGAACCTTTCATTAAAGACCTCAAGTGTAAGAAATGGGCGCTTGTCTTTGAAACGGGGAAACCGGTTATATGTGCAGCTGAAATAAGAGAAATACATATATAAAATGTTTACATATACATAAAAATTTAAACAAAGTAAAATGTGTCTGAAAATGTAAAACAGACATTTTAAATATAGTAGGAAAAAAATTTTTAAACACAAGGTGCTTAAGAAATATAAGTAGTTAAATTTTTTAAATTAAATCTTAGTAGTTAAATTGAACTATACGCTCAATACACACAAACACAAATAATCAGCATCAAATATATCAGAGCAATCATAGATACCTATCTCCTAAGTCAAAATATCATTGCTGAAAAATAAGCATTCTCCTATACACACGATAATATTCGAAGACAAGAATCAAAACGAAAGCAACATTTTACTCATGTACCTATGTCGCCCGTTACAAATATTTGCTTGACCAACCATATAAATTAAAAAAATATTTTAAACAAGGAAAAAGAACATAATAGTGGTAAAGCAAAACCTTTAACTTCTAGGCACATACCGTTCACCAGATGGCGTTGAGCGCCTCATTAGGCCCGCAATATATTCCCTCCAACATATTATAAGCCCGCGGACGAGCCACAAAACGCCTAAACGGCCTCGAACAGGTGCGACAATCAGTGAAACATGGCCGGTAATGCTGCAGGTATTAGAGAGCGGGCAGTGGAATATTTCTGGCCGGTATTGGTGCGGAAAATGTGATTCCATGCGGTTTGGGGTTTTGATTTCATAATTTATATTTTGAGAATTAGCTTACCTAAAAAAGCTATCATTGCCAAAAGTGTTAAAGCTTAACCTCCAAAGAGCGGTGAAACTTATTAGTTTTACAGATTCTATACACGTTTTAATAATTACACAACTGAAAACACACCATTCAGTAATTCATCATATAAAATAAAATAACCACTATATCTCACTTAGTCCTAAATTTCAACCCACTTCAAGCGGACAGTAACTTAAAAAACACATAATTCATTATCCCATCACAGAACCAACCACAATTCAGCACCTATAACCTATAACTCAGTTAATCCTGTGGGACAGACGGTCGGCTTAAAGCTCGTTAAAAAAAGATTTGCAACTCGGCCATCCAGTAATGATCGAGTCATCAGGTTAAACCTGCGTATAGACTCTCTCGCGGCCTTTTGACAATCATTTATGAATTATTGTGGATAGATTATTCTAATTTGGGTAGTCTTCGTGAGTTGGGCTGATTTGGCTTTACAAATTAATGTCAATTTGAACTTATTTTGGCATTGTTCTTGATAGCTTAGTTAGACACAGACAAATCTAACAAATCATAAAGAAGAAATAAAATCAAACGCCTCTTTCAGTGTGTATTCAAAAAAATAAGAAAGTGGGCATTTTTACTTAGCGTATTGAGAATAAACACAATACAACAATTTTAAAAGTGTGCAATCGATCAAATAAACCCCTAGAGTGAACCTGAGCTGATAAGTATGTAACAAATATTTAATATATTTATCCGTAACAATAACTACCTACGTAGTTTCAAATAAAGCATGGATTAAACCCCATGATCAGATTATAGCCATTTAAATCTCGTAGTTTCATGCGTAACTTTATTAAAATTTTTGATAGCCTTAACGATTTTGTTAACGTATTAACCTCAATAGTAACGAACTTCACACACTACATTCAAATCATATTGCGGTTGAAGCCACGCGGCTTCTAAATTCGTCTCGGACCAGTGCAAATTGATCCCTATATTCGTATTAACTGTTCTTTAACAAAGTAGTTGGTAAGCTTGGTAAATGCGCCGGTAAGTAGTAAGTTCTCTCGTTAGGACGACATGCGGTCAGAAGCAATCAACGGTCCATGCTGCGGCTGCCACAACAGACGGAAAGCTATAAGATGAAAGGGGACGACGTCACGTGACTACGTCATTTCAAGTATATTATAAAAAAATAAGTCAATAGGTATATGCCCATTCTTTTATATTTTTTTAATTATTACAACAGTTAGGTTTTTGAAAATTATATGGAATTTATGTTTATTCTGTATTTATTTATTTAATAATAAGGCGGACTTCATGTCACAGGGGGCCACCCGACATCAGATGTTGCCACTGCCGATAATCTCAGACTCATTCGACCCCATTTAGCTGTTGGACCGATGTTTTTTGTGCCGCTGAAGCAGGCCGTGTGCCACACCCCGCGACCCACATTCTGGATGCAGAATCCTACATCCGATATCGGATCGGATAAAATCAAAGTCACCAGCAAGCTTTACAAACAATCTTCTTTACAGTATGTCACAGTATTAGTTAACGTCAAATGAAAATAAATATGCCAATGATGTATATCCTAGATCCTACATAATTAAATGAGGAAGCGGCGTGCCCCCGGGCATCCGGCTTTCGCCATTATTGTGTTAAGGACTCGTCGTTATCGCGACTCAAGTTCACAGTTTGCGTGGTCAGCGGCACTCGTAGTTTACGTACTCGCACAAACTTAGTAGATGCAAATCTACTGTAGTTATTAGTTATAGTTTTAGGTAATTGCAAGTGTTTCAAACAGCCATAAGTAGTTAGTGAAGTCAGTGTTTTGTTGTGTTATATGTTGTTCAAAATTAATATTGTATACCGTAAAACCACCCAAATATAGTCCAAAATTACTTGGGAAAGTTATGGTTCAAATTTAGCCCGAATATCTTTGTTCAGGTGTGATTATTATTTGAATGTAGTACCTACTTAGTTCTGTGGCTAAGTATTTGTGTAAATGGAAAACAAAACTTGGACAACACCAAATAAAATACTGGCTAAAATAGGTACTTAATTACAGGTTGGCCCAAAATACGTTGACATTTTTTTTACTCCAGCATATTGTTGGTATTTTCAAAGGTATTTTGGCCATCTTGTACGTTTTCAACTCGTGAACCACAATAAAACTGTAGTACTGGAATGTAATTATGGTCCATAAGGCAAAGGGTACATATATTATTCGGTAGTACTTAGGTAAGTACTTTTTTTCTTGCATAAAATATTCCGACGAATAAAGTATCAATTTAATTTCCGTTCATAGCTCATTTTCAAAGTCATCAATGACGACAATAAATCAAAAGATTCATAATAACGTTATCAATCATTATTGCGTTTCGCAAACATAACAGACTTCTGAAGTTCTGACAACAAACGCTTCGTAGGTATTTTAATATAATAAATATAATAATAAATAACTCGTTCACGCCGGCGTTTTGTTGTGACAGCCCGCTTTCCATCGCTTCATGAATTTGATGTTAAGTGCTATATTGTGTTCCAATATAAATGTTTTAGAGAATCCATCTTGACATATAGCTAATGGTAAAATATTGTATATTTAATGCCTCAAAATGGAATACGCATTTTTATAATCTATTCTTTAAAGGGTTAAAATAATTATGTAAATTAAATACTATATTTAAAATGGGTCATTCGCCCCAGGTAAAGTAAGTAGGTATAGGTACTTCTTCAATTAAAACCCCTAAACTTCACCAATAATAATTTCACACGAAGGCCAATCCGAACATAGGTACACTGATATCAGCTAGATGTCCGTACATGTATTGGCGCGGACGAGGCGCTCGATAACTAAATAACATGATTCAAAATATCATTCTGACGTCAGTGTACGTTCGAATTGGCCTGTAAATTTGTCCTGTACCCTCTACGAGACTTCACTAACAGTTGTATGAAAGCACTAAAACTAAACACGAAACTTAACTCTCACGAAAGTCTCACGAACACTTAACTAACTTTACTCGAAGTTCGCACCAATGTTGGCATCAGCGATGGCTTGAACTAAACCAATTTAAATATATGCGGATTAACATACAAGAACTAGTTTTAAAACTAACATGACTCCGGGGTTCCGTACCCAAAGGGTACTCCACTGTCCGTCTGTCTATCATCAGGCTGTATCTCAAGAATCGTGATAGCTAGACAGTTGAAATTTTCACAGATGATCTATTTCTGTTGCCGATATAACAACAAATACTAAAAAGTACGCACCTCGGTGGGCGAGTCCGACTCGCACTTGTCCGGTTTTTTTGTATTAAGTTCAACAGCTTTTTAACAAGTCGTTTATTTAGCGTATGCCACCACAAAAACGAATAGGTAGAAACTTAATTTGAATCAAATTGGATCGAAACACATGACACAAACATAATATTATAAAAAAATGCCTGCCAAAATCAAATCCATACCGGTCATCAAGATTACTTTATAAACTTAATAATTATTAACCAACTTATTATAACAACATTAACAACTTCTGTAAACATAATTAAACTTACAAGAAAATAAGATAAAAGCCCAAATAACGTTGCAAAAACCTTTCTTGAACCCCTTCAAAGCCTGGATGTTGGAAATCGAAGTTTAAACTGTGAAAGAAGGTAATTTGTACGAAAATATTGTTCTGTCGATCAAAGGGTAGCTCAGCTGAAAAGGTTAAAGGGTCTTTCAAAAATCTCGAAGGAATCGGTTCATTCCGAGGGCTTCGGAAAATACCTCCGGAAGAGTGATTTCATAGGTCATTTCTATGTACATATATTACACATAAGTCTCCAATACGGTTTTGTTCTCAAATAGATTTGTATACAGTGTGGAAAGATAAGTCGGGCCCTGGAGGGAAACTACCTTAAATCCTTAAGCTGGCTCGTTTTACTTAAAGGAGACATTCCTTTATTTTTTTAAAGAAACAAAACTGCATTTAAAGATTTTTCTTTTTTTCTTCAATTTGGCTTGTCAAAAAAAATCTTGGGTACTAAATATTAGATTTTATGGATATTTTATACGACAGACGAGTGTAAGACCTAATGTTTCTTGGAGAAATGTTATCATTAACATTAACTGTATCGACTAGTAGAATAAAATTGCGAGTGTTTATTTTTTGGAATTTTTAGTCGGTTCGAGTCCCGGGCGAGGCAAGCGAGTTTTAGAAAATCTTTGAATGCAGTTTTGTTTCTTTTTAAAAATAAAGGAATGTCTCCTTTAAGTAAAATGAGCCAGCTTAAGGATTTAAGGTAGTTTCCCTCCAGGGCCCGACTTATCTTTCCACACTGTATATACTTTTGTAAATAGGCGTTTGTGAATCACTCGGGCTGCGTGGGAGTGTGGGCGACAGTAATTTGACAGTTAAAATTTTTTCAATATATTATAACAAACACTTGTCAATAAATATATTTTTTATACCACGTCGGCAAACACGCATACGCCCCGCCTGATGGTAAGCAGTCACCGTAGCCTATGGACGCCTGCTACTCCAGAGGTGTAACATGCGCGTTGCCTACCCTTTAAAAACCTAGCTGTACACTCCGTTTTTGAAGAACCCCATACTGTTTTAGACCCTCGGGAAAACCTCGGCAGGGAGCTCACTCCACAGACGGAGCGTCCGCGGCGGCAGGAAATTCCTCTTAAACCGCACATTTAGGCTCTAGGGTCTGGCCCGATAATGTTTACCAATAGCCAAACCATACAATTATTAACTAATTAATAGTCAACTATGCAAAGAGTCTTTTCAATGGAAGGGGCCAATTTATATCAATATCGTTTACAATCGAACCACGGCTTTCTTCTACTGATGTTTTATTCAACGTCAAATACACTAAATTATGTATTTACGTATATTTAAATTACATTGGCTCGAACAATATTGCTAAAGCTCATCCGAGCGTTCTCTTACTTTATTTATATTGCACAAAATACGAGATTTATTTAATTATCAGAGTAAATGGAACTGAGGTAAAGACAACTGCTGGGACTGGGACTTAACAATGGGCGATGGATAATTATTTTATGGAACTGGAGGAATATACCTTTTATTAACTTGATTAAATTAGAGGCATCGTGACAATTAAAATCTGGTAAAGATATTCTGAATATTATTATTTACTAGGTAGAATATAACACTACAATTATCACTACACCTTATAAAACAAAGTCCCCCGCCCCGTCTATGTTTGTGTGTTCGCGATAAACTCGAAAACTACTGAGCAACTTTTCATGCGGTTTTCACCTATCAATAGAGTGATTCTTGAAGAAGGTTTAGTACGGCTACCACCAGTTTTGACATTGACAGATTAACTCGCGTCTACGTAAATTACTTTCTATACATCTCGCTTGCACTAATATGCGAGTACGAGCGAGATGCATAGAAAGTAAGTTACTTAAACGTGAGTGAATATGTCAATGTTAAAACTGGTGGTAGTGCTTCTGGTGTATAATTTGTTAAGGTTTTGTGTAAGCCGTGCGAAGCCGGGGCGGATCGCTAGTTATATATAGGTACTAAGTATAATATCTAGACATAAGAAACGAAACATAGTTGTAGGCAATGTACGCAACTCATATCTCATGGTGCTCAAAATACCCGCAAAAAGAAGAACACCAGCCAGGGCACAGGGAAGACAGATGTGCCCCTTGAGACTTCATTAGTAGCACGATACAGCCTTCCACGGCCGTTTCCCTCTAACTAGTTTAGAAAAAAGAGATAGCTGTGTCTCTAGTAGGTAATTATGTAAGTGGTTATATGAAGCACTCTTGACGATGTCGGGTGTTCGCGATCGCGAGTATTTTCTTAACCCTCGACCCAAAAGAAGGGTGTTATACCTAAAGTGTTTGACCGCTATGTCTGCTATGTGTGTCTGTCTGTTAACCCATTTGGTAGCATTTTTTATAGCGGTGGTTCTTAGACATGGTTTATCAAGATCGGTTTACTCATTTGTGTATTATTCTTTTTCATTTAAATTTAAAATTTTTCTCAATGAGGTATAAAGATAAAGGCATTGCAAGCAAGACGTCATTATAACAGCTATCATAATATAATTGGAAACTACAAATGGTTCTGAGGCCAATTCGAACGTAGGTACACTGACATCAAAATCACATCCGAATGATGTCATTCAGTTATCGTGCGTCTTGCTCTCGCCAATATACATGTATATACAAACAAGTACGAGCTTAATGCACGATAGCAAAATGAGATCATTTAGATGTAAATTTGATGCCAATGTACCTACGTTCGAAATTGGCCTAATCCATAGCCGTCTCATGGAAATATTAAAATTATTTATTTATTTCCATTATTTAAGAAAATATGAGGCTTATTTATCAGTTTTATAATCGTTTTACTAGCAATTTTATACCATACCAGACAAATTATTAAATTTTAGCGAAAACGAACTTATACACCTATTGTATTGTTTTTATTGACGCTGAACAGCATCGAATCGCTGTCCATTCGCATTATTGAATAATCATCAATAATTACCCCGGGACCATTTTGTCAGTTTAATTGGCGGTTGTAGCAAATTGTTAATTTATTGACCGTCCCAGGAGTTAATTGAGGTAGCCTCGTGAGGTATTTTATGAGGTGATATTTATGAGGCGAGCACATGAATAATGTTGATATGAATTATTGCAACGATTGGATAGCGTGAAACATGGATTAGTGTTCACTAAACATAATTTGTTCATGATAAAAATAGAACAAGAAAATTAATATTTATAACACTCTATGCGCACGATTAACGCACACATGATTTACCTTGATGTGGTTTATATTAGATTATTTGACAAACGGTGACATTTGATGACTTAAAACAAACGTTGTAAGTCATCAAATGTCACCGATGTAAAAGCAAAGCTATCGCAATTATAAACGCTTTTATCACAACACTTCCAAAAAATTTACAAAGATGCAAGAAAAACAATTTATATTTTGAATACAATAAAAATATTAAAAGGTCCACTGATTAACAGTCCGCCGGACGGTATCGGCCTGTCAGTTAGAACAAAATTTTGACAGTTCCGAACAACTGACAGGCCGATACCGTCCGGCGGACTGTTAATCAGTGGGCCCCTTTACTTACATGCATAAAAGAGGATTGCGGTCCAATGAGCATTGTTTTGAAATGAGTCGTTGACATGACCGCTACTGACATTTTATTTGACTATACATATTGTTTTGAAATTA
Organism: Cydia splendana; assembly: GCF_910591565.1. Taxonomy (NCBI): domain Eukaryota; kingdom Metazoa; phylum Arthropoda; class Insecta; order Lepidoptera; family Tortricidae; genus Cydia; species Cydia splendana. Next base: position 621,132 of record NC_085960.1, on the reverse strand, counting down.
GTCGTTGACGTGGCCGCTACTGACATTTTATTTGACTATACATGACGTACGCACATTATTTATTAGAGTCTGTTCGGAAAGAGAAGAGTCGTGAAATGTATTGGGCCTCATACATTCCACGACTCTTCTCTTTCCGCACAGACTCTACCATAACATTATGTAAACTGCTTGTAGCGACACTATCTCAGGGCCAAATAGAGTCTTGCCCGGCTTTACTCCAACATTGACACAACACCCTTCCATCACAGCAGTAAAGAAAATTCCATAAATACTGAAATTTACAAAGATTAACTCATCTAAGATTGTTGTTAAAAATAATGGATTTTTGTAAATCCCAGCCTACGGTAGCACTAAGAAGCTTATCAGCTTTACGGCAAAATATAAAAATATCCTATTTTTAATTCCCGTTCTTTGAAAGAAATGCGACTTAAAAGTTTATCTTCTCGGTGATAATGTGCCATTGAAGAAATCATGGGCCCGAGTGTCACCACTAACTTAAATGTACTATTAGTACCTCAATGAGTGTCACGGACTGCTTAGTGACAATGGATCCCTGGCCAGCAGAGCAGCGTGCTGCTATTGAGGCGTGTCGTATCGCAAAGAACTTACAAAGCACATGTATCTCAAGGTGTAATTGCACTAATTTCGGAATATGCGAAAAAGAAAAGGTTATGTGTAACCTAGGTTACACAGGGCCAGTCGACATTTAGAAAATGTGAATGTCAAAAAAGAAATCCGCAGTCATCTTCATACGCCCTGTTTATAAACAGCTGAGCAGACCTCACTATACATATAACATGGATATGGATATATCCATGTTATATGTATAGTGAGGTCTCCTCAGCTGTGATGATGAAAGATAGACTGTTTATAAACAGCTGAGCAGACCTCACTATACATATAACATGGATATGGATATATCAGCTGAGCAGACCTCACTATACATATAACATGGATATGGACATATCCTTGTTATATGTATAGTGAGGTCTCCTCAGCTGTGATGATGAAAGATAGACTGCGTGGGAGTACTGTTCCCTTTGTAAAGTCATCAAAGGAGCGCCACAAAGAACGCGTTTGAAAACGTACGTACGGTCTCAGCTTGTTACTCTTACTAAATTTGTGCTGGGTTTACATCAGCTTAGTGACTGGTGCTTAGTCCAAGTACTTGCTTTAGACTTCGAAGTGTTAAATATGGGTCATATTACATCAGAAGAAAGTAAGGGAAGCTTTTGAAATTGATTCTCACCCAAACTTAAATCAAAATTGTGGATAATGCATCTAACTGGACAATAACATTGTCTGAGGTACTGTGCCGGCTGTAGGAGGTGATGGAACATCATAACAAACGATTTTTATCACTTGTTTACTTTGAGGTAGGTATAATACAACTGTACAATTATTTACACAAGAACACAAAGAAATACAAAACATGGATAGATGCTTGGCCACTTAGGTAACCACAGTAAATTATATGATAGATATTTAATCGACTTGCTTTTCACTACTTATAAGCGCTGCATAATAGGTACTAGTACATTGTAACCTCCCAGAGCAGCGTCAAGGCATTAGTACTAATGATAACTACTAAACTCGTGTAACCGCAGCATTACTATTACTACTACTCATCTCGGCAAGCTCATTCAAGACGGGCGTCTTTGTCGCGGTACAACCGTGGCGTGGGGTTAAGATGTGGTTATACCAAACTCAGATAATGCAAGAGATGACATAAAGGTTTTCTATCTTAAAAGTATAGGCTTTATTTGAAGCTGATCAGCGTTTGACGTCACTTGCAATAAACATAGAACGCCTCATGCTAATAATGTTAACCTTTGAGTAGAGAATAGATGTTTACAACTATTGAGAAGGCGTGTCGTTCATACATTAAAAACCTATTTTAAACGCAACCAAAGTCTTTAAAAACGTTGTTACACATCGGAAGGTAATTTGAGGACAGGGCCATTATCGAAGCTCACTGGTCCAATAATAGCATGACCATTATTCTATTCTACAGAAATCGTCGAGCATGACATTGCGGAAAAACCAAATCATTGCCTCCAATGTGTCAGCGCCCTTGTCTAAGGCTTACTACACACCGCGCACGCAGTCATCGTCTGTTTGTGCATTCATCGCCGAGTCATTTGTGCTCGGAATGAGCCCCAGCGAACAATCCCTTGTTTGTGGACGAGATGCAGGACAGCGAGATACCAGACAGACATACAAGTACTTACTTATAGGAACTTACGTAAGTACTGGCGATTCAAATCGTATAATTATGTTCGTGTAACAACAGAAAGAACAAATATTTTACTAAAACCGAGTTTAAGTATAAGTATACAAATAAAAAACATATAGTGATGAGTTTTGCAACGCCTTTTTTGGAAAGAAAGGCGAAGAGATCCTAGAAGTCTGTAAGTTTAAAATTGAATTTTAATTAATCTATATTTCATATACCAATGTTAAAAGAGGAAAGATAAGAAGATAAGAGAAGGGCAGTTCATGTACCATGCTTCTCGCAATGCCATACAGAATAGCAATGCAATAGCAGAACATACGTAAGTTAGTTAGTTAGTTAGTTAGTTATACTGGGCATTTTCCGCAAGTCGACAACCATTGTGCCTATTTTGCGTGAAAACGAGGTAGCACTACTCTAGCCACCCCAGCTCCTCCATGAAACCTAGCAGTGTCTTCAGGTTGCTAACTGCCTCCTTCAGTGTGCACGGAGTCCCTAGGTATTGGTTCCTGTATACTTCTACCTGCTTACAGTGTAGGAGAATATGTTTTGCTGTTTCTTCTTCTTCCATGCACGCTCTGCACTTGGGGCTGTCTGTTTTACCCATATTATGTAGGCGTTAGTTGGTGTCTGGGTGTTTTTAGTAATATTTTGGTAAGCTTGTAGTTTTGTTCCGGTAGAATTTCTTTGGTCTGCCTACAGGTGTTCATTTCAGTCCAGTACTAATTGTGCAGCTGTTTGTGATGTTGGTCTAGCTGGTTTTGTATGTAGGATACTGGCAGGGGTATAATGCGTTCGGGTCCGTGTGGCGGTGTTTCTGAACCTTTCCTGGCCAGTTCATCCGCTGCATCGTTTCCTCTTGATCCACTATGCCCCTTTATCCATTGTACTGTTACTTTGTTGCCTTCTTTGCTCACTTCAGTGAGGCCTCGATGACATTCAAGTATGAGTTCCGATGTGAGTTTGTCGCTAGCTAGTGCTTGAAGTACCGATTTACTGTCTAACAGTATATTTTCTTGTTTTACTGGTCGTCTTTTTATCGCATTGCAAGCTTCTCTTATTATACGTAATTATTACATACGTAAAAAACCGTACCTATTAGTTATTTCCTTAATTATTTTCTATTACCAAAACTAACTTTTCAATTCAACTTCAATCTTTCCTTACCTGCCAAACACTTGCAAAGAAGAAAACTTTAGCCTCAAACAATCAAACTGCGCATTCAATTTTGATTAAGGTCGCCTCCAGAATCTTGCGAACTAAACTGACATGAGTTTGACAAATAAAATGATACCAGGAATAGCAAAGAAAAAATAGTCACGAGTATATGTCGATAAAATATTATCGATAAATAAGATATTGCACTTACTACCCATGTGATACTGATAATTGTTTAGGGGTCACAAACGATTTCGATTTATATGAATGTCACAAGAAAAGAGGTTTATTCGATTGTAAGATTGTGATGTTACCGATCAAATCAGGAGGCGCGGATGCGAAATTAACAAATTTCGATGGTAGTATTGCATTATGGTTAAGGTTAGTATGCAGGTTTGGGGGCAATAAATCTGAAATTGGTGATTTAATTTTGTACATGTGGCCGGTAGATGAGACGGCAAATTGTCAAGTAGAATGTCCAGTTTAGGGACTGGACTTTTCAGTTTACAATCGAAGCAATAGGGATCACCGAGACAATTAAATTTTTGCGTCCACACCACACAATAATGAGAAATTAATCACATTGTACGAAATATTTCATATATTTAATATTTTATACATTTTATTATTTGTATTTTGAACCATAATCGCTGTTTCTATGTTATCACCTAACTTGTTACTCTAGCTGTAAGTCTTCCTAACAAAGATAACAAAAAAAAAACAACGGGTTGCACTCCGGGAGTGCCGACACAAGTGAAAACTCAATGACTAATCCAAAATATCTGCAGCACTATGTATAATTGACCCATCCTCCTTTCTATTGAAAAACTTTAGTTCCAATATTGCTGGCCAGTGAGCTTAAATTTGTAGCGTTACCTTGTACCTTGCAGACCTCGCATCTAAATATTTGGTCATGATATTGTTCACCTGAGTTTTATTCACCAGTACTAGAGTTCACTTTTATTAGCGATTTCATCAAGATGTAGCTTTATTGAATTATATTGGAGTGATATGAAGTTACGTAACTGTGAGATCCTCGTATTTCAGCCCGTACAAGATTAGAACATTGAGCTTTATTGCTTAATATAAAAGTCCAGTTTTAAATAATTGACCTGATTATGATACGTTGTGACTAAAGTTCTTTGGTGAATAACATTGTCCGTGACACATGACGTCAGCGTTACGTTACGAGTTACGCTGAATCGAGTTTATCATTTATTCCCCACCTCAAAAAGTGCTCAGCGCCGCTAAAGAAGTTTTCACTTCAAAAATATTTAATTACAATATGTTCATCCAATATCCTTGTCTCTATTACTATAAAATTGCACTATTTTCGAAATAACAAGTAACATTTGTAAAATAACTTAACAAAATTACTTAAAGATAGATTTTAACTGACCGCGCAACAGTAGCGCCCTTAGCGGTGAATTTTTGCGATATTCCCGATATTCAAACATTGAAAATATCGATATGAACAGCACTGGCCAAACTGTGGTATCATTTGTGCACATTGACCTGTCAATTTAGTTCGCGAGTTTCTGGAGGCAACTGTAGTTTCGAACTGCGCTACTACCTACCTAGTTTATATAGAATTCTATATTTAGAGATCGGAAGACAACGCGGCTCAGATAAGTTGGACTGACGATAATTACTTATTATCGGCCAGGGTAAGTGCTATTTTAAAACTTAAAACCAAATGTCCAAACTTGAACTCGACTAATATACATACAGTCAGCAGCAGAAGTTGCTAAGCGGGTCAAGTGTTCAAACTGATCTTGACGCGACTTTATTGTTAAGAGAATAAGAGCGTGACAAGGTCATTTGGAACACCTCACCTACTTAGCAACTCCTCCTGCTGACTATACCTATAAGGGCGAGGGCCATCTTTCGGCTGATTTAGGTACCTACAATAATATTATGATAATGGTGATGTGATATTTTACTTTCCTGTGTTTCCTTCAAGTGTTTTGTATTTATAATTAAAAAAACAATTCGATATTTGCTTAAAAAGTGTCTATAGATTTTATCAAACAAAGATTCTTGAAATTCACGATTCTAGATCACAAACAACAATATTATTTGATCAAAGTCGAATTTGAATCACAAACAAAAAAGTAAAAACGTATATTCTTTGAGCCTGATTGAATAACGGGCGAACTCTGGCCCGCGGGGAGAGATCAAAAATGTCCTTTAGAAATAACGGCCTTTCGGAGAAGATGGACGAAAACTCATACTCTCATACTACTCATAGCTGTAGCACCTGAACCACCACTACTACAATGTTTCATTGTTATCATCATCTGTCATTGGTGACAGTTCGCTACATCAATGAGTATAATTTAAAATATAAATATCAATAAAAGGTCTTTATTGGCGCAACTTTTTCCTTCAAAAATAAAATTAGGTTATTTATAGGACCAATTTCTTGTTTAAAAAAAAAGCAATGTCAAAACCATTCATTCATTCAGTCAGTTCATTCGATTCACGCTTAAGGCGTTTTTTACTTTTGTAGCTGTTTGTGGTTGTTTTAGCAAAAACGCTTCTAAGTTTAGAGTCGGTTTGAAGCAAACAACAGAAAAACGCCTCTTTAAAGTGATAAAAAAAGCAAAAAAGGCGAGATCGGAAAATACTCACTGAATTGGATAGTGTAAATTGTGTTTGACTAAAAAATACAAGAAACACGTACATATCTACGCTCGCTATAAAAATGAGTTCTTCTAATGAAGAAAATGATATTCTTACGCTGACACCAGGTCCTACCGAAATTCAAGAGACAGCACAGGCAGTGGCTAGTAATTTGCTACCAGAGAAATCGCGGGCTAGTACTTATAGTTATGCAAATGTTTTATTATTTCCTCGCAGTAGTCGTGAAAAGCACTATGTAATGCCTCGGCCGGAAACGCTAAAGATGGACTCGTATTATTTGAGGGCCTCCACTAACGTGTCGGCCCTCAAACTCACTCGTCCATCTTTTGGCGGGTTTCCGTCCTCTCCTACAATGTACTATTGAACGCTATATTAATAACCTATTTATTTTATAGTACTAGTAGTAATCACTTTATTGTACACAACACAGTTTGTATTGGAGGACCTAATTTTTAAGTTTATTTAGAAGTGGCGCCTCATTGTCACATTAATATTACGATTAAGATGCGATTGAAGTGGCATTCGAATGTCAACTGCAGCTAAATGTAGAAATTTTCATTATATAACAACCTGTCGCTCTTCGGTGAATGAAAAAAACTTCTAGACAGATATATGCGGGGATATAATAAAGACTCATTACGATTATACCCGTATTGAAAGGTGTGTGTAAAGTTTGCAACACGTTTGCTTCCTATTGCATGTGCATTATAGCCAAACCCTCATGTACCTAACCTAACCCTCCACTGAATGAACACCCCCCAGTGATTGAACAAAATCACGTTTTTTGTCTAAAATAAGAAATATAGCAATTTCTACCAATTGTCGTATTTTTTTACTTATTAACGACTCTATTTCCTATGCAATGGCAACCCGCGATAAATTTATTCGACCAGTTTGAATGTGACTGGTGTTTGAAGTTTACGTGTTTCTGGTATTGAAGTTTTGTATGGAAAAATTAAATCCCGGATAAGAACAGTGTACGTTTGAAGCAACATATGAAGTGCTTATTAAATGTTTACCTGTACAAAGTTACGTTTTTTGGTTAGATTAAGAGTTAAACCTTCAATAAATGTACAGTTTGTCAGCGTAGTATGTAAGTCTTTATTTTGTATAGTTCCATTACTGGCTTATAAAATGTTCTGAAACCAGTAAATGAACGGTGTGTTCATTTACTGGTGTCGTCTAGATATATTTTTTTTTCTAAATTTATATGTAAACGAAATGGTATTTAACTTGTTTTTTGTGATTCTGCATAGAAAACGATTCTGATTCTTTCAGCCAGTATTGGAATAAACCAAATTTCTATAGTCCATTTACTAGATTTTTCATGCCTATGTATGAACAATACAAAATTTGGCTGGTTCATTTATTAGATTTCTACTAATTCTATGTATGAACACTGTAAACACGAACAATGCAATGACAAGTTTATTATTTTAAGCATTATTTGCTGAGCCTGACCTTTTTACATCAAAATATGCACGTTATTTCTTGTTTTCAAGATTTATTCTCTTTTTCTTATTAATATGTAACAGATTTCTGTGTTATTTGTGAAAAACCATCATTTTATTACATTCTAATATGTTTGAATTAAATATGGAGGGGATATAAAGATATTACCGCTTTCGCTATACCTACTAAAATAGAGCTGGAAACAGTTTTTGTGTTAAAAATGATTTTTTAATGCTGATTAAAAAGATCTAAATAATGTTCACTCACTGGGTTTTGTGGTGTTCATTCACTAGATTTTATGTTCATTCATTAGGTTTTTGGGTAGTTTTTGATAAATTTTGCTATTACTCAAAAACTATAAAAGTAATAAATAATCGCAGAAATTACTTTCTTATTTATTAAATGAGGATTCATTAAATTGCAATTCATTATTCCAATTATTAATGAATGCTGAGAAATGATTTTTCAAACTTGGAAAATTGCTTAAGTTGTCATTCACTGGAGGTCTTACCCATGAGATGCCTGTGCCTAGCAGTAGGACGTACTTATATAGGCTAATAACGACACTACAATAGTTTATAAACACAAAATCGAATGTTTCTTTGTCTATAAAGGTAACGACTACTTGATGGAATCGAAATCAAAAGAAAACGCACCTCTGCATTTATGTAACAGGCACTCAATATCCGACGCCCACTCATCCTCATTCTCAACTTCACTCATCCGCGTCCCCTCCCTAAGCCAAATCTCGCAAAGGTGACTCGGCCACTCAAATATTCATGAAGACGTCCTACCTTTTGCTCCGTATTTTATTGTACTTTGCTTTATTTGAACAATACCTGAAAGGAAAAAAAGCCGTTAGCGATTAACAAAGGATAAATGTATACACAATTACTATTGAGAGGTCTTGGCAATGTTGAACAGAAATCGGTTAGTTAAATTGAATGAAAACTACAAGGTTTTCTTGATGGTAGTAAGTAAGTAATTTTAGACTTAGAATATTCTTGAACGAAAGAAATTTTCTAACTTGCTTTCTTCTGATATTTAATTTTAGACTTGGTTTTCTCGGCTTTATGGTGGAGAAACTTGAGGTCTTGGTTTCGTTTCCTAGCATACATAATAATTTGTGTGATGTGCTGATGTGTTCAGATATTTGTATCTGAGTTAAATACATGTCTCTTTAATGCATAATTGCGCTACAAGCTTCTATTAACTGATAATCGTTTGTCTTAATCTGTCATTTTGATCTATGTGTTTGTAGGAAAGGGATAAAATATAAATATACTAATTGAAGCTTGTAGTGCGTTTATGTATAAAGGGGTTACAATGTATTCTATATATTCAAGTATTTAACTACGTATAAAGTATCATATCTAGTAGAGAGAATATCAATAACACAAGCCTTTTATCTTCTCTGGGGCCAGGTATAATTTTGTTTGTTTTTAAGACTATGGGCCCGATTCGGATTTTGAAATAGACATCTATTAGACATATTTTAGACATCACCAAGATACGATAACGATATGTTTAAGATCTAACCTGTCAAATTTGACATTTGCGCGATGCTGGAGATACTGTTGAACGATTTCCACAGGATATGACTTAGAGATCCAATTCACATCTAATAGATATCTTACTCTATCTAACGTAAAAGTGACATTAGTTGCCCGAATTGCGCTGCAAAAGAGAACTAGTTGATATCTAAACCCTAACGTATCTAGAATGGATCTAGTACGTGTCGTCTCTTGTGAATATCTTGAAGTTCGAATACGGCAGAATAACTTGCAATTCATTTCTACTTATATTATTATTTTTACAACTTCAACGTCGTCTTGGTTAGTAAAGATGACAAACGACCCGTGTCCTTTCAGGACACTTGACGCCATATTTCACAGCGATTGGGTCCGTGCGAGTCATTTATCAATAGATTACATTGTGCTATGATAGTTTATTTGTGACGCTTTACACTACATAATTATTTGCAGTTACTACAACGGTGCATCTATACTGTAGTTAACTTTTGTGGAGCACTGTGCAACACGGAAACATTAGGTCACTTACATTGTCTGTTTTAAGTTACTAATTACTGTTGCACATTGTTGCTTCACAATTGTTCCACACAAGTGAACTGTGGTGTGAATGCACTATAAGAGTTATTGTTACTTAGTCAAAGAAAGTAGATATTACCGCTAAGTAAAGATTGCGCCATAAGTTTTGTATTATGTAGTTTGAATTGTTAAACGTCATTTTTTATCCCATACATATTTGAGATAAATCTCTCAGCTCTTCTACTCATTCCTATAATAAGTAGAGGCCAATGCTGGTACTTTTCGGTCCAAAAAATTAGGTACCTAGTTTACCTCATATACCTACCCCACATTTCCGAATATTCATGTTTATTTGTTTTACTTAATTAATGGCAACTGGCAACATAGTGCCGAATGCCAATATTTATTTATGTCATTTATTTGACATGAAAATAAAATCTAAATCATGTTATTTTACTTATAAATCGCGCGTGCATTTCGCTCGTAATACTTTTGACCACGGTATCATTTTGATGTGAGAATGTAAATTTGAATTGGAATGTAGTAATATGTAAAGGACGATATAGCCGGGACGTCACGGGATACACGTATTGTGCGCCGTGTGTATTCGCGCCGGGAAATTCCCTGGAATACAATAGGAGCACGTCTGCTGTAGGGTGGCCATGGAGTTACATGGAACGGGAGCGATTAAGAGTGGCCATAACCAAAAAATGCTAGCGAATCGTTTTTATTAATAGAATATTAAACTGTATGACCATGCATCAACTTAATAAAAACTACACACACAGTTATATAACTTTATATTTTTCTAAGACAAACTTTTATTAATTAAAACCAAATGTAACTAACTGCGCATAAATGGATCTAAACTTAGACATTACATATAGACACTAGTAGATATTATCTTGCCAGGCAATAAGTCGTTCATGGCGTCAGTACCTGCCTAATATATTAATGGCGTTATTCATAAACGCGTTACTGGCCTGAATTAGCTATGAATCGTTTGTTTTATCTACCATTTTGACTTATATATTTGTAGGAATTTCCTCCCGCGGACGCTCCGGCTGTGGAATGAGCTCCCTTCCGAGGTTTTCCCGAGGGTCTACAGTATGGGGTTCTTCAAAAAAGGAGTGTACAGGTTTTTAATAGGTCGGCAACGCGCATGTAGCACCTCTGGAGTTGCAGGCGTCCATAGGCGGCGGTGACTGCTTACCATCAGGCGGGCCGTATGCTTGTTTGCCACCGATGTGGTATAAAAAAAAAACATAATTTAACTAAATCAGGCCCATAAACACTGTTAAAAATTATGTAATTTTACATGCAAAAAAAATACATAATCCTGTAAAATTCCCGAAAAATCTGGGAAATTTACGGAAAAATATGACATTTTACGTAATTCTCGTAAAAATTTACGAGAATTACGTAAAATGTCATATTTTTCCGTAAATTTCCCAGATTTTTCGGGAATTTTACAGGATTATGTAATTTTTTTGCATGTTAAATTACATAATTTAATTTAAAATTACATAATTTTTAACAGTGAAGATTTATGAATAAGGGCTATTAGCTATAAAATCAACAGTTAACTGGGGCGCACAGCATGTTTTTATTATAGCTAGCGTTTTTAATAAGCTTTGCACTTTTTAAAGGCTTGACGTGTTGTAGGGCGCACCACTGCTAAATTTATGTCGTACCTACTAATTAAAAGTGCGTTTGGCATTCCACCTCATGAAAAAACACATCACGTTCGTGTTAATCGGTAGTAAAAATATGTATAACGGTTTTTACACTACATACTCGTATGGTGCTACTTTACCGCCCTAGTGCGGTAACTGGCACAATACGTGCATATGTCGAAAATTTAAAGGGCCATATGTACCTACTGTAAAACGTTGTATACAATACACGTGCGAAAAGTTAATTCGGTCGTGTTTCAATTTATCGCCACTCGTTGCGAATTTCTTACTTTTCACACTTGTATCGTAATGTACTATTACAACAGATCCCTAACGCACAAGCGCTGTTCGAATCATTTTCTAGTAAATTGAGTTCCGCGCCCGGCGGCGAGCGGTGACGATCATTCCGCGAGTCTCGGGACACTCTGTGACAATCATTCTGCGAATCCCAGGACATTACACTCATGGACCGGTGCGGTGACAATCAAGCTGCGAGTCCCAGGACAACGTAGCAATCACGGACACCCGGTGAGAATAATTCAGTGAGTCCCGGGATATTATAGCGCTCGTGGGCGCCCGGTGGCAATCATTTAAGGCGCGGGACAGGAAACAAGTTTGCAGGTAGATTGATGGGTACGGCTATTATTGAGTACAAATACTGATATGCCGTCGGAAAGTTTCCAAAATTGCGAAATTTCCACAATGAAAACATTCGAAAATTTCTTATATTTTTGTATAGGGATCGAAATTTTACATCCGACTGAACTAAAGTACGAGAATCATAACTTAAGAGTCATACCAACCCGCCGCCAAAAAAGCCACTCTCACACAATCGAAGATACGCTCTAATTTTAAAAAGACATGCTTAAATTACATGAAACTTGATATGAACATTTACGTGTATTTGTATGTCTGGTATTAGTTTTCGTAGCCAAAAATTGTTAAAAAAGAAATTAGAGCGAGTAGAAATTTTGTATGTAAAACTTCTACTCGCTGTCTGTTATTTCTTTATATTATTCTTTTTACGTTACGTTACGTGTGACTTACAGAAAAGTCACGTTTTAAGTCATGTCATACGAACAAAACAATCTGAAACACCTCGCACGGAACCACCGTATCAGATCGTCTTCACCCTTACCGTAAACCTAACGGCCATGTTTTCCTTATTTTTCTTTACAATAAAATGTACATTTGCCCCAAGCGAGCATTATTCACATTCAACATCGAACCCTATTTCCTATTCAATAGAATACATATTGCTACAACCTTCCACGGTCATTACAGATACTTGTGTAGGGTTTGCTCGAGCTGATTTGAATCTTATCACACATGTAGTAAGGTTTGTATTTGTTTGTCGATCATTGACATACGATAGGAATGTCATTTGTTGCTTTCTATCCACGGTTCAAATATGGAAGCATTAGTTGGAATATCTTTAATATAAAATGTCGTGAGGTTCCTGAATGCTTCCAACAATATTTATGGACAAAAGAGCAATAATTTAAGTGGAATCATTGATATGACATTAATAATATCATATTATCCTAGATAATATAATATCTAGAGATGCCACGAATATTCGGCAACTATTCGGTATTCGACCACTTTGCTGAATATTCGGTATTCGGCCGAATGTCGCCTACTATTCGGCCTAATACCGATTATTTGTTGCACCTACCTAAAAAGGAAAATTACACAAAAAATAACCAAAAACTAGGTATATTTAATATAAAAAAATTATTTTTGGAACGTAGTTAAATACGAAGGCACGTTTTTGATCATTTGTTGATTACAAAATATTTTATTTTTATCATGGGTCTAATTTGATTGACTCTAATTACATTCATTAATTCTGTTCTACATAAATATATCTTAGCAAACGTTGTGCTTTGATGGCGAACAGTTTTCATAATAATTGTGACTCAAAATGTTCGCATGTCATGCCGAATATTCGGTCGCTGAATATTCTGTATTCGGCCGAGAGACGGGCAGAATATTCGGTATTCGGTATTCGGCCAAATTCACTACTCGGGGCATCTCTAATTAATAACTCAACATAATCTAAGTAATTAAATCAAAAGAAGCACATAGAAAGGTTTTTTATTGTACATAATTATAATAAATACAATATGATTCGATCGTGTTTTAATTTATCGCCACTTGTTGCGAATTTTATATTTTCCGCAATTGTATCGTAATGTACTATTATCTACTACGACTAGTCACTCCGCCGTAGCAGTGCTACGCCGTAGACCCTCTACGATAAATCACCGTAGATCTTTTGTACCGCCAGCAGAAACGTTCATGTTATTGATATTAATGATCCTAGCCGGATAGTGGGGAGTACAGATGTTGCAGTTTAACTTGTTTCGAGCCATGTCGCGGGTTAAGTGAAACAGTGGTCGTATTCGACCAGAAATGACAGCCTCGTGATATTGCCAGAAATGTCGGTAGCACTTTACATTTTTATATATAAGCGATCCGTGACAAGATTATAGTGGTCCAGCAAATCCATCCATCTAAAGGCATCCTAGCCTAGTCGGTTGAGCCCTGCCTATGAAGCAAGAGGTTCCAGGTTCGAATCCTGGTAAGGGTGTTCAACTCATCCCAATATCTATATTAAACAATATGAGTATAATTTAAGTTTATTCGGGGTAGTCTGAGTATTACGTTACGTATTATAACCAAAGTAACTGACCCTAAACAATTATAACAAAATTTTCCTTTAGTAAGCCCTTGGCAATAGGTAAGCTTTCGAGCTCCAACGAGACGCGTGACATGGGTCATAGTCTTATCCTAAACACAAAGCGTTCTCAAAGTTTTCCAAATATACATATATAAATAAATAATAAACTGTATGTTACGGAGAAAACACCCACACTTTAAAAGTCACACGAACCGGCCGTCCAAAACCGTCATACAATCAACATTACTAACTACACTCTCATTTAAAAAAAGACAGGAGGTTTGTGGGACTTTTAATTAAAAAAACAACGGGTTGCACTCCGGGAGTGCCGACAGAAGTGAAAACTCAATGACTAATCCAAAATATCTGCAGCACTATGTATAATTGACCCATCCTCCTTTCTATTGAAAAACTTTAGTTCCAATATTGCTGGCCAGTGAACTTAAATTTGTAGCGTTAATTGTTTAAAATTGGAATAGAAATTGTAAAGTTACCTTGCAGACCTCGCATCTAAATATATTTGGTCATGATATTTTGAGTTTTATTCACCAGTACTAGAGTTCACTTTTATTAGCGATTTCATCAAGATGTAGCTTATTGAATTATATTTGAGTGATATAAAGTTAGAATGTAACTGTAAGATCCTCGTATTTCAGCCCGTACAAGATTAGAACATTGAGCTTTATTGCTTAATATAAAAGTCCAGTTTTAAATAATTGACCTGATTATGATACGTTATGACTAAAGTTCTTTGGTGAATAACATTGGCTGCTATTTAACTGATCACCAGATTTAGTAAAATTTAATACCAAAAAAATCTATTTTACCACCCTAAAATCATGAATGATCACCAAAATTATAACACCATTTTAATGTGAAATGATTACCAATTTTATTACATTTTACTATCCTTTTAAAGGAAATGACACCAAAATAATCATTATTAACCCAAAAATAGTCAATGATTACCAAATTTCAATCCCCATTTTAATGTGAAATGATAACCAAATTTTTACATCTTGCTATCCTATTAAAGAAAATGACACCAAAATAATCATTGTAAACCCAAAAATAGTAAATGACCACCAAAATTAGAACTCCATTTTAATGTAAAATGATAACCAAATTTTTAAATCTTGCTATCCTATTAAAGCAAATGGCTCCAAAATAATCATTGTAAACGCAAAAATAGTAAATGATCACAAAATTGTAACCACATTTTAATTAAAAATGTGCAATCATTTAATATATCGTTATCCTATTAAATTAATTAATCCACTTCGTCACCTTTTTCTAGTAGCATTTTATTTCTGTAACAGTCGCAGTTCTAACCTAACCTAACCCACTTTTCTAGTAGCATTTTGTTTCTGTAAGGGTCGCAGTTCAAACCCAACCTAACCCACTTTTCTAGTAGCATTTCTTTTCTGCAAGGGTCGCAGTTCAAACCTAACCTAACCCACTTTTCTAGTAGCATTTCGTTTCTGTATGGGTCGCAGTTCAAACCTAACCTAACCCACTTTTCTAGTAGCATTTCTTTTCTGTGAGGGTCGCAGTTCAAACCTAACCTAACCCACTTTTCTAGTAGCGTTTCGTATCTGTATGGGTAGCAGTTGAAACTTAACCTAACCTACTTTTCTAGTACCATTTCGTTTCTGTAAGGGTCGCAGTGCTAACCTAACCTAACCCACTTAACTGATAGCAGTTTAACTTACTTTTCTAGTAGCATAACGAAATGCTACTAGAAAAGTAGATTAGGTTAGGTAGGTATGCGGTGCGGGCTACGGGGGGTTGAGCGGGAGGGGCTAGTAATTTTGGCATCAGTTTACTTTATTTGGTAATATGTATACATTTTTTGGTAATCATAGTGGTTTATTTAGGTGAAAATATCGCATTAATTTGGTCTTCAAGATTTGGTGATCATTAATGATTTTTGGTGATCATTCAATATATTTGGTATTTGAATACAATTTGAAATGCAGTCGTAATTAAATTGGTGGTACTTTTGTATTTTTAGGCCTTATTTTTTTGGTGTTCAGTAATTTTTTTTGGTAAGCATGATTTTTTTATTTAGGGTACCAAAGTATTTTTTGGTGGTCATTATATTTGTAGCCAATAACATTGTCCGTGACACATGACGTCAGCGTTACGTTACGCGTTACGCGTTACGCTGAATCGAGTTTATAATTTTTTCTCCACCTCAAAAAGTGCTCAGCGCCGCTAAAGAAGTTTTCACTACAAAAATATCTATTTCTTTGTAAATACCACCTACACGTGTTTTAAAAATAAAGAAAATCTCAACAAACACCTCCCGTTGTTTTCGCAGAAATGTGTCAATCGAGAGTTCGCGTAATGCTGCACAAATATTTGAGCAGCGCCAGTGTTTGACAACGTTGCCAATGTTTGGACGAGTTGGCCAATGTTTGACAACGTTGCCAATGTTTGGACGAGTTGGCCAATGTTTGGACAATGTTCGAGATAACTTAATCAGCTTGTCAGGTGCCGCGGGGAATTTTGTAAAAATATTTAGGCCCAGTTGCACAATTAACAGACTGATTGACATCAAACAGCAGTGAAGTATAAAACTTCCCATACAAATAAATTTAGCGAACGCTTTAACGGTGACAGACGGTTTGGTGCAACCGACTTGAACGTATACTTTTTTATTTTATTCGGTAGAATATTGAGCCAAATATGACTTGCAACCCAAAGAAAAAATTTAGAATAATGTAGTTTTTGTATATTGTATTTAGCAAATAAAATGTGAGAGTTTATTCATATATATGGTACAAAAACAAGTCAAAAAACAATAAATAAAAATAACTTAAAATTGCAATTAAACTAAAAACAAACTATTCTAAAATAAAATAAAACGAAACTAAACTAAATCTAAAAAAAGGCCCCTGTGGCAAGGTCCCCAAGATGCTGGCTGCGTTACCCCGCTGAACTGCCAGACTGAAGCGTTGAGCGAGGTAACTGCCAGCTCTTGGGTCCCCAGTTGCGTCCCTGAGTCTCTTTGAAAGGTCTCCAAAGAGACTCAGGGCGCCAGGACCCCACGGACCCAGGGTCTCGACGCCGAAAGGAACAAAACAGTATTCGGCGCCGAGACCGCGATACTTCTCAACCTTTGCGTTTTCGGCCGCCTCTGCAGCAGCTGCCGCCCTCGCAGAGGTTCCGTGGAGATGTGACGGGGCCAGCGTGTCTACGCAGGTTGCATCCCACACTAGCACCCGCCCCATACTCCACGGAATCAAAGACATCCCGTCGGGTCTCTTGCCGTCACTTCTCAATATGCCGGTCGGCTCCAATAGAGCAGGCACATTGACCGATGCAAGAGACCGACGGATGATGTCGTTAAGGGCGGCATGCCTTGAGAAGCGGCCCGCGCTCCTCTGGCAGGAGAGACCGTGGTGACCTAACTGGTCTACGTCCGCACCGCAGGGGCAACGATGAGGGGCACACACCGGGATACCTAAACGGAGGCAAATCGAGAGCCGGAGCGTGTTGGGCTCTAAAAAAGTTCCGATTTTAGGAGAAGGATGCGCGCGGAGCCAGTGCTCAGCCTCTCTAGTGCCTACTGCCAAAAGTCTAGCTCTTTCCGCAGCGCCGCCGCACTGGTCGAGAAGGGTAGCTACAGCCAATTTACACACTGGATCGTCCCAATTTTTTTGTGACTCTGGATGTTCAGGGATGTCTTGACCGGGACACGCACGCAGCCACGCATTTTTTGCGTCTTCCAAGCCCGAGACCTCATAGTTTGTGCGAAGGATTTTACCTATGAGACCCAACGAACTGTGGACCGACGACAAAAAAGCTGGCAAAGCTACACCAGACATCCTACGGATGCCTAAGCCACCGTGCCTGGTGGGAAGGGACCCTTGACACCAAGACCGGTCACTAAACTTAATGTTAAGGACTCTCTCTAAATTATTTTTAATTAAATCATCTACTCGCGATAAAAGATCTTGATTCTTCCACAAAGGACAGCATCGGAGCACGTATGTTAACTTTGGAATGAACAGACAAAATTTGATAATAGAGAGTGCATAATGGGGACTAATTTCGAGTAAACGATGAGAATTATCCTGGAATTTTGATACAGAATTTTGAATGTAATCAGGATAACTTTCCTCGAATATTGGGGATCCTAGGAGGCAAAGTGTACGTTTATCGAGGATTTTAATATTGGGGGCCAGCTGAGTGAACCTTTGTATCAAACTATTGACATCGAGGACGCAGGAATCTGGAATGTAAAGTTCGCATTTATCGAAATTTAAAGTTAGGCCGATGGATCTGAATTTATCGTTTATCAACGAAAGATCGCCCAGTACAGAGTCCACGTCACCTCCTAGGGTCCCATCGTCCAAATACCATACATTGAATTTTGATGACAAATTTTTAATTATTTGGTTTATACCTAAACTAAAAATTGCCGGCCCCAGGGGATCTCCCTGCTGGCAACCGACTTCAGACGACAATTGTATTTTATGTACATACTTTGTGGTATGTAAAAAAATTAGGCCCAAATGTCTACTTCCAGGAACAGCAGAATTTGTGTTTTTCAACCTTTGTATAACCTAATAACATATAAATAAAATATAAAACAATAAAAAAGAAACGACTGCTCATTCTTATAGAGCTAGAGTAATTATATTTCAAAATAGGATACCGAAAATCTCTGAATGTAAGTAGATCAAAATTTAACAACTAGAGAATTTACTGATGTGTGTTGTGATACCGAACAGAGTTTCACATTTCAAAAGTCATCTAACAGAGTTACTCAGCAAAGCCGCCGCAATACGAACGGACATACAAGTTTAATGTCTACAACCATTACCACCGCTAACAGGCAAAATACACCTTAACTCGAAACAATAAAGTTCATTACAGGCTAACGCACGGTCTACAATTAACTTCTAACATTACGATTGGTAAAGTGGCATTATCGAGTAAACCAATATATGGTGGCCTCAAGATTCGTAACAATATCACGGTGCATTTATACTGGTTACTACGTCCCAACTAGAAAGACGTTGCTTACCTGTTGAAGCGCAACAAACATAAAGCAACTTTAGCACGCTCGCTTTAAAGTCAAAATTCCAATGTCAACATTCACCCTCATCGAGACAAGTGAATTAGACCGTACATTTGAAGACGCACGGGTCAAATTGCGTGTGTAGTAAAGTCAAGTATTCGGGCGAGGTAATTAAAACTTTAGTACTTTGTAATTAGGTCGGGATTTGTGTGGCATGTCCGGCTTGTTAGCGCGGTAGTTTGTGCTGTTTGCGATGCTGTTGGCCGTTGTTATGGCGCGCTATGGCTACAAAATTATTAGTAATAAATAACTACCGGAACACAGTCAAGTGGCATTATCAAACATCAAATAACACATTAACCTTTAGCCGCCCATACATCAAAACTTACCAAAACGAATTGGTACCTTTCTGGCATTTAATGCAATTTAGATTTATCATAATTGAGATTAAAATTAGAATGTTACTGATTACCTTTTTATAGGCCCCTGGGTTAATATGATCTTGAAGATAGTAAAAATGAAAACAGTAAAGGAGTAAGAAAAAAATGGGGCGGAATTTTCCCTCAGTTTACATAGGTACCTATTTACTTCTCACTTTACACGTGATCAAATTTCCAAATACCAATATAAACAATCTTATTTAGTGAAAAAGCTACTTAATTTTTCCATTCTTTTCGCCTAAATAAAAATACACTATACAAATGCTCGACCATCTAAATGCGTCAGTATCCGACACTTCGAGAACCGCCGATTGTTATAGGGCCATATACGTATTATTCACAACGCGCGGGCCTGTAGGAGTTCATAACCAGGCTAACTTGACCATGACTGGCATTTTAGTACTAAGTTTTGAGCTTTTAGCAAGGACTCGACACTTTACAGGACATCAGATGGCAGCACCATTTCTCTCGCTATACCGTAATCCCGTAAAGGGTGTAAAGGATTCGTATAGGAGGTGCAAGCACGTACTATTCGCCCTTAGAGTTGGTCAAAGGCGCCTAGCCTGCCAAATATAGCATACACTAGAGAATTGGGATGGGTACCGCCGTGGCCGGGTGGTGTAGGTAGTGGTCAGGACGTTAGCTGCTTAAGCTGAAGACGCCGGTTCGATTCCGTCTTGGTCACTTTTTCATTAACATATAATGCCATTATTTTCCTTGAATGGTGGGCTCCTAGAGGTTAATTATGAGCGTGGTCTTCATTCTTCGACACACCAATGTTCGGCGAGCTTGAAACACCTCAAAAGGGCCCCCCACAGTTGCCGATAAAACTCACGGGCCCTGCGGAGTAACCGACTTGTCCGGACGTGACCGGGGTCCAAGATGACCGCTAGGGTCCGGAAGTTTTACATATTTAGAGTTTTCTTGGATACGGCGTGTAAAAGTATCAATTTTACTTAGTTTTAGGGGATTCCGTTGTCTGCGTTTTATTTAGCGAAAGGTATACTAAAGCGTGTCTCTTAAATATACATGGATGTGTATTGTATAATCAGTATACTTACCTAGGTACTTATACTAAGCTTAAAGCCAAAATAATTATGCCTCAGCAAAATATACAGGGTGAAATTGTTATCTCTGACAAAACCCTGAGGGATGAATATGTAGGTCATACTTAATTTCATCCTATATAGTACAAAATCTTATAGTTCACATAAGTAATATTATAAACAAATTCAAGGTCTACATTTGGTCTGGGAGATAATTGAATCAATATATTATTGTTGTTTATTTATTAAATTCCGTGATCTTAATTCGGAAACTGACAATTAACATTCACTTCATATCTTCATCACAGTATTTTATTCTTCAGCACCAAATTAACATTCAACTTAAATATCAAGTCAAAATTGTTCTAAAAGACTTATTTACAAAATCTGCGAATAAGATGCAATGCGGTAACTTTGAAAGTGGAGTAATTTTGAAAATTGCATACATCTACTAAATTAGAAGCATTTTACAAAGATGCATTCGTAATCGTTGCAGTAGCGTTAGTGTTGCAAAAGTATAAAGTGCTTCTACTTTTATAGATATTTGCCATTTACAAAATTATTTCGCCTTCGAAGTTACCGCAACGTAAGCTTATTAAACAACGGCAATGTCAGCAATACTATTACACAACATGAAAAACAAGTGATAGGTAACCAATCAATCACATCGACATCGATGTATCAATTGTCGAAAAACATCTATAAAAAACTGTCATCCAAAACTCGCGGAACTCTATCCGCAAATTTTCAGTTACATTTTTTTATGATTTGCCGACCGCTGCGGGCGACGTGACGAGCATGTTTCTCAGGCGGAATAGCTTGTGTATGTGTATTATATTATTTGACAAACTTTACCGAGAAGTAAGGTTGACAGTTAGGGATTTCGTAAAGAGCTGCTTGAAAAATTGGGGCGATGTCAATATTGATGGATATGTTATTACTGTAAGTGTTTTTGAAAGAACACACGCGAGGTAAACGACTAAGTTTTTGACACAACAAGGGAAGGTAGTGAGTTCAAGCCTGCTCAGTGAATAGTTATAATGAAATATCATTGTAACTACAGAAGGTCAATAAAAAAAGTACAATAGGAGGGCCGACGAATGTCCGTTTATTAGAAGTTGTCGTATTAATAGTCACACGAACCCGCCGCTAAAACTCCGCGTTTCCATACAATCGAAGTTACACCCTCATTTTAAAACGAAATGCTTATATTACATTAAACCGACCGGTTTTTGTTGCTAAATATGATTGACACAAAGAGAATACAGCGAGTACCTACATGTTTTGTATGTAAAACTTCTACTCGTTCTAATCTCTTAGTACTTATTACAATTTCTAGCAACGAAATTTAATACCAGACATATGTTACTTGAATATTCATGCCAAATTTCATGTTATTTCAGAATGTCGTTTTAAAATGAGGGCGTAACTTCGATTGTATGGCGGCGGCCAGGCTCGTGTGACTCTCAAGTATGTAATATTTGTACTTCGGTACAAAAAAATCGAACACTGATGGGACATTTCAGAAATTACAATATCAATATATTTCAAAATTTACCACTGAGTGAAG
This sequence comes from Cydia splendana, assembly GCF_910591565.1. NCBI lineage: Eukaryota > Metazoa > Arthropoda > Insecta > Lepidoptera > Tortricidae > Cydia > Cydia splendana. The sequence goes on along the minus strand of NC_085960.1, from coordinate 599,145 downwards.
TGAGTGATTATTATTAGAGTGGATTTCAAAGACCTCACGAGCGACGCTATCATTTATATAGAGCTCACCGCGCTGGGTTCTCGGAATATCATTATTAAAGATTCACATCGTAAAAGGGTTATAATTACTAATAATTAGAAATGAAAGTTCCTAGCGAACTTCGTCAAAAATTTATTGGTTCTTAAGATGTTTCTACCATTAGGGAATGCCATGAAATTTTAATGCAGGTAACATTTTGTATTTAATTCTAAGCTAAGATAATTTACATTAATTATTAATGTCAATAATTATTAGTGACCCGCCCTGGCTTCGCATGGGTAAACCTAAACAATAAATAAATAAAAAACCTAAACCTTCCTCAAAAATCACTCTATAGATGAAAACCTCACCTCACCACTCAAGTCGAAAACCGCATGAAAATCCGTTCAGTAGTTTTTAAGTTTATCGCGAACATATTACACACATAGAGCATTTCGTCGCTGTGCGTGCAAAAGTCGCCATGTGTTTTTAACCTACTTTACAGGAGACACAAAAAACTGTTTATTTCGATAATTATTGAACATATACAAATCAATATTTTTATGGCAAAAGTATTTGCACTTTTACATATATTACGGAATTATCTGAAATGATAGTTTAGTTTCAATAGCGTGAAAAAATTTTTTTTTCAAAAATATGTTACATAGCGATTTTTGTTTGAGTCGTAAAAACCTCTAAGTGTCTTAACCCGTACATGGCTAGATTTAATTATTAAGGACCTTATACAATTTGTGTGCTTTATCGTCACATGGTTATTTAATAAAATGATGTGGGTGTTCAATAAAACAGAAAAAAAATATTTAAGACGATATAATGGAAATTTTATCATGAATGAATAGTTTACGTATTTTTAACTAGATATTACTACATATTAATATTTCCTTGCTTGTAAATTGAAATTTTGTTGTCTTCTAATTTTTCTTTAAGCTTCTTTCTCCTAACAGCATACGAATAAAGGATTCAAACGACTCTTCTAAATATATTCTGGTACTATTTATTATCTGGTACTTTGAAAAGACATGAATAATATAATAATGTATTGGTCTGATGTTTACTACTTTTTTTTCATTTATTATCTATAAATTTACAATATTAAACACGACACGATATTGCCTAACTGAGTTTTAGCCGAGTTGAAAATAAACAATTGTCTTTAAGATAGCGACCTTGCCTGTGAAGCCGATGGACCTGGGTTCGAATCCCAGTAAGGGCATTTATTTGTGTGTGATGACACAGATATTTTGTTCCTGAGTCATGGCTTGGTCATGGTTGTTTTCTATGTATTTAAGTATTTATATATTATATATATCGTTGTCTGAGTACCCACAACACAAGCCTTCTTGAGCTTACTGTTGGACTTAGTCAATCTGTGTAAGAATGTCCTATAATAGAATATAAAAAAAATGTCTTTAAGTAATGCATAAACGCACTACATGTTCATGTTATAAAGTACATTGCGCTAACTTTATAATTTTTTTTTATTAGATATAAATCACAATTACATAATATTTTGATCCAAAAGCATCGTTAAACCAGAATGGTTTGTCTCGATACTCCATTCCGCAGTACTTAAATCATGAAATATAGAATAGGCAATACATATTTCTATCTTTTATGTAATTTTCCATTCACTTATTACCTTTAAAACTGCCAACAACTTGTAACGAAAACTCACAAAACTCAATTATTTGTACACACACGTAATTTATTTTGCTTGATGACTTTTTAGTGCCAAATCAATCATGATACACTTTAAAATGAACATGTTAACGTGTTTAGTATACAACTTGAGGGTAAGTAAAATTACTTACCTATAACGTAATTACGGTAGACTGGATACTGGATTGTTATAAGAAAATTCCGCCATGTGTCGTAAAACGCACGGCCTGGAAACATAGCCTCGACTCCAACCAGTACAAAAATTATCGCTATGTGCGAGAAACTACATATCGGGCGCAAGCGCATCTAATCATTTTTCAATAAACTTGTAGAAAATATCGCTATGTGTCAAGAATGACATAGCGAGCGCACGTCTGTAATTGCTGTTCAAATAAGCTAATGTAGTTATGTGATTTATTCCAGTTAGCGATTATAGGAAGAGCATTCATTGTATAGGCATCACATACCTACATTTGTTAAATCCTTAAATATTGGAATAAGCTCAACGCTGTTTTTGGAGCATATACGTATGGAAATAAGGTTCAAAATGGCATCAAAACCTAAAAATCGACAAAAATCACATAGCGACTTTTGTAGGCACAGCGACGATTTGTTCTAGCTTTTGTTATACACTCAACATGTGTCATCGCTATTTACGGAACTATTTATTATTATATACGGAATATATTGTAAATTCAGAGTCTACTCACTTCCTAGTTGCCAAAGCAAAAAAATGAGGCATCTGCACCAAAATTCTCATTTCCTCATAAAAAAAACTGTCCAATTACCTATTCATAAACTCCCCGAGTCCCGACACATCATTATCCATCACAATCGGTACAAAAATAAATCCATCCCAAATATACGCAGGTAGGAACTGTAGAGATGGGATATAAATATTCGGCTTAATGTTCGGTTCAGATCTTACCGAAACGAATATTCGGCCGAATTATTGACGACCGGTCTGGCCTAGTGGGTAGTGACCCTGCCTGTGAAGCCGATGGTCCCGGTTTCGAATCCCGGTAAGGGTATTTATTTGTGTGATGAACACAGATATTTGTCCTCCTGAGTCATGGGTGTTTTCTATGTATTTAAGTATTTATAAAATATGTATGTATTATATATATCGTTGTCTATGTACCCATAAAACAAGCCTTATTGAGCTTACTGCGGGGCTAGTCAATTTGTGAAATAATGTCCTATAATATTTATTTATTTAATTACATTAGTATACTCGTATATAGCTAAAGATGAATCGCTACCTAAGCCAAAAAGCAAGTAAAAAAAGCAAAGAACACACAATCAAATTTTCAACACTTTCTAAATAATCAAAACAAAAGAGGTGAACGTTAGGGCTGGCAGCTACCTCGGAAAGAGAATAAGCCTGGCCATCCAAAAAGGTAACGCTGCCAGCCTTCTGGGCACCATAACGCATGAAGGTGACCTGGGGAGCAATTTTTTTTTTATAAGTTTTCTTTTAGATTTGTTATATTTTAGGGAAACATGATTGTAAATAAAAATTTTAATGTTTAATTTTTTTATTTGTTCGTTATTAATAGACAATTCTAGTCCACTTTAAAAACGCCCTGAGAAGGCACTATCAAAAACTAGTCCTTTAAGGTTATAATCGCCCAAATCTAACAGAAAACCGAAATTTTCGCGGGTTTTTCGATATTTGACAAAGTTACGATGGCGCTCGAAGTCACAAACTTGTATTTATTCATTGGGCCAACATCATAAATAAGTCTGCAAAAAATCAGAACTACCGGATTTGACGCAAAAGAGCCAGGTTACAAAATTCGACAAAGTTACTGGATTATTAATGACAAGGGGAAACGTAGCCTAATTGATGGCAGAGAGTAGTTAAAATGTTCTAGAGGAGCCATTACAGTGTTGCATTAAGACAAACATAATGAAAAATATTTGCCGGCACTTGGACCGAGTAATTCGGCCGAATAGGAAAACTTGCCGAATACCTATGTCGAATACCGAATAATTACTGAATATTCGGCCCATCTCTAGTACGAAGGTAACAATCCTCCCCTCCAACCATCAATCACCCTCCATTATCTAACTTAACGATTCCCGTAAACAGTATAAAAACCTCCAATGACACACAGAACTTTATAACAAATGATAATGTACCTTAAAGGTAACTAAAGAGGGTCGAAAGCGATATATTGGACGGAGGAGAGCAATTTTTCATACGCCGTAAAAGAAACAGCTCATCATCGGGTAATAATTAATGTTCTTATATTGGTGGAAGTAAGTGGTTATAACTATTTTATAAATACAATATAATTTATGTTTATAAATCAATTTTAAAGGATTGAATTTGAAAATTTTTAACCTACAGGTTTAGGCAATTAATTTTACCAACGAAACCTTTGAATATCACATCATATGACTTGACTAGTGTCACAGCCTTATGTAACTAGCTTTACCTCTAAATGGCCATATTCCTCGCGGGAATCGCTCACGAAATAAGGACAATGCCTGGAGACGCGGCATCTCCTTTGATCCCTCCGTAACCGTTCACAAAACGTTTTCACCCGTCTGCCAGTATAGAGCTTTTTATAACTTGAACTTATAGATGTACAAGTTACGGAAAGTTTCCAAAAAGTGTGTTGTAATCCACATCTAATACTATTGGTTGACTTCCTCACGTCTCCTCTCATCTGCGCTCATCTCCTCTTCAGTGGAAAGGCAAGCTAAGCACGGTGCCCATACGGTGCCACTCCTACTGCTATCGTCCACATTACAATGCATTTCAATAATGGTTTGAGTACAGTAAAGTGTTTCCGTACGCTTGGTGAATGTCCTTCCTGCCTAGATCCGGCTTGCTTAGGTATTTCTCTCGGCCCAGAAACTTTGAGAACGCCAGAGATTCTCAGCGTATTTTACCACATTGTGATGTTTCACTTCTTGTTTGGAATTGTGATTTCTCTGTTTGAAATGTTACATCAATTGGGCATTTGTGTCAAAAAGTCCACATTTAAATCCACACTATTTTGGTAATGATTTTGTATATATTAAAATACACACTTCGTTTACTCATAAATATTCATGCACGATTATTTTGCTTCTCTTCTACTAAATGATCGTCTTCTTATAAGTATGCAACTATTTTGCCAGTCTCTATTGATTGCAACATTTTATACCCTATCTAGATCACGGCAAAACGTGAATAGCTACAAAGAATTAATGATCTCGAGGTACATGACTAACGAATCCCATCAATGCTCCTTTTCATTGAAGTCCTTTCAAAAACATTCATTGAAAATGTATTAGGAATGTTAAATTTTCCTTTTGTATTTTTCCTATTCACGCCGAACGCCCAGTGTTCTTTCGACCACTAATCGTCCGCAAGCACTCATTTCAACGACCAGCATACTTGAGCGCCTTTAACCACGTTTACTCGTTACTAATATCACAGTCCAAGATATATTGGAAAGAAATACAAGGCCAGCTAATCCAATTATGTCCCTATTGTACTGAGAGGATCGTGGAGTACGACGCTCATATTTTTATAAGTCGCCCGTGGGATAATCTGGTTAATTTACTGAACAAGCAAGACGGCCGTTATGTTATTTAAGAATAAAATAGCGTATTACACAGAATTTGTAAGAAGGCTTGATGGATTTTCTGATCTACGAGTAGGTACAATCAGCGTCAAATAGATGGTGACGGCCAAAGTGGCCAAATAATACCGTAAACACGTTTGTTAAATATAGAATAAAGGATGTGTACCAACATAGTTGTCCACTTTGGCCGTCGCTATCTTTTTGATGCTGACTGTACTAAGGTCAATATGGTGAAGAACGTCTATATGAGAAGACCGTCTACAAGCTCTTTCGTCACTTTTAACTTTTGCGTTTGTACTCATATTCCACTTACAGGTTGGTGTGGAGCTCTTCGTTTCTGACTGTGTCTGAGCGACGTACGAATTCAAATACGAGAGTTCTTGCCCTATTATTTTTTATTATTTTATTTAGAAATTTAATTCAGGCAACAAGGCCCATATTACAAATACCTTACAGACTAACATACATAAGTATTTTATAAACTTAAAACTAAACACTATTTAGTCGACAAAACGGCGGGGCTCCGTTGCATCGGCTGCTCTTGTATCTTGTGTGTATTATGGTCTTCCCTACAAGAAAAATTATATGCCGGTCTTACCCATATTGACCTTACTAATATTGAAAGCGAAAGTAGCTCTATCTGTCTGTTACCCTACCTACCTTATTAACAGCGATATCAAATGAATTCCTATGAAGTTGGACATGTAAAGAGATAAAGATGGACATTGTAGGCTAAAGGCTACCTTTCTTTTCCAGTGGTCAATTTTAAGGTATCGTCTTGGGTCGTCCCATTCGTTTTTCGTCACGTTCTTAAATTAGTCCTATTCTGCTTTTGTCACTCATTCTACATTGAAAGCCACCGGCGATTGTGACGAATGTAGAATGAGTGACGAAAGCAGAATAGGACTAATTTAAGAACGTGACGAAAAACGAATGGGACGACCCAAGACGATACCAATTTTAAGCACGTCTATTTAGCGCGAGAAGCATGAATAGTTTATGAATGTTCCGCGAGAATATAAACATTAATAACAAAATCGATATTGAGTGCAGCATTTACCTTTATAGCTTGTTGTTAAATAATGCAGTTAAACTCCACATACCTGAAACAAACATAATATTCATGAAAATATATGGTTAAGTAGTTTATTTTCCTAACTATACGATTTCATATACGTAAAAAAGCTTTCAGGTTTTAAAATATAGCACATAATTATTTGCTCCTGGCAATCCTGGCATTATGGCGGGCTTATTGAGATTAAACTTCTGGTTTAGTAGATACTAATAGCGATTCCCAAAATTACACCACTTACTTAAATTAGCAGCGCAAAAAATGCGACCATAATCGTTAACACCCTTTTGCCATCAAATAGCTACAATCAAGTGGCACCATCATTTATCACGGCGACAGCCGACCGAGCAGATTGGAGACAGCGTTTATCAATCGGCGACCGGTTTATCGATAATTGGGTCGCTTCTAATTGCTGACGAGACTCTTGACGCTCACAGAGTACTCATAATATAGACTGTTGCCTTATGAGAAGAATAAGGGATTATTAAACAGTCGCACGATCCCCTAACATCCTTTTTAGGGTTCCGTACCCAAAGGGTAAAACGGGACCCTATTACTAAGACTTCGCTGTCCGTCCGTCCGTCCGTCCGTCTGTCACCAGGCTGTATCTCACGAACCGTGATAGCTAGACAGTTGAAATTTTCACAGATGATGTATTTCTGTTGCCGCTATAACAACAAATATTAAAAACAGAATAAAATAAAGATTTAAATGGGGCTCCCATACAACAAACGTGATTTTTGACCAAAGTTAAGCAACGTCGGGAGTGGTCAGTACTTGGATGGGTGCCCGTTTTTTTTTTGCTTTTTTTCGTTTTTTTTTTCCTTTTTTTTCGGTTTTTTTTTTTTGCATTATGGTACGGAACCCTTCGTGCGCGAGTCCGACTCGCACTTGCCCGGTTTTTATTTTACCATAGAGAAATGCTACAAACGAGAGGAACCATTACTTTTCTAGGTGACAGTTGATCGAACAGAAAGATACAATAGTTTTATCAATTGGACTGGTTTATTGATAATTTAGATGCTTCTAATTGCTGACGGGACTCTTGATGTTCACAGAGTATTAGAATAATGACAGTAGCCTTATGAGAGGAATGAGGGAAAATTATACAATCGCAAGATGCTCCAGCATCTTTTTTTAACATTGAGGAATGCGACAGTCAAGTGTCAATACATATTAGCTATCTCTGTCTGTCTCGTAACGTTCAGTAAAGCAGATCAAGCAGAAAGAGACAGTATTCATCAATCAGAGACCTGCTTTTCGAATGATTGGGTCGATTCTAATTGCTGACAGGACACTTGAGAATTACAGATTAGTCATCATAGAGATAGTACAGAGTTACAAGGGTGCAAGAATTCTTAAAATCTCCTTCTCAGCATTAAGGCAAGCTATAATCAAGTGTCACATCATTTATCTCGGCGACAATCAATCCAGCAGAACAGAGACAGATTTATCGGAGACCAGTTTAACGATAAATTAGTCGGCACTAATTTTATTGTTGACGATACGCATAGGGTTGAGAGGCTTTTTAGGGCCGAAGCGATAAAGGGAAGGACGTCCTTGTTTGACACGTCGGAAGAAGGGTTTACGATATGTTGTATGCGATCACCGACAATATACAAGTACATCTTTTAATTTTTTTATCATGCACCGCTTCTGCTCAGCTAGTCTTTGGCGAACCCTGTCGGAGATTGGATGGCCGGGCCCAGATTAACGCCACCAATATAGATCTGCTAATAACCAGTCCCAGGATTCCGTTACTGAACACCATTAGCAGTTCAATCTAAGACGCCTGCCATTTACATTATATTTTGACATCAAAACGATGTCATTTAGTTATCGATCGCGGGTTGCTTTTCGCTCGTACTAGGCCGTGTATTGGCGCGTGCGAGAGGCACAAGTGAAAGCGAATGAACAAAGTAACATCATTTATATGTCATTCTGATGTCAAAATGTAAGTTTGAATTGGCCTCTAGATACAGCATTGTCAAATATTGATATGTTAAAAAAACTGTGGTTATGGCTTAGAAAATTGTCAAAGTTTAATGCCATGAGTCTTAAATCAGCTATATTATGGGACATCAATAATTTTAACATCATTATTATCATTAATATTAATTAAAATCAAATTTAATTACAGGTCTTACAATAAAATTAATCATATAATAAAGAGATATCTGATCGGATATATGGTTAACGATATTATATTACAGACAGGGAATAAGTATGTGTAATGAAACGGTTTTTACTAACTTTCAAATAAATTGGACTAGCTGATACTTAACATGAAAGAGAACTGAAAATATAATGTTATCATACTCGTAGCATAAATTCAACATTTCCTAAAAACGACGTCGCTAACCAAGCACCCGCCCCAAACAGCTTGTATCGCCAACATCGATCATGTCATGTAAGTTAAAACTTGATAAAAGAATCTATAAAGAAGCACCAAAACTACAGGTGAGTAAACCTCCCCCCACACACGAGAAGTTGGAACATAAATTAACGGGGCAGAGTCCCGATAGCCTCCAACTTGGTGAGGTTGTAACTGAAGTATACAGGGAGGTGAAAAGATATGGCACTCTCTGAAAAGATATACTCAATTACTCATACCTACTTATTTTAGTACATTATTGTTTTTATGTGCAAGATACAACCCCGTATAGTAGTAGTAGTAAAATAAATCTATTCTACAAAACAAGAAAGTACGTAGGTACTCGTACATAAAACAGAGAATACAATGAATGTGTATACTAAAGCGAATTTTTCCCTTTAAAGAACTTCTAATTTTTTTTATGACTTGTTTATTATTTATCTCAAAAATAGGTATAGCTTTTTAATTTCCAGAAGTGCTTAACAATCGTGCAACATTAACTAATTGAAAAAGCTTTGACTTTAATACCAAAGTGAATTTGATATTAGATGCGATATATTTTGCAATTATACCTCCATGAGTTCTACCTACACACAGACACAAAATAAAGTTATCATTATCGAATTCTACATGTCCGGAGAGTGTCCGGAAAATCCCCCACGGTCCCCTCATTTATTCCACTCTGTATACTACAGAGTGTAATGATGATTGAAGCGAGCGGTTGAGTTATTTTATCTCTTATCAGTCCGGGTTATGAGAATTATGAGCGAGCGAGGGGCGGGCAAGGGGATTTTTCCTACTGAGATTTAAGGGCGAAGTTTTTCAGGCATACAATATCGATATTTCTTGCAAAAATATTATGTACTTACGGGAAAATATAGGTATACTGTATTATGGAAAACTTGGTATTTGGCTTGTTGACATTGTTGATAGTCCAAAAAATAGATCTATATAGATTACATTATTTAACTATACGTACCATCGCCGAGACTGTTAACTGTACATCGATGGACCTCACGCCCCTTGTAATAAGGTTCACCGATGTACAGTAGTTAGGAGTGATGCTGTTTGTATCTGTATACATACTTATGGCTCCTCTACACGATCGGCCAACGCCGGCCACTCCAAGGGACGCAGCCATGCGGTAGAATGAGATAGCAATATCACTTGCTCCCTCTAACGCATAAATGCGTCCCTTAGAGTGGCCGGCGTTGGCCCATCGTGTAGAGGAGCCATTAGACTGCTAAGATCATAAAACCTCCCGTAGTGGATGGAATATAAATCTACATAACGTATAACGAGGAGTGCTCCGAAAAATTGTTTAATTCCTGCTAGTGTTGAGTCGCTCACTCGTGAGGCACCTCATTTGTACCACTCATTTTGTTAATTTGTCGCAGTACTTCATACCGCAAAAATGTCTTACATCACTCCTCTATTCATTTTACTCATTTACTCGCGCGCATCACAAACACCTCTTGCCACACAAATCATTCACACACTTCAAATTTAAAAAAACTCTTATCCTTTCAATTTCACTCGCGACCTTCAAAACTCATACGCTCCTCATAACCTCGCAAGAGAGTCCCTGGATCGCGCGAGGCGCTCGAGGTGCTCGCCCGCTCGCCGACACTCAAAACTCAAATGAAGAAACGAGTAATGGACGTAATGGTCCACACTGTCAACTGCCGAACTACAAACCTTATTGCAACGACAAAAGGTCCACCGAGAAAAGCATTGAGTTTGTACCGCTCACCGCCTCTCTGTGACATGAACACCTCAATCCTTTCAAAATGAAACAATGAATTAGAAATACCCAAAGAGGGAGTGAGACAGACACGCGCCGTACTTCAATATCGCCTCGCGTCACCACCGAAAATACGTTAAAAATTAAACACGAAAGACAACAAGCGTAAGCGCTGCAAGCTTTCATACATCTTACGCCTTTTTGATCCTAACTTACGTGTCAAAATGGCGCGAGAAATCAGTCTCAAAACGAATTTCGACGTGTTGCTTCTCTGTCGCACTTGTAAATTCGTACGTAAGTGTGACAGGAAGGCAACATGACGAACTTGGTTCGCGGTGCGCCCTCTGTATACCAGGCGGGCATTTACGAAGCTTGCTTAGAAACAGAAATCCCTTAAGTAACTTAAATATTATTGAAATATAATACGGTAGCGTACACAATTTATGATAATTTCAATAAGTTTCAAGTTTATTAAATAAAAAGTAAGTATAATTTTCATAGGTAAAATAAAAATGTAGATGTAAATTATACCGATTTGAATTTGCAATACTTTTTATTAACATTCTTTGTAACGTTTTTCGAACTGTCAAGTTATGATTATGACATATTTATATTTATTTTGTTCGTACTTCGTTCACTACCTAGTTAATTTTAGTTATCTAATACCTAATACCTAGTGATAATTCTTATAATCATAACAAAATATGGACATAGTTTTTGCCAGTAAATATACCCGCGGATCTTCCTTGGTGCCTTTTGCATGAAAAAATGAAGTGTAAATGTAGCCGGTGCGGCAGGCGCGAATGGTGCTTTGTTTATTATCATATTGATGATATTACTGTTAAATTATCTGAGGTGGTAAGTTAGTCACTTCTATATAATAATGACTAGTGAAAATATTGAATTTGTTCTCCTTAGTTTGTTAAAAATGTGGTAGTTTTATGGTTAATAGGTACTTATGAAATATATCACTACATATTATAAAACAAAGTCCCCCGCCGCGTCTGTCTGTTTGTGGGTTTGTTTGTATGTTCACCAGACTTAGTTCCATACATGGTGGGTCATTAATTATATTAAATAGTCAGTTAAAATTTAAGGAACGTAAGGACATTGTATCCATGTCTGTTGAACGGACTATAGAACTAAGTGCAATAGAATTAGAGCAATTTATTGTTGTCTGTGTGTATAGGCCGCCATTAAGTAATTTTGAATTATTTGAAAACATAATGGAATCTGCCCTACTTAAAATATCATCTTCTAGTAAGAAATTGCTTATATGCGGCGACTTTAATGTAAATATTATGGAAAATTCAACAATGTCTTGTAGATTATTGAATCTTTTTAAATCTTGTAATCTCAACCACATGTTTATGGAGCCCACTAGAGTGACTGCTACTAGTGCAACCTGTATAGATAATATTTTCACAGATATTTTTCCTATTGCTAAAAAAGTTATCAGCAATTTAGAATCAGACCACTTAGGTCAATTAATGGTATTTGAGGCATTAAGGAAAAATACCATGAGAAAACAAATAACTTTTGTACCAGTAACCTCGGACCGCGTGGAAAGAATGAAGCTAAGTTTAGTTCAGGCGCTACCCTTTTTGTCTTCCGATATGAGCCCTAATAGTATGTATAATTCATTCTTTCACACTTTTATGGATCATTATAATGCGATATTCACCTCAAAATCGGTCGTAGTTAGTGGTGCATCAGTTTTTAGTGAGTGGGCTACTGCGGACTTACATCAAAGAAGACGTGAACTGTATGCCTTATATGAGGAACGGCGGTTTAATCAGAGTGATGAATTTAAAGAACATGTGAAGGAGTATTCGAAGAAGTTTAAAGTAGATTGTCATATAGCTAAGCGAAATTATCTAAGTCAGAAAATAAAAAGTAGTTCCGACATTGTTAAAGCAACCTGGAAAGTTATAAATGTGGAGACTGGTCGCTCGAAACATACAATTAAAGAACTTAAACTAAACATTGATAACAAAATTATAGATTCCAATTTAGAAGTAGCTACAGAATTTGAAAAAATTTTCACCGAGGTACCAGTATCCACAACTAAGGATTTAAATTCATCACCCTCATCTGCTGTTACATTATTAAAACATAACGCTCCAGAGTGTTGTGGAGACCTTCATTTTGAACATGTTTGTACCTCAGATGTAATAAAGGCGTTTAAATCAATTAATGTCAAAAAAACTAATGACCTCTGGGGAGTCTCTGTCCATGCTGTCAAATCCTTAGTAGAAATTGTAGCGCCTGACTTGGTAGTTATATTTAACAACAGTGTTGATTGCGGCGAGTTTCCTGATCTAATGAAACATAGTAAAGTAATTCCTTTATTTAAATCTGGTAGCAGCTCTGACCCCACTAACTTTAGACCGATATCTGTGCTACCAACATTTAGCAAGATTTTTGAAAAATTAGTTCTTTCTCAATTAATACGACATTTTAACGTTAATAATTTGATGCATAATAAGCAGTTTGGTTTTACACGGGGTCGCTCAACAACCGATGCTGGTGTTGAGCTAATTAAGCATATTTTCGATGCCTGGGAGGAGTCACGAGATGCTTTAGGTGTCTTCTGTGATTTATCTAAGGCCTTCGACTGTGTTTGTCATGAAACATTAATCAGGAAACTTCATTATTACGGAGTTAGAGGATCGGCACTGAATTTACTTAAGTCCTACTTAAATGGTAGAATACAAAGGGTCGATGTGAGTGGACAGCGATCACCTGGGTCATTGGTCTCTATGGGTGTACCACAGGGGTCAATATTGGGGCCTTTCCTGTTCCTTATCTACATAAATGACTTGCCATTCCTTGTTAAGACCCACCATGATATAGTATTGTTTGCAGACGACACCTCACTTATTTTCAAAGTCAAACGTCAGCAACAAGCTTACAATGATGTAAACAATGCTATTTCAAAAGTAGTAAATTGGTTCAATGTTAATAATTTACTGTTAAATGAGAAAAAGACCAAATGTATTAAGTTTGTCACTAGTAGTAACGTAAGGCATGTACAAACAAGTGTCATTGTGAAGGATGAGGAATTGGAATTAGTTGATAGTACAGTTTTTCTTGGAATAACTTTAGATTCTAAACTCCAGTGGGGTCCCCATATTGCTACTCTTTCGAATAGACTGAGCTCTGCAGCTTTTGCAGTGAGCAAAATCCGTCAGTTAACTGATGTGAAAACAGCTCGATTAGTATATTTTAGTTACTTCCATAGCATTATGGCATATGGTATTTTACTGTGGGGCGGTGCTTCAGAGATAAATACCATTTTTGTTCTGCAGAAGAGGGCTATTCGAGCAATATACAAAATGAACCATAGAGACTCACTTAGAGATAAATTTAAGGAAATTGACATAATGACAGTGCACTGTCAATACATTTATGAGAATATTCTGTATGTACATAAAAATATTGTAAATTTTAGGAAAAATTGTGAAATTCATAATATTAATACTAGAAATAAACATAAGCTCGCAGTGCCCTTCACTCGGCTCCATAAAATTAAAAAATCATTCATGGGTAATTGTGTAAGATTTTATAATAAACTTCCAAACCATATTACTGAATTATCTATTAATAAATTTAAGAATTATGTAAAGCGTAAACTTATTTCTAAAGCTTATTATACCACACAAGACTACATGAATGATATTACAACGTGGGATTAATTGTTATTCGAAATGATTATTTATTTATTAGGTACATTTGATTATTGATGAGGAAATGGATATTCCGATGTAATACTATCTACTTCTTTTGTTACTTATGCTTTTTTTTTGACATTTAGATTTTATTCTAGAAATTCTAGACTAGTATTTTTTTATACAATCTTTTTAATGTTTGACGATCCTTTTGTGAAATTTTTAGTGTTAAATTTGATATGTATAATAATCCAATTTTATTATGGCATAATACTAACATCAATAAATTGCTCTGATAATTAGATTAAGATTAATTACGATTCATAAGAGCTTGTTGCTAGGCCTACATGAATAAAGTAAATTTTGTTTGTTTTGTTTGTTTATGTTCGCGATAGACTTAAAAACTACTGGACGGATTTTCATGTGGTTTTCACCTATCAAAAGAGTGATTCTTGAGGAAGGTTTAGGTGTATAATTTGCTAACCCGTGCGAAGCCGGGGCGGGTCGCTAGTGATTATTATACTTAAAATTATATCAAGTAGCAAGGAGGAGGTCTAAACAATCTAACAATAAAAAAGAGCTACATTAGAACAAGTTTCATAAAAGCAGCAAATTAAGTTAGGTACTTTATGTTCTTAGTTTGATTCTAAAATTATCTTTCTCCTAAAAGTTCTATTCTTAACCTCCAGAATTGCACTCCAATTAAATATTACTACTTATTTATTTATAAAGGAAGTGATGAATACATAAATATGTATATACATTAAATATTTTTGTCGCCGTTGGAGTTAATGGAATAGTCGACGCTGAATATATGCTAGTACCTCACCTCATTTGAAGTAAGACATTGTAACACCTCATTTTAGAAAATGAGGTACTCATACAAACTCATTTTAAATTGATGTCCTACCCATCACTAATTCCTGCTGCTTCTTTCAACGGGCGACGGTAATTCTTTGTCTGCTAATTTGCCTCCTTAATCATAAAACAATAATGAAACCAAAATCAGTAATGTACATTACTTACATTACTTACATTTCCAGGCTAAGGGATAAACTTTGGCCCGCAGTTTTTGAACGATATAAATAAAGAAAGCAATTCCAAGTGGTACTTATGGTGAAAAGTGTATATATAATGCTATACACAATACCGACAGACTATTCTAAGGTTATCTTAGACAAAAACCCAGGCTATAATGTCATTTAAAAATAACCCTAAAAGCAAACCTCTGAAGATCGATTTCACCTCGTCACATAACATGTTAAATTAATGTTTATTCAAATTGCAATCTTAAGTGTGACGTTAAAGGTCTAAATTTGATCGGCGTGCATATTGCGTGTGCTGTGTCCATAAAGAGGAGATTGGTATCTTTAGCGCCATTAGCAATACAGGGTGAATTAGTTCTGGGTTTAAAATGAATTCTAAAAGAACGGAAACTGGCTGTAATAGCTGGGGACGGGGTTGACTGACAATATCTTGGTGTAAAGAAAAACTTTAACGAATACTATAAACTGACTTTGGCCGAAGTTGTTGATGGAAAACAACGAAATAATGTTGCTACCTGTTTTTACATCGCCTGTTGTCACATTTATTTAAATTGTAATTTTTTGTTTGTCTTGGTGCAATTATAAATACTTACTTATTTAAGTCTCGAAAAACATTTTATTTTATATTAGATTTTCTAAATTAAGGAATAAAATTTGAATCCTATTATAACAACTGGATCCCGGGGGGAAAACGTCCGTCTGGACGTCCCAGATACCGCTGGAGTGACGAAGCCCAAAAAGACCTGTCCGCCCTCGGAATACCCAACTGGCGTGAAGTGGCGCAGAATAGGGCAGAGTGGCGCTCTCTTGTGTCAGAGGCCAAGATCCTCTTTGGGTCACTGAGCCAGTGATGTATGTATGTGTATAACAACTGGATTATTAATTGTTTTGTCACTAACTATATGAAAGTAGCGTTCTGTAGTTAATTTGTAAAAATAAGGGCGTTGTACAGTCACCTGCAATAATATGTTACTCTTCGAAGGCCGAAAAAATAAGTGACACGCTCTTATGGCTGTACAAATAAGATCGTGTCAGATATTTTTGCGGCCTTCGTTGTGTAACATATTATTGCAGGTGACTGTACAAGAATCCTCAACTTTTCTTTGCAAAATTTCGTCCTCGTGTTAAATTACCGATTAAATTTACGATAACGCAGCATTGTTTGGCAACACCTTTTGCAATCACCCTCTCTTTTCAAGCCAATTGAAATATAGCGGCGTCATACTTGATCTTTATGGCCATTCCCAGTTTTCATCTCGGTCTAGGTTCCATGAATTCCCCGCAAATATCCCGAACCCGAATATTTACCGTTAATCGACCCCGTGTAAAATATGGCTTTCCTGAAAACTCGTTATCTCATTCCAAGTAGGTATACCGCCGAATAGCGTTGGTTGCGATGTCAGTACCTATAGGTACGAAAGATGGCGCAAATTTTATATTAGATGTTTGACAGTTTATTACAAATCTCACAGCAGCTCTTGTGGTATGAATCTTCCTTCGTTAGTTTTAAAATACTAAATATATGCTACTACACTATATTATTTACACTATTTACTACTAGAGATACTATTAACTAGGATTTAGCTGTATGTGTGATCTAAAAGCGATCTCTTCCAAACAACGTTTAAGTAGCTATTCATTTTAGTGTTAAGACCTACTGCCGTATTCGAACTTCAAGATATTCACAAGAGACGACACGTACTAGATCCATTCTAGAAACGTTATAGTTTAGATATCAACAAGTTCTCTTTTGCAGCGCAATTCGGGCAACTAATGTCACTTTTACGTCAGATAGAGTAAGATATTATCTATTAGATGTGAATTGGATCTCTAAGTCATATCCTGTGGAAATCGTTCAAGAGTATCTGCAGAATCGCGCAAATGTCAAATTTGACAAGTTAGATCTTAAACATATCATTATCGTGATGTATCTTGGTGATGTAAAAAAGATATCTAATAGATGTCTATTTCAAAATCCGAATCGGGCCGCTAGATTTCTACTAAAATTACTGTCTCAAGAATAATTTATAAATTAAAGTATTCCTTACTATTTGGGCGTATCTTTATGTATTTGGACTTATACTATGTAATTAAGTTGTACATATGACATTTTTAAATTTGTCGAGGTATGTATATTTTAAAAGGCGATTATGTTTAACAACTCTCAAAATTGCCGTAACAAAGTCTCCACGCTTAGCTGACAAAAGTAACCCTTATTACCACGAGTTAAGCTCTACCTTTGATTGACTATATTGCTTTTATTCCTAATTTAAGTGGCAAGTTCGCGAATGCACTGCACCGTGCGTGCTCTGTTCCCATTAGAGCAGCACGCTAGTCTTTCAATCCTATGGTTACTCCACAACCCTTCATTCAATCTACTTCCTTAAGATAGAAAAAATAAATAAATACTGTACCTGCTGTAACATCCTTTCTTCGTACAATAAAGTGATTACAAACTTACTGAAAACAAGAAACTACCGAGAGGAATATTTAGGACATTTTATTTAAAGTTATAGGTTAGTTTAAAGCCATATTTTGTATTTGAATTATTGTATGTTATTTCTACTTAGAATAACGGGCTGAAAGACGACGAGCTTCAGAGCTCTCTTTTAGGCTTTATCTCTTGTATTTACAATCAGTACAATCACCATCAAGTAAATAAAAACGGCCCAAGTGGCAAAATATTTCGGAACACATCCTTATTTTCTACGGTAACAAAGGTGTGTTACGATATATACTGGGTCAAGCAGATCTTGTCGGTAGAAAAAGGCGCGAAATTCAAATTTTCTATGGGACGATATCGTTTCGCGCCTACATTTTTCAAATTTGCCGCCTTTTTCTACTGACAAGATCTGCTTGACCCAGTATATATAGCCACTTTAGCCGTCAGTATCTATTTGATGCAGACTGTACTTTGCACAGCATTCAGCATCCTCTTTTGTAAGAACATTGGCATATCAATCTAACACAATGAACGTACAGTATGTCCAGAACAATATGGTGATATTAGGACATTACTCTCATCACGCCATTCCAACCCGCGCTAATGAATATGGATCCAAATTGGCCGTCCATTTACGGCCGCGGATTTGTCGTTCCCGTAACTAACGGCCACGATACCGATGTTTATACAATATATACCTTGTAGCATGGACATAGAGTACAATGATGGTCAGCTAAAATTGCTGTTGATATACGAGAGTTAAAAATCACAGCGGGTGGCGAGCATTCATCATTTTTAAGCTGACAAAGTGTATTTGCTGTTGCTATATGTAATTATTTCCGTATTGTCGTAGAATATTTTCATACTAGAGAAGTAAATAAATCCGTTTAGTATCTTTTAACAAAAACAGAGAGTTGCGACTTGGTTGTTGTAGAGAGGGGTTGAGGAAGTCGTAACTGCCCAATTACCTTAATTATTACGATTGAATACGGAAAAGCGGAATTATCTCGTTGCATCCGGATATTTTCATCGTGTCATCCCCTGCCATGTATGTTACCTAGGTAAGCCTGCCGCGCTGTAGGGACTGGCTTCGCCCGTTCCGTCTATTTTTAGCGCCTCGAGGTGATGAAGGCTGCATCGTACACTTGATTTAATCCATTATTTTCTATTTAAAACTAGGTAAATCGTAAGTTGATATATTTTAAAAATAAATTCTAAAGATTAGATAATTAACCAGAACAATAAAACGTTATGATTCTGGGATAGTACGACGCAAGAATGTTGAACTATTTCACGCTATTTATTTTAATTGTTCAGTTTAAGCTAGCTGCATTCCTAACCTGAAAAGTTAGTGACAGTTTCTGGCCTAGACAGGATAAATTAAGTTGCATGCACATTTGTCTCATATACACGGTGTGGCCTGTAACACGAGCAAAGAATTAAAACATAGATTGTACTCCTCAAACTGTGACACTTTTGTTCAACAACTTTTAAAAATTATGAAGTTATTAAGTTATTTTTCATACAAAATAAATATTATCGTCAATGGACGCCATCGCCACGCCATATTAGTGTGATTGATGTTGCTTGTCACGCCATAAACATAACAAAATTCGCAATACATTGCGTCTTAGAATAAACTTAAAAGTGTAATAAAAATCAAACCACAAGTTATTTTTAAAAGTCGCTGAACAAATGTTGGTCAGTATGAGGAGTACAGCCTACAGTTTAATTTTTTGCTCATGTTACAGGCCACACCCGGTATAAAGGACTTCAATCTTAAATAATTGCACCTTTAGATTGCCGAACTTCGACATGTTCGCTATCGAACGTAACCGGGCAGGTACAGAACTTCGACATGTTCGCTATCGAACGTAACCGGGCAGGTGCAAGCTCCAAATGGTTTTAGTTTGTTTGCTCCCAGTCCTGTCCTGTCCTGTATTTTATTTCGGTTATAGCTATAAGCAAACTCTTTGACACCGCCTGAAATATTCCGGTTATAAGTCCGCGCTTTGACAGAGCTTGAATTATTTCGTTTATAAGCCAGCCGCTTTTAGGAAGCTCGTTTGTACGGTTTTAATTAACTTGAGCGAAGACAAAACACACAGGGAGGTCTTACTTTATTTTTTGACGAAATGATACACATAGTCTTTCAAATAGAAGAGATAGATAACAGGAGCATATGTCGGTACGGACTTTGATCAACGCTAATTAAACATGACAGATACAGATACAATGTAAGGGGGAGGCCTATGTTCAGCAGTGGACGTCTTATGGCTGAGATGATGATGATGATGATGAGATACAATGTACCTATCGTTAATATAACGACTTATGTAACCAAACCAACAGTTTACTGTGACGAATTACATATAACTAAGACAAAAAAATGATATTGTAAATATTTTTGTATTATTGTGAATTTTTAGAGGATTTCAGTCTGCCTCGGTCAGCCAACGAACATCTCCAGATAAAACTTCGTTATTGAACTAAATATGTCGAGCAACTTTCGACATTAAATCATGACAGAGTGACCGCTTTAAATATATTTTATCGATTTTAAGACTACTAAGATAGCTACAAAATTCATTCATATTAAAGGTGCATCCACACCACAGAAACTTGTGTTAACTTTAACTTAACTGCGATGTGGATGCACCTTAAGACACTTAACTCCAATCTGCGCCAGAAGCCAGAACTTACGAAGTGCACATCTAAAGAGCAACATATTGCACTAAGTCGCGAACTGCAATTCGGAGCTG
The DNA here is from genome assembly GCF_910591565.1 of Cydia splendana. Lineage (NCBI taxonomy): Eukaryota > Metazoa > Arthropoda > Insecta > Lepidoptera > Tortricidae > Cydia > Cydia splendana. Next base: position 578,751 of record NC_085960.1, on the reverse strand, counting down.
TATACCGGCAGGTAATATAAATGCTAATGGCGCCCAATATACTGACGACACTTAACCATTGTTCGACCTTATAGCTTTAGCAATTAGGTTCAGGAATGATCAAAGTGTGTGGATGGTGCTGCCAGTTGGAAGCTAGTGCAATGGAATATCGTCAAGTAGCGATATATCAAATGATCTGCATTGTGAAATTTTTTAGCGTTTTCTAATAATATGTTAGACCAAGTAGTGGAAATGTTAGACTATGTTACTCGTATATATTGGTAATCTACTCCCAAAGCCCCTTTCATTTGGTACCCCACATGGTATGTTAAAAAGAGAAAAGTTAGAAACTTTATACTGCCGACTTTGTGACGTCATAATAACTCATTACAGTTACACCACTTTAGAAGGTGACAACATGCATTTTGATAATCAGTAGACCATGCTGATTCCAACGATACTACTTGTCGGTATAAATCCTTGCAGTCCTACGAAAATCGTAAATAAGGTAGCTCCTACGAAATGGCCTCTCCACTAATTGTGGAATAAAAGTAATGAAAATGTGATTAATGTTGATTTGTGAGAAGGAAAGAGTTCCAAAAAAAAGTTTGCCTTTATACTTTATACATTTAACTTTGTAATTACAGGTTTGCCCAAAAATAGGTTGACTATTTTTTTACTGCGGCATATTGTTGATAATTTTATCAAACGTTTGCGTTTGTTTATAAAAGTTAAAGGGTATATTTTGAAGATAATACATGTTGTTTTAGGTACCTAAGTAGTTGTAGTTTTAATTTTTAATGACATTTTGTAATGTTTTAAAGCGCACAACAATAATCTAAGAGCACCATTTTATTATTATGCTTGTCTTTGAATGGTTTCGTTTGTACTGAATTGTTACAAAACAGTTGTAGTAGTATGAAACAAACAAACGTTGCATTCTTGCTGTGCAGGTGCATTAAGTTAGTACAAACAAACGAGCAAACAACTACTGTACAGTGTACTCACAGGAGTTACCCGAGTACAAACAACTCAACTGACCAATTGTATGCCTTCTGCAGTTGATATAAGGTGTACGAAACGTCAAAACATTGTGAAGTACGAACAACAATAATTAACTGATCAACAGTAGGCTTTATGCAGTTGAAATAAGGTTTATGAGTGACCAATTAATAATGTCGACGGTGCATTGCAATTCAGAGCTACGAATTAACTCTAACACTGTAAAACGCAAAGTGCAAACTTGGGAACGGAGTTTGGTATTCAAATATATTAATAACGGGGAGAAGTGGAGTGAACGGGGGTAAGAGTGATGGAAACTTAACATTTGGTTAAATTAAGGTTAGTATTGTATAAACTCCTAAACGCTTAAAAAAACAGCCTATTTTATCCTAGGCAATTTACCGGTTTACCGGTAGTCACAAACTACTGCTAAATATATATAAGTCAAGGATAAAATAGGTATTTAACCTCTATATTAAAATTAAGGAATTCATTATCAAAATATCTTTACTACTAAAGGAAACTTCATTCATTTCATTTTCTATGTAATTATATAAGAATATGCATGTTATAATATAAGAATACATTTCCAATGTGGCAAGCTTGTTGTTATGCGTGATGGGGCAGAATATTTCTCGTGACTATTAATCCCGGCTTGTCCACATATACTTATGACGCGATTCATAAGTTAAGCTGCGGCCTCAAACGCCAAAATCACCGTTTAAACGTTAAACAAGACGGATTACACACTTATGACGGGCTAAAATGGCGCCTGCGCCCCTAGAAGTAGGGGCATTTGCATAATAATACCCCAACGAACCTGCAACTAACCTATTATGTGCCCCGGCCCCTTAGTAACGTTCTTACGGTAAAATAGAGGCTAAAAAATCTGAAGTTTTACCACAAAAATTGCCAAATATTAAATTATTGCTGTCAATTAGGTGACTCAAAATAATTATAGGATATTGCTTGCGTATTTTTATATTTTATTTTGTCATCGCCTGACATGTTTAGGAGAACTCAGGTCTCCATATATGTAGTTTCAAACACAGTGCTGAGTGTACTGACTAAAAATACGTGAGTGAAACTGTAATGAGGTAACTTTTATTAAAATAAGCAGATAATATTATTTTATTACTTCTAAATTTCACGCATCAAAAATTACAAAGAATTATCATAAATCAGCAATTATGATAATGGTAAGCTTAATGTGTGTGTGTGAGTGTGGTCAATTTGTATAGGTTAGATGTCTCCCATACCTAATATTATTTATTTAATTATGTTTGAGAAAAATGTATAGGTACTTACATTTATATACATGGTTCGATTCCAAGACTTATTTGTATAACATATATCAACATATTTATGTGCTTTGATCTGTATATCAATAGGTGAACATTAAACATGTATTAGAGCAGTTTATTTAAATAGCAAAGCTACATTTAGCGTGAGCGCACAAAAAACTCGAATAAATATTTGCGGAGCGAAGTCTGCCGTGGCTGCGAAATTCTCAACACGGAATGAGTAAACAATTGCGAATATATCTATCAGTCTGGGCCTGTGTACTGCGAATAATCATTTAGTGACTCTGTGAGCTGTCTGTAGACCTCGCGAGCATGAATTAAAAAGTTAAAACTGAATAAATGTATGGCTCCGCCATTTAGAAAAAAATCCAAACAGTGAATCGACAAAAAGTTCAATTCAATCTCGCACCTGCTCACAAAATTTCACAACAATCGGTTGAAAATTGCGTCGTGTAGAGCAGAACACCCGGACATACGAAAGCATTTTTGCCCAAGCTGAAACGGAAACCTTCGCTTACGCTCGGTCAATAGACCTTCTATGATGCGTGCAATACCGCAAATTACCGCCAGTATCATATATATAAAATTGAAAAACCAGAACGGGATAACAAACGAGGGAAGAAGCGAGATGGCGCCTTACAAATTTCTATAAAAGTTTTTGACACGTTTCTCGTTTACGACGCACGTATGATAAGAAAAACCTGTTCAAATCAATTATCTACATATGGGAATAGAACAAGACCATAAAAACTATCGCTTCCGATGCGTATTTAATTTACAATAAGGAAAAGAAATTTTCATAACAATCTTCATCGGCCATTTCTCGGCAACTCTCGGTTGCTTTCGTTTGGCGGTGCTACAGATTAGACCAAATAATCCGTAAGTTAAAGTAAACTAAATTATGTTTGTCATGTTGGTATACAGGTATTTCTGAGTTTTTTTACACGAAGTAAAATAAAAAGTGCTGTGAGCCCATACGAGTGATTTATGTCATATATGACTTATCATTCTTATCAATCAAAGTAATTACTATATTATTATTATCAATTTGTATTTTGTTGTTTTAAATTTATTTTTGAGTTATATTATTCAGATTGACTTTCACGGCTTCGGCAAACATTGCCATTCGTCCGGGGAACGGGCTAAGACTGCTGAGATGGGCCAAAAATACAAAGTTGATAGTAAGTTATGTAGGTAGATTAAAGTGCATGTTCAGATGTTATTGAGCGACCTGATAAAAATAAGCAAAGGTAAAGTCAGCAGTCGGCCAAATATCGTAATATAATTTTGTTGCCATAGAAATAAGGATGTGGTCCGATATAGTGGCGAAATATTGAGACAAAAGCGGCTAAATTCAGTGGTGGCTCGGACACTTAGAGAGAATGGGAGAGGATCGTGCCGTGAAGAGAGCGCAGGTACTTGGGACAACCAAATGGGAGACGCCCGAGTGGACGTCCTAGGTACCGCTGAAACGACGTAGTTGCTGAAGACCTGCTCAACCTCGGCCATGGCGACTGGCGAGAGCTATCGCAAGACCGAGAGGACTAGACTACCTATGTTTGTATGAAAAGGCGATTTAAGGGCGGTGGTCGTCCATATTCGTCTTAAGGCGAAAATTAATCTAATGAACGTTTTTGCATCTAGGCTTATAAGAACAAAAAATAATTTTATATTGAAACAAGTTTTAAATAAATACGTGTAGATGAAAAAATACAATCTTGCCTTTTATCAAATCATATAATTTTTTGACAAATTTGCGAATTGAGTTATCCAAATAACGGCTACAAATAAGAAATCCCTATCACAGTTTTAAACCATGGCAGGGTTGAATACATAATAATGTCGGTATTTAACTAAACATATATAAGACGAACTCTTTATTTCATTTACGCGAGCGGAGCTGCGGGCCCGTCTAGTAAAGATATACTAGCTGTGGAAATGTTATCTTGCGTAATAATAACGTCGATATCTTTTAAGAATTCGCTCTTTTTTTTTCCCTCGAAGCTTTCAGGTTTTCCCAAAGTTATCAAATCCCAAATCCTCAACATGTTACACAAACCCTTACACGATCTGCAAACAGACGACGTAGAAACATAATCCACGAACCATAACAAACCGGAAATCTCAAACAACACCCATTTCCCAATTTCCATGTAAAAAAGGGGGCTTCAAACGGGCGAAGTCGGAAAATCGACGATAACATTATGTAAGCACCTCTCGGTGCAGCGCGGTGAATTAAACTAAATCAACCTTCATACAAGCAGCTAGAGTTGTTTTTAGCTTGTGTTGCGTTGGTTATTGTGGGGGCTAATTGTCCAAATAAACAAAAGCATTTATCTGGCGGCGGGAATGAATAAATAAAGCGCCGTCAGTAGCGGCGGGAATGCTAATGGTGACTGTTAGATGCTTTCAATACAGTTGCGAACGATTTGCGAGGGAAATCGATGATTAGCTGATTTGGTTAACTCTAAATACAAGTTTTTAATTGATAAAAATGGACAATATGTAAGTAAATATCGCCTAATGACGCCTGAAATCTCTGCGACTTGGTATAATTCACGATAAAACTATAATGGTGTGGTAATTTACATACAAATTGAACACTTTGTATGTAAATTACCACACTTAAACCTTACGTATGGTTGTGATATTTCCTGTCAGAATTTATAAATGCTACAGTTATAATGATGCCTTACTATTAATTTCTAATTGATAAAGTCTGCCTATGTCCAAAATCTAACGTGAACGTGTAAGATATATGTATATGCATGAAATTAAGTAAAATATGTTAAGTACCACATCCAGTCGCCAACTATTTCTGCCAAGCAAGTGGGAGCGCCAAAATGAGACTTACTTACCGCTTACTGCTTTAACAATGAAGTTATATGTATTAATCAAATCTTTTAAACAACTCTCTCGCTTAGTTTATTTCTACTGTTATTAAAAAAAGTCGCAAAAAGAACAAATTTTACAAGAAACATGAAACATCCTTGGTTCAGCAGAACACGACTTCCTACTTCCATTTTCGGCTCCCCTAAAGGTACCAGGTATAAACGTTTCCCGGCCTTATGTAAAACCATCAGGCTCGTAAACTATTTGCGTGCGATTTATAAGGCCCGTCCCGCATATCAAAGTGGCTAGTTTTCGGGATTTTACGCAGTGTTCCCTGGATATGACGAAATTGTAAAGTAGCCTACGTTTTTTGATGATACTCGTAACAATATTAATAGCGAAGTTGTCAGACATCCTACATATAATATATTTATATTATAAAGGCCCGACCCGCATATTAAAGTGGCTAGTTTCTCACAGCCCCGGGCTTATCGGAATATTCCGGGGTTTTGGAACAAAACACTATCTTAAGCTCCATTTTTTGATGCTAACAATATTTAATGTAAAGGGTCGTCCGTCCCTCTTATCAAAGTGGCTAGTTTATTGTACTCGCCGGAAGTTCTGACTGACTGACGGAGATATGACAAAATATTCATTAAAAATATCTATGTATTATTAATAAGAAAGTTGTAAGATAAGCTGATATTTATAATATTATAAAAGGCTAATTTTGTGTTTTCTGTTTTTTACGGTATTAACTTACCGGCCACGTTTCCTGGCATTCCCGGGACTCAGATAAATCTCCAGGACGTCGGAACACGTCACGGCGGGGCACGTGCAAGAGATTGCGCTCATAATTTTCCGCGAGCGCGCCGTGACTACTCCCAACACGTTCATATGAAAGTTGAATAAGTTGATAAGCTCTGGTGTCGCGGGTATCTACGGGCGACGGTAACCGCTTACCGTCAGGCGTTTCGTCTGCCTGCTGCTGCTGCTGGTAAATTCAAACCTTTCAATACCATCGCCGCTAAATCACAATCTAGGCCATAAAGATGTACGCCACTAAACCGCGTTACTGATACTTATCTTACTATTGTACCTACTGCAACGTGACAAATGAAAATGGTGACAGTGAGACGTTTTACATGCTTCATCTAGCCTAATATTAGTAGGTATGTGATCTGCCCGTAATATTCCAGTCATATCATGTTCCTAATAGGGGCCCAAACCCTTCTTAGATTCCCGTTTGTATCAGGAAGCCTGTACCCTGCTTTGGGATGCGACGAGTTATTTTTAGCGAACTCTCCTAAATTGACATTTTTAACAGACTTCAAAAGGATTTAATCGGGTTGTTTTTTTTTTGTTTTTTCTTGTTCTCCGAATTATTGAAGACTGCTGGACTGATATGGATGATTTGTTTCAAATCATTATGATCATTTCAGGGTCTTATGACGGAATCTTGAAGGAATCAAGAGCATTTGCTTTCGAACTACTGATGAAGTCTTTAATGTAAAACTCTATCGCATTATATTGTAAAACCGTCTTAGCTAACTTTACACAGATTTGAATAGATCTAAGTGAGGGAATGTCATTATAAACTTCATATTTTTATGAGATGAATTGCAAACGCCATGCAGAGTTAGTTTGGTTCAACTCTTTTCACAAGAAGTCGTTATCATCTTTAATAGAATGGCTCAATAAAAGCGATTGGAAAAAATGGTCAAACATACGAAAATAGCACCCAAAGTGGCAATAAGTCTCAGCAGAGGTCACTTTTACGATGCATCGTAAAAGAGGGTGCGTCCAGTCAGAAACATCTACACGAATTGTTCCAACCACCTTGTTCCAACGACTTAAGGTATAAACTTGTAGTGTCAAGCTTGACCATCAAAGATGGAATTGCTTGATTATTGGTGAATCTTATTGCGTTGGAATAAGGTCTTTGTGACTTTAAGAGTAATGTTGGATCTACTGCTACTCCTGGGGGTTATAATATGTATAACGATTGTTGTTTGTTGAATGGCTATGGTTGGTGAATTGGTGATCAAGACATTAGTTAGTATTTTTTTAGACACATAAGGTTATCTTTTTGCAAAATGCACGTTATAACAATATGACATCATTTATAGGTCATTTTGATGTTAAATATACGTCCGAATTTGCTTCCTAATCTAGTGGACAATCGTGTCATACGCTCGAATGCTTATGGTTGTTCGATGTCCATGATACAGGCTGTATTCTTTTCGAACAATGCTAGTATGTATCGATTGGATATATGTATGTATATTTGGTGTGTAGAAAAAGTGAATGATAAGCTATTTCGTCGAACAAATCCATTGATACCTGCTTAATTTTAAAAATCTTTAAAAAACCTTGTAGGAGTACCTATTAGAGCGCGCCGTAATTATTGGGCTAGGCACCGACTTATCAGTTGCTAGCGCATTTAAAAGGGATAATATTTTATTTTGTTATTTTATTTTTGAAGTCGGTTTTTCTTTTTGTTCCATATATTATTATGGCCGTTATAAATACTCTCTATTAACAGCTGTTCAACTTCACTCACTTTGACTAATGTACCTATTTGTAGGAAAGGAATAAAATATAAATTAGCTAATTGAATATTGTAAAGTTTTATGACGGGGTTACGTCCTAATTACACTTAAAGTAACGAAAACAGGTAACTTTGAACATGAATAGATTACCTACGTTTACTTTTTATTTTTTCCTACCATTTGCCATGGTGTGCACTGCAAGCGGATTCTAAACTCTCAGCACTCCTGCCTTTGGCATTATTCAAGAACGCTCTAATATTCATCGCATCCTGAATCCCGCGGGTCCTGTGACGTCACAGATGACCAAGTTAGTATTTGAAACAACTATAGATGCAGACGATAAAAGGTGCATTGGGATAACTTCGAAAGCGGGGTGATTTTGAAAATGGCAAATATCTACGAAACTCCTCCCGTCCTCGAAACGTCGGAGGTAAATTTTAAAACTTAAATATGCGATTAAGTCCCGAGTGCAGTTTGATAATGTTTAATAGTCGTGAAAGTTTAAATCAGTGCACTTTCTACTGTATAGTAATAGTACGCAAGATACCTTGGTAAGCGTTGCACTAGCGTAAGTGTCGCTAAATTATGAAGTGCTTCTGGTGTTATAGATATTTAAGATTATGAACATTATCGCGTTTTGGTATTTACCCCAATGCAATTCAATTTTGTGCGGTATTAAGCAACACAACCTAACATAAACTGTGTTGCATTTAAACAATCAAAATCGAATAAATGTTTACATTTTTAAACGGCTATCTCTATAATAATAATATTATGTACCATGTATACATGTATACATGTATTGTGTATATATTAGAAACTGTGTGAGGTGTGCAATAAAGAGTATTGTACAGTATTATGTCACGATTGCATAAAATACAATAGCGACAGTGCCCAGCACTCAAGAGCTGTGGCATTATTCAGGAACGCTCAAATATTCATCACATCCTGAATCCCGCGAGTCCTTTGTGACGTCACAGCTGACCACGCCACGTAGTACTAAAATAGTGTAAGCCCTATTTCCATTGCTCTTGAGATAACTTTAGTCAATTAAGAGATGAGCCGCCCGTGCATCATGCCGGCAAGGCAGTAACATATATGGCATGCTGTTACCGCAGAATTGAAAGCTATAACTCTTAACCACGAGAAGATACCGGCGCAAAAAACTCCGCGGGACGCATTTTTTACATCAAATCTTATAAATACGTAATTTTTACAAAAAACATTTAAAAAATTAGGTAGGTACAGACAGCAACACTCCTGACTGTACATCGGTGGACCTTATGCCTTTTGTAATAAGGTCCACCGATGTAAAGTCAGGAGTGTTGCTGTCTGTACTTACCGATATGAAAAAATACAGTTTGCTATCATCATATATATAAAATTGAAAAACCATAACGGGATAAAAAACGAGGGAAGAAGCGAGATGGCGCCTTACAAATTTCTAAAAAAGTTTTTGACACGTTTCTCGAATACGACGCACGTATGATAAGAAAAACCTGTTCAAATCAATTATCTACATATGGGAATAGAACTAGAGCATAAAAACTATCGGTTCCGATGCGTATTTAATTTACAATAAGGAAAAGAAATTTTCATAACAATCTTCATTTTACGACATCGGCAATTTCTCGGCAACTCTCGATTGCTTTCGTTTGGCGGTGCTACAGATTAGACCAAATAATCCGTAAGTTAAAGTAAACTAAATTATGTTTGTCATGTTGGTATACAGGTCTCAGGGTAGCCTCATTCCCTAGAGACCGCGTCCCCAGGTGGCGGATAGGGGAACGCTCGGCAGATATGTCGGGCAGGAGGGAAATAAAATACCTCCCGCGGACCACAAGGCCGGAGACGGACACTCCGTAATAAAACCTCACCTGTAGGCTTCTCCGACATACTCAAGAGTCTAGGCTACTGGTGTACTGCGCGCCTAGGTTGGGACGTGCAGTAGAGATGGCGGCGGAAGAACCTCTTGGTCAACGGCGGCTCTCAAGTCTTCCAGGAAGGCTACAACCTTAGCGTCAGGTGGCAACCGGCTGTAAAAACGAATAGCCAACACTCAATCTTCTAATCATGCAAAGTACAAATAATAGAGGAACGATACCCACTAGGGCGTACCCCGCAAGCGACGACAGCAGCGACCGAAATTCTACGAATACTAGGGCGTACCCCCGAAGCGACGGCAACGTCAAGAGGGCCCCCCAACAAATTCCCAAAATGCGAATAGCAAGCTGGAATGTGGGCTCGTTGACAGGACGAAGCGCTGAGCTGAGTGAAGCTTTATATCGTAGACGCATCAACATCTGCTGCATCCAGGAAACGAGATGGAAAGGGTCAAAGTCACGTAATATTGGGCACAATTATAAACTCGTGTACCACGGAACACGCCCACGAAACGGAGTTGGAATAGCCGTAGATCAGGATTTCCAGGAGCGCATAGTAGAGGTGAACAGGATTAACGATCGCTTGATGTCGATCAAGTTCGCCATCGACAGCCAACCATGTATGAATGTCATATGTGCATACGCTCCACAAATCGGCTGCTCTAATTCGGATTTCTCCGAATTAGAGCAGCCGATTTGTGGAGCCGATTTGCTCTTTCGAGCAATTCTGGGAAGAGATCAACGAACTGATACAAGCCATCCCAAGCAGCGAATCCAAGTACGTATGCGGCGATCTTAATGGCCATGTCGGTGAAAGAACCATTAATTTCCAAAGAATACATGGCAACAATGGATATGGTCACAGCAACTCGCAAGGAGAGTGCATCTTGGAGTTTGCGCTCACACACGATCTAGCAATTGTCAACAGTTTCTTTTCTAAGCCATCGAAACATCTTGTAACTTATAAAAGCGGCGGAGCCTGCAGTCAGATAGACTACATTCTGGCAGATCGTGATCGACTAAAAACTTTTCAGAGACTGCAAGGTTATCCCCGGAGAGCCTTTAACCTCACAACACCGTCTACTAGTGGCTGAATTTGTAACTCCTAGGCCAATCAAGGTGAAAAAAGACAAATCAGTTAAAACCCGCTGGCACAACTGCCGCTGGAACTGTGCAAAGACGTTGCCGAGTATATTCACTCGACAGTGGAGACTGAGGGAGCGGCCAATGAAACGTGGAGTAACTTCCAATCATACTGCGGCAAAAAAGCCAGGCAATATATCTCGGTGTATCCAAAGATGCCATTAACGGTAACAAGGACACAAGCTGGTGGAACGAAGAGGTCAAAGAGAAGTTGGAAGTCAAGAAAACACTATTCAAGAAATGGCAGGCTACACAAGACCAACATGACCTGGGAATATACAAAAATGCAAAGAGAACTGCAAAGCGTGCTGTGGCGCAAGCCAGGGCTATGTCCAAAGATGACTTTTACGCAAAACTGGAGGCTGCCTCAAACGACAAAGATATCTTCAAACTCGCGAAACAAAGACACAGGAATAGTCAGGATACAATATGCATCAAGTTTATTAAAAACGAACAAGGCCAGCTGCTTACATCCAACGAGGAGATCGTATTACCCAAAATTACTTAATGAAACTTTTCCAAGAGTGGATCCCCAGGAGTATCCAGCTATAGAGGGTGCAATACCATGTATAACACCTGAGGAGGTATTTGCATCGATCAAGTTGTTGTCTAACAATAAAGCCGCTGGCCCGGACGACATTCCTACCGAGTTCTGGAAGAAAATGGGAGATGAAGGGGTCAAGTTCCTAACTAAGCTGTTCAACAGAGTTCTGACCGATGGTATACCTGACGAATGGAGAAGAAGCTTCTTAGTCCCATTTTACAAAAACAAGGGCGACATTAGACTTTGTGGCAATTATAGAGCCATAAAGCTTTTATCACACACCTTCAAAATGTGGGAAAGGATAATAAACAGAAGACTGCTCCAACTCACTAACGTGTCTGAAAATCAATGCGGATTTGTCGCGGGCAAATCAACAACCGATGCCATACACTCGGTCAGAATCCTGATAGAAAAATATAGAGCTAATAAATCCGACTTACACATGATATTTGTTGACTTAGAGAAAGCTTTCGACCGGGTGCCGAGGGAACTAATCTGGCAAGCTCTCCGAGCACATGGAGTGCCAGAGCACTATATCCACGTCGTCAAGGACATGTATCGAGACGCTACTACAAGAGTGCGAAGCCCCGCTGGGTTGAGCGAAGAGTTCCAAGTGAAAGTCGGTGTTCACCAAGGCTCCGCACTTAGTCCTCTCTTATTCAACCTCGTGATGAACCACCTGACGGCACAGTTACAACGATCCCCACCTTGGGACATCCTCTATGCTGATGACATAGTACTCATAAGTGAAGACTCCAGTACCCTACAACTCATGGTAGAGAAATGGAGAGATGCACTGGAGAGAGCCGGTCTGCGAGTGAGTAAAGAGAAGACGGAGTACATGCATTGTAATTTCAGTAACACCAACAATAGCGCCAGTATCTTCTTACAAAACCATGTGTTGAAAAAGGTTTCCCACTTCAAATACATCGGTTCTATTATCTGTGATGATGGGTCAATAGACATGGATGTTACCCATCGTATAAACACGGGGTGGATGAAGTGGAGAGAGCTCACAGGTGTGCTCTGTGATAGTAGAATGCCAGTAAGAATCAAGGGCAAAGTATATAAAGCAGCAGTGCGCCCAGCAATGACGTATGGGGCTGAATGCTGGCCACTCAAAAAGCAGCACAAAAATAAGATACACTGCGCTGAAATGAAAATGCTCAGATGGGCAGGCGGCGTTACGAGGCTTGACCATATCAAAAATAATTATATAAGAGGCAGTTTCAAGGTGAAACCTATCCCAGAAAAACTCATAGAGAGCCGATTAAGGTGGTATGGCCATGTGATGCGACGACCAACAGAACACATGACCAAAAAAGTCCTGGATATGGCTGTTGCAGCTCGGGGACCAGGGAGACCCCTGACAACCTGGATGTCAGTTGTAAGAAAAGATATGAAGAATGGAAACCTAAGACCAGAGACGACCCAGGACCGATCGGCCTGGCGACGCATGATTAGAAGAGCCGACCCCAAGTAAATGGGAAGGAGCCAGGCAAAAGAAGAAGATGTTGGTATACAGGTATTTCTGAGTTTTTTTACACGAAGTAAAATAAAAAGTGCTGTGAGCCCATACGAGTGATTTATGTCATATAATTATGACTTATCATTCTTATCAATCAAAGTAATGACTATATTATTATTATCAATTTGTATTTTGTTGTTTTAAATTATTTTTGAGTTATATTATTCAGATTGACTTTCACGGCTTCGGCAAACATTGCCATTCGTCCGGGGAACGGGCTAAGAATGCTGAGATGGGCCAAAAATACAAAGTTGATAGTAAGTTATGTAGGTAGATTAAAGTGCATGTTCAGATATTATTGAGCGACCTGATAAAAATAAGCAAATGTATAGTCAGCAGTCAGTCAAATATCGTAATATAATTATGTTGCCATAGAAATAAGGATGTGGTCCGATATAGTGGCGAAATATTGAGAGACAAAAACGGCTAAATTCAGTGGTGGCTCGGACACTTAGAGAGAATGCGAGAGGATCGTGCCGTGAAGAGAGCGCAGGTACTTGGGACAACAAAATGGGAGACGCCCGAGTGGACGTCCTAGGTACCGCTGAAACGACGTAGTTGCTGAAGACCTGCTCAACCTCGGCCATGGCGACTGGCGAGAGCTATTGCAAGACCGAGAGGACTAGACTACCTATATTTGTATGAAAAGGCGATTTAAGGGCGGTGGTCGTCCATATTCGTCTTAAGGCGAAAATTAATCTAATGAACGTTTTTGCAACTAGGCTTATAAGAACAAATAATAATTTTATCTTGAAACAAGTTTTAAATAAATACGTGTAGATGAAAAAATACAATCTTGCCTTTTATCAAATCACGTCATTTTTTGACAAATTTGCGAATTGAGTTATCCAAATAACGGCTACAAATAAGAAATCCCTATCACAGTTTTAAACCATGGCAGGGTTGAATACATAATAATGTCGGTATTTAACTAAACATAAGACGAACTCTTTATTTCATTTACGCGAGCGGAGCTGCGGGCCCGTCTAGTAATAGAATAGTACCTATGTTGTAAAACAAATTTAAATAAATAAAATTTAATATAATGATAAAATAATGCAGTTTCACCCGAATTCGAATCTCATAACCATGTCTCGGGCACTGAAGGGCTTTGTATGTGTATGTGTACTAATACATATATGTTTCAGTATTTTCAGTTAATAAAACTAAATGGCCAAAATATAAGCGAATTTAACCACGTTTTCACGCTACTGCACTGCTTTAGCATAATTTCCATTATGTCGCGTTCACCGTCGGAAAACTAGTTAATATTCGTTCGCTAAATTGTACACTAGTCTATTCAGTGCCTATTTAGATTTTAGTTTTGCTACTTGTTGATTCAACACTCAAATTTAATGCATTTTGTATCGGCTCTGAACAGTAATTTCAAAATGTTTTTCTGCGTTGGAAACATAAGAAGTAGGTAGGTATTAGATGCACAAGGATAAAGTGTCTTTTTTGTGATTATTATAATAGCAGACTTAAAAAATATTGAACGTTGGATAAGAATTTCAGAAAATCTAAATACATTTATGCTGTCTCCTAGCTGACGGGGGGCTCCGACATGGCTGAAATTATCAGAAGTGCTAATCCGATATCGCTGCCGTGTCACGCGCATCTCATGTAACTTTAAAGGTGCCCACTGATTAACAGTCCGCCGGACGGTATCGGCCTGTCAGTTAGAACAAAATGTTGACAGTTCCGAACAACTGACAGGCCGATACCGTCCGGCGGACTGTTAATCAGTGGGCCCCTTAAAAGTTGAGTTTCGAGATAATTACGTTTAAAGTTTTAAAGATTCAAATGCTGTTGTCGTTGATGGTTCATTGTAATTTTTTTATTTTTTCTAATCTACATGTAGGAAATATGGTCACAGAATAGGCCCTTTATTTTTTTTACGCATAATTGAATAGTTTTCATTTTATTCGAATTAAATGGTTCCGCATGATCAACTCTTCCATACTATAGTGGTCACACGAAGTCATGTCAAGTCAAGTTACATGACATACGCGTGATCAAACGTGACACGTATTACTTGACCAACATTGTTGTCGTATAAACCAAGCGCTCGGCCAGTCATGCCTAACTCCGGCAACTTAAGAAACGATGGTGATATTTTGGTTGTGTCAGTCATGCAACTCAAGTTAACTGAGTTGTGCCTGACGCCATCGGCAAAAAAATGAAGTTACATGAGTTAGTCATATGCTTTTCTCAGTAAATAATGAAGATTTTCAAAATTTTCTTTTAGAAGATATATCTTTAATGGTTTTTAAGACGATTTAGACTGGTTATCCGTAACTCATGTAACTCGAGTTAACGGAGTCAGGCGTGACACGGCAGATCGGTAGACGGATGGTCCCCCATGAGAAGGACAGCCGTTAGACTGCCCTTATAGACCCCGTTATAGACTACCCTATGGCAAGAAGTCCGACTTTTTTGAGTTAGTTGTTTTTAGCAATAAAGATTTCATAAATGTATAAATATGCATCGAAAAACACATTTTACTTTTATCCTAATACGCTCTTATACCTATGTTCTTCCTGCCAAAGCAAAACACATCTCGAGCCTCTTGCGAATTCATTAGTTTAATTAAATGAAGCACTTCCTCAACTCTTTGACATACATGAGGGAAAATATTTCACGAATAGCAATTTGCGTAGGTACTTGTAATTACTAAGATAAACTGACAACTGAAATAACATTATGTAAGGAGAGGAAAACACGTTGGCATAAGGCACCCTTCACTTGCCACAAACTTTTGCGGCACATTTCGAAATATAATTGTTGGAGTTAAATTGGTTTCTAATATACGTCTGTCCATAGGGGAAAACTAAGGCTAGTTGAGATACAACAATCTTACCAAAAATGTAGTTGAAAAAAAAAACATTTTTCATCAGCAGTTTCACTTTCCCGAATAGTGGTTTTCGAGAGCATAAATAGCATATTTGAGGTAATAATTAAAATCGGTATAACCTTCACCAGAGACTCTTTAGAGAAAGGCTCTTTCAAAACGTGGCTTTTTCATGCCACTTTTCCCATAAATACTTATTTTCATATTTGAGCTACGAACACGGTTCCTGCACCAGTGTGATGTGTGATGACTGCACGTAGGTTACTTATAAGATTCCTTCAAAATAAGGACTAACCATATTAAAAGAAAGGAAGAAATAACGCGAATGCTTAGTGTTAAATACAAAGTTACCTACACGTTCCAAAGTTAAATAGCGTAAGGAAATTAAATATGTATAAGTTCTTAAGTAAGACCCGTCCTTGTGTGACCTATGTAACTCGAAGGTTAGCTTAAAAGTTTTATTGAAAAGTTTTCGATCCAAGAGATTTGCTCACAGAGAAACTACTCAGAAGCATTTGTCCGACATATGTCGAAGGCTCAGCCTTGAAAGTTGGTTTCAGGCCTAAACATTTACAAATTTCACCATTCGCGGCGTAAAATGAACCGCTGTAAGTCGAACCCCGGTCGTTTATAGTTTTTATAAGTCAAGAGGTCAAAAGATCTAAAGTAGCATGTATTTTGTCAGTTAAAAAGTTTTGCGAATAGGTTTTTGACACCGAATCTTCGGAGTTGGGAGAAAAGATAAAGATAAGGATCCAATAATTTTCCAGCTCATGAACTTTGTCTTGATAAAAACATTAATAGTTGGTTTTACGCTTTGGATCAACTTTATGGAATAACCGGTATATCAAGATGTACAAAGTTTGTGGCTTCTTGTATTCTTGTAGTGTCGCCTGGCTTGGAAGTCATTTGTAACACCTTTTTGTCACCTTTGGAAGCGGAGTTATATTAAAAATGGCAAATATCTATAAAAACCAGAAGCACTTTACACTTCACGCTAATGCAACGCTTACCAAGGCATCTTTTGCTAATGTACTTTTAGTTTAACCTCTGCGTATGATATATACCTAATTAAGGAACACGGTAGGATTTTTTTTTATGTAAGATCACTTTTTCAATGATCGTTTGATCAAATTTAACAGGCAACATACGAGGGGTTAGTAGATATTTGTTATTTTCAAAATTACCCTGCTTTCGAAGTTATCCCTATGAACCTTTAAGGATTTTTTACAAGCATTATTAGTCAACAAAATGACTACTTTTTGTCATGATAAAGTAAGGACATGTTTTGAAATTCAAAGTAGATGCAAGTACATATGTGGTTCAGAGTAAAGATTAACCAATTTTATTAAATTCTTCTAAAACTATAAAAAACAACATATCCTTTGAAATCACCAACTAACATGAAACACATGGCTCGAATCCTTAAAGTGTGTAATTAATTAACTATGTCTATTAGTCCATTCAATATATAGGTACCCTGTGTGGAAACAACTCTACTATTATCAAAGTTTAGTTCACTGTCAGACCGCAGACGCGACCGCAAATCCACGACTACTAATGTGAGATACAAACTTCAGCTTGTCCTACTCTCTCACTGTTTTCCAAACTATCTCTAAAAAGAGATTGATTATTATAACCATATTTCTTGGTAACCAATGTCTGACAGCCATTTAGCGACACGATAAAATTAAAGACTATGGCAAAGTTAAAAACTGATTTAACACAATATCGTAACTACAAATGTAAATTCGGCTGTTCCCGATTGTTTTAAAGTTCCACTTTGATTTCAGCTTCTATTTTAATTGCAACTCCATTCCCTGGAGCAATCCGCAAACAATTAAAACTATTAATACGCGCGTGTTCGCTCGTAAAATGCGCTCTGAATTTATACCAGCCATTTCAAGTCGTTACTAAATAACATTTAATGATATATTTACTATCATCATTAGTTTGTATCATCACATGAACTTTATTTGAAGGGGCTATTTGGGCATTTATATAAATCAACAAACGTTTAACTTTAGACATTACAGGTCTTCTGCAAAACCATTCATTATGGACGCTCTCGTCTTAATAGGGGACCCGTTCACACGCCGTCTCGGTCCATTTTGTGTGCGTCCTGCGTTTGAAACGTTAGACACTTTACCCATTGTCCTATTAGACAACACATACGACATTACGGGGCACAACCAGTTTGATAAATAGGTATTTAATGTTACAAAACGACAGCTCAGCTGTATAAACGGTGCAAAATTTAACGAGTAATGCTTTTGGCTTATCTATCTGAAGGTCAATTGGATCTATAAATCTTAATCTAAATATTATTGATAATATGTATAACGTGCGTAATCTATAACATAATCAATATCAGGTTAAGGTTTAAAGCTTGAATACTCCATGCCGCTTTTATACCATCAGTTTTCCTTAATCATCACGTAGGGATGGATTTGAATATTTAAGTGTTTATCCACGTTAGATTGTTTGAAAATAGTAGGGGAGACCAAGATGAGTTAAAACAAAGGTACCTAGTTTGAAATAACGTCAATTTTAAGACATTGTGATTATAACTGTTATCAAGCTGGATAAAACGATGTTTAGCCGCGTCCCACCGTCCGCTGGTCCCTCAATACGAGTATGCGTCCTTGCCTCAATACGATTATAAATACCGTAAAATTGACGGTGTTTCAACTTACCCCTGTTTTAACTCACCTCGATCACCCCTACCTAACTACCCATTTGCAAATCTTAACATTCCTAATATGCATGAAACACTCACTAAAAAGGCTAATAGCCTACACCTATTTAATCATAATTTTAACTTTGAAAGTGTGAACATAAATCATAGTTCGAGCTAAAACTCACAACATGCCATCAGATTAAATTCGGCACATAGTTGACCGACGGCTGCGACGTTTTATTGTATTTTTCACTTTACTGCACACGGAATTAGATTTACAACCGTTTGACGACCGGTGGCGGGTATTTTAGAACTGAAAGGATTTCATTGTTTATTCGTGTACACACTCATACTAGATGTGGTAACATGTGGTACAGTCGACGCCAAAGATATGTTTACATTTTTCGCCTTATTACAAAGGAATAAGGTGCAAAAGTGTAAAGATATTTTTGACGTCGACTGTACAGTCACCTGCAATAATATGTTACTCTTTTCAGTCTAATATTGAATGTTAAGTGAATATTGCTATAAGAAATAAAACTATATATACGGATTATATCGCGTTATTTTTATTTTATAAGTAACGATTTTTCTACAATTTCAGAAAAACATCTATTGTTTTTAAAACATTTATAAATATGGATGAAGTCTCATTTTCCGGGATACAAAGTCGCATAACCTCTTAACTCATACTGTTTTTGACCCTAATGTCTTAACCACGAGGTTAACATTGTCAGTGTTAACCGCGGACGATACAAACAGCAGGCCCTGTATAATTGGACTGTCAGATGTAGCTGATGGCGCAGCCTCAATTCAATTAGGCCTCAGATTGATGCCAAACGATTAAGGCCCGAACAGGGGCCCTTATTCATAAAAACAAAACCAGCGTTACTGTGACCTACTAGTAAAAAGTGTTATTATATGTACATAATAACAAATAAACGTGGGGAGGCCTTTGCCCAGCAGTGGGACACTAAAAAATGTACATAAATTAAGTATATGATATGAAGCTCAGACTCTCATCATTAAAACGGAGAAAAATTAAGTATAACAACTTCTATTTTGCGTAGGCCCCCTAGAAGATTTCCCCATCAAGATCACCTAGATGAAACGCCAGAAAGGCCGTTAAATTCTCCGCCGCCATCTTGGAAAAATTGCTTCTGTCCCGCGTTTTTTTAGCGGCTGTTAGGGCTGCCTGAGGCCAAGGCATTACTCCCGCGGCTCGTAAAAAAGTTGTAAAATAGAAGAAGTAATGAAAATATACTTATTATAAAATAGGATAGTATGAGTAGGTATGTATTAGGTATAGTATTCTCAAATAAACTAGTCTAAAATCTTGCCACTGGAACTTTATCCAGCTATGTATATAGAAAACTAATTTTGATTTAGGTCCTTACTAATAGCTATATGGGTGATTTTTTATATTTTTTATTAAGAGTTTAATTAACCTAGATGCCGTGATACAATTAAGCTACACTCTTATTTGGTAACGCCATTCTAAATTAACTTTGACATGAATATTCAATTAACATACCTATATATCGGATCTATGTCTGGAGGTTTTTGTTGCTACCCATGGTTGCTACAAATTGGAGCGAGTAGAAGTTTTACATACACAACTTCTACTCTGTAAAATTTTTACTCGCTCTATTATATTTGTATAATAATTTGAACAACGAAAACTAGTACCCGACATATATATGTTACGTGAATGTTCACGCCAAGTTACATGTACCTAATTTTAACATTTCAAAATGAAAGCGTAACTTCGATTCGTGTGACTTCAAATTGGCACCCCTGCGTCTCGGCGTGTGGCGTGACGTGAGTAACGTCTCAGCGTGTGGCGTGACGTGAGTAACGTCTCAGCGTGTGGCGTGAGTGCGTGAGTAACGCCCCGCGAGCAATTTAAGCGCCGTGAAACAGCGCGCCGTGAATCAATGTGATGGGTGGCTTCCCTCACGGACTCATTCACTAGTGTTTATTGTTAATCAAGAGTGAAACACAACACTGTGAAAACACAGAGATGCATAGAGTAGGCCCAAGCTAACTCTGCACGGCTTTTAAAGTGTGGCAATGTCATCATTAATGACAAATGTCTATGAAACACACTCCCGTACTCTGCCTCGCTAAACCAAAAATACCTCAGTGAGATAGAACAAAGTACACAACTGTAGATTAGAATTAATAAATACAATCCTCTCGAGTCACACAGCTAGATAGTAAAACACAAGCTTTCAATAGCGGTGTCCCGCGAGACGGCAAACTTATTACATGCTGGCATTGCCGGCGTAACGCGACGCAAACAATATTGCGACAACTTATATTTTGTTACAGAACGTTTGTATATTTTAGTTGAAATTTGAAATGGATTAGGAAATGGTGGATAATTGCTACTAAATACCAAAAATATTATTTGCAAAATAAATTGGAAAAACAAAACAAAAAAAACACAAATTTAATTATACAAAAAAAAAATAGTTTGAAAAGAGTTACAATATGTACAAATGAATAAGAACACATGAGTTTATGGCCTTCAATTATTTCTATTTTTGTATCGTTTTCAACACGGAATGTCCCGCGGGACAGGAAACCTATTCCATGCCAACGTAGTGTGCAAACAATATTGAGACGTATAACAAAAAATTAACATTTAATATTAAAGATATTAGAAATGCGAAAGTTATGTTTCAAATTATAATGTTGGATGTTTGTCGCTCAATTGCAAAAAAACGAAGAAACGGCTTTGGGTAAAATTTAACACATCGGTAGTTTATAAGCTCATCATCCCTGAATCCATCCCCTACATCCCATCCATTTTTATTATCCGGAACTGTCAAAATTTAGTTCTAACTGACAGGCCGATACCGTCCGGCGGACTAATCAGTGGGCCCCTATATGGATACAAAATGATGTCTCTGCCAAATAAACATTTTAAGCGGTAGGTATAGGTAGGTACCTACAAAGGTTCTAATCATATATATAAAATTGAAAAACCAGAACGGGATAAAAACGAGCGAAGAAGAGAGATGGCGCCTTACAAATTTCTAAAAAAGTTTTTGACACGTATCTCGAATACAACGCACGTTATGATAAGAAAAAACTGTTTAAATCTATTATCTACATATGAGAATAAAACTAGAACATAAAAACTATCGCTTTCGATGCGTATTTAATTTACAATAAGGAAAAGAAATTTTCATAACAATCTTCATTTTACGACTTCGACCATTTCTCGGCAACTCTCGGTTGCTTTCGTTTGGCGGTGCTACAGATTATATCAAATAATCCGTAAGTTAAAGTAACCTAAATTATGTTTGTCATGTTGGTATACAGGTAATTCTGAGTTTTTTTTACACGAAGTAAAATAAAAAGTGCTGCCAACCTCAACCTTAGTCCATAGCCCATACGAGTGAATTATGCCATTTATGACATATCAATCAAATTAATATTATCGTATGGTTATCGTGTTAATAATTTGTATTTTATTGTTTTAAATTTCTTTATGAGTTATTATTATTCAGATTGATTTTCATGGCTCGGCAAACATTGTCATTCGTCCAGGGAAAGGGCTGCCGAGATGAGCCAAAAATACAAAGTTATAGAATGGGAGACGAGCGTACTTGGGACAACAACATGGGAGACGCCCGATGGCGAGAGCTATCGCAAGATCGCAAGAAACATGACGTGATCTGGTATCGGACGCCAGGTGAGTCCTTTGGATCGTTGCGTCACCTTAGCCGTAGTAATGTTAAGATCCAGAAAGGGAAATGGGGACTACCTACGTTTGTATGAAAAGGCGATTTATGGGTGGAGGTCGTCCATATTCGTGGCTTAAAGCGGAAAATAAGTAATCTAATGAACGTTTTTGCAACTAGGCTTACAACAATAAGTAATAATTTAATGTTAAAACAAGTTTTAAATAAATACCTACGTACGTTATAAGAAATTTTCGAATTAAGTTATCCAAATAACTGCTACCTACTTGACAAATAAGAAATCCTTATCACAGTTATAAACCCTGGCAGGGATACATAATAATGTCGGTATTTAACTAAACACAAGACAAACTCTTTATTTCATTTACGCGAGCGGAGCTGCGGGCCCGTCTAGTTTTTTTATAAAGACAGCAAAGGTCATCATTAGCATATATCCTACTGGTTACAGTCAGCATCAAAAGTAACGGATCAGACTACGCGTCCAAAATGTATTCTCTAATAGCTTAACAAAAATATGTAAATCCCTGTATGTAGAACAACTAGACTGTATAGTATGGATCATCTCAGGTGAATTTTTCGACTCGGGCACTAATCTGTTAAACAAAACGTATTGTTTCCTTTATGAAGTGGTTACACTGCTTACTGCTAATAGCCCCGACATAAGTAACGGGAACAAGTCCGTTTAAAAGCAAATTTACCATTCTAATTATACGGCTCAAATTCTTGAAACAGCCCTTTCGGAGATAACACGTTTTGTTATCTCCAAAACCAAGACCACCCTGATTGTACTCTGAACGAGCTGTCATATCAATTTGAACCTTAATACTATCTCAATAGTGGCTTTTTAAACGACATGGTTGTTTTGGCACGTGCTGTAGACCGATCTTAAAAGAAACAATGGCTTTTGTTTAACGGATTAGCACCCGAAACCGAAAAAATCATTTGAGATGATTCATACTATAACATATAATTTAGAACGCGAACTGTAGCGATATACTTTATTATATTTGTAAAAGTATTCCAGGGCGGCAGATACTTTCGGTGTGTTTGTATCAACCGCTATTATAGATGGTGACTGTACACAAGCGTGTAGCCTTCGGGAAAGCACACGGTTTAACATTTATCGAGAGATTTGTTATCGTTACATTTCAATATGGCGGATTGGCTCAAACAGCGCCGACATAATTCCACGCGCATATTTACACAGGCGACGGACGCAAAAATTGGACACGCCTGATAATTATTAATATGGTAAATTTAAATTTTGGATGAACGAGGTTTTGTTGTGGATAAAGCTGGGTCCACATGTGTGTTATTTGCGTATCCTGTCATGTAACGGAGGGTGGTGGTGGTTATCGTTGGTATTTGCATGCTGTATATGGTCACTCTAAATACTTATTCGTATATAATTGCACAGGTTCAGACAGAACAAATGGGGCTTTGAAATGACAAAAGGTAAGTATTTCAATAATGTTAATACAGCTTTACGGTAAAGCCATAGGGCGATTATGAATTGGCACTCAAATGAAGGGTATTTGTATTGCGAATGTTCTAATTTACTATCAACGCTTGAGTAGATTTCAATAAATAAGGTATTAATCGATTTGTTTTAAAGGCCAAGTGACAAATTTACGTTATTACCAATTTTCTAAGAGAAGGCGGATGTATAAGAAAATCTACTGCTGATTTCACTTATTAAAATTGTTCAGACGTCTGTTGAAGAATTATTCTAAGTATAATGCAACGCCACCTACATTTCGTAAGTCCACTATGAAGTAGTAGCAATATCATATTTCTTCGACTATTTAAAGAAATTGTACAAATAGTCAGGATAACAATAAATTGTGATTTTCATGATGATCTGGTCTGGTCTCTCAATGTCTGTTCAACTTTTATTAAAATCTATAAATTTAGAAATCCAGTCGAGGCTCAAGAAATGCATGAGCTAGACAGGATTAAACTCTTTCCGCATTTTGAATAGGACGTCCTTCTCGCACGTCGCAGACGTGAAAGAAAATCCGCCGACTTCCGACACTGAGGACGTGTGTGCAAATGCACTTTCCTGATAGACGAGAATATACGCAGTAGACAGATAGACTTGCGCAGAGAATAATGATGACTATTTAGGATAACCCTATACCCCACATTTATAAAATAGGTATAATATCATGCTTTTTGTTATTAGAACAAATGTACGAATTTACACGACATTATAACGTCTTTAATTTGATTTGAGAGCCGTTTATAAACGCCATCACCTGTCCTTTATAAACTATATTTGGCCGTGGTTTACAATACTTATTTGAACTCACAACTACAACGCTTAGCTAGAGTCACATTATTAATTCCTTCTAGAACCGCCTAGAAGCTCCGGGGATTAACCAAAGGCCTATATTGGCTTAATCCAGCCCTCAGGCCATCTAGCTCAGGCCACAGTCAGGCCATGTGAGTGAGTGCCCTTTTGATACGAAGTGCGACAGGATGATAAATAATGTAGCTAGCTAGCTTAAGACTATATTCTCAAGCTGGGTACACATGTGCGTCTAGTGCCAGCTATACATGTGAGTCTAAAGCTAGGAACACATGTGCGTCTAGAGGTATAGCTAACTAGCTAGTGTATTTCCAGTTACAAAAAAAATATCTGTGGTACCTATATTTATAGTTAAGTAATTTTTTTTTAGTGAATGTATTATTTTTAACTGTTTTTGTCTCTGCACCACGTACTACATATGTTAATAAATAAATAAAACATTTATTCTTAAATGTTCCCGCGTCTAATAATTAAGTAAGTATTAAGTCCATTGGCCCCACACTCTAGTTTAGACCCTACATCTTCCTTTTGGCGACCTTTTTCTTGGATACATTCCTTCGAAATGTGTAAAAAACACCTTCGTAGTACTTACGTTTAGTTGATGAAGTAGAAGGAAGCTGGCTGTGGCCGACTTACCTGTAAACAAATAAGATAATGAAATTATATACATATTTGTTTGCTTGAAAAATAGAAATAAAAATATTTAATGTACAACTCTCATTATACAGTCTATTATTGAAATAATTTCACATTTATGACAAAGTAGGTCAAGTAGGTATTTAGTGTACACAACCAAGATATGTTTAAATATAGGGACATGAATCATGATTATGGTAAAGTAAGACAGATTTTGGATTCATATTATAATGAGTTTTAAATGTACGCCAACCACGCAACAGAGACGACATAGGTTGCGTCTTTAGTGTGGTCGGACCTTAACTTATTATTACGGGATGCTCTTAACCCGCAGCACATAAGTACAAGCTCAAGACCTCCCCCCCCCCCCCCCCCTAACCCCCTCACTCAGGAGAGTAAATCAGGCAGCGTCGTCAATTATTCACGCCGCGCAGACCGATGGGACGCTTAACCCGATGGGCTGAATAAGGACCACAGACCACTGCGTATTACGTACATCAGTCTTCGTAAACGTTTTATAAATGCAGTGTGGACTTTACTCATTTCATAAGAATTAACTCAACTCAAACAAGTGTTCGGTTTAAACGTATACGTATGTATTATTATACTCTTCATTTAAAGAGCTTTCATATGATAATAGTTAAGGTAGGTTTAGTCGATCACATATAGAAATATTTAATAAAAACACAAATATGATAGATTTTTTTCCGCTACTGTAGGTTAGCATACACCAAGTGCCATAATCCGATAGACGAATGACACAGACTATGTAGGTTGGAAAAAAGTATTACTCACCTACAAAATTTGCTAATACATACTTTACGGAAGAAATAAGTAAAATAAAACATCACTCGCTACGCATCCTCGCACAACAGGGGAGATTTCATTACCAAGCAAAGCATGGGACACTTAATAAGCAAATATTGTAATAATCTATCTGTAAGTACCTACTGCTGAAGTGCGAAAACAAATCACGATTAATCAGTCATATTCAACAACAAGAATAGAACTTTCCACTAAATGAGCAAAAACAAAAGAGCTTTAACTTTTCTGTGGCGTTTACGTTGTAAAGCACGGCTCTGGTAAACGATGCCACTCGAGCACAACTCGAGCAAATCGAGCAACTCGAGCCACGCTCTCGAGCACTCGAGCTGCCCGCTAACCACGTTCACTCTAGTTTAAAACGATTAAAAACCTTGTTACTTAGCCAATGGCGTTTTTTAAACCCATTTATTATTTAAAGACGATTTTCATCCAAACATGTTCATTAGTAATAATAATAAATATACCGTATATTTAAGTACCATATATGTTTTTTTTTGTGATCACTTCACAACATTACGACACATGTAATTTCGATATTTTACAAAATAACAAGTGACACACATTACTTAATCTACCTCTAGAAATAATCACCAAACTAGCTAACAGTTTACCTAATATAGGCAATAAATTTTTTTAAAGTTATTTTAATGTAACTTTTTAACATCCAACTTAATACTGATTTAAACTTTCACGATTTTTAAACATTATCAAACTGCACAACGGGACTTAATCGCGTATTTAAGTTTTAAGATTTACCTCCGACGTTTCCAGGACGGCGTTGTCCCCGTGGTCTCGGAGAAGACTCTGATCCAACTTAATATTGACCTAAAAGCCTACTTAGAATCAACAAATTGAGTTAAATTTACTAACAGCAGAATTCAAAACGTCCTATCGAAACTTATACTTCATAAAAAAAATAGGCACAACCGAATACAGAACCTCTGCCTTCTATGAAATTGAAGTCGGTTAAAAATTGTCGACGATTTCAAGAATTTTCAAATTGTACATTTTCGTCTGTATTTGCCGACTATTCGACGCACACCAATGCGTCTACAAGTCGCAAGGGCCCTTGAAAGGTCCTTAAAAGTGTCACACCGAGACCCCTTACAAACACATAACACTATCTACCCCTGGCGCGGCGTGCTACCTCGTTCCGATATTACAGCGTATTCTATCTCACTCGTACAACAGGCCAATTCGAGTTTTATGTAAGTGACGTTTATGGTTGAAGAAATGTCACTTTTGATTCGACACTGATAGATCGTATCATACCGGAAACAGATCCAATTACTAAAACTCGAATTGGCCGGTAAGAGTCACACGAGATGAATGAAAAGACCGGACCCGTACAAGCGATGTTACGCTCTCATTTGCCCGTTAATCGGTAGGTATAACTAAAGCTTTCAAGGTTGAATGTTCATTACAAACTCTATCAACAATTCGGAAATATTAAAAATATATAACTAGCTATACCTCTCGCGTCGAATGATGGTCCGTATGAGAGTACATTTTATATTAATTAGCTGTTACGTAAAATATTTGCAGGCATTTTTTGCAAATTATTTATAACTAAGCCCATTGTCATAGGATCCGTATACACTGGTTTTCTTTAATCCCCGTAAATGGACAGCTTCTTAAGTGGTGCGAGCGAGATGCACTCCATTTTAATTTTGGAACGGCCAGACTGGCACTAGACGCTGCAACGTAAACAGCGGTTACAACCACGCATGAATGGGATCGATAGTACCGACACCCCCCAGCACCCCGCGCCCCGCGGGGGCAACGACCCTTGCATCTTGTGGGTCATGGTTAACAATTAATATAAAAAGTGAGCGGTCGCTTTTTGTTTTATATTTTATACTAGTGGCTCTGTGAGCTGTAGACCTCGCGAGCAGAGCTTTAAATAACATGGTGCTAAGAGCTTTAAATATAGTAAATTAAAAAAATACAAAAAGTTATAATATCCCAGCATACAATTACTGGGGATCGAACCCAGACCCTCTGTGCAAACAGAAAAAGCGAACGTTTACAAACTGAGACAAATAGTTCTTAGATGGGTTGACGAAATTTAGCTACTCCTTCTCAAATTAAAATTAGTTAAAATTAAATATCTCAATACCTCCGAAACCAGCGAAATACATTTTCTGAATTTTTGGCCATTTAATCTATAAACATATCTCAAAAAGAAAACACTCGTATGGTACCGATACCACTATTTGTTTAGGCGCGAGCTATCACGACTCCGCCATTTTAAAAAAATTCAAAAAACCGGACGGACAAAAAAATTTTATTTAGACATAGAATCCAGTCACAAAATTTCACGAGATTCGGTTAAGAATTGCGACCTGTAGAGGAGAACATCCGGACATACAAAAGCAAAATGCTCCAGTCGAAACGTAGACCTTCGCTACGCTCCGGTCAATTAAACAGAGACTGTTTCCATGAAAATGCAGTCGTGTTTTCGCAGCTAATGCAAATTTATTTAGTGTAAGGATTTGTTAAATATTGATTTGAACATGTATGACTCCCACACATTATTTAAGTAAATTTATTCCTTTTGTCCATTAATGTAAGAGCCGATTTAATATAGTCACTCGCAAACATACGTGAATAATTTATTCATACGCCGCTTAAGTCCTGTTTGAATAAAATACATGTCATTTATCGATAATTAGTTGGTTCATACCTAAGTATATGCCAAAACCCTTTTGCTTAAAACGTCTCAAACTGCCAGGATTTAGAGTCCGTCTAAGGCTCTAAGCCAACGATTTGAATAGACCAAAGTGAAGAGGTGTCACTATAAACGATATATGTACATATTTTCATAGAAATTTGACATTAATGTCATTTTGACTTTTATGTCATAATGACATTGCCACTCTTTGTTATAGAAAATGCCTTGCAGAGTCAGCTTGGTCTGACTCTAAACCTCTTCAGACTCGGCCAGTATCTAGTTTCCACTTAGTGTTAGTTCCTAGATCAGTAGGTAATTGCCTAGGACTAAACTATACTGAAATGGCTTAGCAGCAACTTGCAGTTGCATTCAGATTCCAAAATGTTGTTACCGATATTAAGTAGATAAATAAATAAAACATAATTTCTTCAATTATTTTTTTAATAACTCCCAGTCATAAGAGACTTGATGGAACTGTCACGGGAACCATCATTCAACGCAAGAGGTATAATAAATAAGCACGACTACTGATGTGCCATCGAAAAGTTTCCAAAATTGCGAAATTTTCCACAATGAATAATCTCGGAAACTTCTCATTTTTTTTTAAACTCTTTATTGTACAAAAAGACATTAAAAATACAATTAGTAAGAAGTACAAATGCGAACTTATCCCTTTGAGGGATCTCTTCCAGTTAACCTTTGAGTAGATGAGAGGAGGTATTGTTGTATGGGGATCGAAATTTCCCGAGTAAAATGACTTTAATTTCCCATGATATTTTCCTGATCTATCCGAGAAGTTTTCCAACTTTGCGTAACTTGCACATCTGTAAGCGATAGCGATATGCAATTAGTTGTATCGTGTCGATATCAGATGTTTCAAACCTGAATTTCATGCTTGAAGCGCACCTATGTAGTTAGGTAAGCAGTTTGAGACTGAATATATTGCTGATTGCTTCAGTCGACTCACTGCTGAGTTGACTTATTAATTAATATGGATGCGCTTTAGACACCTCAGTATTATGAAATACAAGGTAGTTGTTAAGTACTAAATGTATGACTGAAATTCCGTCAGGATCCTTATCATTCACAGACAAAAGATTAAAATAACCTATGTTCCCCTTAATACCCTATTTCACCTTACTTTGGTTAGGGCTTATAATAGGTTAAATTTTAGTGATCCACCCAAAACAATACCATTTACAAAACCCATCTCGTGACGTAAGAGATAGCCTATTTGTAGATCGCCCCTTTTGCAAATTATTCTCTTGGCGGTGGTGGTGGCAAAACGCCCTTTCTGTAAAAGTCCCTTTTGCAAAGTTTAAAAGAACCTTTTCACATTTTTTGTGATAGACCTGTTTAAAAAAAAAAGGGTTATTCATTTTTACATCTAGAGTTATATTGCTACTTTGTGTTATATGGAACGACCGCTTGTACAATGGGCTGTCCTCTGAGGAATTATTTGACATGATGCCAACGGCCGCTTTCTATCACCGCACCGCTCGCCGTCGGCAGGGTGTTCATACTCACACCCTAGAACCTAAATGGTCGCGTACTGTGCGATTTAAGAGAAATTTCCTCCCGCGGACGCTCCGGCTGCGGAATGAGCTCCCTTCCGAGGTTTTCCCGTGGGTCAACAGTATGGGGTTCTTCAAAAAAGGAGTGTACAGGTTTTCAAAAGGTCGGCAACGCGCATGTAACACCTCTGGAGTTGCAGGCGTCCATAGGCTACGGTGACTGCTTACCATAAGGCGGGCCGTATGCTTGTTTGCCACCGATGTGGTATATAAAAAAAATTAAAATAAATTTCAATGTCTAAAATGGATATTTCATTTATTTCTTGTCAAATTATGTGTTAGTTATCCGACCACTTTTAAAGTTTTTTTTTAAAGTTTCGCAATTTGCACATTTCCAACGAAGAGCCACCCAAACCGTAATCCGTGCCTCACACGCACATACACTGTCTGTTATGAAAAGGTAATTTTCATCGCCAGCCGAGCTTGAGCGTTATCAAGGCTCATAGGAACGTATGTCTTATTCTACGATTCACATAGTAAAACTTACGATGTACTACTACTTCAAAGAAAATGAAAGTACCCAAACTAGTCAACTAAAGAAGACCGTATATCCGGTAAGATCGTCCGCAAGCTCTTCGCTTCTAAAACATGCGTTCGTCACACATACTCCACTCACAGAAGGTCGATAGAGCAGAAGGAGTGAAGTTCTTCAATTCTGACTGTGTCTGAGCAGAGTACGGTGTATACAAATGTGAGAGTTCTTGCCCATGACGGTATTTCTAACCAAAAGTGTTATTAACTGCCCTTTCTCTAAAAATAGATAGAACCGTTTGCCTAGATTCGTCCGAAAATAAATGAAAATTTTAAAAATTCGCTGGCTAGGTCGCCAAAAGCTTTGACTGATCCACGTTACGGCTCGGCCTAGATTTTGATGATTAAGACATTGCGCGACTGACAACGGCGGTGGCGGCGACCATAGATTGGAGCGAGATACAGCGATCGGACCTTTCGTTCCCATGGTTGCCGCCGCTGCCGTCGCCAGTCCCGTAATGTTGTGTCCGAGCCGTTATGCTGGTACACGATATCAATAATTCACCCATACTCGCATAACGGTAAGAACACGGGAAAGGGGTCGGCGCGGCGCGGCGCGGCGAGCTTACCATAAAACAACAAACACGCCTTCATTTGCCGTTTTAATATCTAGTTTAATGTTGTTACAGAATATACACTTGGGTGGAAACATTCTGCTACGTTCAGTTGTTTCCGCTTGATGAAATAATGTTGGGCTCTAATGTTGTTTACAATTGGGGGTCGAATGGGTACAATATTGGAATTAATGGAAAATTAAAATGTAGGAATGTACAAAAGATAAAATTTCATTAAAAGAGTAAAGATAGTGATCCAAGAATTTATTATTTTATACATTTCGACTGTTAAAATATCAGGATTTTCCTGATACCAAAGAACAAATTATAATGATCAATTGATCGCCTACTGATATTACCTACTGGCTGTCTGCTGCAGACCACTCACTCGACAGACGAAGCATAAGAAAGCTTACTCGGCTTATGTTTTTCAATTACTTATCTACAGCTTATTTGATATATTTTTGTGCTTTCAGCAAAATTGATATTTTTTGACCTGCTTTGTCTGACGTACAGATGTGCATTGTGCAAGTTGTGGAAAGAAAATTTTAATTTTTATCAGATTTTTTAGAAAAAAAATCACAAGAATCAAAGGAAACTTTCATTCTGTAAATGGAAAAATTCAATTCCCATACAAAAATTTGAGAAACCTTCGAAATTATTCAATTAGAAAATTTCGCAATTTTGGAAACTTTCCGATAAGGCATCAGTAGACTGCAACGTTGATATGCGTGGTCTACAGCAGACAGTCTACACTCCCTGGTCCCGGACCGGACGGATCTAATTCCTCGTTCATTATAATTGATAGCCTCTTCCTTTATCGTTAGCGAGTGATTGATTACTTCCAGGAATTTTGCCAATTTGATAACTTATTACTTAATATGGTACCGCAAAAATGATTATTATTAATCATGGGATAAACAAGACGAGCTATAGGAATGATACTAATGATAGCATGACTATTGTTAACTTAGGGAACAAATCAAATAATATTATAAAAAAAATAGATACATGTTTTATAAGTAGTCACACTATCATGTGACGTAAGAGAAACAGTATGAGTATTGTCTCTTTTTAACACCGCGCGATTGAAAGAGATATACAATCTGCCGTATTCGAACTTTAAGATATTCACAAGAGACGACACGTAACTACTAGATCCATTCTAGATACGTTATAGTTTATTTATCAACTAGGACGGCTACCACCAGTTTTGACGTTGACGTAACGCTCACGTCTACGTAATTTACTTTCTGTACATCTCGCTTGCACTAATATGCCAGTACGAGCGAGATGCATAGAAAGTAAGTTACGTAAACGTGAGTGTTATGTCAATGTCAAAACTGGTGGTAGCCGTACCGTTCTCTTTTGCAGCGCAATTCGGGCAACCAATGTCACTTTTACGTTAAATAGAGTAAGATATCTATTAGATATGAATTGGATCTCTAAGTCCTATCCTGTGGAAATCGTTCAAGATTATCTCCAGAATCGCGCAAATGTCAAATTTGACAGGTTAGATCTTAAACGTATCGTTATCGTATCTTGGTGATGTCTAAATATATCTAATAGATGTCTATTAAAAAAAAAACCGAATCGGGCCCAATGTCATTATCACACTGCCAAGTAGACAGTAAGTAGGTAGTTGACGAAATTTAATTGGTACCGATTTCTCGAACAACTTATTGTAGGTATGTCGAATCGGTGCAAATTATATTTCGTCAACTATACGACCATCACACACCTTACATATCTACATACATTTGATCATTTATCTTTTAAAAACTCAAAAAAAAATTCAACATAAAATTCCAACTGAAAAAATGATATTCAAATGCTCGTTTGTTATACAAATTTAATTGTCTGTCCGTTCCTAATTTTATTTCCACCGTCCACGGCAACTGGCAATACGTGAACCTTGATACCAACACATAAGATTCATATTGAACACATAATGTCGCCACACGCCGCCGCTTGTTTATCTTTGTTTACATGCGATTTGTTAACGGTTGACATGTTTACATTACTATGTCGGACTTTATTACGAAAGAATTAGAAAATAAATTGAAAATAAAAATTACTCAACACGTGTTCCTGTCGAGATATAGATTACACTAGACTCTGCATTATGAAGCCTTTATGAATACTAAATAATATAATAATCTTTTACGTATAAAATATTAAGCTCTGCGGAGTGTTTTAATTACAAGATTCTATAACTTGCAATATTTGTACGAGTAGGTACGTATGTACGTTTATGTCAAATCTTGAGAGCTAGATTAGACCCACTTCCCATTATTGGATTGAGCTGAAACTTCACAGTTACATACGGCGCGATTCGGGAAATGAATTAGAGATGCGCTAGATATGAAATAGTAAAGATATGTGACGTTCCACGGCAAAAGGTACCTTATGGCGGTTTGGCGCTTACGCTATTATTAACGCCGCTTCAATATTATTGTGGCCATAAGGTACCTTTTGCCATGGAACGTCACATATCTTTACTATTTCATATCTAATGAATCTCCAATTCATTTCCCGAATCGCGCCGATAGTGTGTGTTGGGAGTTGGGTGACAATGCAATATTATGGGACATCGAGCTGATCTGATGATGGACACAGAATGTAGTATTTGGGGTTTGTTAGAAATGTTTCGATGAGTTTTAGTTACATGTTGAAATAAAAGTACAGTCAGTGATAAAATCTTGTTTAAAAATGTTTTTTTGACAATAATCTTATTATCATTGGCAAGTAGTAAGGCCCACCTAATCGTAAACAATTAGGTACTATTTAGACGCTTCCAATCCCCAGGGATGTTAAGTTTGCATCGCCGACCCATTAAAAACCATTACACTAGTTTCTTGAAGATGCCATGTTACAGTCCCTCGAGAAAACGTCGGCAGATTTCAATTTAAAGTCAGAGCGGTAGAAAATTCCTACGCCATTTTATCTCAAGGATTTAATTTTAGGTGGACGCGACTGAAATGAGCGGTTAAACTTTCATATTAAATTATTTATTTACATTGTAAATCTATTTCTCATTTGTTTTCTTTTGTGTTGCAATAAATTATAGATCCCAGCTAATCTAACTCTGCACCGATTTGAATAAAAAGGGAGGGAGTGTCATTTTAAACGTCATATTTTCATAAAACATGACATTTCCACACTTTTTCACAGCAAATACTATGAAGAGCTATCTTGGTCCGACTCTATTTACTTTACTTTACCATGACAGCCAATGTTCGGTCGTCTTATACGTGCTCCATCTAGTGAGAGTAATCTGTACAGAATGACAGATCGTGACAGGAACGCGACTGCCAGCGATAAATATGACAGAACATATAAACGGCGATTTGGACGTATTATCGCGTGAGGCTTGGAGCGGTAAGGGCGCAAGTGGTATGATTAATGTGATGTTTTTTGGCATCATATGGGATGTAGGTACGGTACGTGATGTAAGTTTAGCGGATTTACATTCGTGATAAAGGTGTTTGTATTACGGGTTGATAATTACTTATGTAAATGCGGCTAAACGTTTTTTTTTGTTTGGCGATAAAGTTATGTTAGTAAAAATTAAGTAGGTACCCAGACATGTAACCTGACTGCAATAGATAAAGAAAAATGTTGCGATTTTGTACCGTTTAAGACAAAGTAATTATTAGTTTTACAAAGGAGCAAAATTTTGTTTATCCCCTCGTGCTAATATTGATACCCAAGCAAGCGAAAGATTCCAGAATTACAAAGTCTTATACCAAAAATAAAGCTTTTCCGTTGTTTTCCACAAGAAAATCGAGCGTACAAAGTAAACAAGAAGTTTAAGTATACGTACAACAGATAATTTAATCCATACTCCGTATACTTCATAACAACGTGATATTGCGAAAGTAAACTCGTTACTTACACACCTAGTTAATACTAATACATCCACACACTAACCATTAGAGTATACCTTATTACTTTGCAATAAGAATTACAAACGGTCAACAACATCGATGATATAGAAGTCACCTTATAGTTCGTTAGCATTAAGAATGCAGTAAAATCATCATCGTCCGCCGGCCTAGCCACGCCCGTAACCAATCAAATCGTTCCTAATTAGAAAGTATGCCTTTAACTGGTCATAAACTTTCCCAATGCAACTAACCATTTGTAGTCGAAGTCTTTGAAATAAGGTTGAAAATTCGTCAGTGAACCTACATAGTTATGTCGCCACAATATTTAACTGACCATTGTCATACTT
Source organism: Cydia splendana (assembly GCF_910591565.1). NCBI lineage: Eukaryota > Metazoa > Arthropoda > Insecta > Lepidoptera > Tortricidae > Cydia > Cydia splendana. Next base: position 543,395 of record NC_085960.1, on the reverse strand, counting down.
TATCTCTTTGCAATAAAGTCGATAATTAAACAGTTAAATGTGCATGGTACAGAAGTTCAGCTGTAAATCAAATATGAGCTCGTTACCGCGGTGCATCCGCTCGTATTTGCCATAAAATAAATACGAGCATTGATAGTCGAACGTACCTAAGTACTATGTATTGATAGTTACTTACTAACTTTCACAACGTTTCATGTTTTATACTGATAAAATAGAGGGATTTGCAACTCTCTGAACTCAAAATGTTAAGTCATTTAGGATTCGATTGACAAAAAAGTGAATACTACCCTCAAGTAGGGTTAGCCAACAACATACCTGGTTCATTCTCCATAGAGTGCAGATCCTGCTGCGAGCGCCGCCTCTGCCGGTACTGCTCCCGATAATCCGGCCAACGGCCATATTGCCCCGGCGCGTTTAAGTACTCCTGCGAGGAAAACCTGGCGGCTCGCGGCGCGAACCCCGCCTGCTGGTAGTAGTCATGCCGAAACACCACGTCCGGGTGACTCATACCGCCCGGCACTATCTGGCTGCCGAAGTGCCTATGCCCAAGGTACTCAGGCTTCATAGGCACTGGGCCATCGGTCAGCTCATGTCCGTGGATGGAGGTTGAACGCTGAGGACCATAGTCACGCATACGGTTAGAGAATTCCATTCCCATTCTATGTGGAGAGTAGTCGAGACCGCGGGGACCCATTTCGAAGTGACCATGCGCTCGCGCGCGGGTATGACTATAAAATTGCGCTGCAAATGGGTTCTTAGCTTCTTGATTCCGCGCTGGACTAAAGTTAGATTCATTCTTTTTCTCCTCTTTAGGTTTCTCAGCGGTCCCGTTAACTTCTTTCTTAGGAGTCTCTTTCTTATGAACAGGCGACTCGGACATGTCCTGAGACGCCCGTCGGTTAAACTCCTGCACCTTCTCAGGCACAAATCCCTGAGCTTGCGACATCTTATTTTATAAAACACATCAAAACTGTCTACAAATAGTTTATCAAAAGTCAACAGTGCGATACAAATGCTAATCTAAGTGTGCGGTAAAGTTAGTAGGAAAGAAATCACAACCAAATGCACGAGCTGAAATCATCAGATTACGTATCTGTTATAACTGGGATGTATTTCGGGCGTTTATTTGGGGAGGGTGGGGAGAGATGGACAGGGGGGTAGGACGGAAGCGGAAGCGCGATTCGGGCTACAGTTTGCAGAGTCATCAGTAATTAAGTGGCTGCCATCGTATTGTGTAGGGGTATGGTGTGTTTCGATGCTATTATAGCTACTGTAAGAATTTTTAATGCTTTAATCCATTTGTGCTTCAAAGGTAAACTGTTATATTCATTCTTGGGCATGCATATAACTGTCAAAGGATTAAAAATACAATTACTACCGTATATTTCTCCTTTTACAATCGTCACTAAATTTCAATATAAGTAGTCGATTAAACGAAATAACGTCGCAATTAATCGTCGCATACAATATTTTATTTTTCCAGAATATAATAATATATTTCAACCACCTGGCGTAAAAAAGTAATTTATTAACCATACAAATTTATGTAATAAAACGTACATTTATTATTTAAAACAGCTGGAATTTATGAAATACTATATCAATTGATATCTTATTTCTTAATTGATCAATTATTCATAACAAACCCTAGGATATGAAAGTATCCATTTCAGCCGTGCGTCCCCTATCTACCTGATCCCGAGCTTGGCTCCATTCCAGTGCACCTCACCAAGATCAATAGCCAAATACACAAGGGTTCATATAAATCAGGCGCATTTACCTCGGCCGGTTACTAATATCAAACATCCATATTTTGTGTAAGAAGATGTGTGTAAAATCTATAATAAATTTGGCAGGTGATGACACCGATGTATGACTCCGTACATTGTGAGGTAAGTCTGTTAGGTTGTCAAAAGTTGACATTTGTCGATTCAGTGACCACAAAATAAAAATACTTGTATGGTGTAGTACAGCGCCATCTGGTTCAGCTGTCGAACTACGCCACGTTTTCTTATACCTATCGAGGCAACCATCTCTAAGACCTTCATCTTTATACATCTCCTGAGCTATGAGAGGTTAGTATAAACAGATAAGATTAACCGATATACGCACCAGGTTTAAATTAGCTATCGTTTTATGGAAAACTGCTTCGATAAAGGGTCAAGATATACTGGTTTATAAATGGCCTAATAGTGAACAGTGACCGGGTAATGTAAGCAAAGTAATTTGCTGTGGACATGTAATTTCGGAGCTACAAGATTAACAAGATTAACTAGAAACACATTAGCTTCTGCAACGATAAATCACTACTGTAACGTAACTTTACATGTAAGTAATACTCGTAGAACGGACTGCTTTTGAACAATATATTATAAATTATTTATACTGTCGCGAAGTTAAATAAATAGGTTAAATTTGCAATTAACAACTTTATTGATGGCTTTATCAAAAATAGGTGAACCTAAAATTCTAAGACATGAATTGGAATGAACAGAGATAAGTGGGCAAAATGGTGTTAAAGTTTGTAAAAGTATGTCGGTGAAATTTTGAGTGAAGTCTATGTTTGAGAAATAATAAAACTAAACTGATCCCCACGTGGCCCTTTTCATCAGATTTCGTCGTGAAGCTCGAGTTTCTATCGTTTGTGAATACAAAATGAATATAAACAAGCCCTAGAGACTGAAGTTTAGTGCGAAGTTTATTGTATTAAAGTTAGGAGTTTATTGTTATGCAAACTAAACACTAACTATTGCACGACTGGGAACTATATCATCTCAACTACACAGCTATTTCATTCTGTTGGTATTTTGGTATCAAACCCATAATAATTGTCAAGAAAAAATAAAAATACAATATGTTAGTTACATCAAAATCATACGTTTCATGCCTAACTACTTACTCGTAATAAATAAATAAATAGGTAGGTAAATAAGACTTGTGTTATGGCCCCTAGTTAGACGAAGATTTTACATAAAATATCCAAAACTTAAAAGTAGATCCGTTCTTAGATATATCATTATACAAACACGTGCCTTAACCAGGATTCGAATGCATGACCTTCAGCTTCAAAAGCACTACGCCACAAAGACAGTTAAGCCAACATGGCGTGTGTCAATAACATTCAGAAAGTTAATGTACTATCGCGCTCACTGTAACTGGCGTAGACTCATAAATAGTTCCGCCACACTACTGCGACCTACCCCACCGTGAACCCGGTTAATTAAATGGTTTTTGACACGAGCACATAACTAAATAGTTAGCGAGTGCGACTTATATACTCATATTTATCGATTGTTTACGTATATGTCATGAAGCTTTTATTTTGCTCTGTTTACAATCCTAGGGCCTCCCTAAACAAATTCTCGTGTGTACTTATGACTGGGGCGATAATTATTTTTGCTTTTACTTTTCTAAGCGGTAGGGGAGAGCGGGGTTAAACGTGCCGGGGGTAAGTTGTTCCAATGGGAATAGGAACGCAAATAAACCATGGAGCGATTCGTATGATGTTTGTCGCGAAAAGTCAGACCACTATGCGGTTGCAGGAGCCGTTTTCGTTGCTTCCATTATACTAGAATAGTAGTTATGGAAAATAAATCAAAAACGAGGGCACAACGAACCCCACGGATAATCACATTTTTGCTTTGGATTGTTCTTACTATCTGTTGATAGTACACAACAAAATATCATATATTTCGACGAACTGCAAAGTACTCTTTTAGCGTGTGTGAACTGAGATTAAAATATTTGACGGATAAGTTATAAATTTAAGCAACGGAACAACCCGTCCCATAATGGGGTTAGTTGTTCCGTTCCGAGACCTATCTCATGAAAAAAAATCTGGTTAAAGAACTGTTTAACGATGCACAAAACAATATCGCTACTCAGAAACGCAAAAAATCATTATTTAATATAGCGCAACCCACATACCTTATTAGGGTTCCGTACCCAAAGGGTAAAACGGGACCCTATTACTAAGACTTCGCTGTCCGTCCGTCCGTCCGTCCGTCCGTCCGTCCGTCTGTCACCAGGCTGTATCTCACGAACCGTGATAGATAGACAGTTGAAATTTTCACAGATGATGTATTTCTGTTGCCGCTATAACAACAAATACTAAAAACAGAATAAAATAAAGATTTAAATGGGGCTCCCATACAACAAACGTGAGTTTTGACCAAGGTTAAGCAACGTCGGGAGTGGTCAGTACTTGGATGGGTGACCGTTTTTTTTTTGCTTTTTTTTTGTTTTTTTTTTTATATGGTACGGAACCCTTCGTGCGCGAGTCCGACTCGCACTTGCCCGATTTTTCACACTGTTTTCATAGATCAAATTTGTATTTTATGAAAATCGGCACGTTTAACCCCGCTCTCCCCTACCGGTATTCAGAGGAAAGGATTACTTTTAAAAGATAGTTGACTAACCCAAGTTCTAAAATTGACCACTCCTCGAACAGCGTGATAATAGTTATTTGTTTTACAAGGGGGCAAAGTTGTTGTTTAACCGCTCGTGCTAATATTGATACCCGAGCAAGCGAAAGATTCTAAAATTGGACCACGAGCGTAGCGAGTGGTTCGAATAATGGAATCTTGAGCGTTGCGAGGGTTTCAAAGCACGAGAGTTAAACAAAATTTGCCCCCGAGTGAAACACAAAATTTTTCACCACACCAACCCGAAGCAAATAATATTAAACGTAAAATATCAAACAAAATCAAATCCAAATGATTGTTATTAAATATTTATCATCCAAAATCATCATTTAAAAGTCAATTCTAGCAGCAAATACAAGAAAACAACTCAAAATTTGCATTTGATTACTTTGCCTCACATGTGAATAAAATGCAACTTTGCTATCAGTTTTTGAAGTGCAAAGTAAGCCTTTCCGAGCTGGCGTGGTGAAAACTTAACTGTGGCAAACTATTAAAGATAATCCTTTTTTACTCTTAGAAATCAAAGTTAACCCACTATTATCACGACACATATGTATAACGGCTCTAAGGCAGTTTCTCTACACACCAAGAAAACTATGCTTTCGTCTAAGACGTGGAACTACGAGCGTGAACGGTGGTCAGTAATAACGTTGAAACTTATTTGTTTTCCTTCATAGCCTCGATCTTCGATTTCCTAGTAATTATATGGTGTATTCCATTTCCTTTATCAAAGAGAATAGAGTGTATAGAGGCGGATTGTCAAAGTAAATTATGTAGCCACTGTAATTTTACTGTTATTTTTCGACAGAAGATTAAACTGTTAGAACGCCATTTGATCTTTGATCCTTATATTCTTTCACTGATATGTGTTAACTTGTTAAATATTAATATTAACGAGATCTACTCGACCCTAGGCCAAAAATATGGTGCAATCTTTTCGAGCGATGGCGCCATAACTTTCAGCCTACTCTCGATTAGATGGCGTTAATATTAATATTAAACTGCACATAACAGTGAAAGAATAAGGATCAAAGTCAAATGGCGTTCGAACAGTTTAATCTTCTGTCGAAAGATGGTAGTAAATGTACTGTAGCTAAATAATTTACCATGATAGTAACTCTCTATTTCAAATTCTCTTTGCCCTTGTTAACCAAAGTCTTTAATTTCCTTGTAATGTTCTAAGTATTTGTCATGAATTTGTAAGCCCTCATTCCATTAATTGCTACTTCCATGTTACGTCGATTGTCTGTCAGTCTACATGGTAACTGATGCTAAATGGGATTGAATTCGGGGTTGGTTGCCGTAGGTAGGTACTCATTAACCAGGATTGTTTGATGGCAGTTTGTTTAACAACTGACGAATAGATATTGACGTGGCTCATTTGTAAGTAAACATAACTGTTGTACAGACAGCAACACTCCTGACTGTACAGACAGCAACACTCCTGACTGTACAGACAGCAACACTCCTGACTGTACATCGGTGGATCTTATGCCTTTTGTAATAATGCCATTTAGTTATAGAGGTTGGGATATTTTAATTTATATTCTTAAATAGGAATGAAGTTGAATGAACTCAACATGATTTACTATGTACTTATATTTAAAATGTCAGCTTATTTAAGTATCAGAAAATACGATTTCCTACATTTTCGAGCTCGGAAAAACATATTATATCCCGTCAGTTTGGTCACTCATTTTACCCACAAATCAATAATTGGGCCTCGATTTTTCTACTTTAGTACCTAATGGCTCCGTAATCTATAAGTAGTGCCTATATATTTTTGTGTTCCGGATATTTAGGTACCTAAATATCACCGATTAAATTTCAACGTGTAAAATTTACTCATACAATACCTATCACATTTGACTCGAACAATGTGACATCTCGCGAAGCGCTTCACGCGACACGTCCCGTCGGATTTGTCACGGCCGTTGCGCGACACGTAATCCCGCGCTCGCGTGACACGTAACCGTACGGGACAGGCTACTTTATTATCAGTTTCTTATAAGACGAGGTACGGAGAATATCCTAACTGTTACTAAACAAACAGAACATTTTAATATAATGTAACTAAAATAAGTCAAGCAAATGGAGGAACATCAAATCTCTCGAAACTTTGCTGTGAGGTTTACGAAATACTTTAAACAACAAGTCGGCTTTCTAGTATTCTTCGTACTCTTAGCATTTGTTTTCATAAATGCTAATAAATAATTATGACAGTTGTGACAATGCAACCAACAAATCAGCATTTTTACTCGTTAGAATAGCATTTTCACCCAATAAACAGTAACACGAGCAAGCAACATAAAGTGTTATAATAAACATTACTTATCGTCAAAAACTGAACATGAGGGCGCGTTCAGTTGATACAAATAATGGCACGAGAATCTAATGGCTACTACCCCCCTTATATAAAGTGGGGTGAAACGGGGGTGAAATAGCTTTTTAATTGCTTGCATCGATACTTAACTTAGCTGTAAGTGAAGCTCGATAATGGAGTCTTTAATTGGTTTTATTTGGAGGTGATTGTTTATAGTGGCCATTAAATATGGAGGGTGAAATATAGGTTTTGATGGTGTATCAATCGCCCTCACACATCTATATGTATCTATAAAAAGAAATGGCCGCGGTATAAATATATGGTAAGGTTTCTGAATGTTTTCAAACACGCTCACAATAAAGTTTATAATTTTATCGTAATCGAGAAAGTTCCGAGATATCCTGAACCGATAAATCGTCCGGAGGCTATGGAGCAAAATATTTATATGCAAATTTGCAGGTTTGAGAGTAAACCTTGCCGAATCTAGTAGTAGACTCGACGTCAACGATATGTGTACACTTTTGCATCTTACTCGTTTGTAATAAGGCAAAAAATGTAAACAGATCTTTAACCACGACAGTGTCTATTCGGGAAAAGTAGGTAATTGAATTGATAACACTCAAAATCCAAACTTACATAATATACGTCTGTATTTAACTTGACTACAAATCAAAATCCATTAGAAATGTTATCAATATCAATATTCACCATCAACCATCCTTCATACTAACATAATAGAAGACTATCCCCCCATCTACATTGTCAACCGGAAAGCGTAGATCGCATCGGTTGCACACTATCAACATCAACACTGCACGGTGCACGCATATACATACTCCAAGAACAAAGTGTACCTAACGATCCTTATATCAACGAACTACGGTCTACTAAAGATCCTAGCGTGTATGTAAAATTGACCAGTAAAAAACCTTATTTAACCTTTTGACCGCCAAAGACGTCAAGTGACGCGCGCGGCTACAGCCCAGTATCAACCTTCGTGCATTCCAGCAAGGTTCACGATGACGCGGCGCGCACGATACGCGCGGCGTTTAAAAGGTTAAACGAGATAAGGCATATTAGTTCGGAGCGCATGTGCAAGAGATACGGACTAATGATGATCCGACTGTTTGTGCAAATTTGACTATATTAGAACCTTATTGCAACGAGATAGGGTCTATCAAAGATTCGTCTATGTAAGGAGTGAGATTGTGGCGTGTCGGTATGACGTCACGCCGTGTATAAAGCACGCACGCCAAGGTGTTACCGAGACTGGAGGGTAGACAGAATAAACACTTTGAAGGTGGATTTGAACGTTTCAGTTCAATTGTGCAGAATAATGATCACAATCATGTACATAATATAATGCTGACTGTTCCTACCTATTATTAGCTTCTCGCCAAGCATAAGAGCAGATAAAAGATAATTTAAAGATTGTTACCAAACATAGAGGTGCTCAAAAATATTTCTCAATATCCGTTATCTCTCAGACATCATACTAATAAAATTAAACCCTCTAAAAGGCCTCTTTATAATGGTTTTTCATGGGTTTTTCCATTAAACCGGGTGCTGTCTGACATCTAATCAGAACACTTTGGCCAGCTGTGTCTCGAGATACCTAACGATAACGTTCGGAGCTGATAACCTAATCAAGACAGCCTGCTTTGCATAACGACATAGCTGTTTCTGTTCAATTACAGTAATACTTATTAATATTATGTTTGCAGTTTTAATCAAGGGCAAATGTCATGAAACAATTCACACGAATAGACTATATTTACAAAGGCAGACTCCAACCAAAACTATAAAAGGTTTTTCTTTTTTAATTATATATCTTTACCCTTCATACCACAATAATAGGTTTTGTGTTAGTATATAATAGCTAGTAGTATATCCGATAGATTTGACAAGAGAATATATAAGTAAATAGAAGTTATTGAAATATAAAACGACTACAATCTTCCGTTGCAAGCTTCGCGCGGCGCCCCATATCTTGTGGTCCTTTCTAATATCCTGGCATAAAGCCTCCACTTAAAGGAAATAATTGTCTAATTTTTACTGGCATCTTTTTATCCTACGAGAGAATTCCATCAGCCGGTTTTGTAAAAAATCAAGCTTTCCAGAATCTGCGCTACGAGACTCGGAAGCCATTATCATTCTCGTCACGCACTGTTCCGCTCCCAATAAAGCATATTAGAGTTAGTAGGATATTAAAAAGTTATCCAATCGAATTCCATACATGTACCGAGCACGGCATACATATTTATCGAGCTGGCTTCGTCTGGACCGCATCCAACCGAAGGGCTGCATGGGCCACTATCGATATTTGGGTACATGCATTCACATGTATGTCTGAATGTTTTCCTCTACGGGTTGCATTTCTTAACCGATTCTTGTGACATTTTGTGAGCAGGTACCTACAATATATTTTATGTCGGTTCAGATTTTACAAAACTTAAAAAATTACGGAGCCATGGAGATTCACGAGGGCTACATTACAGGTCACAGAGCCACTAGTTGTGTTATTTACACGATAAAATAAATTCACGGCCCGATTGATTTTTCCCATATTAGAATCAGAGATTCATTTACAGAGATGAACTTATAATATAAGATAAACTAAACTTATAATACCCTCTATTTTCGTTAAATGGGACCGACTGAACTGGACTGGAATGCCAAGTTTCCACGTGACATTAATATTAGGTACCTACCTACCTACGAGTAACTTTGTAAGTATAAAAAGTTTAGACCATTATATTTTAATATTTTTAATGGAACGAAATAGTCTATTAGTTCATGCGGTGTTAATTGTTTAAGTTCAAAATACTAAAATAAATATTAGGTAACAAAAGTTATATTTATATGCGCAAAAACACACAACACACGTTTTATTGAGCGTACTGTATGACTAGGTCAAATGGTCAAAGACATCGATATTTAAAAAAAATGTAGTGTAGAATCTTACACATTGTACAATAATATTTGTTTATAAAAAATATCGATATCGATAAATAATCAGCACAACTCCACCCGGGAAAAGTAGCGGAATAATGCATAGCGTTGTTCTTCATCTCCGAAGATAAATATTTAATTTTATTTGCATCCAAATGTCCCGTTATTACTTCGCGAAGAACCGAGAAGGTTTAATAAAGGCCAAGAAAATTATTACCGACTTGTAATGGCTTTTGGATGGAGTTGGAAAATTCCCCATTCTTTGAGAACATCACAAAACCATTCCATTGAATGTTACTGTCTTACATTATATCTGTGAAAGAGATAACATATGTTTTAGTACGAGTACGAGTACACGGCTATTCCATTTCAGCAGATGTTTCCCGGAGATTACTATCGATATCGTATTTGCATTAGGATTCCCGCGCCTCAAAAGAAAAAAACGGAACCTTTAAAGGATCACTTGTGCGTCTGTCTGTCCGTCTGACGCAGCCTATTTGTTTCGAAACTACTGGACCGGTTAAGTTGAAATTTGGTGTTTAAAATTGGTGTGAAATTATTAGTAAGTCTGTGACCCAAAGACGAGCATGTCACGCACCTATATAAATAAATTTTACACATAGGGGACACTTTTGGGAAATGTATGTCAAAATAAAAATAAAACATTTGCAATTATCGTGTTGTATATCAAATGAAAGGGCTCGTTGTGAGAATCTTTTATAATTTTAAGATAAATTAGATTATGAGATATTTAAGAAAATCGGCAAAAAAATACTGTGAAAGATTCACTTTAGAACGCGAACTGTATCTCTATCTCTACTTGGAAAATAATCCCAGGTAGGCAGATATCTTTGAAGCGTTTTTTCATCCGCTACTATTATTGATGCTGATTGTACCTAGTTACTTTTATAGCTATATGTATATGTAACACTAAATTAGTCTTACATATAGCTATAAAAATGCATCAGGTTTGGTTCCAACTACGTAGTTTTATGTTTCTCATCGTCATAAAATCGCCACTGAACAGACGTTCAAGTGTTTTGACATTCGATGACCTTCAACTCGTACATTTGTGTATTTTGGCGAGCAATTTCATTTCTATTATTGGTGCACTCTCTTAAAACTACATCCTAAGATGCATCAAGCACACATTGGGTGATTTTGGGGTCGTGATCCTGAATGTCATAATGTGTTAAGATGGTCATACTAGACAAATTTCCCCATGAAAGAAATCCAGAAATCATGAGAAAAAAGTCTAATGGACACCTTAGCTCGAAGTAGACGAATTTACAATTTTTTACGATTTTCATATACTTTCATATACATAGGTCCTATATGAAACCTTGTTCAGTATGACCATCTTAGTACATTTTTGACAGTTAAGTATAGTCAGTAGGTATTAGAGATTACAATCTATTTCTCTCATGAATGAAGGTTTCTTTTATCATTGGTGCATACTTTTGGAGCCCACCCTACGCATTAGGCACAGACAGTATTTAGGGGGCGAAGTCAAGGGGTTCCTTTTGTGTTCTCCGCTAGGCTTTTAGAGGATGTTTGAAAGCTCTTTGTTTTATTTGTGTTTGTTTCCTTTATTCCATAATTGTATTTTGCCAAAAAGATGTCAACTAACCATTAAATAGGCGGAGGTGTATTTTAATAGTAATGGTTATGAATTTGATTTAAATTACTTATCCATGAAAATTAGTGAAATGATCTGAATTTTTGCCTGCAATTCATTAAAAGAATGATCCTTTTTTTTCTATTTAGATGTTTGCCTAAAAGAAATTTTGAACGAAGGATTGTGTTTTTCCGAAAATCAATCCCTAAGATCAATGATAATGGGGGTGTTGGGGGTTTAGCATTAAGTGTGCTATTAGAGTCCATTTAAGCTAACTTTGCATCAACTTGAGCCGAGCAAAGTGAGGAGTGTCATAATGAACGTCATATGTCATAGAAATTTGATATTAATGATGGCATCGCCTAGCTTTGTCATTGCAAAAACGAACAAACATACAAACACACAAACAGACAGACGCGGCGTAGGACTTTGTTTTATAAGGTGTAGTGATGATTCGCGATTTTCTAAATAATTTTATTCTCTAGGTAGGAAGTACGTATACTTCTCTATGCTATAGTCTCTTGAGGTTCAATGTCCTAATACTAGTACAAATTACCTCCAATGAAATTTGAATAATTATTAAATGGAACAGAGTTGCTTTTGCTAGGTTTCGTTTGATTTTAAAACAAAGCAAAATTAACTCTATTTTCTAATACCATTAATTCAAATTTGTCTGACAAATGCTATTGTATGGTGGGCCGCTAAAGGGTAGGTAACATATTTTACCATCGGTCACTGTCACTACATACTCCTACGTCTCGCCGACTCAGAATTACTTTCGACTCGCAGACGCAATGTCACCTGACGAGCTTTGGTGATAGGACAGCCTTGAAAACCATATCGATCGGAGACATACGTCTTCAAGGGTTAATAAAGATTGTTGACTGTCTATGACATAGTTATGATTAAACATAGTTATGATAAAAACTAAACAATTACGGATTTATAAAATCTTCACGTATAATCTGAAATATCACGCGCACGCCAATATCAGAGATCTAAACTAGTTAACATAAGGGTAACATTCCATTTCCAACGACAGCTGCACTACTGTCAATTTTACTATGGAAATTGACAATGACAGCGACGCGTTCAGTACCGGTAGTGCAGATGCGGTTAGAAATGGAATGTTACCATTAACCTCATTTGACAGAATATTACTTTAACAGCGTACATTTGTAAGCGTTATTGGCGCTGTACGTACGACAAATCAAGACGAATTTACAGATGTTACCGTTCCAAGAACTAATATCAAAGCTTTATGCCTTTTAATAGAAAACAGGTGGCATATAAACAACGGGCTAGTATTTAAACGATCAGCAATAAAATACAAACCTAGCCTAACCTAAAAACTAATTGCACAGCAAAACATCATTCTGCTATGCGTCTCATAATTTTTTGAAGGACGTATTTTATATTGAGGGACAAATAAAAATTAATCTAAGAAAGATAATTGCTTTTAAATCACAAATGGATTGATCACATCGACTTCATACAACACTAGACATATCAGCCGGCTCTCGATAGCTTGTTTTGGTTGTCTAAGCCCACAAGCACAACCAACCGGCGTCTACAAACGCCGGCAACCACTTGACTGACGACCCGCAACCGTCACTTGTCACAACACTCACTCGTTGCTATATGCTTACACCTTACACTAGAATAACACTAAAAGCTCTGATATGTGGTTATAGGCCTCGTGTTTCCCCGGGCGGCGTGCGGCCGGCTGGGCGGGCGGGCGGCGACTGCCGGCCTCCCGCCCGCCCCGCCCGCGGGAAATGGGTTAACGATCACGCTTGCGATAATGCGTCTTGATTTGTGGCTAGGTGACAATAGGGGATTGTTTTTGAAAAAGGTAAATAGAGAAAAATTAATTGGTGTCGTCATTAGTTTCAGGATCTAGATAAGAAGGTTACTTTTTAGCCACTTTGGTCTAGTTGGTTCAGGAATTGCTTGTTATACCGGTGGTTCTGGATTTAATATTGAAACTCTTAAATTTCTTATTCCTAGGAATTAAGATACTTAATCAATTTATGCGTATAAATTATAATAATCATTAAACCATGGCTTTCATTTGCCTTTATAACTTTTGAAGGATAATAGTGTATGTACATATAATATTGGGCAGATTCCATATGTTCTAGAAATTAGAGCGGAAAGTCAGTTCCGATAAAGTGCAGTAGGTACAATCAGCATCAATAGTAGGGCATCAAACAACGCACGAAAAGTATCTGGAATACATTTCCAAGTATAGATACATCTCTACAGTTCGCGATCAAAAGTGTATCTCGCAATCTAAATGTTCTACATTCAGAGTCTTACGACCTGATTCGAATTTTACCCAATACACTTTTGATAATTAGAGAATGGTAGATACTTCATTGTATGTTCTTGGAATGTCTCGTATTGTGGCAAGTCGAGATGTTTTCTTATAATTTACCGCTACTGCCTGGCGGCAGTGGCGGGCGGACCGATAGGAAAGTCGGCTTTCAGTTCCCACTTCGATATTTCTTGCAGTAGCTTTCGGTGAAACTCGGAGCTCGAGATTTATAAATATATCGAAACTTCGGTAAATAAAATAATTTGTCTATTTGAAAAAGAAAATTAACATTAATGTAGTTGAGTCTCATTGTAGGTAAGTTATTTTCTCGGTTAAGCTATCTTTTTTACTTATTTTACGTTTTTGATGGAATATTATTTTATTTGATGAAAATTATTTAAAAAACAACAATCAATTGCTTAAATAACTAAATAAAAATAAATAATTCAGCCTATAAACATCCCGCTGCTAAGCACAGGCCGCCTCCTCTCCTCTAGTGCGTAAATTTTATGAGAAATATTTTGGTATTTTCTTTAAACAGAAAGCATTAAAGGAGATTACGATCTAAACACATTAGTTTTTTTGCATTGTTTTATCTGACTTTATCGACATACCCCATTCAACTCACTCAACTCACTGGATATCGAACTTCGATATTTCTTGCCACTTTCTTTCATCAAAACTTGCAACAATACCTTAACTTTAGCTGAGAATTATTTGCGCGTAATCCTAGAGTTTTAATCTCATCGGAGCTCGGGATTCCACAGTAGCTGTCGTAATGTTGTTGTTGTCTGAAGTTACTTTTGGATAAATACTTCTTTAATAATTAAATCGTCATCGACAAGTCCATTAGAAACGGTCAAAATGCACATTATAAATAGGAATAACAATATCGCATAAACGTCTAGTACAAGACGTAATTTATTTAATTAATCTTTATTGCCCATAGGAAATCACATACTACAAAAGGCGAACTTAATGCCATAAGGCATTCTCTACTAGTCAACCTTTAGGCAAAGCCTTAATATGTAATATGTGTAAGTAAGTTTAAAAGATTTCAACACAAGATGTACCTTCGTACTGCCTATCCTGTGCCATACATTTGTGTTTTGTGTTTTGTACAATAAAGAGTTTATACATACATACATACATACATACATACATACATGATATCGAATCGTTTTGGCATCTTGACAGACCGTTTTCAAAGTATGGTAATGGCTTTAAAAATGTACGTAATGGCACAAAGAAAGTTGGCGCACAGTTTCAAAACGTCCCCCGACGTCAGTTTAAAGTTATGATGAACAACCGGGTGGACACTATAATGTGGAAATAGAGATGAATTATTATACAACCTTTGACTTGAATTTTCCATACTTTAAGCCTTAAGGGCCGGTATACAGGCCGACTGCAACTTGAATATAGGAACTGCACGCCAACATTGCAGTTGGCGTGCAGTTCCCATACACAAATTGTAGTTGGGCTGCAGCACGTCTGTATCTAGCCTAAGGTCAAGTTTTGCATTTTGTATGTCTAAATACAAAACAAAAATATAAACAGGCTAAGGGCTTACCAATTTTCTTTAACTAGCCGTTGTTCCAATGTCATTAACAAAAGACAAAAGTGTTTGGACGACAACGGTTTAAAATATGTCTCACGAAAGTTTAATTTCGAAAAGACAAACAGGCCTATTCGGATTTCGAGATAATCACAAGATCTTGAGACGATTTAGAGATCCTAAAAGAAATAGTAATAATAGTAGAAAGAATATCCTATTTTTTTCTGAAATAGTTTAATTTGTTCAAATACTGATTTGTATTGATGGCAGCGCCATCTCTCTCGCTAACTCGGTATCACATGAGTGATCTAATTAGAAGGTCCGAACCATACTGTTCTACCTTAGGGATGGCCAGGGGGCGCCATAAGCCTTCAGTAAGAAGTGCATATACTTGGAAAATTTGACCTATGCCGCTGTGGCCCGGTGGCCGAGTGGCTTAGGCACCTGCCGCGATAGCAGAGGACGCTGGTTCGATTCCAGCCTGGGGCACTAGAGGCCTTGGTCACTTTTTCTCAGTATATGACATTTTATATAAGATTCATAAGAGCTTGTTGCTAGGCCTACATGAATAAAGTATATTTTTGATTTTATTTCAGTTTATGATTTAGAGATCAACTAGATCTACATTAGATATCGACTAGATGTGACTTGGATATCTAGTAAGTCATAACTTGTCGAAATCGTTCAAGAGGACCTGCAGAATCGTGGAAACGTCAAATTTGACATATCTATCTTACAAAATATCTTTAAATTATCCGTATCGTAACTTGTTGAAGTCTAGTAGAAATCTAATTCATTTTCCGAATCGAGCCGAAAAGCTCGTAAACTGCATCTCTTTCTAATACTGAGACCGATTTTAGAACAAAATTAAAGTTTTGTGTGTTCCTATGGTAACCACATTTAGTTTTATTCTTGCTCAATAAGTTTGTACGCCAAGTTTACATTCGATAGTCATTGATCCTACTATTTTTGCACCATTATTGTTGCCAAAGAAATACATAGATATATAGGTACCCCGATAAATGCAGTTACAGTTCCCAACCTCAAACAGGCGTAGCTCTATGTTTAAGTACAGTAGTAAGCTTACCAAGTATATTTATGGGATTCAATGTATTGACGGTTGACGGTCCTCGAGGCGATGTGACCTCGTGGTCGTGATCGTTACGACCCCATATGTCGATAGTTACAGCCGCCTTTCCTCCATAGTACCCTTACCATGAGTTTACCGCGATCACAGTCGCTAGTGACAGTACTGCAACTCACCCGACCTGACGTTCTGAAGGAGGATGGATAAGGGAGAGCTGCACAGTCATTTTCCACAAATGCATACATTAAAATATATCGACAGAATGACGTCACGAACGGTGACACACACTGTGTTCTATTGCATATAAATAGTAATCGTGAGATTTATCTGCATTCGCAGTTAACGGTGTGTGCATCTGTGCTCCCTTAAGCTGTGTGAGTGTGCGTAAGCAGCAAGTGTCAAAATTGACGTTTCTTCAAACATAAACGTCACTTTTGACACTTGTTTGATACTGACATATCCAGTCCATATCGTTTCAATATCTAGTATTTGACGTATCTCATTGGCTTGGACTTGGACTTGGTCCATAGTTGTCACGTCCCTCAGCCATAATAATACAACAAAGAAGAAGAATATCGACTAATACGCTCGCGGCAAACTCGTGGTAAGGGTACAGGGGTCCCATCGAACTCCGATCCGGAAAGCCGTATGAGGGCAATAATAAGAAAAGTAGCCGAGTACATTAGATTCTTGCAACCCTCAGTACAGTCAGCGCAGCACACGGAAGTTGAGCGAAAGAAGCGCTGAAAATAATTCATGTCAATACTTTTAGACTGAAATGTTCAAGATGGAAACTTGAGTTTCTGTTTGAGTTTGTCACGACATTGTGAGCTCTTTTTCTTAAGTTAGCAATTTTTTCTCCGGGACCACGTACGAGCAAAATACGCGATAACTAAATAATCATTCTGATGTCAGTGTACGTTCGAATTGGCCTGTACGATACACTGGTTCTTTCAACTATTGCTCGTTTTTTTTACCATTAGAATTAAGGTAAACAATCTTGATGCGTCTTTTAATTGGAAAACACGTCTTAAAAATAAGTTACGGCAAATATGTAACAATTATGAATCTAATACGGTCATTTATATTCTTCTGCTTTCATAAGTAATAGTTACTGATTTTTAAAAAGCGTTTTTAAAAAAAATTAAAAGACATGTCAAGATCGCTTACCTTTGACTGATAGTAGACCTTATGTTAATGGCAATAAGAGTTACGAGCGGTCAGTGAATTGTGACGAGTGTGGTACTCGTCGAGGCGCGGCCGGGCGCGCCGTCTGGGCCATTAGCAGTGTTTGCATGGCGGCCACTCGGTAACTTACTTACAACACTTGATCTAACCATAGCTGTTAGGCTGTCTGTCCACTGGACGGATTGTTGAGTGATGTAAAAATCTACCAATAGCGCAAAGAATCATCATCATCAAAATTTAAGTCGGTGGAGTATGCGCCAGTTTTCGCGATCCTCGGCCAGTTTTTTTAGGTCCCTGTAAGAAATTAACTTGCTTGAAATTTGATTTTTGCTTTTTTGGTGGCGCAAAGAAAAGCAGAGATTTACTGCAATTTTATTGGTGGATTATTATCTCGCTCGCCGTTCTGCTGCCCTAGTTCCGCTCTAGTTAAGCCAAACCAACTAAGAAACGTAAACTTACGAATAATATTTATTTGCCAAATGCATCACGTTAATGCTTCTAAACCCCTGACAAAATCATTTAAAGAAACATTTTAATATTCAATGTAAATCATATTACATGGTTCCCTCTGCGTCTCCGAGCGTAGACGTCTACGGCGTAACCCCTCTACGCGACGCTCTACGCGCTTAGAACCTTAAATCAAGCGTTTAAAGCCTATTTCACGATAGCAGCTAATTTATACCACCTCAGGAGCTACGAGGGATTGTAACGTAATATTATTCAATGCCTTTTCATAAACGTACTTTAAATAACAGTTGTTTAAATTGTTTAATCCTGGGTTAAAAAGGTTGAGGCTTAGTGTTACAGCCGTATTCGAACAATGAGATACGTCTAATACTAGATATTGAAACGATATGGATCGGATATGTCAGTGTCAAACAAGTGTCAAAATTGACGTTTCTTCAAACAAAAACGTCACTTTTGACACTTGATTGACACTGGCATATCCAATCCATATCGTTTCAATGTCTAGTATTTGACGTATCTCATTTTTCGAATACGGCCGTTAGGCTGTTTAGACAAGATTTTGAGTTAGTTTTCAAATGTTTGAAAAGGACCAATTAGGCACGGAGCTGGATAGTGTAAATTAATGAATACAATCGGAGCGGTTTATTAAACGGACTAACGGCTCGATTCGGGAAATGAATTACGGCCCGATTCGGATTTCGAAATAGATATCTATTAGACATCTTTTAGACATCACCAAGATACGATAACGATATGTTTAAGATCTAACCTGTCAAATTTGACATTTCAAGATCTTGAGACGATTTAGAGATCAACTAGATATACATTAGATATCGACTAGATGTGACTTGGATATCTAAGTCATAACTTGTCGAAATCGTTCAAGAGGACCTCCAGAATCGCGGAAACGTCAAATTTGACATATCTAATATCTTACAAATATCTTTAAATTATCCGTATCGTAACTTGTTGAAGTCTAGTAGAAATCTAATTTATTTTCCGAATCGAGCCGTTAGAGATCCAATTCACATCTAATAGATATCTTACTATATCTAACGTAAAAGTGACATTGGTTGCCCGAATTGCGCTGCAAAAGAGAACTAGTTGATATCTAAACCATAACGTATCTAGAATGGATCTAGTACGTGTCGTCTCTTGTGAATATCTTGAAGTTCGAATACGGCAGTTAGAGATTAACTAGATACGATATAGTAAAGATATGTGACGTTCCACGGCAAAAAGTTCCTTATGGCGGCTGGCGCTTACGTCGCATAGCGCCGCAATAATATTGGAGCGGCGTTAATAATAGCGTAAACGTCAACCGCCACAAGGTACCTTTACCCGTGGGACGTCACTTATCTTTACTATATCGTATCTAGTTAATCTCTAATTCATTTCCCGAATCGCGCCGTATATTAAGTTTAGTATGACGTGGATACTTAAGTTAATAACTACGTGCCTATTTATTATAATATTTATATAATCTAGTCAATATTATCTATATGGAGCATCCCAGAATCATGTATAAGAACGATATGGATGCACTGAATGCACATATCCATATTTTACGTATTAATTGCGCAATAATGACATAAGTTTAAAAGATTAAACATATTACATTATTGTTATGGTTTTGAACTGGTTATGACACGACCTTGAAGATGGCTATCCAACAAAGTTGTCTTTCCGAGGAGGTACTTATACTGTAACTTTTCCCGTGTCAAAAGTGGTCTACTAAATAATGTTACAGTCCGCAGCAGAAGTTGCTAAGCGGGCGAGGTGTTCAAAATTACGTTGACACGCTCTTATTCTCTTAACAATGAAGTCGCGTCAAGCTCATTTTGAACACCTCGCCCGCTTAGCAACTTATGCTGCTGACTATACTAATTTAACTTAAAAAACAAAAACAGGCTTTCCCGTATCGCTTACATTTAGGCAAATCGGTATGGTTGCTAAGCGGTTATTAAATAATACAAGCTGTATTACCAAATTATAATTCATAAACCACAATTCTATTTAATACGGCCCGTTTCAAATTACAATGCTAATTAGGATTCTGATTCGATTCCATTCTCATTGTAATCGAGCTTTTGTGGAGTTCCGCGTAAAAAGTCCCCGTAACCTCGCTCTGATGTGATTATGGCTTGTAATCCAATTAGGGGAGCTTTGCGATTAGAATGTAAATTGTCGCCCGCTGCGGCGTGGCGCTTCAAGCTCAATATGATTACTTTTTTTATGGAAGTTATTTCTTTAAGGCACAGACGCCATTATATATATCGAAGCGGTCAAGGTACTTATTCATAAATATCTAAACAAAGCCTCTATTATCAAGACGTCATTTAAAGAAGATAGTATAGATAGGGATAGTTTCATCATTTAAAGAAGATAGTATAGATATGGATAGATAACATTAAAGACTGGACGCATACAAAAGGCGCAGCCACGCTCAAGAGATTGGCAAAGACCAGAGAGCTGAATGCCATGCTGACCGCCGACGCCCATTAGACTGGGCATGGCACCAGAAGAAGATTTAAAGAAGTTAAACGACTAAAAAAATCTTAAGACAGAGCTTATAATTACACATGCTTAATAAAGGAAATTCTTATCGTAATGAAGTTACAGAAGTTTGTTAGTGAATGATTTCGAGATTGAACAATCGTTCGTATCGTTCTTGAAGAGTTATAAAGAGGTCTTATTTTACGTTTCGTGTAATGTGTTATGGATGTATTGTTACGGGTAATGTTAGAAGGTTGATTACACTTAATTTTACCCGGGTATAACTAGTAGGTATTACCCAAACCTTGTGGGTAAAGTCCGAATAATTAAACAACATTAATTCGGGGTTTACCCGTACACACCTAGGTCTAGCCAACACTGGCTGGGTAATACTTGGGTAAAGCCCGAAAATTCAATCAACTTTTACACCATTACCCAGCCCGTGTCGGGTAGACCTAGGTGTGTACGGGTAAACCCCGAATACAGATTATTTTTGTTAAAATTTTCGGACTTTACCCACAAGGCTTGGGTAATACTAGTTATACCCGGGTAAACTTAAGTTTAATCAACCTTCTAACATTACCCGTAACATATACATCTTCAGCCACATCAAGCGTGATATTTGGTCAACTTTTTGTATAAAGTTAGGTACTCTACGTAGGACGCAAACAACATCAAACAGCTTTTTTCTTGTATAAAAATAATTAAAATAAAAAACTGCAAAAGACATCGTGACAAAATGGATAGACAAACAGTAACTTTTCTTAGGAAGACTCCGTCTTTGCCAGTTTTTATTTTCTAATAATAACTTTCAAAGGGCATTTTAATTACTAGTCCAATCAAGTGTCGCATGCAGCGCCTCGAGGCTTCAACGCCAAAATGGCTTAACTCCATTTATCTACCAAGCAAAATCCAACCATAATTTCGTTTTAATAGAGTATAAATCAGCTTGCAAGTGATGTGCAATAGCTCCAGGGTGCATCAATTCTATAACGACTTAACTCCATCAACGTTTCTAGATTAAATCAACCTTATAACAATAGATACAGGGCACTTAATAGCTTGCCGGTAATGTGGTGTCGATCTCGTGACACGAGATAAAGAAAATTGAATTTAATGACGTAAAGTGCAGGGTTTGTTTTAGAACGGGGAGTGTTTAATGGGGCCAAGTCCGCCGGGAGGACGAAATTGATTCAATTTATTCAGAGCCGAGGAAGAGGGATTATTTGTCTACACTTTAGGTAAACTGATGAAAGTATTACCTAGATGTCCTAGATCTTAGCGCTGATTCATGAAATAGCATGTAGGTACTTATAGGTACTTTGCACTACTTAGAACAAATGCAATGTAGAGATTTCTTGTCGGAAATTAAATAAAATTATGTTGCGAAAAACAGGATCCAATGTGTTTCACCATTTTATAAAATTTTGATTATTTTTCACATCCATTCATAAAACGCCCTTTCTTGACACGTGGATATTTATTTTAAATATGAAACAACTAACAGTTAGTTCTAACACAGATAAATAAAAAAGCACACTGCGCTTACATATTTATCTATGCATATACCTACATAGCACAGTAGATATATATATTGTTATTTTGCTTATCCACTTAAAACGGGAACGGACGATTAGTATCGGCGCGCCTTTTAAAAACCCACTTCAATTATATTATTTTAGTCTACTTATGTTTGAAAGGCTTTAATTTTTGCTTGTTTTAAGCCTTTTAAAAAGCATTTCTGTAGCCATTAGGGAATACAGTGTATTTTTTTATTTTTCATTTTAGTGCGTGGCGAATGTGTTGAATAGGTAATGTGCATTTTTACAAATAACTAAGTAAAGCTAAGTGTAAGTGTCTTGTGAAAGCAATCCATTGCCCAATGCCCATGTTGATCTACAGACAGGAAGTGCTCGTCATTACTCGTATCGTGGCTTTAATAAGACGACATCAATTTTGCGGTGCGGGGCGGGGAGGAGGGGGGAGGGTCTTAATAAACAAATGTAGGGGGCCCAGGAAAGACCATAATTTATTGACATTGCATTTTTACACAATTTTATGTTGGGTTTATTTAGACAAGGAGGAAAATCGTGCGAGAAATTTTGTTAGAAACGCCTTTTCATTTTCGAAATACTTACCAGGGGGTTAATGGAAATTATACAGATTTTGTTACAAAAATAACTTCATTTGAGCAATGCTCAGTGATTGAGAAAAGGATCTAAGTATGTATGTTTAACCAACTAGGGAACAAATCAAAATATTTTTTCATAAAAATATTTTGATTTGTGTTTTTTTAAGTAGTCACACTACTATATATAAAATTTTAAACTGAAATATATTATCATACACTAAATAAAAACATCGGTGGACTTGGTCACTTTTTCTTTAGTGTATGATATCTATTTCAATTTATATGTATGTTTAAGTTTATCGTTAAACTTGTCTGATGGTTGAATTTATTATTAGTTGTAATTTCTAAATTATTTGTTATCATCATCGTAAACCACAACGTTGTAAAAGTACAAGACGTATTCAATTACACTATTATCAACTGTTTGTTAGATTTGACACGCGTTTATGGAAAAAGCCAAGGGTATTCAAAATTGTGGGCGAGATGAACATAATCAAATTAAAACAAGATTTTTAAAGTTCTAAAATCCTCTAATGATTAGTGTTATTTATCCACACAATCGTGCTCTGAGATTTTATTTCGTAGCAATGTTTTCAAAGACTGACCTAAATACTAACTGTAAGGTGTATTCTTATTAAAGGGGTGGGCCGCCATTTTGGATTGCGAGGTGTCAAACAATAGACACAGGCACAAAGCCGCGTAATGCGCGGACCGGACATCTGGACGATGTTATGCCGTAGCCAATACATTTTCTGTTGTATTTTGCTGAATTAATGTACGAAACAGAGAAACGTAACATTTAGCAATCGTGGCTTTTAATTATTTGTTGCGTTATTATGAGTTGAAACAAATTGGTAAGTTTTGCATGGGCTTGTCCATCGCGTGTATCAGAGGGAACTGAGGGAAGCTTGATTTATTATGGATGGCGCGGGGCCCACAGATGGGATTTCGAGTTGATCTTTCATTAATAGCCGATTTGCGTAGATTTAACAGTTTAATATTTATAATTACCTATCATGAGTAAACCGGACTGATCCCATTGAGGCCTAGTTTCCCCTCTGGGTCGGAAGGTCAGATGGCAGTCGCTTTCGTAAAAAGTAGTGCCTACGTTAATTCTTGGGATTAGTTGCCAAGCGGACATCAGATTCCTATGAGCCGTGGCAAAATGCCGGGATAGCGCGAGGAAGAAGAAGAATTATAATTACCTGCAAATAAAACACTTGGTAACTTTTGCATGAGCCCATCCATCGCGTGTATCAGAGGGAAGTATGATATATTATGGTACGGCGCAGGGTCCAGGGCTGGGATTTTGAGTGGATCTTTCATAATGGCCGATTTGCGTAGATTTAACCCTTTGTACCCGAGGGAGGTGAGTACGCAGTTAATTCAACTGTTATTTGCTACTTGTATAACAGCAGGACCGTAATTGTCCGACATTAACATCGCAACTTCTTATACTCGGCCCCAATTAGTTCGGATAATCGAGGTTCTAGTGTACCTATTAGTAAATTTTTGACGTGTTCTTTTATTTACTACTACCTATTGATGCTGACTGTACCATGACTTTTTAAAACTTCTTTCTACTTTACTTACTATTTATTGCTATTGTTATTCCCGTTACTAAACAGAATGGCATTCATTTCCGAACTTATTCCAGTAATTAATTAACAACACTTAAAAATTCCAATCCCATCCAGACACTCATTAATTAAAGGCCAAGATGAAGCCATTTGCATTCACAACAGCACATTTTACTTTTCTGAGGATTAGCGAAATTTCCATACGTTGCACCGCCAAGCTATTTTAAACCTAAACCTGGTGAGTTTAAGGTAGGATTCAGGTCATAGAGGATGGCAAAGGGCTCTCGAGTATAAGGACAGCGTAATGAGGGTGGGTAAGATTGGACGCAGACTTCGCAGACTTCTACCTCTAGCAGACTTCGCACAGTTTTAGTAAGACTGCATTCACGAAAACAACTAAGTACTGTGCAGATAGATTGAACTCGTCGCCTTACCAAAGGGGTTGTAAAGCAAAAAACCGTAGCTACTCCATATAGTTTACTGGTTTGACATGTGTCTCTAATGTGCTTAATATATAATATTTATAACATGCATTTTCCATACTTACCCGTAGAACTAATAATTAAATAAGAAACCCGGTAGAGAAGCGCGGGCGGGGCAGGCTTAGGCGAAGATGGCGAAATGACTTTGACACCTTCCGTTACAACTAGCGGGAAGAAGCGCGAAATCGGGAATTATGGAGAACCAGGGGAGAGGCCTTTGCCCAGCAGTGGGACACTCATATAGGCTATTAAAAAACCGAGTGTACTCTAACTCCAAAGCCAGAGGTGTTCCAATTCCGAAAATATAATCAAGATTTGATATTATTATAGGCGCTTAATTGAGACGTGATTTAATTGAACGGTAACTAAATTCATACAATACGTAAGCGCACCACCGCGGGCTATAAGCTCCATCTAGCAGTATTAAGAGATCTGTGATTGGAGAACTATACGCTCTGAGAATTTGAAGAAAAACGTATCTTGAGTATTGAAGGTCGACTCTCGAGTCGAGAGCGAACGAGGGGTTCTTTCGGGTCTTTTACATGCGAAGTTAATGCTCACAAAGGTAACGAAGTGGCTCAATAATACGTTGACAACTTTTTTTACTGCGGTTTATTGTCGATAATTTATATTGTAATATTAATATTGTGTATCAAAGCTGAAGGAGTGTAATTATATTCAAGATAATACGTTTTGTTGTAGTTACATGAAGTTAGGTTTTTTTGGGCTCGCTTTTCATTGTTGTTCAAACATAGTGAAGAATTTAATCAAAAGTTTGCGTTCTTTATAAAATTTAGGTTTGTTTTTAGGTAGTAGGGATATCAATTTGCTTTTCAAAACAATATTCGGTTTTATTATACCATTCTTCAAAACAGGTTTTTAACTATCCATAAAAAAATGTTTGATTATAAGGCCCAGTTGCACCAACCACATTTAACAAACTGATTAACGTCAAACAGCAGTGAAGTATTAAATTTCTCTTAGAAATAAATTTAGTGAACGCTTTAACGGTGACAGACGGTTTGGTGCAACCGACCCTAGTGTCTCAAAAATTTTACATTGGGACGTTATTTAAAGAAAAATCTACAAATATCTATAAAACTCTGTCCAAAAAAAGTTATTAATTTAGATGACAAATTCTTGAGGATGGATCCTTTTCGCTAAACCACGCCCAAATGTTTAATTTTAAAAAGAAGCTTTTTATAAAAGCACGTACAAATCGTCGTCTATTTGGTCGCCTGTTCGTACCGCGTGAGTTATTGTTATTTTATTCATGTGTTCGAAGCTCACAGGTAATTTGGAACAGGGATCGAAACGCAATACCTTTTGATTGCAGTGCGATAACACCGAGAGCGGTATTCCAACTTTAACAATCAGATCTTAATTTGACATTGATCTCAGTTCATCTCACTCGCTCGATGTAATTTAAATAAGCAAGCGCTTGCACTGACATTGTGTTTTGTTGTAACAATCGCCAAACTATACATATAAAGCACACAATTATGTAATCTAAGTAATAACAATCCTCGAGCCTGTTACGAATATTATAATATTATATCTACAAGAACAATATGTTACAATTAAGTTCATTAGCATATCGTAAAGGTTCCGAGTGAACATTAAGTGCCCGAATGTTAATACTAGCGGCTTCAATAACTTTAGCAGTAGAGAACAGACCTACCAATATAGTTACCAACGAGTATTGATAATAGAAGAGGTGTAAAGTCTAGGAAAAAATCGTGCTTAGTATTTGACAGCTAATATTGATTACGCTGTGTGAGTGTGACCTAAGGATCTACTATGTACGAGATTGCCTGTCAAATATCACAAGTGAGATTGAAATCGGAACGATGTCAAGAGTCATTGGAAATATTGAATTCAGAAATAATTTGTGATTGCGTAAATTATATACCAAGTATATTCCAAGATTTCCAAGATATAACCGCCCACCGTATCTACTGAACACAGCTTCTCGTATTAATTTATTTTTCGATGTAGCGCGGTCTAAATCACGAGTCCTTGCGAAATCAGAATTATTAGAATATAATACAAGTAACTTATCAACACAATGGGTGTCCAACCACGTGGAGTGCCTCAAAACCAACAAAAGCACTTCGAACCTTGAACAATAATCCCACGCCACGTTCAAAGTATTTATTTTATATGCCTCTGTGTCCTATAAGGAAAATCGGAACTCTGACATCCATTTATCGATGTTTCCCCTTGTAAAGCTTTCGTTTTCAATAGTGTTCGTGCAAATAAATAGAGCTACTTAATCAAAGGATATGAAATACCTGGCAGTTTACAGATTTATTATAGTCATCTAGTGCAAGCCCACAATTTGAAAATTGCTGGTAAAGGATAAGTACTGTATTTCATTAAAAACAAAGACTCATTAGATTTACAAGAATTCTAAAACAAATTCGTGCTGCGAATTTGAAAAAGATTTCGCTGTGCGCGTCCATATATACGATAACTATAATTGTTATAAAATTTTACTTATAACAGTTATAGCAACTCAGCTACCTCGAAACATATGGCGCCGTGTAGCACTATTTATTTCTGATAACAGATTTTTATGAAACATATCTGTAAAGAAAATAAATATCTGACTGCGGATTACTCCAGATGCCAAATAAAAGACATTGGTAACCTATCAAGATATTGGTAACATATTTATTTCCAGATTTAGATCAGCTTAGAAGCCTATCCAAGTATCCACCCACAAGAAAACATTGGCAAATGGATTAACCGGTGATTGGATAAGTTCAGAACAAAGCCGCAAGACTGATATAGATGACAGAGGATCGAGTGATAACAGCCTGCTTACTTCACACTCTGATAACGATACAGCTTTTTTGCGATATATAAAACGGATTTATATTTAAAAACATATACACAGAGTGAAATTTTGCCACTAAACTAAACTTAAAAAACTAAAATGTTGTCTGTAGCCCATACGAAGCCATATAATAATTAACTCTATTGATAACTATTAAACTTTAATGCAGTAAAGGGTTAAGATACATCAACGCCCGTTACTCATTATATTTCTATAATGTTACTCTAGGCGACTCTACTTGTTGAATTATATCCCACGTTTTACAAAGTTTAAAGAGAAGTAGGTACCAAAGAAAGAAAAAAGTTGGTTAATGAACATAATGTTTTAAAGACTTGACAGTTTAACTAATAATTTAGGTAGGTATATAAATCGTGAGATCTTTTTCACGAAGAACAGCTTCAAATGTCGTGTGACCGTGAAACTAGCCACACGACTAAAAACTTGGTACCTAGCCGCACAGACTTCTCGTTTTAGTTACACACTTACACTATTTATTGGATTTGATGAGGCTTAATTTAAGTAACTATTACCCTTTAACGACCCAATTCCAATATTATCCATAATTCAAGCCTCATCGCCACTTCCTAACCCGTTAGGGTAAGTGCTGAAAATTCTACATAAGACATAAAAACGAAAAAATAATAATAAGGGAATAAGAAGTTGACGTGCAGTTGGCGTGCAGTTCCCATACAAACTGCAGTCGAGTTGCAGTCCGTCTGTATCGGCCCTTAGATATACGATAACGCGGTAATCTCTTAAATTCTACATACGATTTACTGACTTCCTCTCGCTGAACACTTCCATTTCCTATTAATAAAGAAGAGTGACTGACCTTTGCCATGGAGCTGTTGCCGGTTCTCGGTGCCCTTGAGACTCTCCGCAGTATGAAGCAGCTCGTCCAGCTGCGGTTTCTTCTGTTCCAGCTCGCGCAGCACGCCCTGCCAACATATATACACGTTACTTCAACTACACACAGCACAAGATTTATGATACGTCATGCGGCGGCTGACGGGACTTTAACTCGGTAAGACCCAGGGCATTTTCATTCATTTGAATTTAGAAGTTTCTTAATTATATAAAAGTTCAAAACTCGAATTGAATTTGTACTTGTATGTGTGTCAAGACGTGTTTGATGTATGAACAGAGGGGAGGAATCATCCTTTTGGTATTGGTACCCATAATTCATATACAAACTTCCCGTCATGCCTCCTTGCAAAATTTTTACAAAGCCCTCTTACGTGCTATAATTTATCTAAGAGCTATCGCTGGCACTGACATAACCTTTACCAAAAACCTCACTCAAATTGGCTATGAGTTTTTGGAGATAATAATAACATTCAGACGTAAGTACAAACACCTTCCTAAATGCATATAAGATGAGGTATCTGTTCTATCAGGGGCAGTCAGGTTTAAAACATATTGACGTAGGTAGCCATTTGTAAATGTCTGAATGTCTCAAAAGA
Organism: Cydia splendana; assembly: GCF_910591565.1. NCBI lineage: Eukaryota > Metazoa > Arthropoda > Insecta > Lepidoptera > Tortricidae > Cydia > Cydia splendana. Next base: position 514,463 of record NC_085960.1, on the reverse strand, counting down.
TTATGACATTAATTCCATCGATGTCAACGTATAAATTGACAAGCCCAAATTTTAATGACAAATCGTCGATGAAAACCGCTCGAAACTTTCTCACTTCGCATCGTTGAACAACGAATCATTACAAAAACCCCCGAGAAGCACTCACGGTTAGCGCTCCACTGATTTTCAATAAAAGTTCCACAACTCATTTGTAGTTCTTCCAGTTTCGTCCTAAAATATCCCCATTGTTCGGGATTCCTCGAAACCCCTGACTTGAAGACTTGCAAAAGTACTCTAAATATACTCGAGCATCTAAATTATTTTATAGCAACTCGGAGCATTTTGCGGCCACTTTTTACGACTTGTTTTCAGCAATAAAGCTGTTTTACAAATGTCGGAAACATCAAAATTGATATACTTTTTTATGCACGCAACTAAATTGCAGTTTTCATGCGGTTTTATTTAGGGCGGTTTTTAAACTTAACGGATATTTACAACTAACTTTGCAAGTTTGTAAATATTTGGAAAAAAAATCCGGTCAGTCATAGTAGTAATAAAATTAGTAGTTAGGTACTTTACTTAGTTTGGGGTAAGATTTCTTAAATAATGCATCCTAAATAGTGATGTGCCGTTCCCGGGAAATTTCCCTAGGTGGGAGTTTTCCCGGATACGTTCCCGGGAAATTTCCCATATGAAGGGAAAGTAGGGGAATTTCGAAATTGCGCATAGATATACTATTTTATTATCAGAAATTCAGTCAACACTTAGCATCTTAAACTTTTTTCAAAAACATTATAAACTGTATCTCATCCGCCTACGTAAATTCCCTATACTCCCGGGAAATTTCCCATTCTTCCCGGGAAGTTTCCCATTCTTCCTGGGAATTTTCCCATAGTTGCTGGGAATGATTCCCCGGCCAAAATATTTCTTTTTTTACAATAATACGCCATTATTCAACAAAATCTATACAAATCATCACAGTTTAATCAGGGTGAAAATAAGTTAGGTACTAAAAAGAATAGTGGAGTTCTGTAAGCTTTTTACCAAGAAACTCTTCTATATACGAGTGTTAAGGACGTGTTCTTGTGAATGTTTTTGCATTACATTATCAAAATATCCAATAAAAAAAACTGTAGCCATAATTTTTTGGAGATTAAAAAACAATTGTATCTATTTGTATGGAGAAAATTTCGAAATGGTCATTTTCGTTAAAATTTCGAATTCAAGTACATCGGAGGCTTAAAGTGATGCCATATTTTTTTTTAAACATCCAAAGTGGCGAATGTTGTAAGCAAATCCACTTTCCAAGTTTTTTTTTAGGAAGCCACTTTGCATATAACGGTTTTCGGCTACTTTAATTTACTAAACGCAGTTACTTGTCGTTATAGCTTGCTTTCATTAAAATTGTAATACACTTAATCTGTTTCAATATTCCCCTGTTTGGGGAAAATTACCGGTAACACCGGGAAATTTCCCAGGAATTTCCCATATGGGAATATTCCTTGATCCCGGGAAATTCCCACGGCACATCACTAATCCTAACTTAAGTGTCCCTGGCTTATTATTTTTTCCTCTTTATTTGTATTGTAATATTTCAACTGATATGAGGTGATGATAAGTGGAGATGAGAGGAGACGTGCGATAATCAACCGATAGCATTGGTTGTAATCCAGCGGAACGGAGAAAAGATGTGGATTACAACCAATACTATTGGTTGGTTGGTTACGCTGGATTACAACCAATAGTATTGGTTGTAATCCAGCGGAACGGAGAAAAGATGTGGATTACAACCAATACTATTGGTTGGTTGGTTACGCTGGATTACAACCAATAGTATTGGTTGTAATCCAGCGGAACGGAGAAAAGATGTGGATTACAACCAATACTATTGGTTGGTTGGTTACGCTGGATTACAACCAATAGTATTGGTTGTAATCCAGCGGAGCGGAGAAAAGATGTGGATTACAACCAGTATTGGTTGATTCCTGCACCACTCCTTTCATCTCTGTACATCTCGTGCTCAGTAGAATGGCAGTCTTACGATCACAGCACAATACATAATTATCAATACGATTCGATGGCTTGATGCTCCATACGGCTGACATAGTCAACTAATAGTTCAAGTACAAAAGAGGCCAGACTGGCAGAATATCACCCAAGCCTCGCTTAGCTGCGGACGGGCATGCACTTGCTAACTGGCACCCGGCGATTAAGAGTAGGTCGGGAGAGACCGACAGCGAAATCAATCCGATTTGCTGGGGCGACCCCGATATTCGAGAACTAAACCTTTTAACGGACGGTTTGAATATACATTATTCCCACCACACTTGAAACTTTATTTTTTATTCAGTTCAAAACGTATTAATTTATGAATTTAGTGACGTAAATTTTAGCTATTATTGCAGCCACTGTATCTACTGAGGTTGGTAGTTAAAAGAGTCATGTTATCAAATATAATAAATCTGAACCTGTGAATTGTGAAACTAGGTGAATCTCCATGACTTCACTATGATGAAAATTTTCCAAAAAATGAATCTACAAAAAATCTATATCTATCTATCTATATAATACCTTTAAACAACAAATTCTTGTTTATTTATTTATATATATATTTCGGGGATCTCGGAAACGGCTCTAACGATTTAGATGAAGTTTGCTATATGGGGGTTTTCGGGGGCGATAAATCGATCTAGCTAGGTCTTATCTCTGGGAAAACGCGCATTTTTTAGTTTTTATATGTTTTCCGAGCAAAGCTCGGTCTCCCAGTTATTTATACATAGAACCTGCTCACAAAATTTCACGAGTACCTACCGGTTGAGAAATGCGAGCTACAACCGGATATATGAAAGCATTTTTGTCCAAGCTGACGGAAACGGAGACGCATTGCTTTGGGCTAGCTCGGTCAATTATAAATTTGCTAATATCAATAGTAGCACTGTAGCTTCACTAAAGTTGTCAAACATTAGCTACCTCACCGGTAGACTATTTCAGTTTTAATTGAATCGTCAGCCCGCTGGTGGCGCCACCTGGCGGGCCTTAATTAAATTAGTTACGAATTGACGCGCGCACATTATCGGCTGGCTTATTAGCAAAGTTGTGTCTGTTAAAGTCCGTACAATACCTAGGTAATTGCTAGTTTCTACTTGTCTAATAGCAGGCTTGTACTAAATAAAACAAAAATATTATTTTGCTACACTGAGAGAAAAAACTAACAAAAACACACTTAGAATTACAAAAATAAAACTTAATCCGGGGACAAGGAGAGTCAACTAATAGGAACAAATTGACTTTTGCAATTTCCATTTAGTAGGAAATACAACTTCTATATTTGTAATTTGAAGTATGCTAGAGTAATTTCAGAAATTTGGTTTTGTTATTCCGAGAGGTGCTTTAGCAATATCGGAGGTGATGACGTCATGGGTGAAAACTAACCGTTTTGTAATTCTAAGCGTGCTTTAGCAATATCGGAGACGATAACGTCATAGGTTTTACTAAACTGTACTGCGATTCCAAGCTAGCTGTTGTTATTCTAGAGATAATGACGTCACAGGCAAAAACTAAACTGTTTGCAATTCCTCCGCCCCTAGCAAACGGGCGCCGCGAGAGCATGTCGCGCGCGTGGTAGCTACCCGTCTCTATTATTTCTGTCTGTATGAATAAAAAAGCATTTGGTAGTATATCTCTGTACTAAAGAGGCACTATAAAAGCCTGTCGAGATATTCTACCCATTCCTTTCTTATTCATACAGTCAGAAAGAGACTAGTAGTTATTACGCGCGCAACATGCTCTCGCGGCGCACCTGTGCTAGGGAGGTTGGAATTGCAAACAGTTTAGATTTACCTTTGATGTCATTATCACTAGAATAACAACAGCTAGCTCGAAGTTGCAGAACAATATATTCCTGTAGACCCCAACTACACAGTAGGTCGCGGGTTAATATGTCCATGGCCCACAATATATCCTAAATTTATTATTTAACTTAAGTATGTTTTAAACAAAGAAGACACGAGACAAGCCCGCCCGACATCCGACACAATACTAACTCTAACCAAATGAACGTAGCAAGTAGCTGTGTTGGTATTACAAAACTCGTTTAGTGATTGGTACAACAATGAACATAAACCCAACAAGTCTATCTACTAAATACCAGTAAACTTTGTAATGTCGCTATAGTAACAACTGAATTGTTATTTTAAATGGGGTAGGTAATGTTATTCCCGCGAACTCGTTTTTTAGATATTACAAAACTATGTAAGTGAGACATTTACTAAAATCATAACTTGAAATCACAGATGCTTTTTTCCAAAAATCACAAACTTTACTAGTAAAAATCGGAGAATTTTAGTAGTAATAAAAATGGATTGTAACAAATACTGAACTTTGTTTAATGCTCCATTTACTAAAGTCTGTTTGCTGAAATTAGATTTAGTATTACTGAGCTGTTTGTAGAAATAAATAAATTTTACAGAAATAGTGAAACTTCCATGATTACTACTAAAACTTCATTTTTTCCCCCAGTACAGAACTGTTTATTAATTCCTGGTGGTGATTTTTCTCTCAGTGTAATCTGCGAAATGGTAACGTGTTAGTCAATCAGTGTTATGCAATCGATGTTAACATCCTCCCTCCTACCGCGAAATTAATACGCAAATAAATATAACAAACTAACACCAAAAGTACAAAACTCGCCACGTGTTTCGCCTCTCTACGAGGCATGATCACGACATGCTAGAGATGATGACGGTTTGGCGTCCGGCAACGAAGCCTGGCTTCTAGTATTTATTACAAAACTAGCTTACTAAGTCCTAGTAGTAGTATAACTTCATATTTAAAGGGTTGATTCGTGATAAAAATTATCCTGTCTTTTTGCCAAACTCAAACTTTTTTCATACCAAACGCTAATTGTCTAAATCGGCCCAGAGCTTTAAGCGTGAAGAGGTAACAGACAAGCAGCGTTACTTTTGTGCATTTACATAATTATAATATTAGATATTGTAAAAAGTGACATTTTTTAAACCAGAAACGTCACTTTTGACACTGACAGATCATCATCATCATCATTGGCCACAGCATCTTTGTAGATGATAGTTGCAGCGACTAAAGAAGGTATTTTGAGGAGGTATTCTACAGTCAACATCGACTGCGACAAATTCAGATCAAACTCATAACCTGTTATTACAATCAGAATACGCCTCTACCTATTTACTATAAGTTTCTAGTATATCATTATATACCCAAATACCTTGTACCAAATATGTTTCCACATCAAACAGTTCCAATAGTTTAGTTAGGCACATTAAGTTATTAGCATTACTAATGAGGCCATGGAAGTTCGCATCCAACTCCGTTAGTTTGGGGTCCAAACAAACACACATACAATATTCAGGACATTACCTATTCAGAGGCCGGCCCGGCAGGCGACAGCTTTTTACTTTTATACAACCACAGTTGATACAGGGAAACTGCGGTAGAAACTATTATATACTTTTTATACAAACAACTAGTATCTTATGCCCGCGTGTAGTCGTCTGCGTAGGATTATGATGATAATGATTCATTAAAACTTTCCTTTATCCTGGGTCCTCAACGTATTTCCAATTCCATATCAAATTCCATCGTAATAGGTTCAGCGGTTTAAGCATGAAGAGGTAACATAGAGAAATATTTCCTTTCGCGTTTATAATAGTGTTTAATAGGGGCATCGGTACCATTTTGATCAAATTAAGAGCCCATCAACGTGCACACTAGCGCCACTGCTAAATAATCGTGATTATTTAAATTTAACGAAAGATATTTAAAAAAGGGGGCCGCCACGTACTGTAATTTGTATTTAAGTACCTTTTGAATACATCAAACTAGTTTTTATGTTGCTGGATTCGTCGATCTATGAACTCAGAACAAAAACGGCCGTTTAACTTTGGACGCATACGAGGCGGGACGCGGGATGATCCATGTGTTGCTGCGCTTCCGACGGCAGATTACGATGTCAATTACCTTAGATTAATCCACGGCGTAATAAGTAATGTCTCGGATGTATGAATAATAATAAAGCAATAAATAAGAAAACTCACGGAACAGGTTATTCGAAGAATAATATAAATAGGACCGAAACGACTGGTAACGAGAAATGCTTTCATCTTTTCGTGAAAATTAGTAATGATCACAAATAAGTAGGTCATTTATGAAAGCGAAATCTTATGTACCTATAATAGCGTGACCACTGAAGATATTAAAGTTAATTTTAGATCATAGTTGAGAACTTTTCGTCTAGTAGGGTGGTTTTACGATTTCGAATAAAATAGGCTCTCATTTTTATCGCTTTGTAGTATGACGAAAAGTTTGTGATATTTACACTGAATTAATTCCTTTTCAGGAATCCCAGGTTTCAAATTTAGTCTCAAAAAGAAGGTTGTACGCGAAGACAAAAGGCGCGTCAATATTTCCAATTACAGTTCCCATCGTCACTAATACTTTAACAAATGAATATCAGGAGACATCGCAAATTGTGCAAATTCTGTCTAATTGTACGCACCTGCTTTCCAATTATACCGAACCTGCGGCCGCCGCCCGAACTCTAAAATCTCCACTCGACTGTGTTCCCGTCTTATAGAACATGACCTCAAACTCTATAATAACGGCAGATAATCATAGAATACTTATACTGGTCTGCGTGACATATTTTCGATAGGCGTTGTGAATCTTCAGTTTTTATTGATCTCCCGGAACACATACAATAAAAACCATCTTTAGAAGACCTTCCATCGCTCCCTTTACTACGACCATTATAAGGAAATGTAAGGCTGTTGGTTGGAAGGTGAAAGGTCTGTGTATAACGGCGATCCCTGGGCAGGTAACTCTTGCAATTTTTATGTGGACCGGGATGTTTTGTCTTAATAATTCTCGGGTATTTTTGTAATTTTACGCTTTTTGATTGGCTGTTCATGTGGAATTTATACAGGTATCGAGGCGGATTCAGTCTGTAAACGTTTGATATGACACGTTTTTTGTCATCGGCCATCTTTGTATTTACATAGGCACAGTTGGCCAAATTCCTCAGTTACCATTTAACTCGTCCGATAACTATTCCAACGAATCAAGTTATAATAATTAAGTTAGTTAAGTTATGAGACTCGTGTGTATTATCAATTGAATAAATCCTATCCGTCTGTTTAACTGGGGACTGAAAAATTGGCTCTTAACCAATATTGTTAACATGCTTATTTTCTTGAAAATTTGTTGTTAGTAAAACGTGTGCGTGCGTGAGTGAGACGGAAAATGTGGACTTTTTCATTTAGAAAAATTATACTTATGTAGTCATGTTGAGATATTGATTTATTTATTAACATATTCCGAGATTTGAAAGAGTTTTAAAGCAGTAAATTACAAATTTAAACATACCCCCGATTTGTAGGCGTTCATTCAACGATAACCACTTATTACTATTCCAGGACCGCGCGCTTATTTGCAACCGACCTGTTTAGAAAAATAAGTTTAGCAACAGGGTCTTGACTTCAGTGAAAGATTACCGGAAGCCACTATTTATGTCTTTACAGATAAAAAGCCCGACGTCAGCGGGAGGAAATATTGCTTCTCGAGAATACAGGGACTTAAGAGGAAAATTGCCCAGTTTTCCGTTCGTACAAAGATTAATTTTCAGGCGCATTTGTTGTTTTTTTTCTTCCCACATGGAGATATGGTCTATAATGTTTGGCAAATTTATCAAGTTTAGCTTTAAATTAATGGTTGAGATTAGATGCATAGTTTTTATATGTATAGGTAATTAGGTAGGTAAGAGTAAAGCTTTTATAAACGTATTCTGGACTAAAATAAATGTCATATACTAAGAAAGAGTGACCAAGGCCTCCAGAACCCCAGGCTGGAATCGAACCAGCGTGTCCTCTGCTGCTATCGCGGCAGGTGCCTGTGCCATTTCTTTTCTGAAAATAATTTAATTTGTTCTAATACTTCTAACGTATTCTCTAGACCCAATAAGGCATGACAAAAAAATAAGGAATGAGAGGAATGGAAATGATATGTAAAAAATTATAAAAGCAATTTATTTGAACAAATATTCAATTAGAAATGCTGTTAAGGAAGGACCCGTCAAAAAAGAGACAGTTTTTAATTTTATTCATAGAACGTTTCCTCTTAATTCCAACGAGTCCATGCAATACTGGAACTGAATTCCAACAAGTTCCGGGAACGTTTTCATTACGAGTTCTGGATGTATCGGCGACGTTGCGGACTGGACGACTGATTTGCGGACACGAGATACATTTCTCATTGCGTGTACCTAGTCTAGTGTAGCCGCTTTAGAATTATTGAATCTATTAACTCAAAAGGTTTGATATATATAGATTGGATCTCGTTCTTACTTATAAGTTGGTTTAGTAGATGGATACAATAAATAAAATGTTACTTAATCTTAGCAAATTTTTCTTACATATTTTAAGTGTTAGTTTTTCAATTACAAAGTCTGATCTACCAAAATGTGCTGATAATTTTTACTTCAAAAGGGAGATTGTGCCTAACTATTTTGAGTTTTTTTAATAATTTCTCATTAGAAAACGTCTTCTTACGCCAACGCAAATGTGTGGGTTTATTATATAAAATAATAAAGTTCATTTTTAATTATACTACTGAAGACGAAACCGATAGGCGTATTATACACTACCTACTTGAACTGTTAGATATAAATAAGAAGTAAGAGGTACTAGTAGTAATCTAGATTTTTCTCAAACATTAATACCTACTGCAGAGGCCAAGAGTAAGCTTTACAAGGCTTCGCTGCCGCTTCGGAAAATACATCTGAAGATAGAAATGCCGCTCGCCCGTTGAGCTGACTCGATGTTACAAGTATCGGTAGGTAACTGTAGGAACAGGTAAACATAACTATCGTATAGTCATATATAAATGAAGGTTGCTAAGGGAGATTGCACACGGCGACTTTTTGCAGCGATTCAGTAGCGAATAGTAGCGATGCAGTCGCAAAAAGACTGCGCTACAGTCGCGATGCTGGCGCTGTTCATATAGTTACCCTCACACACGTAAACACGATTCTGCTTCGATACTACCGTGATACATACAGCATTGCTATAGCAATTCAGCCGCAATTACACACACGATACAGTCGCGTGTTTGACGGGCCAAGAGTTTTAGTTTTAGTTGTGTGATCTGATTCCGATAAGATACTGATGTGTCAGTGTCAAAATTATATTTCTTCAACCAAAACGTGACCAGCCCGTGAGCCTGCACAGCTACAAATAGATTGTTACCTTAAACATTGGTATGGGCAAAGAGGATAGATAGTATAGAGGGCTATTGCCATAGTAAATTTTGTAGTCACGATACATTTACTGCCATCTATCGACACACGATTAAAACTTAAAATAAAATTGAAAATGTATAAATTAATCAAAATATGTATACGGATAAATGATTTTTAATTTTTATTGTTCCATACTGACCCATTTTCTTTCACTGATACGTGTTCAAATTGTTAAATATCAAACGGTGTCGTCAACGCCATCTAGCCGAGAATAGGCCAAAGGTATGGCGCCATCTATTCGAGAATGACTTTTTCTTGAATTCCGAGGCACGTTTTTTTCTTAGACTTTATTTATCTTATGCGGAGTTACATATATCTTTGGTATGGGTAATACGTTACTCACGGACTACTTAGTGTAAAGCGTTCAATTGTAGACATTTCACTACATTGCTTGTACTGAGCCCTGAGCCTAGTTATCAAGAAGTACAATACAACGGCCCATTAATGGTGGAAGCAAAGCTCCTTAAGTCTGCGACCAAGAGGCAAACTTCTCAGTCTTGGAAACGGAAAAGGTATTACGAATGGGTGGGTTTCTGCAGAAAATAGTTATTAGAGAAATGAGTACTTACGACTTAAACAAGGCTATTACAATTTTAAAATTGGTACCCTACCCTAGTGGGTATTTAGGATGTGAATTCTAGGGTATCGAGTTGTTGACAACCCGGCAATAGAGATATTAAGGGGTATTGAGGAATATCAGAGTATTGTATTGACATAAAATTTCAATACAATAATTTCGAATGCCTTTTATCATTTGAAGACCTGATTGTTATAGTCCGCGCAGCGAACTCTGCAACGACTTGAACAGAACAAAGTGAGGGAGTGTCATTTACGTTATTACAAACGTTATATTTTCATGGAAATTTGAGATGTAATAATGATATTGCTACACTTTGTCATCGCAAATGCCATTCAGAGTTAGCTAGGTCCGACCCTATATTGAACGATTGTGTCATTTGATCCGCATGTAATCTTATGGGATTCTATCTTTTACGTTTCCTTAAAAGTAATCGATGCAAACATATTAGGCAGTCAAAACAATATCATCTGATACGATTAGACTCATCATATCAGCCTTTTGTCGCCCACTGCTGAGCATGGGCCTCTCTCCGAGTACGCCACTTATCCCGGTCCCGAGCCAATCTCATCCAGAAGCGGCCCGCAATCTTCCGAATGTCGTCCACCCAACGAGCCAACGGAAGGACGATCAGACTAATCGCCATAAAGTCGGTTTTACAAACATAGTTACAAGTGTTAATGAAAAGGTAATAGAAATTGATGTTGGCTGAGGATGAGCCTATAAGTATTAGAAAAAGATTAGAAAGGGCAAACTAAGGAAAAGGTAGATGGGAACTGCGTGAGTGATTGAACTGTGTGAGAGACAATATAAAAAGGAAGTGAATGATGAGATGACGGGTGACAGAGAAGCGTGGAAGAAAAACAATATTTGTGTTGTATGTTGTGCCTGTGCTGTTAAAGAAATCCACTGACTCTTCGCTCGAAGCATTCCAATAAGAAAAGTCGATGTAATCGAGCTACATGTACCAACATCCCCACGTCCGACTACCACGAGTGACGTGGCGCGACTGACCATGCCATGCCACACCACGTGCCACCGTGCGGCGTGCCGGCCGGGCCCGTTGCCTAGCAACCGACCCTTGCCGGCCGCGGCGCATGCGCCCAGCTGACAGCATGATTAGGGAAGTGGTAGTGTCGATATAGTCGTTGATATCGATATCGAGAGGTATCAAGGTGTTGAGGTATGGGGCATTAATAGCAATGGGTATAAATACACTGTAACGGCTCGATTCGGAAAATGAATTAGATTTCTACTAGACTTCAACAAGTTACGATACGGATAATTTAAAGATATTTGTAAGATAGATATGTCAAATTTGACGTTTCCGCGAGTCTGGAGGTCCTCTTGAACGATTTCGACAAGTTATGACTTAGATATCCAAGTCACATCTAGTCGATATCTAATGTAGATCTAGTTGATCTCTAAATCGTCTCAAGATCTTGTGATTATCTCGAAATCCGAATAGGCCTGTAAGTCTTGATGTAAGATATTGGTAAAAAAATACAATTATCATTTATTAGTGAAGCGCTGGTGGCCTAGCAGTAAAAACGTGCGACTTTCAATCCGGAGGTCGCGGGTTGATAGCCCGGCTCGTACCAATGAGTGTTTCGGAACTCATGTACGAAATATCATTTGATATTTACCAGTTGCTTTTCAGTGAAGGAAAACATCGTGAGGAAACCGGACTAATCCCAATAATGCCTAGTTTCCCCTCTGGGTTGGAAGGTCAGATGGCAGGCACTTTCTTAAAAACTAGTGCCTTCGTCAATTCTTGGGATTTGTTGTCAAGCGGACCCTAGGCTCCCATGAGCCGTGGCAAAACGCCAGGATAAAGGGAGGAAGAAGAAGACAATTATCTTTTACTACTTAATAGAAATAAAATAAAAGCGTGACCAGCAGGTAAAGTCAGTGATACAAAATCCTTGTGACGCCTAGAGTTTTAGGAAAAATGCAAAAATCAGGTAAACCTCGAAGGCATTTTACATGTTCACATGGAAAACTTTCATCGGAAAAACTGCACGTTTTTATGCAGTCAATTCAAATAGACTGTCATATACTTTTCAAAATTAGTTAAGAACATTGTGATTCTCCATCTCTATGCTCTCTCTAGTGATAATAACTCATTAACAAACTTGTTTAGGTCCCTCTTATTGTTGTTAATTGTACGTAGGTATGTTACGTTTTGGACATGAAGTTGACTGAGTAGGTTTCAAAAGTTGAGATTTTTGGTAGAGTTCTCATTTTCTGAGTAATATTTTTACATAAGCGAACGCTCACTTACCAGGCTTCATTTTATTTTATTAAAATGGCAAGTCGAAGTGCGATAGTAATTAACAGGAAGTTATCAATTTTATCGACTCACGCCCATCTCTATCTTCCGCGCATGCGGTGTAACGCCACCGAGCCTATAAAAGCTTTTGTGAGGGTTGTGACATGCCATCGGCAGTCTAGGTACTAGACAGGTGTGACGTATTTTAGGAGGCGAGTGGAACGAATGATGAATGAACCTATACAATAAAAAAAAAAGTAAAATGGCACTGACAGTTTCATGTACACAAATCTCTACTAGTAGGTATTACAAATGCGAAAGTAACTCTGTCTATCTGTTTGTCTGTTGCTGAACCGATATAGATGATTTGGTACAGAAATACTTTGAGTCCCAAGAAAGGACATAGAATAGTTTATATCGATCATCATCATCATCCTCATCATTACCTATCCCATGCAGACGAAGTCGCGGGCAGTAGCTAGTGATAGGAGTATATATATTGTGCGCGTGGCTTCCACATGGTTCAGTCTGTTTTACATCAATTTTGAATTTCACAAAAGAAATTGGAGTCTGTTCAAATTTAGCCTACTCCACACTTACCTCAAAAATAATTATTTCACAAAATTTATTTCAGCGCCATCTACAAAACTTTTCGTGAACCGAGAAAAGTGACAATGCAGCTAGAAACTGTCGGCTCCTTACGTCCAATCAGATATCCGTAGTTCACAAACTCGACGCAACATTTTATATTTAGGAAATGTATTTTATCAATGGCCAAACCACGTGGCAGGGTTAGGATGTCAAGAGGATGTTTTATATTCGCTGCTGTTCCTTCGCTGAACGTTCAAACAATTTTATTCCAGTTGTAAAATATTTTGACGTGATAACGTCTTATAAATCGATGAACACCGGTAGCATGCACGAAAAAGTGTCACGTTGTGGACGGACCTCCATGGTAACGTTGTGGACAAATCTCCATGGTAACGTTACGTAATGTAATGGTAATGTTTTCTTATGACGTTATCACGCAAAATTATCGTCCGTAAACCGACTTTACAGACAACCATATTTTTTTTTATGCAATTAAGTTCTTAAATTTTTCTTTAGATATTGTTTATGATATCTTATTCTCTTTAGATATTCGGCTCGACTTGGAAAATTAATTAGATTTCTACTAGACTTCAACAAGTTACGATACGGATAATTTAAAGATATTTGTAAGATAGATATGTCGAATTTGACGTTACCGCGATTCTGGAGGTCCTCTTGAACGATTTCGACAAGTTATGACTTAGATATCCAAGTCACATCTAGTCGATATCTAATGTAGATCTAGTTGATCTCTAATAATAATAATAATGTACCCCTTACATTTTTTATTTTAAAGTGTCAAAAGGGCTTCTACGTGTTGGCTTCGGCTCCGCGCACGCCTCCCAAAGGTCCGGAACACCATTGTTCCGTGATGGGAAAGACATATAATAATAATAATAATTCAGCCTATATACGTCCCACTGCTGGGCTGCACAGGCCTCCTCTCATGCGCGAGTTGATCTCTAAATCGTCTCAAAATCTTGTGATTATCTCGAAATCCGAATAGGCCTGATTGACTCTGTATTGTTTATCGATAATTTTCATATTCTTTCGGCGTGGCCTGCCCTAACGAACCATACCAAGTTTTTCTGACTAACTAAGTACAAGATTTACAAGTAAATAGTAAATAAACAGATAGTACAGACAGATATCAGCAAACATACCCCACAAAGTTCATAATATATTTGTCTACATTAGCGCGTAATACTACCCGATCAGCTGATTGACTTACTCCAGCAAACTCCTATCACGTTCCACGAAGAACTTACAATATAAACCTTATATGCACGACTATGAGTCCTGTTTAAATTAGCAAGTTCATTTAAAATATGATCTTTACAATAATAATAACTTTAAATATTGGGACGGAATGACTTTCGCAAGGCAGTATTACCTCAAATATGGATAACGAATTATAAACCGTATTCCTAAGATGTAGAGTATATTTTAGATTGAAATGTTTAGTTAAAACAGAGAATAATGAAAGTGTGTAATAGTTAAATATTGGGAATATCGGGATGAAAGGGGTATTGATATTGACTTATTGCTGCGATGAACAAACAGACAAATATTGAATATACACGAAACTGATATCGGAGTTGATCGAGTGCCTATCGTATTTACTGTACCACCGGCCGCTGTTAACGGACTTTGAACCTAATGTGAAGGACATACGGTCCATAGATGATCAGTTAAATGTTAGTATACAAATATGCATGTATAGCCCAAGTATTTAATCCTTCGAGCTCCAATAGGCCTTGTACAAATTAAACTTTAAAAATGTAACGTTTTTTAAGTTAACTTTTTAATTAAATTAATCTATGATACAATTACTGTAGTTAAATCAAACTGCACCTTCAGTTTAATGTACCTATTTTAATATGAATCCAGTTTTCCATAATTGGAATCAATCGCAGAGTCTCGTTAACCCTATAAGGGCAACCCTTATAGTATTTCATATCAATTAGTGCATCCCAACTGTCCCAAGTGGTCGCGGGGAATCTAACTCATTAACCGGAGGTGTTTGTACTTCATCGAGCATCCATCGGTCCTAACAGCTAGAGATATTATACACGTGCAGATGTTTACCTACGACAAATCTATCTCTCAGAACAATCTGTCATCGTATGGCGGTAATTAGGCACACATGTTTGCTGGCAGAACTCCGGCAGAACTTCAATGAAAAATTATTTTTAATTTAAAAGAGAGATGTATTTGCTTTGTAAAAACATATTTTTGACAGTCTGTATAGATTCTAATTTCACTGAATATTCTTTTTGTATTGTGGGCTGCTAGAGTAACCACTAAACATATTGTATTGTGGGCTGCTAGAGTAACCACTGAACATATTGTATTGTGGGCTGCTAGAGTAACCACTGAACATATTGTATTGTGGGCTGCTAGAGTAACCACTGAACATATTATATTGTGGGCTGCTAGAGTAACCTCTGAACATATTGTATTTTGTGGAAGTAACTAACAGTTAAAGCTAAGTAAGTATATTATACATTTAGCGAGTAACAATTTGTATTACTCTTTCTACAGTGTGATATCTTAAGACAGATCGGTCACGTCACGTCTCAATGTCAAATAAAAGTAAGTAAATACACTTAGTCTGTCTACCTAATTTACCGTGAAGAGTAATATCAATCTAAATCCACTTAGTGTCCAAAACACCCGAAATGCCATTTTTCCATTAAGCAGTAATAAAATTACTAGACAATAACACGGCTCCCGCGGCGCACCTCGCCTTAATTCAATCTCATGAACACCCACCCTTAATTACCGTTCGTCCAAATGACATTGAATCCTGTGTCTTTTAACGTAAGGTTCAGTTTAGATTGGGATGAAGTAATCAAATTTAGATTAAAAGCGAAGGTTGCTTCATTTTAAGTAGTTGGAATACTTTTAAGGATATTGACGGCACCTGAATTTGCCATCAAAGTAAAATTAAAATACTTTTTGCCGTGGGCGTTTTTAAAGTTATTTCACGAATTTACCGGAACAGACCTTAAGGGCATCCGCTTCGTGTGGGCGGGTGGCCAGAGCGGGCGCAGGCGCACACACGCGGCTGCCATTGTAGGTAAAATCCGTCGCACCGTCCGCGCCAGTCAGCGTTGCTCAATGTTCATATACTAATATTTTTCGTAAACCCGCTCGCCCGCTCCGTGCAACTGCGCCAGCTAGCAAACGCCCTTATAGGCCATGTTTAAATGGTAGGTATCTAACAAAGTAACAAACGTGACAATGACCGTCTTTAAATGGATCAATGCAACATATTGTAATTGAGAAGCTTCTGCTCGTGAATTGATCGGAGAGGAAAATTACGCTCACTGATGAGTTGATGACATATTATAATCTGTTGAACAACAGGAGGTGTAACTGCCATAAGGAAAAGGCAATTAAAATCGCTTTATTCGAGCAATTCTGTAGGGACATCTGACAATGTTATGGTTTAAAAGTTATCAAAACATACAAAGATGCCCCCAGCGCAAATAAGACGAGCAAGCAACAGTTGTCGCAGTCGCAACTCAACTAAAGAAGTTCCTTTAGCTTCTGCACCCGGCGGTAACAGATTCGATTCCCGGCGGGGGCCATTCAGCTCGCCCTTTGTCAACTGTACCGTGTGATTCACGTTGGCGCGCGTGCGCGGGTGATAAGAGTTTTGGGACGCCAGTGTAATATGACCTTGAGAATTAACGGCCTTCTACCCTAGTCAGTGAAGACCCTTTTTTTGACGAGGTGTGGGCTTACGCACCGTCCGTCCCCCCGGCCGCGGGAAGGTCTTTCGTGAGGGGGTGTGTGGGACTCGCCGCTCCTTGCCCCTCTCCTGGGGAAACGGTAAGCAGTCTCCGTAAGTCTTTGTACGCCTGCAACTCCAGAGGAGTTAAATACGCGTTGCCGACCCTAACACTCCGAACCCTCGTTGAGCTGGCGACCTTACTCACCGAAGCTTCAACGATTAACGCCTCTAAGCAAGTGCTTTTCACGCTCTCTTGTGCATTGTTGGGTTTGTCATCTAGTGGCCTAGATCGAACAGTCATAAAAGCCATCATTACTCCGCGTCATAGACATGTGTTGCCCCTTATAGTTCGTGCACGCTCCCTATACTAGAAGGCCCCTTTGAGTCCTAGACTCTCTTGCGTTAGTAATATGTCCCAGCTCAGCTGGCAACTTCCGGGGGCATTTTTTATTTATCCCGGCGAAGTTGGGCGCTGCGGATTTATTCTGTTGGTGTGTGTTTCGTGAAGGTTTATAAATATTGTCTAAGTTTGACAGGAAATGAATTGCATCTTTATGAATATCTTAGCAGATACTTTATATTTTTTACGTTAAAAAAAACAAGTACAATGTAAAAGAAAAAAAATAAGTACGTGATATTGGAAAAATCTCTTATTACAGATTATATCTAAAGCCTTCTTTTTCTGCTATTAGAAATAAACCTACATTTATAATTTTTATTTATTTTAATGTCAGTCTCACTGAAGTTTTATTATTAATAACTGTCTTCAAGTCAGAACTTCGCAAACTTTTTTTAGAAACGCTAGCAACATGGATTTAACCCAGTATGTGAGTCTCTCTAACCCTTGAATACGTATTATACTAGTATATTGATGTTTTTGACAGAATTCACGTGAGGAAAAAAGATTTAGGTACGTTTAGGTATAATTTTTAGAAACTTACGAAACATTTTTATACTTCGCTTTAATATTAAGCCGCCACGGCAGTTAGATGAAATCTACCAAAATAAGTCATAAGGTCGTACCTCCCTACTATTCAACAGTCACATACAGCGTTTTTGCTAAGGACGTGAACATCTTCTTTGAAATCAAAGCAAAGGTGAGCATCCCTAAGCCAAGATTAAAAATTCCCCTTCGGAATGAATCCTACCCTCGGCGTAGACTAAAATACAGCCAAATAACTCCAAGCTAAACACTGTCCCTTTGATAAAGCCAAAATAATATGAAACGTTTAGCCCTAAATTGTTACGATATTATTAACTATTTTTCTTAGCCATATTTACTTCAATTAATCGCTACTATCCCCACTAATATAAGTGAAAGTAACTCTGTCTGTCAGTCCATCTGTCATCTCTTCACGCTTAACCCGCTGGACCGATTTGCATGATGTTTGAAGTCCGGGGAAGAACATACGATAGTTTTTATCAATCAGTATTATAATTCCACGCAGACCAAGTCACGGGCAGAAGATAGTATTTTATTTGTAGTTCAACTTTAATAGGAACTAACACCGAATGCATATTTTGCAGCTGTTGCAGCTGAAATGCAGTTAATTGATCCCAGTTGGCCGTACCAGCGAAAGTAGGCTAAGTGAGTACAAACGCGTAACTAAAAGGAGGAAAAAACTGCAAAAGACGAAGAACGAGACATGTCAGTCGATAGAAGCTTTAATAAGAGTAGTTGACTGAAGCGTTAGCGAAGGTCTCCGTTTTGACTAGAGCAATCTCCTTTCGTATGTCCGGATCCGGATGTTCTCCTATACAAGTCGAAATTTTCAACCGATTCTCGTGAAATTTTGTGAGCAGGTTCAGTAATTACATAGAAGTTTCTGTCGTTTCGTTTTTTTGGAAAATGGTCAAAATGGCGGTAATTGGCATAAAGGATTTAAGTGTCATTATTGTCTAAAGTTTCATTCTATGGAACTTGCTAACTATGTAACCAAAAGTCACTAGTAAATTCATCATTATGAGTGTATTGTGATAATGACTCAACGAAGTAAGTATTTCTTTTTGTTTTTACATGTTTTAAGCTTATCAATCTTATCGCGAGGTCTACAACTCACAGAACCACTATTTGAATGGTCGAGAATTGGAGAATGCACTTACCTTCTGCTTGTCCAGCTGGCTGAGGATGTCGTCCACATCGCCCACGGCCACGGCCTGCGCGCGCAGCATCTCTGTCTCGCACGACACCCACTCGCGGATCTACAGACAGACACACAAACACATTTATAACACTCCAACTAAATCTAATACCTTTAAACGAGCAATGCTTGTTTATTTATATACCTATATATTTCGGGGATCTCGGAAACGGCTCTAACAATTTCGATGAAATTTGCTATATGGGGGTTTTTGGGAGCGATTACCAAATATAATATATGGTTAGAGCATGCTGTGCTAATAAATAAAAGATAAAAAGCCAGCGCCTAAGTAATATAGGTATGCTAAGTGGAATTTGTAAATTGTCTCTGAAGTTTCCATTCCGTTTACATGAGCAATGTTGTCGCGGTAGAAATAAACGTAATAAAAATGTTCAAATGAAGCAAAAAACCTTTAACCTCAAATGTGGCTTGTAGTTTTTCCACATTTCCGGAAACTGTAACCGAACTGTTCAATTATCTGGCCCAGCATTACCCGCACGGACCCGAGGTTGAGCCCGCGGCTGACCTCCGACGTAAAACCTGGCATTGGCGAGGGTTCGGCCATCGGTGCCGAACACTGATTTACAGAGACTTAGGGAATATACGGGGAAAAAGTTCAAGCAGGCACTAAGCGGGTTTACCACAGTATCTATGGCCACGAAAAGAAAACAAGACCTTTAAGAGGGGATTTCAGGGGATTTTTTTGACTTCCATAAATATATTGCTTCAGATTTAAAATAACAAATATTGTTTCCCATATATTGAAGGCGTAACTTTAATTGTATGGCGGCGGCTAGGTTCGTGCAACTTTTAAGTAGAACATCTGACACCACATATGGTCCGTTGTTTTTCCACATTTTTAAATACTTCATGTAAACGAACTGTTCAGTTATCAAGCATATTTGGCCTCACGGACCCAAGGTTGAACTCGGATGATGATCTGCCAAATGGTAATGGATAAATTATATGAAAAGGATATTTAACTTGCTCTAGTTGCTAAGAGCAGGAAGAAATATAGCATAGATTGGACCTGGGGATCCGACCTTTTAGCACCCGGGTTGGCACGGTACGATCTCGTGGCTACCGGGCGAAATCAGCTTTGTTTGACCTTAAGAACAATCGTGTTGTGCCAAGCGGCATGGCCTGAGACAAAAGTGCATACGTACGTAGGAAACGAATTCAATTAAAAAAATATATAAATTATGAAAGGCTTTATCTCGGAAACTACTAGATCTATAGAGACAACTCTAGTTTCGTATTGTAGCAAATTTAGTCTACTTAAAAAACGTCTTGAGAAGGTACTATCAAAAACATTTTTTTTTCGATTTTTGACAAAGTTGCGTTCGGCGCTCGAGGTAACAGGGTAACATCATAAACAGGTCTGCAAATAAGTTTTTGGCAAAAATTTCATTTTTGGTACAAGTTTTTATCGCTGACTGTACTTTTCTTACGACAGACAACTAATACTCATCGAGACAATTCTAAAAACCCCAAACACAATTAGGTTGCGTTGTTTTATCCCAGAGTTCCTATGGCCACCTCCTGTCTCCATCATCAGATCAGGTCGACAGTACCATATTATTATATTGTCATCAGAACTACATACAGCTGCCAATTTTCACGACGATACGATCCTTGGAAGATGGTTAAATTAGTTACTTTAGATTCCATTACATCGACCTAATAAAAGCTTGTTAAGGCCACCTCCTGTCTCCATCATCAGATCAGCTCGATGGTACCATAATATTGCATTGTCATCCGATTTATGCATGCAAAATTTCAGCTCAATCGGAAACCGGGAAGTGGATCAAATTTAACTTGCAAGATTTGATTACATTGTTACATACAGGTCGACCTAATAAAAGCTTGTTAAAAATCAAAACTACCGGATTTGACGCAAACGCTAAATCTATAAAATTACTGTTCATACCAAGTTAAAGAGTAACTTTGTGTGTATGTATGCGGCTTTTTGGCGGCACGGCATTTTCGTGTTTGCCTTACATTCGCGATTCAAACACTAGTGTAAAAATTAAGTTGCTACGGACCCGTCCGAAATAAACACTCGTACGTTTTCACCACAAGAATATTACCAAAGAAATATCGCAGGGAACGGCAGTTTCCGTGAATGCCAGCCGTTTGTAGGGTCGCCCCCTCTGCACATTCAAAAACAACTCCACTCGTCTGCAACTTAATCCATTTAAACTTGCACCTTTTACTCTTTGCGATTATTTGGAATCTGAGGTGTATATTATACTGGTTAGAGGCATTTATGTTAGGGTCGACCTTTATTTTTATAAGCCTCCGTGAGGGCTTCGTTATTGCAGCCTTGGCTACGGATTCTATTTGGATACCGGAAATATTGATACAAAAGCGTGCCCTTCCTGAGCTGGAATGCGCTTTATTTTCAACAGACTTCTTAAAAAGGGTAAGGTGCTTTCGAGTGTATTTTTTATTCATTTATGTTGATACAGTACCTCAGAGTTTTACCATTAGAAAACAAGTATAAAACCGATGTCTTCCATTTTAATTTGCAGCCTTGCACTCACTGATTGATATCACATATGTTTAGCTAATTGTATTTGCCGACCAGTCTGGCCTAGGCGGTAGTGAACTAGTGATCGTGCCTATGATGCCGATGATCCCGAGTTTAAGTCCCGGTAAGACCATTTTACTTATCACTACCTATTGTGTGGCTACAAAAAATAAAGCTAAGAATGTTTATTTTAATAGCCCAGTTAAAGCCTACGTACGACGAACGTTGAGACTCTATTCCGTCAGCCACAGTAAACTTCGGGGCCACAGACCTTACGCAGAGGTGCAAGACTTGATTAAATTGGGTCGGCAATGAGTCGAACTCCAACAAAAGTAAGGCGTTCGTACAAGACGTAATTCGAGACGTGATGAAAAAAGTTTTACGGCTATAAACTTGGAGTAAGTACCTAATATCAGATTTTTGATGTAACATTTTAAAGTGAAGGAAAAAGTGAGTTTCATCGTGGATCAAGAAAATGGAAACAGTTTTAGCAAGCATAGCAAAATATGTTGTCAAATTTTAAACCTGTGATACTTTAATACATTCACTGCCCCTGACGCACATGTGCATTCACCGTCATACAAGTTTGCTCCTAGGCCAGGCCCCCTGGCAGTGAATGCGTTAACATGTAGCTATTGGCCATTTTATACACTATCTACACTTCTTTTTGATTTGGT
This sequence comes from Cydia splendana, assembly GCF_910591565.1. Taxonomy (NCBI): domain Eukaryota; kingdom Metazoa; phylum Arthropoda; class Insecta; order Lepidoptera; family Tortricidae; genus Cydia; species Cydia splendana. Next base: position 492,623 of record NC_085960.1, on the reverse strand, counting down.
AATTATTACTATACTCATAATTTATTTTGTTTTATTTTTATTTTTATTATTTAAGGATCACCAACGGATAATACATCTACACAATTACATAGGAACAAGGAAATTTAACAATAACAGATGCTTAGCCACTTATAGGTGATCACAGCTCACACGTGTAATATCAAAGAGAGTATACATCATAAACAACTAAAATTTACTTAAATTTACATAAAGTAGAGAAATATAAACAAGAAAACATGTAAGCATGCAGACATAGAATTAAAATAGTAATATACAGTGAAACCTGGTTAATTGGCACCTGGATAAATGGAAAACCTCAATAATTGCAACCAAAAGTCCGGTCCCGGTCCCTTGAGACCAAAAGGCCTCTATAATTGAAAGTTTGGAACCTCTATAATTGCAATTTAGATTTTAGTGCTTTTCGTAATTTTGCCTCTGTAATTGACCACATCGCAACTAAGACCTCTATAATTGACACTGTGCTAAAAAAAATCCGTTATTTTTGCTTTTCTTTTTACCTCTATTATTGAAACGAGTCTTACTTATTACCTCTGTACTTAATTGAAATAATGTAGTTGTAGATAGCAGAAACAATATTTTAATAGCAATGATCATTTTATTTATATCTTCATCCAGAATTCAATTTATTTATTGGGTATCTATCACAGCCTGTAGTAGGTGAAATAGTTTTGATTTAATCAAAAACAAAGTATGCTTTTTACATTCTAATAAGACTTTCTTCTACAATTCAAGGGAATTTTTAAACCCAAATGATTAATAAGATAATAAAGTAGTAATTAATGTAGTGCAAAAGTACAAGTATAGACAGAAGCAATATATAGAACAGAAACCCAGAATTTAAGCGTGTAAATCTACTTTCAATGGTTATTTGCACCTCCATAAAAGAAATTTGTCAGAACGCAACCTCTATTAATGAAAACCTCTATAATTGACACAACGATTTCTTGAACCTCGTTAATTGACACGACCTGCTTAAATGAAAAACCTGGTTAATTGACAAAAAATGGCCGGTCCCTTGAGATTGCAATTATCCAGGTTCCACTGTAGTACCATGGGATGAAATGTAGAGGCCATTCCTCTAGTGTGACTTATTTAGATGCAAGACAATTGAGTTTCTGAATTTTAACTCTGTATCATTAAGTATATCTATACTCCTGGAGTCAGGGATGGAGTTGTATAATAAGGAGGTCTTGCGATCTCACTAGAAGAAAAAGTTTTAATTCACGAACAAAGTAAATCACGGCTTACTTTTTTATTTCTGAGTACAAAACGTAACTAAATGTCTTCAAATGTTTAAACAATAACTTCTGAGGTTCAATTACCTTTTCCCTGGAATCAGCAGTCGTATACTAATCAGATCTAACAATGGCTCCTGTAACTATGCTTAGATATTCAGACCAATCCATCCTGTCCTGTGAATTGTGATATCTCGTCTCAATGCCGTCCATTGGGATTTCGTGCGTTCAATTCAGTGATCTTCAGTTTTAATCAAATCCTGGTCTTATTGGGTTTAAGATAAAGTTCCTATTCGTACTTAGGAAAATTATAGTAACTACAGACGGCTATTGCTAATGCCTAATGAACTGTAGTTATATATATCTATCCGTATTTATTGACTGTTAACTATCACGCAAAATGGTACTTCGTCGTGCATAGGGTTGCCGTATGAAATACGGAACCCTAAAAATTGAATATCCCGACTAAAATCTGGTTACACTCTAAAAATCCAGACATTTCCTAGACGGTAATTTCATCAAAATCCCCCCTTATGTCCATCCCAAACCCGTTAGTGGGCCATTAGTTCCTCACTCTCACTCACTCACTCGCCAAAATACGATGTAGCTCTAGAAGCATAACCTTCTCTTTTCTTCTTCCCAACTCCAAATTGTTAGCTAGCGAGCTAGTTGAGGTTTTATAAAAAAACCCTGACACTCGCCAAGCAATCCTGACAAAGGACCAAAAATCCTGATATGTCAGGGGCTCAGGGAGATAATCCCTGTACAAGTCAACGTCCATAGGCTATAAGCTGACAACTTTTAACAACAAGAAGCTAAAAAACTATTTCAAAACTTACTTACTTTTTGTACCTAATAAAGTTTGGAAGATTTCTCAAAGCATATTTTTTTTCGTAACTCGACGAAATAAAATCTTAAAATGGAGTTGAAAAATATTATATCACGAAAGCTTTTGCAGAGATCATAAAGTCGCTTCTAATGGGGAAAGTAATCCTTTAGTCGTTTAGGCATTTCGTTACCTGCCTCCTTCTTCCCGACAGCGACTAGTCAAAATAAAGACTGGTAGCGTCCCAAGAAAGTGATTTTGTTTGTTATGTAGGTACTTGCTAGTACCAGTATGAAACGCAGGTCGTAGTGTTAAAATACCCGCGGGAGGGTAAAATTGGGTTTAGAAATTTCAACTGTGATAAACAACAAAAAAAATGAGATAGATTAGAATTTTTAAAGACATACCTAAATAATATAATTATTGCTTAGTTCTATATCCTTTCATTGAACTATTATTTTCAATAAAGATCGTGACTCGTTTCGGGTATGCGAATGCGAAGGTCAACGTGCTGTTCAAAGCAACGCCCAAAAACTCTCTACAAGACCTCTTTAAATGACTTGGCGCAGCCCTATTCTAAACTAATGACTATCCTAGTTGAGACACCGTGACTTACAGTATGGAGAATGAGGGTCTCTACCGCGATATAATTTCATTGTTTTTACCTTTAATTCCGACGTTTCAGCTGAGTTGCACCAGCTGTGGTCACGGAAAGACTGACGTCCCAACAAATGTCAACAGAGATATTAATAAAACACCACTAAACTACCCGAAATTAGTTTATAAAAATGTTTGGGGTAGACAAAGAAATTTCAGCTACCCGTTAAAGTTTAATGTTTATTGTCCACGGCACGACACGCAACACTCACAGTATCCGTACACTGGTCCGAAGATATATCCGCTGGTTTCAACATTTGAATCACTGGTCCCCAAGTAGACGATAATTTGTACCCGTCCTCTCGGTTGAAATTTTTAGGGTGTTTTTTAATTTCAATCGCCTCTCTCACGATCCGCGGATAATAGTGTCGCTCGTTGGAGAGGACTTTGGGTTTATGTAGCTCAATCCAGTGATTCGTTCCTGTTGTCAGCAAGTGCTCAGCTATTGCGGATTTGTTTACATGGCGATTTTTAACAGCTGCTATGTGTTCCTTCACCCTCTCTTGAACGCTGCGCTTAGTTTGGCCAATGTACGCACTTCCACAACTGCATTCTATCTTGTAGACACCCGGACTCTGGTACGGAATGACATCCTTTGGGCTGCGTAAAAGACTTGCTACTTTAGATAACGGCGTGTATACAGTCTCACAGTGTGTGATTTTGCCTTAGTTCCGGACGTCATTAATTTATTTAATATTATGAAGTGTTTGGTTGTAAGTAAGCCGAGAAAGAAACTCCCGTTGCAATATTTCACTTAGTTTCTTAATTATATTTTTTTTTCTGAGAGGTCAACGACCTTCATAAAAAATGTTTCAATTGAAATCTCCTAAAATAATCCAACTACCGCTTAAAATGAAATACATAATGTTTATCAGTTTAAAACGTATTATAGTGGTGAAAGTTTCAGGACCCTGATGGCAAAGGATAACGGTATATTAATAAATTTTGAAATTTAAAGAAAGTGTTAATTAATAATTAACTACAAAAGGGTCGCATTTTTTTTTACTCGTAAAATTAACTTTATAAATGTACCTTTCAACTTTGAAAATTCTGTTAAATTATCTTGCAGGAACTCGGAGATATTGCGTTTCTAAGTTTTTTTCCGATTTCTATGGAAATAGGGTTGTCACAAAATTTATGTAAAATTGATTCCATTCGATTTGTACTGAAAGTTGAATTCAATTGTTTATCTTGATCTATATTATGATGTCATCTGTTCTTGTTAAAGTTATGTTATCCGTTTCACTGTTTAGTGCATTATAATGAATATTATCAGACGTTACTTTCAGGAGGCGAAGTACTTTGTTCGGTATAGGCAAACGTTTTTGTTGTTTATTTCGTAAGCTGATGGAAGACAAGTAGGGGTCGGACGATTCTAAGGCTCTGTGGAATAAGTCTAAAATAGTCGTCATACGATTTAATTTTCTGGTATGGTGCTCCCTGTCATAACGCCAGTATTTATTTCTTGACTCGCCAGCTTGTTCAGACAACATACCTATCGGCAGCGTACTAGCCTCTATAATGCTTCGACCATGTATCAATATCTTATGTAACGAAACTGACATGTAAAACCACTCATATTTTTTCACGTATTTCTTTGCAAGTGAGCTACAAAATTCTTCAAATTTCTCTGTATCAATATGTAACCCACTCGATAGAGCTACCAATATTGTATGCAAGTCTTCTACAAGCCACATCTCTAGACCTAAGATTAACTATTGAAACTATTGATGATGTGATGATGAAAGAGAGAGGAGCACTGTCGCTCTACCATTTTTCCTGAAAAAGAAAATATTTTGTTGTAGCAGACTAGAGATGTGACAACCCTAACCTAAAATTTGAAAAAATTGTATCTCCTTATTCCTGCCTTAGTTGCGTTTGATATTTTTTATGGTAATAGTTATCATCTTGCTTAAGATATACGCAGTGAAAAAAAATGCGACCGTGAAGGGAATAGCCGAAAAAATAATAATTGACATATCAAAGAAATTAATTAATTGACGACTACTTGAGAGTATATCTTTATGTTTATATGCGTATAATGGTGCTATTAAGTCATGTCTAGCATACCAGGAAGCATTTATTGATTAATCTGCTTCGACAGAGCATAAAATGCGTTTCTATGGTTTTTCAGGACTTTTCTCGATTTTTTAAATATCTCAAAAACTATGGTACTTAAAGCCATTGGAGTTTTAACACAAGCTTTTGTTGGTTATTATCTATCCAAAAAGCGCAAAAAAAGGGATGGCCGCAACTAAGGCAAAATCACACACTGTGAGTCTTAATGGAGAATTTCTTCAGTACTGATCCAACTTTGTCCGTTGTCCCTTTCACATACGGCAAAAAGGCTGGTTGCCTACTAACCTCCGGATGTCTTTCTTTTTTCCTAGTTGTGCGTGGGATTTTCTGCAAGTACCCATTTTTCTTTAGCACTTCCTGAACATGGGCTAACTCATTATCTATGTGTTCCGCGTCACATAAGTCTCGTGCTCTGTTAACCAGAGACTTGCAGATAAATCGCGGTAGACCCGTTTGTGTAATTAAATATGTGTACAAAACGCGAGAGTTTAAAGTGTTATATGAGGGTCTCTATTAATTATTAGTCTCTGTCCCTCGCAGTTTACGGCGATAATAAAATTTTCTCGTTTCCGCGGAACCGTCGTTGGTAGGGCGCATGCGCGGTGCTTCGATGTCAAAAGACACGTACTGACAGATTCTGATGGTACCTATGAACTATGAAGTCATATCATAATGCAGTTACCAATTCAATGTATCGAGTTTAGGAAACACCTCATAGAAATAGAATATAGGTAAACTTGATTAATTCTGAAAGTATACCTCTGAGAAAATTGTGGCCTTATAAAAAAAAATATCAGGAGACTTTAATCTATGTACAACATACTAAAATTTCGTGAGATTTGACTGTAACCATTTTCCCTATGTTTGCTGCGGGGTCCTTTGCTATAAATAAATATCTTGAGCAACTAATTGTAAGCAAGTTCTTTCTCGCGCTCTCGCTTTTAGGACATAAAGGTCCCAAACCTAAACACATATCGTAAACACGCTAACCTAATTTTCGTTCCATTCTCCAGATTAGCCCTTCCCGGGTAATATTATTAGGATCTGTGAAGGGACATTTTTCTAATTTGATTGATTTGTTTGCTGGGTAGGTATGTTTCTTAACTGCATTACATCACGTGCAAATCAAATGATAGGTACGCCGAAATGAATTAAGTATATCTTGCCTTGTTAGCTACATCATGCCACGAAACACGTTTCATATTTTTTTATTGCCGTAAACGATTAACAGTTGTCACAGTGGCCAAACGTCCTGATTAGTCCTTCATTAGCAATGTGTCCCTACAGCCCATGGAAAGGGGGCCGGGGGGGGGGGATACTTCTCTAATTGATTCCAGTTTTGGGGGTATCTTTCACTCGGCGAAACGTGCGAGAACTGCCGAGGAGGGAGGCGACGTGAGGACCATACAGATGCTGGGGTCACCTGTGGCTTTTAGGCGCAAGGCTGTTCACTAGGCGAGCTTTAAGTATGAGCCTCAAAAACTCTATGCATTATAGAGCTCTAAGCAAATCGGTTTACAATAGACTTAAGATCACCTCCGGCGTTTAGAGTACGTAAAAACACCCGTCCTCCTGAGTTGTTAGAACTACATAATCGCGAACCAAGAAATCAATGTCAAATACTCGCACCACATTAGCCGCATAAGCTGAAGACGCCGGTTTGATTCCGGCCTTGCTTGCTCACTTTTTCTTTCGTATTAATGACATATTGTAGTGTAACTACTAACAAAAAAAATGTTATTTGATTTGTTTCCTAGTTGCGAATCAAAAACTCTAGATACAATAGAGAGAAAATAACAGTCGAGTACAAAACGTTTGGTGAATGTTTTGGGATCTTAAAAGCGGAGTGTCGATCCACGGAGTGATCAAATATGTATTTCATTTTAGTGCGAATATGTTCCGTAGTTCCGTACACTCTCGAATCGGGACTAATGTGTAAGTTTCTTGCGGAACTCTGTTTACGGAATAATAATATTTAACGCTCTAGCGCTTTCCGAGATGAGTAATAGAAAGTTATATTTTACAAGGCCTCGAGCCTTCATAGTAGTTAATTAGTTTGTTGTGTAAAAAGACGACACTAATTTACCTATATGAAATATATAAGTAGTAAAAGTTCTCCTAGTAGGCTACGATACGAACCTGCGACACGGTGGTGTCAAAGTGCGCGAGCAGCACCGCCGGCGCCTGGGACTGCGCCGAGCGCCGGCGACCAGACGCACGGCCGCTCCAATCTGGAACAATGAGAAAGTACCTATTGTAGACAAGAAGAAATATGGCAAATTTTGAAAGAGACGGCTACTTATTTTTTAATCACACGTGGAAATCTGTTTATTCTGCATTAATCTCATTCATTCATTAAATTCATTCAAATAGCTGCGTTTGCTTGCGGATGGTGCGCGAGTGACCCATTATTTCTCACATACATTTTTTCTTTTCATTGTTGGCGTTTGTCGATGTACGCTTGTCATGTTGGCTAGGCCCCAGAGTGACTGTAAAAAAGAGTTGCAATTTTTCAATCTTCTTATATGGAACCGTCAACCCAAATTGGATTACAAGTAAATGGCGGCAATATTGTCACATTCATTGCTCGAGGATGTCAAAAGGCATTTAAATTTAAAGATGATAGGTGCTTGCCCGGGGCTTGCTAATAAGTCGTGATCGCGTTAGTCAGCAGTAGAGGGTTACCGAGTAAGCGAGTTGACCCGACTAATCCTTAACCCTACTCTGCTATTGCTGTAGACAAGCAATATTAATAGAAGTAGTTTATTTCATAATTGAAGAGTAAAGGATCATACGGATCGTGTTATGATTAAAGTATTATAACTTTAATCATAACACGATTGCTCATTTTGCTCAGTTCATATGTTTTGGCGAACCTGAATATTTCCTTGTAGAGCGTAAAAATAAATAAGCTGTATAACCGTAAGTTCGTATGAAATAGTTTTGCGCACTCCGTTGTGTAGAATATTAGCACAGATGACTGTAAAAAGTGCATTGCATCCACGCCGTAAACTGAGCAATCGTAACCTTGTCGCAATAATACAGTCAAAGAATTTAATTTCTGTACCAATTCGTACCTTGTCACAGTGACAATCAATATTATTATATAAAGGTCGCTAAGGGACTCCATACTATTATAACTGCAAAATGGTTCTGAAATTAACTTCCTTAACCGTAGATGTAGCTTTTATATAGAGTGAAACTACTCCTTTAACTGTGGTGGGACTGGGAGGGTTACCCGACCCGACTAATCCTTAACTCGTTATTGTCATAGCTAACTGAGTTGCGACCCCGAGCTCAAGCAGTTTATTAACTGTATTACAGAGGATAGTTCATAATAAAGACAATTCACTATTGACAGATAGCTGTAGGGTCGATTCAGTTATGACATAACCGTGACTTCATTACGAGCCGATTTCATAAATATGTACACATTTTTTTCACCTTATTGCAATGGATTAAGGTAATATTATTTATGAATTCGACTGTTCGCATACACCCGGAGGTCAATTCCAACTTACATTGTGACATCAAAATGATTTATTTGTGAACGATGTCAGCGTGCACTTCCCTCGTACTCGTACTTATCCGTACAACGTACTGGCGCGAGCCGAGCGAGTTGGATGGGGGACTGGCATCATTTAGATATCTTGATATCACAATGTACGTTTGAATAGCCCTCCGGCCCTCGAGTAGTGAATGTGCGTGACGTGACGTGACGTGAGTAAACATGAGAAAGTCGCCGTTTTATGTAAACAGTTTTTTTTTCAGCGACGTTGCCTCGCCCACATCCTATATGCTTCGATTTATCTGATGCTGTCTATAGTTAATGCTCTTCCGCATTTTAGTAGCAAAGTACAACAGCGGAAATATATTGTATAGAGGGTGTCGTTGTCAGAGGCCCCATGTGGCGATAATGGCGATATGGAGCGGATGTCGTCGCGACTTGGTAATCACTTGCAAACTAACGCCAATGCGAAAAATGCTTTTAGCATACGCTTTAGAGTCGTCTGTAAAAACAGGCATGTACGTTAGTTTTGTGAGTACAGTCACCTGCAATAATATGTTACACAACGAAGGCCACAAAAATATCTGACACGATCTTATTTGTAGAGCCCCCAAAACAAAGAAGCGCGGCGCGCTCATTCTTTCTTCCGTGGTAGAGTCATAAGAGCGTGTCTCATATTTTTGCGGCCTTCGAAGAGTAACATAATAATATTATTGCAGGTGACTGTACAAATGTAAATAAACAATATATTTATACCGTTCAAAAGAATTTTAAAAAGAGTTACAAACGGTATCTCTAACTCTATCTCAGGCGACAGAACAACGACAAGTAGGTACTAATTTATGTCAGTTTCAAAACATAATGATTAAATTTTAATATATTTACATATAACATTTCATTGTGAATAAAATCAAAGCTACAATAAATAATAACATAAACATAAGTAACTATGTGTGTCTTAAAATGAACAAAAGTTTAAATGCGATGGGAATGACGAACATTACGACGCATACATACACATATTACTACTACTGGAGCAAATATCACAATGATGTTTGCAATAATCACATATTATTGCCAACCTCCAATATCCGGGGGGCCATTAAACCGATAGAGATCAAACAATAATTCTCTCTCGCTTCAATTCTATCAACCCCAAATATATTAAACACGGAACCCTAAATTTGGAGCAGCTTTATTCCATTGTTAAGGGTGCGACACTGTAGAGAGTCGGCGTCAAATATAAGTGTACAATTTTGCACCTTAAGTATATTCAAATAAAGACAAAAAAATAATACATTACCTATCTTTGAAGTTGGTACTAGGGTGCGAACGCCAACTGTGTGCAGGGGGCGCATTGAAAGGTAAATTTGTAAGGAGCGAATTTGGTAGCGAATGCATTTTGTATATGTACTTAAGTAATGTATGATGATGATGATTGAGTTGATGTTTAACAGATGTGACAAACACTGGACTTTCAATTGAACATTTTGTATTAATACACTCTCGTTTTTACATTGAAAAACAAAATATTCTACAGAATCAATAGATGGATTGGTATTACTTACTCACATGTTCATAGAAATAATTTATGAAATAAGTACTTATTAAGGTTTTAGCTAGCACTTGATATGTTAAAGAAACAATTAAGTAAATCTAATTTAACACAGCGTTGCATTTTAACTATCATTACTTTTTAGTTAAAACCGCAATGTACATTTTTGCAATAATGTGATAATGTCACTGTCAAAGTTTTTTTCTGTCCGATTCGGTTCGGCATGTCTCACGTCATACTTATTGGATAGAGATGCCAGAAAGAAGTTTGTTGCTGTTTTATTCATTAAGTGCATCAGGCAAGATAAGAAGATGCAAGTGGTGCAAGTGAATGTATTTTAATTAAACACACGGACTTATACATAATAATATAATATTATTTGTAATATCAGTTTGTAGGCTTGTTATCGTGTTAGATGAAAATATGTGTGTGAAACATCCGATCAAAGAATATAATACTCACTATAATACTCGATACATCGGTAATACGAACAAAGGACGCAACGCGAAGACAAGTTTCTTATGTAAGTGCCTGTATATTTATGGGTAACCAAAATATAAATAAATCTACTACATACTCATAGGTGTCGATTTAACTATCCGTACACGAACCAAATCTCCTGTAATATAAAATATAAATGTCATCAATGTCATCATTATCAGTCTATAATCGTGCCCATAATGACTCGCGTGGCCTAATGCTTTCCTGTCAATTTGACCAGGGGCCCGTTTTATAATAAAAGGTACTCGAATAACTAGATTATATTTTATAATGAGTCTCTTTTTATATTTCTACTAGACGGGCCCGCAGCTCCGCTCGCGTAAATGAAATAAAGAGTTTGTCTTATGTTTAGTTAAATACCGACATTATTATGTATCCCTGCCAGGGTTTATAACTGTGATAAGGATTTCTTATTTGTCAAGTAGGTAGCAGTTATTTGGATAACTTAATTCGAAAATTTCTTATAACGTACGTAGGTATTTATTTAAAACTTGTTTTAACATAAAATTATTACTTATTGTTGTAAGCCTAGTTGCAAAAACGTTCATTAGATTAAGGTTTACTCGGGTAATTCCGAATGTCGAAAACTGTCGGATAATTCCGAAAAGAGACTTTTATTATGATGGAATTAAGGGTGATTTTCATCTGAATTTCGGAATTATCCGACATTCGGTAATACCCGAATACACCTTACTTATTTTCCGCTTTAAGCCACGAATATGGACGACCACCACCCATAAATCGCCTTTTCATACAAACGTAGGTAGTCCCCATTTCCCTTTCTGGATCTTAACATTACTACGGCTAAGGTGACGCAACGATCCAAAGGACTCACCTGGCCTCCAATACCAGATCACGTCATGTTTCTTGTGATCTTGCGATAGCTCTCGCCATCGGGCGTCTCCCATTTTGTTGTCCCAAGTACGCTCGTCTCCCATTCTATAACTTTGTATTTTTGGCTCATCTCGGCAGCCCTTTCCCTGGACGAATGACAATGTTTGCCGAGCCATGAAAATCAATCTGAATAATAATAACTCATAAAGAAATTTAAAACAATAAAATACAAATTATTAACACGATAACCATACGATAATATTAATTTGATTGATATGTCATAAATGGCATAATTCACTCGTATGGGCTATGGACTAAGGTTGAGGTTGGCAGCACTTTTTATTTTACTTCGTGTAAAAAAACTCAGAAATACCTGTATACCAACATGACAAACATAATTTAGTTTACTTTAACTTACGGATTATTTGGTCTAATCTGTAGCACCGCCAAACGAAAGCAACCGAGAGTTCCCGAGAAATGGTCGAAGTCGTAAAATGAAGATTGTTATGAAAATTTCTTTTCCTTATTGTAAATTAAATACGCATCGAAAGCGATAGTTATTATGTTCTAGTTTTATTCTCATAATATATAGATAATAGATTTAAACAGTTTTTTCTTATCATACGTGCGTTGTATTCGAGATACGTGTCAAAACCTTTTTTAGAAATTTGTAAGGCGCCATCTCTCTTCTTCGCTCGTTTTTTATCCCGTTCTGGTTTTTCAATTTTATATATATGATGATATTATCACAATTACTTCCGCTGTGTGTATTACTTTACTGTGCTTACACCTGTTTACCTTTACCAAAATTAGTTTTTTTAATTTCTTTTAATGCGATACTGAGTTAGAGTCCCCTGCTCTTTTATCCAAAAAATTTGGGGACTTTTCCACTCTCTCTGCTTGTCTCGTTACGCGCTTGTCCTTTAATATATCAACCTACAAAAAATACTACCAAAATGTTTAAGTAATAGAAAGAGCAGTTCACCCGGAAGCTCTAAAAATCACGTAAATGCAAATGACCAATGATAAGATCAATTATCATAATGTGATTAGCTTTACCGAGCCACTGATTAGCATAGTTTATTTTTACGTGGCGAGGGTGCGACCCTCAACAAATAGAGCGGGAGTTGGAAACTGGGACATGTCCGGGACAATCACTGGACACGGGCACGTGTCCGGTTCACGGAATGTTTACCGTCGCAATATAAATAAATAAATAAATAAATATTAAGGACATTTTTACACAAATTGACTAAGCCCCACGGTAAGCTTAAGAAAGCTTGTGTTGTGGGTACTCAGACAACGATATATATAATATATAAATACTTAAATACATAGAAAACAACCATGACTCAGGAACAAATATCTGTATCATCATACAAATAAATGCCCTTACCAGGACTCGAACCCGGGACCATCCCGGGAACCGGGAATATGCATCGTCGTTCCCCTAATCTTGTAGATTTTAAAACCACGACCTGTAAACGCACAAATGAATATCGACCGAAAAGGGAAAGGTCTACAGGCAACCACAATTAGTTGATATTGAAACCTGGAAATAATATACGGTTAGATGGGAGAAGAGAAACAATTCTCATACGGTTTTTGTTGCTCCGAGCTAAATAGATAAACTTATGTTCCTCTTACCTCACATGATCATTAAATATTTCAATTAAAAATTAATATGTAGGTATATATTATAACGTTTGGATATTATTTGCTAATAGGACCATGTTCGATCTTCAAGTGCGTTATATTATTACAGAGTAATAACGTTAAATCCGTTTGTTAAAACCATGGTATCGTATCTATATCTCCTAAAACCCAGAAGTTTGCTTGTCCTACTCTAGAGACCGATCAACGACCAACCCAGGTAACTCTGCACGGACTTTGCAATAACAAATTGTAAAAGTGTTATAATAAATGTGTCCAAGTCGGTGCAGAGTTAGCTTTTGATGTAGTGACCGCCGCCAACGTACGGGTCATAATTAGGCTGCCCGGGCCCGGGCATGTCAAACGCCGCCGTTTTTCTCGGAGGGATTTATTCCGCTAATTTATCGGGATTCCGGCCAAGCCGGTAAGCGATCTGTTAGCGCTTGGTACAACTTATGAGAAGCAGCGCGCAATAGGTACTAACAGAGTACATCTCGAAAATGTATTAGTGAACATGTTGGGTCCCTGTTACGACACGATGAATTCATCAAGATCATCATAGAAGGGAAAGTCGAAAAACACAGGAAGAGAGAGAAGCCAAGAAGCCCATACACGGATCGAGTGAAAGAAAAAGTGAACGTTGTGTCGAAAAAGGCCAACCTAGGAAAGAAATACATGGAGATTTGTTCAAAGACAAGAGCGCAGCTCTTAAGTTTATGATAAGAATGAGACGAGCACCTGTTCATTGACCATCGGGAGACGTTTTGTCGTACAGAGTACCACTGTGTGTCGACGTACGGAGCAAAACTAGAGCATGGTAGGTATGATAGTAAATTATGACCTGGGTTAGGGTCCGAATCCGAGTCTGAGTAAAGTTTGGTTCTGATCCGATTCGGGTTGGTACGGTCTGAGCCCCGTCGCAACCGAAGTCGTAACTATATTAAGCCGAAGTCGGAACTGAGTCCAAAACCTATTTTGCTTTAAGCTTGTTTGTATAAAATTCAATTTTGAAGGCTTATAATAAATGTACCTATATTCCGCTACGTCTTGCCTCTCGGCCACCTACAAGCCAGCAGGTCTGATTTGTTTGCAGGTGGATTACAGTGAACGTTTCCCCTACCTACAGTTTCGCTTCGTGCCTCCCGTAGTTTGTATAAATTGCATCGAAATACGAGTAGAACTTTTTAAAAAAAAGTACCAATGTCGATATATAGCCAATCAATTAATGGTAGGTATAGCCAAACTTTCGTATATTGCCAAATATCTATAGAGCTTTGATGCGATACCTATTTATTTTTACTAGAAATATAATATTAAAATTTGACGTTTATTATTCTTATGTATACAGAAATATTTGTTTACCAGTATTCTACCCAACAAAAGACATTTTCGCGCACAATTTGAACAAAAGCAACCCTTCAGGTCAGGTGGCCTTTTTATATTGAAGTCAATAAATTGTGGAAGCCCTACGATAAGGTCCCATCATGAATATCGGCCGGAATGTCGGTCGAGGCAATTAGAATTCCGTCGGCGTAGCCCCGGGGCTCCAAGGTCCTGCCCTGGCGCACCTGGACGCGTCTTCCTAACAATAGGAAGACGATGATGATAATGCTGAATAGGAAGATACATATACAGCGAACAAATAAGGTGCGAAGTGGCTTAGATGCCACGCACATCTCATGTAGACATGAGACTGTTTAATTCATTTAATAGTATATTGTTGAAGAGGCTAGAAAGTGCAATACTTAGATGCACGAGTTAGTTTGATCGCCGACCCACCAGGAGAGTCCATCTAGATATTGCATTTTCGGCCGAGTCTTTACAAAGTGCTTCTCTCACGACTACTGTGAGGAAATAATTAATTATATATTATGTAATCATTTTAAGGGAGACAGCAATTTCGTATTCTGTACCGACTTTAACTTAAAATTCAATACAACCAACCTTGCAGCTGCTTTAATTTCTAAAGGCAAGCCAACATGCTTATTAAATCATTTTCTCCAGACTTTTCCCGCAGGAAACATAATGCTTTGGAATCTGTTAAAAGAAAAGAATACCGCTATGTTAATTCAATGCAAAAGGGATGGCGAAAAGTCCGTTGACACACCATAATTAAGGTCCATGTCCAACAAAGTACTACGCGGCTTTGTTGGCAATAATCACCTCACTAAGCTTCGTGAATACATAATTAGGTACAGTATAAAGCAGTGCAGGGTTATCCTGTAATTATGCGCATCAAAACAGCTCGCCACATCACTGGACGCTCACTGGCTTTACCTGCATGACTCACTACACATTTGGTCTAGACCACAGATCTAGAATAACGCTTACGCTTAAACCTAATTGAAGTGTGCAAAAGGGAAGCCATCACGTACGATTAACTATATGAACATTTTATGAGTGCGAAAGAGGTAAACTACAAATCAAAAGGTTTTGAGTTTTGGGTTTTGAGTTTCATAGAGGCCGCATAAATGTATTTTTTATGATATGGGAGGCAAACGAGCAGACGAATCGCCTGATGGTAAGCGATCACCGTTGCCCATGGACACCTGCAACACCAGAGGGGTTGTAAGTACGTTGCCGGAATTTAAGATGGGAGTACGCTGTTTTCTTGAAAAAAAAAAGAAAAGTTAAACGTAAGTTAAGAGACAGCCATTTTTTCCATTTTATGTTACTGCGTAAAAATATTCAATATGACTAAACATTGAAAAATACCGTCTAGTTCGCTTGAATGCCTCTGGTTGCGAAATTGGGTAATTCATAGGGCTTTGGAAAAGGTTCCTAACCGAGGGTCCACTGAATCATATAGCGGCGTTTCTAGCCGAATGAACGGACCGGTCAGTTTGGGCGGCCGCAGCAGCTCAGCCATTCATTCGTTCAACCATTCATTCGCTCACTTCACAGCTCGGTAATGGGCGTAATGGCGTTAGTTATTGTCGTTGTCAAAAGGATATAAACGCTTTTCAACAATTAAATACTATAGTTATTATACTACGACTAGTGATTACGCTGCAACAATGTAAACGGCGTATGTTCGAGTTGTCTCTGTCTCTCCTTACAACACCATATTAAGCATTTTTTTTTAAATATAAACTACAATCAGAGTTGATTCAGGTCAGAAAAGATTTTTCCCTCAATTTTACTCCCACTATTCCAAGCCACATTATTACCATACGCGGCCAGGACGTCGCCGTCACCCGCGCATATATTATATGCGTCGACGTCACTGCATGCATGCGCATATATCAGTGCAGCGATAATGCGTCACGTATGCATGCGTATTCCAGTCGCTTACATAGTTCGGACGAGTTGCTTAGCGTACCAATATTGTGCGTAATCAGATGGACTCTAAGCACTTCTAGCCACCGCTGTTCCGGCTTTCTCTTGAAGATTCACATTTATACCGGAGGTCTACCGCACTTGCAGAACAAGCAGGACTACACTGGTTCACTCGAGAACTCGCTTCAAACATCCTATTCATCCCTAATCGGCTTAGTGCGGCTTCCGCGTGCGTCCCAACTCCTACCATTATATACATAAACGGAGCAATTGTAAACTCTATTGCAAAGATGTAAGGTCCACCGACGGTCAATTAAGAGTGTTGCTGTTAGCATCATCATCGACACGGTAACCGACCGATCGTAAACGTTAGTGCAACGTGATAAGGACTGTTGATATTCAGTCAAGAGTTACAGGCCTATTCGGATTTCGAGATAATCACAAGATCTTGAGACGATTTAGAGATCAACTAGATCTACATTAGATATCGACTAGATGTGACTTGGATATCTAAGTCATAACTTGTCGAAATCGTTCAAGAGGACCTCCAGAATCGCGAAAACGTCAAATTTGACATATATATCTTACAAATATCTTTAAATTATCCGTATCGTAACTTGTTGAAGTCTAGTAGAAATCTAATTCATTTTACGAATCGAGCCGTTAGTGTCGCGGTACGCGCCAGGATCAGACACATATATACTCATTAAGGGATGAGTATTTTTCATCATTAGCCAGAGTTCCCACCATGAATTGCCGATTGTAAATCTACGGGACACATCATAAAACCCTTTTGCAACGAGATAAGGTCGACCTGTGGTATTAAGTACCTGTGTTCGGTTAGTAAAAAACGTTTAGATGTTGATACCATATCCTGATTGCCAGCGAGTACTTTTCTGAAGAGAACTACTTGTTCTAAAATAAACTGTTGTTGCTAGAGTCAGTCCATGAAAAGTCTGCAGCGGATTTGATAGCCCACGCAGTGCACGTGTTATTTTAAACGTCAAACTTCTATGAAATTATGACGTATAAATGACACTTGCACTGCGTGGGCTATCAAATCCGCTGCAGACTTTTCTTGGTCCGACTCTATTCGCTTCTCGCTGATCGCCGCCGGTTGGAAAGCTCAATAATTAATAACGATGGAGTAACCTGGTCTTTTACAGAAGGACACGGCTGAAGAAGAGAAGAAAGAGCAGTCGAATTAGGCCTCAATGTGAAGGCCAGCTACACTTACCCGTATGCCAAACTTAACCGTATTGACCTTATGTGAATTTCCGTACAAATTAAGTACCTATATTAACCGTCCTACTCGACTATCAAGTGTTTACACGAACATCCGCTCCGGTATTCCATTATAAAAAAACCCCGACATTTCAAGTTCTCCTTAATTAATTGTGCCTTTTAATTACCCGAGAGTAAACAGACGTCAGGCAGAGTTGCATTTCGTCCGGAACTTGTTACCGAAAGTCCCGACTTAATGTCGTGACTTTAAAAAGTTGGACGTTGTTTGTGGGGGAAGGGGGGGTGGAATCGCGTTACCAAAAGTCGGGAATTATATTACTGTAGCAACTGCATGGCCTACTAGTGTATTATAAATTATTAGCTAGACGGTTGGGTATTAGTCTACATTTGGATTCAATGTAGACCTATTTACCGTTGTTACCCCAAAATTACCTACAATTTGTTTAAACCTCGTATTTACATTTAGTTGTTGATATTCACATTTCATTAAAACTTATTTAAAATTATCGCACTTAAACTTTTAACTCGGTTTTAAGTCAATCCCGCGACATACTTAAGTCAAACCGTAAAAATGGCCTAAATCTGAAATGCTAAGCAAATTTGGCATATTTGATTACCTTTATTGCCATGTCATTTCTACTGCCAGTCTATATAACTATCTTCTTGACTAGTGACTTAGTTACGAGAAACACGAATCTACGAACTATAATATTTTCGTCAATTCATGTATGCTTAGTCTAAATTGTATAATTTTATTTTATTTTTAATCATGAATGCAGGCAATGCAAAAAAGCTTATCTATGTAAATGAAGCCAGCCATCTATTACTTAAAGCGTATTTATTTCAGCGTGAAAGCGAACCGTTCCGAGCAAAAACTACGTTGATGGAGTAGGCGGGAGTATAAACAACCCGGAGAATATTCATAACTTTACCGTTTTTATACTAATTGATTTGTTTATGTTGGGTTGAAAGTTTTGTTACTAAAACTACAGCCATTTTGTTCACCCTAATGTTGTTTGAAATTTAGAGTTGTTTCATGTACGTAATTTATTGTATTTATAAACACAAAGCATTTTTAACTAACCGTATCTAACTACCAACTGACTTACAACTTTAGGGTCAATAGTTTATTCGCGGACGATTCCAGTTGAATAATAACAAACTCTGTGGAAAAATATGTGATAGTTAATCCATATACATACATATTTGCATGTATGCTATGTTAACTTATGCTTGCTAAATATACCTCTTTGCCAGATTATGTCCTTATTTTAAAATATTTCTAGCCTATAAAGATGATTTTACGTTCTTTGCTCATTTGCATCAATTTATTCCTTTTCATTCCGCAAAGGAAAACAATATATCGCATAAAATGTACATTTTGTACGACCTCAGAATATTTTAATTCAAACGAGCGATCACTAATCAAAGACAACATAATCAATCGATTCGGGTCACAGATTTGAAAGGAACTTGGGTGTAGATGGAAATGGGTCAGTCAGTATTAATTCTTAAAACTACGGAGTACCATGTTTAAAAACGACTGTAAACCGTCTTTAAATATCTGATTACTAAAAACCACACGAAAGCCACATTACACCAGCGTTTCAAAATGCATAAAAAAATCCCTAAAACAACTATTGTAGTATTTAGCCAAATATTTGTTACCTAAATATCCCCGTTAGAAATACTTTAGTTAATTTTCCGCAAATCGACGACGACACTATTGTGCCTATTATGCGTGAAAAACTAGGGGCCCGATTCGGATTTTGAAATAGACATCTATTAGACATCTTTTAGACATCACCAAGATACGATAACGATATGTTTAAGATCTAACCTGTCAAATTTGACATTTGCGCGATTCTGGAGATACTGTTGATCGATTTCCACAGGATATGACTTAGAGATCCAATTCACATCTAATAGATATCTTACTCTATCTAACGTAAAAGTGACATTGGTTGCCCGAATTGCTCTGCAAAACAGAACTAGTTATATCTAAACTATAACGTATCTAGAATGGATCTAGTACGTGTCGTCTCTTGTGAATATCTTGAAGTTCGAATTCGGCAGTAGGTAGCCCTATTCTAACCACCCCACAAAGGTGCACAGAAACGGTGTACTTTTCCTGTATACTTCTAATTCATCCTTTTGCGTTTTTTAGTCATTATATGAATCCCTGTAAATGTGTACAGTTACGTATACGTGTACGGAACATGTAGTAAACGGCCAGGCAGGCAGTAGGCGGTGCCCGTCGCCCGGTCCATTTGTCGGACGACGCTCATTTCCCGTCGCCGGCTCGCGCGACACGTCGCATGATTAACGTGACACATCTTACCCACCTATTTCAACCTTATTCGAACGGCATAAAGTCTACAAGCGGTCAGATGTTGTTAGTACGGAATACGTTTTGTGCAAATAAATCTGGCTGAAAGGCCTTTAATTGCCAACGTCGATTGGGCTGATTTGAATTCGTTTTTTTCATTGGTTAAATTCAGGCGTAAACTGCACAAATGTTGTTTATGTTTTATCTGTCACTTAAATTGAATCTGTCACAAAATAATGTGCTTAAGAAGGTATCTTACTTTATACTCTAGTGGGTTGTGGGTTTCATTCGGGCGGGTTAGGATTTTTATTTTTCTTTGAAATAATACGTATATAAATCACGTTACACGTTCCATTAATAAAAAACACGTCAAAAAAGTAAGCAAAGTTTCCCCAAGAGATGCAAGTCAGTAAATATCAGTTCCATTGTCAAAAGAAAAGACATTCATTTGTCACCACAAACTATATTTACCAACGACACAACCAAAACATTACTAACTGCATATACGAGTATAAGCAACATTCAGTACAATAGTTCCCCCGGTACTATTCCCCCAGGTAAGGCCATTAATCAAATCCGTGTCAACTCAAAAAATCTCACCCATTATCGGGTACAAAGCGCCCGTGACGTCACAGCAATGGCGTCGGCGTGACGTCACACAACCGTCAACTACAGCTCGCACAAGCGAATTGCATCTTTAACACGGAGGGATAAGAAGGTGGCAACTGCACGGACGATGTTTAAATGCCATTAAACCAATTGTGTTGAAGTAAATTGTGCGAAAAGGATAAGAGAGATGATTTAACTCGGCGCTAAAAGGTCTTCAGAGATTCAGCTGATTTTACAGGTCTACTCTTTCCGTCGAACAAAGCCAAATGTTAGGGTTCCGTAATCAATCAAAAATTCTTCACTGGTCTGCCTGTAATTACGAAATATTTGTATCAAATTTTAGCTATCATTAGAAAAAGATTAACACATCATCTGTGGACCTTATGTTTAGTTAACATGGTGCATCGCTAAAATATAAAATGTTGCGCATATATAAGTAGTTAATAACCTAAGTACTACCAAACCAAATGCTTGATAGTGATGGAGGTTAAAATAAACCTAACTACTTGCTTTTCATAGAATAAAGGGTACGAGTACATGTACCCATTTCCATTTGAGTCTACCTCTACCTCTATTACCTCTCGAAATTGAGAATCCAAAACTATTACCTAATGTCTTCATGTATCTTTTGCTGTTTTTTCTCATTACCCTACGAATTCC
Organism: Cydia splendana; assembly: GCF_910591565.1. Classification (NCBI taxonomy): domain Eukaryota; kingdom Metazoa; phylum Arthropoda; class Insecta; order Lepidoptera; family Tortricidae; genus Cydia; species Cydia splendana. The sequence goes on along the minus strand of NC_085960.1, from coordinate 471,632 downwards.
GCTGTCATTAGTGACGTCACGTAATGGCGGCCGAGATAGCGACAGCGGCGAAGTGCGCTTTGTTCGCGAAAAGTTCGCCCCAATTCTTTCGGAACACTATCCGCACCAGTTTTCGACGTCGACTTTTTTACTAGAGACGGGAGTAATGATGTGCCTTTCGGGGGGATATTGCTGAACATATTCGGAATATTACTGCCTGGTCAATTTTCAAATAGGCATTTTTTGCTGTCTCACGGCTAAAACTCGAAGTCCATAGGACTTACAGACTGGGTATGTATATATTTTCATTCATTGCATTATAAGCTTTAAAAATAATGTACAATTGTACCTTTAAATATAATTTGTTTCTGACAAAATCGCAGTTGAAGTTCCAAAAACGGCGAAATTTGCCGTATTTCGCGTGTCCCAGTGGCGGCATAGCCCAATAAAAAAAATCATAACTTTGGATGTAGGCAACGTATTATTAATAACTTTGTATTTTTAAAAAGAGCATTTTTTTAAGAATTGATTTAATCATTTCAATAAATTAATGCGTTATTTAATAAAACAAGAGAAGCCTTTTTATCAATGTCCCGCGCGGCATTTGTTTTGTTATGACTTGAAGATACCCCCCAAAATCTTCTTTGTCTATTGATTAACGGTTAGATTAAATTTACGACGCAATAGTGCCGTTACTTGGGTGTCGATTGCCTTGCCATCGATTGTGGACGCGGAAACAGTTTAATTTATATAAAACAGGTAAGAATCTCTTTCGATATATTTTGGTACGACTACAATGACATTTGTATGGACGCTTAATATGTTGGTACAGAGTCGAAATAAAAATGTGTATTTTATAATAATAGTTGCAAATATAGTGTTAAAATATATAGTAAAATAAATAAGTGAATCGGTTGTCCTCTTCTTAGTCGGATACTCTTGTCAGAGCAGTCGTGGTCATTGAGGTCGTTGTACGGCCTTTTTTGTTGTTTCCCGCCATGCTTCTCTATTTATTGCATTCCGCACGCACAGATTTAAAAGTGACCCGGTGAGAGTTTTAATTTGGTCGGTCCATCGCATTGAAGGCCGCAATCTGGGTCTTGTGCCATCCACTCTGCCTTGAACTACAAGCCTCTCCATGGCGTCGTCTTCCCTGCGCGTAACGTGACCGAAGTAGCTAAGGATACGAGAGTAAACGATTGCCGAAAGTCTTTGTGTAACTTTGAGCTCCTGGAGAATGGATATATTAGTGCGACGCTGAGTCCATGATATCCGCAGCATCCTTCTCCAGCACCACATTTCCAAATCGAATCGGTTGTATTGTGTAGGACATTTCCCTAAAACATATTATTGGTGACATTTGTATGGCGACATTTATACGGCTATTTTGACCGTACAAATGTCGATTGTGGCATAAAAATGTCGATATAGTGCCATACAAATGTCGAAAAGGTGCCATACATATGTCGTCAGGGTCTTACTAATGCCACAAAGATAATAATAGTGCCATAAAACCACACTGCCATACAATGTCGAAAACATGCCATATACATGTCAAAAGCGCCTTACAAATGGCTAAATAGTGACATACAAATGTCGATATTTAAACGCCTATATCTAACTATAAAAAGCAGAGTAGTGCCTCGAACACTATATATTTTGTTGTTAAGAACTCTTCATAAAAAACGATAATTATAAATCAGATTTTTCTAAAATAAAAAATTGCCATACAAATGTCGAAAAAACACCCTCTTCGAAAATTGACCCTGCCATTACTGGTGATATTGCTCTATGCAAAAACACTTTTCGCGTCAATCATGCAGCACATTGCCCGTGTATGGTATGGATCATTCCCTGTAATGGCTGTAATATTACTCCTCATTGGGATCATATCTAACAAGTTGTTACGGTTATGAACTGGTTTTGATTCGACCGTGCCGTGCTGATCTTGATGATTGGCGCGCATCTCACGCACGACTCTCACTTCATATCTCATGCAATCAGTGTGAGCGATCTTCAAGGTCGCATCAAAATAAGATCAAAACCCTAAAGTAAGTTTTTAAATCAGAATTGGGCAGCCTTTGAGAGAATACTATCTGCGTGAGGAGAGGTGTTTGTTTGGCGAGTTTTCGTAAGAGTATTCTTAGGGTCGGTTGCACCAAACTGTTCGCATCGTTAAAGAGTTCGCTAAATTTTCATGTATGGAAAGTTTCATAGTAAAGCGCCGGGGAGCGCCGGCTAACGTTGATCAGTCTGTCAAATGTGATTGGTGCAACTGGCACTCAGTGGCAGTACCTAACTTTGGGCCCGATTCGAACTTTAAGATACAAGTTTCAAGTTTCTTTATTTGGCCAAGTAACAAAAGAACGTTACATCTAGCAAGTCAAATACAGGGCATTGCTAAAACTAATCATGCAATGTCTTAATAGGTAGATAAAATTATACAAATCAAAATTTATTATTAACATAGTAAATGATCAAATAGGTAAGGTCAATTTCATAGAGTGTAAACTAGTGGCTCTGTGAGCTGTAGACCTCGCGAGCAGAGCTTGAAATAACATGGTGCTAAGAGCTTTAAATACACCGTGTTTTTTTTGATTTCCGTTAATTTCAAGGGTGCATTCCTGATCTTAAATCAAGTAACTTTCTCAAAGACACCGATGTTCTAATTAAGTCCATTTCGGAGATAATCCATAATTTATTTTTTTACTATAAGGCCTCTACAAGCGTGTACACTTGCCTTAGGGCCGGCTTACATATTGATTAGTGTTTAGAATGAGTTCATACATTTGCTACTAAACTTAAGTACAATCTCGGTCGATTGATGTACGAAATGACATTGATATGTCACAGATTTCAATTGTTTGGTTGAGTTAAATGTAATGCCCGTGTTACAACAACGCTATATGCTACATTTAATTACTTTTTAAACAAAAAAAAAACAAAAAAGAAAACAAAAAAAAATTTTTTTTTTGAAAATTAACTATGCCATTTAGTTCTTATAAACGTAGTTAACTATACCCCGAAGTTAACGGAATTCAATAAAAACACGGTGTATAGTAAATTAAAGAAAAACAATACGAAATTTATGTGTAAAAAAATACAAAAAGTTATAATATCCCAGCATACAATTACTGGGGATCGAACCCAGACCCTCTGTGCAAACAGAAAAAGCAAACGTTTACAAACTGAGCCAAATAGTTCTTAGATGGGTTGACGAAATTTAGCTACTCCTTCTCAAATTAAAATTAGTTAAAATTAAATATCTAAATACCGCCTAAACCAGCGATAATTTTTTTCTGCATTTTTTGCTATTAACTCTGTAAACATGTTTCAAAAAGAAAAAAGTCTTATGATATCGATACGACTATTTGTTTAGGCGCCAGGTATCACGACTCCGCCATTTTTAAAAATTTCCAAAAACCGGATTGACAAAAAAATTTTATTTAGTCATAAAATTCGGTCACAAAATTTCACGAGAATCGGTTAAGAATTGCGACCTGTAGAGGAGAACATCCGGACATACGAAAGCAAAATGCCCGAGTCAAAACGTAGACCTTCGCTTCGCTTCGGTCAATAAAGCATGCTTAGAATTATTTTATATAAGAAAGTCATTATTTTTAATTTTATCTGTAAATTCATTGATTGAGTACAATGGGTTACATTGAAAGAAACGTTTAAGTTTACTTTTAAATTCTATATATGTTAAATTCGTTATTTGTAAAGGCAATAGGTTGTAAAGGGTAACTTTTAGGGAGATACCTTGCTTAAATGTTTTTATTAGCTTTGTCGTAGGAACGCACAGCTTATCCTTATTACGCGTGTTATATGTATGAATGTCCTTCCGTGTTTTAAAATCATTTTTACTTCTATGGATTTCTAACAGGCTATTAAATATAAATAATGAAATTACTGTCATAATTCGACTTGTTATAAAGAATTCTCTGGCTGAAGTGCCTTTGCGTAAACTAAATATGGTTCTTATAGCTCGTTTTTGTGATATAAGAATTCTTTGTACTCCAACAGCATTGCCCCAAGTAGTTACGGCATAATTTAGATGAGCGTGAACAAGTGCGTAGTAAGCCGATATAAGTGTCTTACGATTTATTAAGGGCCTCGGTTTTAATAGTGCGTAATTTCCAGAAGCAATTTTATTACAAATTTTGTCAATGTGAAATGAGTGGTTTATTTTATTGTCAATGTGATATCCTAGAAAAATTGTGTTAGTTACATTTGTTAATCCTATGTCACTAGTATTTATGCTGTCAAATATTACGTCTGGATACGATATGGATTAGATATATCAGTGTCAAAAGTGACGTTTCTTCAAACAAAAAAGGCACTTTTGACACTGACATATCTAATCCATATCGTTTCTAGATCTATTAATTGACGTATCTTAAAGTTCGAATCGGGCTGTTTGAAACGTGCAATTGTCAGGAATACAGCCTTATTCTGAAAAATACCGTAAATATTGTAAACGGCTGCTGGTACAACACTAGGTGGTCCTCATTTTTGTACCACGAGTTCCACGACAGAAGGCTCGATATTCGTGCAAACGCTGCTTTGATAATTAATTCACTGTTTAAAAATCCAGTTTCGTCGAAAATGACAAAAGCGTGCGGACGCAAATTAGCGCTGCACGATATAAAAGGGAAACGTTAATTCAAGTCTGGGGACGCGATTAAAACGATAACTGGAACGGTCTGGGGCTCTACGTATTTGTATGCCCATGTGTCGTATTCGGTGGAAGAAAATGAACTCTTTGTTCCCTCTGATTTCATAGACTTCAGGTACTATACAGTCAGTTGGGAAATAGTAGTACACGAATTTATATGTCACACAAATTAGAAAAAGACAAAGAATTAAAAATCATAAAGATGTAAATACAGGGTGATTCAGGAGACGTGAGCAGGACTAACACTGCGCATATCGTTAATTATAAGCAACTGTTTTGTATCAGTATTAGTGAGGTTAACGTTAATTTTCTAGTCGTGTTGAAAAAAAAAGTTATTAATTTTTTTACGACATGCATGGTCACCCTAAAATTAGAATACTAAACTACCGATATTCTGTGTCAAATTGAATGTCATTACTGTCATCTCGGTCTGGTTACTTTTGAAAACTCGTATCTCACTCAAGTTTGACAGTTTATTTTCTTCGTAATCAAAAATTAAAGAGGTTTTATGCTTATTAATTAGGTCTTGTAGGGTGACCATGATTGTAGAGGATTAAATTTGCCCTCACCAAAAAGTTAAAAAATAGGAAAAAGTGTGGTTGTTTCCCCTAAATACGACGGTGATCGATCAATTATCAGTTACTGAGTGTGCAGGATTAGTCCTGCTCACGTCTCATGAATCACCCTGTATAATATAAGTAAACGGGCAAGAGGATCTAGTTTCAGAGAACAGAGGGTCGACCTAGCAACAATTCCTCTTCAACCTCCCTGTGTATGATTTATTTAATAAATACAGTATATTATATGCATTCGTTTCATTGTCCTGATACCTTCTACACACTAAATACTTATCGTATGGTAAAAATGTTTCATATTTTATGTACGTTCATTTACTCGTAACTAAATCATTTTCTTTTTTATAATAGCCCAGACATAATGGCTCAGTTAAGGATTTTAAAAACCTGACAATAAACGCAAGTCTGTATCTGCGGAATTGTGAATTTTGATGTTAAGTGTAAATTTAATAAGTGTTGCCTATTGCCATACGATAAATAAATATTTCTACCAAGTCCCTACACCACAGATGACGTCGACGTTTAGGTATACCATTCCACCACACATCCTAACAATAAGCACATTAACCACCGTATTAGTGCCGGGTATTACCCTCCCCGGGCCCAGCTTCTCGGAAACTTCCGAACTTGGGATTAACGGGATTGCACGGATCAGAACCATGATCCACTGGGGCTAATGTCCAATCACAAAATAATCGTAAATAATGATCCCGGTTCGGCGTAACAGTTATGTTTTTATGTAATTTTTAGAGCTTAACTTGTTGTCTGTGTAGGTACGATAAGGATCTTGACCGATTTTAGTCATCTTTTTGCATTTTATCAGATAACAACTTTTTCTACTCTATACAGGACATTCTCGGGTCAGAGGTGTAGGGTTAGAGCCGGCGTAGCTTGATTTGACGTTCATAATTGTATTGTAATAAGGTAAGTACCCCTATTAACGAGGGGGTTAAGCAAGTTTTCCAAAAAGAGCCAAAAAATAAGCATAAACCGGCGGTGTATGGACCAAGACATATTTTTTTATGTTAGTTTGTTAATTAAAGTTTATATTATTTTAGTTTCTGGCCTTGTTTTAGAAAATTATAAAGGAAAAAATAATTATTAAAACCAAAATGTCGAAATCGCCTATTACCGTGGTAATGGACCACTGTTACCCAAATACCGCGGATGTGGGTTCCTTTTTACGAGAATGGATAACCCGTCGCATTTTTAGTTCTATAATTATGATAAATATTATTTATTTGACAATAATAGATAAAAAATGGTATATTAAATACCTACGCTTTTCATATTATAAGACTTAATTAATGAATTTAGTAAAGTTTGTATCTACCTTATAATATACATATAATAAATACTTTCATTAATGAATTTAAAATAAAAATAGTTGGTTCCTTCAATGCTAAAACATCGTGGGTTACCCTTTACGAGCAAGTGTGATGCTGTCGAAATTCTTGTTTAATTTATTACCTATCTACGTTAATATATTATATAGATACTTAATTATTTCAACCGGATGTGGAGGGCAAATTGCGCCAAAACGTTCAAGCTATCAGAATTATATTCTACACAATATATGTACAAGATCTATGTAAGTTAATGTTAATGTTGTATGCTTGTGTGTCTAATTTATTATTAAAGTAACATAAAATATATATTTCTACTCCAGCACTTTTATTTGTCGATTAAATGACTGCATTGACTAAACCAACTACATTTGAAGCGCGGTGCGTAGGGGACCGTATCCTTTGTAGACCTATATGAAAACAAATATCACAATAGCCAAATGTTGTATTAAAAAAAATGCTATCTTCTAGGCTAAGATCTAAAAACCAATATTTACTTTGACTTTATATACATTTTATGTTTGCTGCCTTAGAAAAAATATTGTGTGCAACGGTACATAATTAGGTCTGAAAATTCTCGGGCCTGTCTTCAGCCCTCGAATTTTAAGAACCCTTATTATGTACCTGGTATACAAAAGACCATCAAAAGTATTAGGTATTTTAAGAACCTATTAATATCGAAGCCATGAAAGTTTTGGGTGGGTCTGTATTAGGTTCTCATACAGCTTATTACCGAGTGATGTCTTTTCTAACCATCGTTAAACGGTTGAATTCGAATAATTTTTAAACTCATTTACGACTAGTAAAAATACATAGTTATCTTGTATTTTTTTAATACGATCAATATGGATGATTCCAAATATTACAAAACAATGGTTAAAATAAACTTTATAACCATACTTTTGTTTTTATATCAATACTTTAACGAGTTTCTCATATAAGGGTTTCTAAGAAAACGTCTGAGAAGATGTCTAAAATTGTAATCAATCTTAAGAGTTCTTGCATAGATTTCATACCACGTTAATAGCTCTTTAGCTTTATAGGTGGCTAAATATTTCAATAACATTTCAAGTCATAGTAATGTGCAATTTATATATGAATATAAGATAGCTCGAATCTAAAATACCGTTTCCGTTATTACCGAGGTATACCTCGAAATTAGGTGGAACTTAAGTGGAAGAAAATGGAACCTAACACCGATGTTTTTAATTTCCTATTTTTTTCCTATTGGCGAGCAAATATCGCAAATAAAGTATTTGGGAATCATAAAGATAATAACTAAGAATCAATCTCAAGTCTTAGTCTTTTCATAATATTTACCATTATTACGCTAATTACTAAATAGAATACGCGTTTACTTACTTGAGATGTTGCGTGTTAGTATGGAGCAACCAAATCTTGCGCTCCTGATGCGCTTGTTTACGATTTTCGACTTTTTTGCGTGATGTTTTCGTAGTATTGTTATACTTATTCGACAGTCAAAAGATAAGGCTTTATTTCTGTGTTCTTAGATTCAAAGAAAGTTAATAAGCTTTCTTATTAAATGCTATTTTGTACATACCGCGGTAATGAATGCCAATTTTAATGGGGTCGTTAATAGGGGTACTTACCTTATGTCTAATTAAAGGAGGTCTCACGATTTATGACCACACACATATGAAAGGTTAATTGTGAGATGTGAATCAGTTAAAAACCCCGACTTATTACAAAATCCTGGTCCTTGAGGTAAGGTGATCCATCATCATCATCATGTATTTAAGACACTTAAGAGCTGGGCTCTTGTGGGCGGAGCACGGAGCTATCCATTTTTATACGTGTGAAAACTTTTCTCTTCTATCAGAAATTACTCATTGTAACATTTTAATTTTACTTGTGATAATATAATTTGTTATTCAGTATCTGTTCAAAATAATCTGAAACCTAGTATCGCAAGTACGACGATAAATTTATCCGTTGTCATCGACACATCCAGTACGGATAATGATGGTCGTTCTTGCCTACGTGACAACGTGATAAAATGGTGTCCGTCACTTTCAGTCGCGCGGTGTTAAAAAGCGACGGTTATTTTACCACGTGGATAAAGCCATCCATAATACGCTGCCAGGCCAAGTTACTTGGAAAAGTTATTATGTTTTGTTAGTTTACCATTAAATCATCTATAACATTTATCTTTGTCAAAACTTGAGTGTTACTACCCGATTCGAACTTTAAGATACGTCAATTAATAGATCTAGAAACGATATGCATTAGATGTGTCAGTGTCAAAAGTGACGTTTTTGTTTGAAGAAACGTCACATTTGACACTGACATATCGTTTCTAGATCTACTAACTGACGTATCTTAAAGTTCGATTTGGGCCGTTAGTGGGCGTACCTATATACGTTCGTTAATGATCTTCTAAAACTAGGGTAAAGATTTTAGTGTCAATCTAGTTCCAATAGTAATTCCAGTTTGTGACTTTTCATGTAAGGAATAGGTATTCAAGCATTTCAATTCCACCATCTTATTTCCGTGTACATTTATTGTGCGCAAGTGCATTTCCGCTATTTCGTAACCAGATCAAAATCTACTGCCACTTCTATAACGTGTTCACAAATGCTCAAATTTACTGAAGCATTATTACACGTGGATGTTTACGTTAATGTAGGTACTCGTAGGCGTCAAATGTTGTTGACTTTAATCTGTCGCGACCGCGCTTGCGTGTCGTGTCGCGTCGCGTGTCCGTGTCGCGTGTCGCAACGCGTCGACATCGGTGTCGTTACCGATTACACTGATTTCTGGTTCATTTAATACGCATTTACGTTAAACGTCGAGTCAAGCAACTTGTTGTGACAGTTTTAACTTATGATGATAATTTATAATACCGTAAAACGGGGTGAGTAGGTTTCGCGGGGAGAGTTAGGTTATGAATGGGGAGAGAAGGTTTGAGAGGGGGGTGAGAAGGGATTTTAAGGCTACTGCTACAAAAATAATGTATTCCAATTTAAAATGGGGCTATAGTAATACGCATAATAAAAAAAAGTCGATCCAACAATCTTCCAAAATCACCTTTGTATGAAAAACCCTCTCACCCCAAATACGAGGCACTACGGGGTGAGGTGGGTTTTCCTCTTTATCGTCAAAGTTATGAAATGGAACTACCCAAAATAAAATACAAACTAAAATACAAACGTCCGAACCACTTATTATATATGTTACTGTAAAAGCCCGAAGTACGGCAAAACCTAGGTTTTACCGGTAAATCCTAGTTTTTGCCGATGCCGATCGGTAAAACCCCGAAATGTTAAATCTTGCTAGTTTACTTCGAGCTTTTACCAACACCGATATGGTAAGTCCTAGGTCTTGCCACGGCGACCGGTAAAGTTTGAATCATGCACTGGTTTCTGAGATTATTAGATGATAATTTTTAAGAAAAAAAACCGACTTCTATGGGGACCGATGAAAGATTATGGTAGATGGTGCACTATGTAGAAAAGGAGGTAAAACCACCCACTTTTCTAGTAGCATTTCGTTTCTGTAAGGCTCGCAGTTCTAACCTAACCTAACCCACTTTTGTTCGGTTCTGTGAGGCTCGCAGTTCAAACCTAACCTAACCCACTTAACGGCGCATGCGGTGCGGTGTACGGGGGTTTGAGCGGGAGGGGTTAAGAATCAGTGCATGATTCAAACTTTACCGGTCGCCGTGGTAAGACCTAGGATTTACCATATCGGTGTTGGTAAAAGCCCGAAGTAAACTAGTAAGATTTAACATTTCGGGCGTTTACCGATCGGCATCGGTAAAACCTAGGTTTTACCGGTACATCCTAGGTTTTGCCGTACTTCGGGCTTTTACAGTAACATATACACCATTCAGTTTTCACATGTAAAAATAAAATTTTATTAAGGTTTGAAAGTCAAATTTCACCCAACTCACCCCATTTTACGGTATATTCCAAAGTTATCTTGAGATTATTTACGTAAAGTAAGCTTCTTGGCTCCTTTATTGATTTAAAAGGAACACGAGTATAATGATATAAGTCAACAACCTAATTAACATTATTACCCTTTGTCAATCCTAAAATGAGTGCATATTGTAACAACAAAGCCATACCTACGATTCATTCAGTAAAGTCCTCGAGAATAATAGACACCCTTAAATCCTCACCCATGTATTGTTTGTTATACTAAACAAACGTTTAAAACAGGATCAGAAGGTTCTGCCACTTTCCATCTTTAGATTAAAGATAAAGACAAGAAACGGCAACAGTAACAGGTTCCCTTTAATCTCACATCTGTGTTCACATCTCTATTAGTGTTGGTTAAGACTCGAGTCTTTTGAGTCCTCTGCTTTAAAACTCAACTTGTTAGAGACCCAAGTCTATACAACAGACTCGAGTCCTTTCCAGAGAACTAGTTTTGATTTTTTTTTGTTACAAAAACATTCAAATTGCATTGTCTTCATGTAAAATCGTTGGTTACGTACACTATACAATAACGCTTATTTTCTTTACTACTACTAGCATTTAGATAAAACCTACAAAATCGTTCACGGAGTCTTCATTCGGAGGCTCGAGTCCTTTTGAGGTGCGGTGCGGAATGACTCGACTCGGTACTTAAAACACTCGGATTTTTTTTTGCGCAGTCTCGTGAAAACGTTTCGTGGTCTTCTTTTATTTTATATAAATTTAAAGTCAAAAGACTCGAGTTCCTACCAACACTAATCTCTGTAGTATTAACGTGTCATATCGTGTCTATGTGTGTTAATATCTCTATCGTACTGAGCACAAGGTAGCGGATCATTCGGGGCCTAAACCACAATAAGAGTGTTAATTCAGTGCTCCCCACGACGTCTCGTCTCCTAACCGCACTACCCTTCGAGCACACAGACATTAGGCAGGTAATATATAGTAGATTAGTACTCTCAAATAACAGGCATTGTGTGTGTATCTTAAACAACAGCAATGTGTTGACATTGAACGATAAAAAAAAAGTGATATTTATATTTTTGAGCGCTAAAAATATCACAAGTATTTACTTAACTAAAAAGCATGGTGATAATTTTTGGCATAATAGCGTTTTTACTTTAATTTACGATGCCTAAAAAGGGTTTTCGGCGTTAAGAGAGTATTCGTAAAATGGCGAAACAATAATTATTGATAACGTTAATCTGATAGGGTTTAGTAACTAGATTAAAACCAATCTTCCTAAGTTTTTACTACAATTGCACACATAACCATAAAACTTACTTATGTATAAAAGTTAACATAACATCCCACGCCTTCGACCCCTATTTCTATCGTCGTTCGGCCATAACCATAATATTTTATTATTACACAATAAAAGACCTTTACCAAAACCGTAATCTAACAGCTTATAAACCCTAACTGACCCGTGGCTACATATAGGCTACTACTGATAGGTAATAACGAGATATTAACTTCGAGTGAGTTGTGGGTCATGATCGCCACATAGTGGCTGACTGGCTGCCCTACTCAAAACGGGGATTTGGCAGACCACGTTCGGCGATGGCGAGACAAGTTACCGGGACGAATGGAAAAAGCGGGGGAGGCCTTTTCCCACGTTGTGACTCTTCACGCTTAAACGCCGAAACCATACTTAAATGAAATTTGGTATGAAGATAGTTTTAGTCCCCGTAGGCCGTAATGTTTTAGTTTTTATCTCGGAAGTCATCGTTCTAAGCAGACGAAGTCGCGGGCAGAAGCTAGTAACGAATGAATTAGGACCCCGATAACGAAACACTTGTATTCATGTTGTTCTAAAGCGGCGTTTTGCGTAAATTAGGAGTGATTAATGGTATAATGGTAAATAATGTCGTTTTTTGCGCTCGCTTGCCGGCGAGCGTGGGACGGCGGTTTGGGAGCTATTTAGTTCATTATTTATTGTAAGTATAACTTTGCCAAACTGTCATTAACATAATGTACATAAGTATACTTTAATATTCATAGAGGTTATTCATTCGACCGTTTTTTTTTAATTTTTGATTAAGTGTGTACGGTGATATATGATCCAATAAATTTTACCCGGCACAGGCCTTTCATATAAGATAATGGCTTGGGCTATATAGTCCCTAACAGTGTCTTGCACCGAATTTAGAACTTTACAGGTAAACGTACTAGTGCTCGACATGCTAATGCCTAATAGATGACACCCTGCTGTTACCTCTATTGACAATGACTTAAGTTTCAAGATGACATGTACTGGGACCGCGTCGAGCACCAGTAACTATAATATCGTACAGCAAATTGTTTCACAGATACCTACTACGTTCCTTACGATGTTTCCTTTTACCAAAACACTAAAGGAAGAGAGATACACTGCCTGTTTTTAATACTGTATTTATATTTGCGAGTATGTCTGTATATCCAGGCCCGCACGGAAGCCAATCCAACGTACAGTTTGATATCTAAATGATGTATTTTAGTTATCATTAGTGCGCGCATTTCGCTCGCCCTTGTGGCATATAATGGCGCGAGCGAAACGCACAAGCGATTGATAACAAAACGACATCGTTTTGATGACCGAATGTAAGTGTGAATTGACCCCACGGTTGCCTCATCCGCGGGTTCTCAACAATCTCGACAGATGGCGCGGTCCCCCGCCGAGATAATCCGCATTACGCATTCCGCTCTGTTTTCCGAGGCTTTTACTCAAAAATCAAAACACGCTACGACCGTCTCATTCACTCAAAACTGTTCTATTTGGAGAGCGACTGGGATGGAGACAGTATATTGTTTGTTTAGGAATAAAGCCCGTATCGCAGCGGCTTAAAGGATGGAACAGTAGAAATAAAGATACCGGTTGATTCAAATGAATGTAAATAATAACGTTCAGTTTTCTTTGAATTTTAGCGTAAATCTTGATCTTCGTTGGTTTCGTTATTGTATTTGTTTGGAAATCCAAAGTTTATCACAGGAGTCGGATTAAAAATAATCTTGAATATATTTCAGATCCAAGATCGTCAATCTATTTACCAAGTGACTTTCCGAGTTGAATATTTCGTCAACATATCGATTGGGCACCTTGGTTTTCCCGCTTGTTGTTTATAATATCATACTTAAACCAGATCAAACATCAATGCCCACCACACCCACCACACGTCAAAGTCTTTTGCCTGTGGAACAAGCTTCCTATGAAGCTCTCGGTTCTATGATTCTATAGTCGCATAAACCATTATAAACATTATCACCTAAATTCTGGTTATGTCAAGCAATATAATTTTACAATATCAAATAATATGACATAAAATAATATATTTGAAAGCAGCTTGCCTCCTGAGGTATTTCCTTTGCGCTACGACATGGCTTCAAGAAGCGGGTATTTAGGGATCTCAAGGGTCGGCAACGCTTAAGTGGCTCCTATGATGTTGCTTATGTCCATGGGCGACGATGACCGCTTCCCATCAGGCGGCTCGTCTACTCGTTTGCTGACTATCACATAAAAAAAACGTATCTTTAGAAAAGGCATCTAGAGCATCCCCTGTAAAAACATTAGTGTTCCGGGAGAATCATACAACACCGGTACTGTACAAACAGCAACACTCCTAGCTGTACGTCGGTGGAGCTTGTTACAAGAGGCATAAGGTCCACCGATGTACAGTTAACAATGTGGGCGATGGTACTTTATGGTACAGATCATTTTTCTTGATGGCATCTGTCTAGGAATATGAAATGTTGAAATGTGTCACTTCAGATTTGTAGATTTCTTTTCAAGTAGGACAATGATTTTGGCGTGGAATAGCCCTGAAACGCAGGGCTGAATTTCAAAACCTTATTTAGCAAACGGAAATAAATAGGTATACCTAAACATCAACAGAAACAATAAGGGATAATCAGAACGCAAATATTATTATTGTTTGGAGATTACGTTAATTTAATTTTTAAAGCCTTTATACATGTTAGCTAAGCAGCAGAAATAGCAGGTAAACTTTAGTCTTGTATAAAATTTAAGAATATAAATTCATATATTTCTTTTTTCTGTCTGTCTTATCTGCTCAGGTAAGAAAGTTATTAATTGACATCAGCATCATTAATCAAGTACATATTACGAGAATGTCACTCTCGCTTGCTGTGTTTCTCGCCAAAAAAAGCGACGCCATAACTCATGTTATGTTTTAACGCACATGTATACCAGTAATTAATATCACATGTCGCAGGTGTAGCTGCTGCCTTATATCCCTGGATTTTTAATTACTGACTCTGTGGGATGGTTATAAAAGTGGTTTTGGCCTGCAGGTGTGAAGGATCGGAATATTTCGCTGGTTTAATATCGAAAGCCGGGCCGCGGCAGGAACCAAATTTAGTGCCTGAAGTTAAGGTTTTGCTGTGCAGCTGGCCTGTAAAACGCTAAACTGAAAAATATTTCGACTGAAACATTTGAACTTTAATTCTTTGCTACAAAAAAGACCAAAAAGGCGATTTAGCTATCTTTTGTTAAAGCACGTCGGTGGCAAACAAGCATTCAACTTGCCTAGCGTGTAGCGTGCGTTACCAACCCTTTAGACCCCTTTTTTAAAGAACCCCATTACAGTCACACATACTCAAAATGTTCGAGAAAACCTCAACAGGCCATTCCACAGTTGCAGCGTTACTAAGTAGAAATTCTTCTAAAACTTTAGTAACAATACAAACACGGAAATTCTTGGGAAGATAATTCCCAATACATATGCATCACAAATCTATTAAAAACAAAGAATAAATGTCACTCAAAATCGGGTTTGTACGAGTATGTAAATCATTTAATCTGCTCTACCCATTGTCAGTGGAAATTCAAAAATGTGACATATGAGGAGCACGCGCTCGGCCTCTAGGCGGTTTTGTAATGGCTGTGTTTGTGGCGTAGACAACCATACATAGACCTTTGATAAATATTTTTTAATACAGTTGCTCACAAAGTGCTACTTTACGTAGCTGTTTAGCGTGCGGAAAGTTGGTTATGTCGAACTAGTGCTTTTTACTTTTCCAATTTTTTTAAATTTATACTTGTTCCAATTCACGACTACTTATTGATGAGTGTTAATATTAGTTTCCTTTAAACGTCGTAATCAGCATAAAAACCTACTGTTAATGTAAGAATATGAAAAATATACATATTTCATATTTTAATACTTACTTCTTCATCATTATAACACGTTTATTTTTTAATATTGAATATTGAAAATTCCGTTCTTAATAAGGTGTCTGAATGGAACGGAATAGCTGCCAAACGCCCATAGATATAATATACTTAAAGACGACGTCTAAGCGAGCTGTCACTGTTACCACTTTTGTTTAGTGTACGATTAACAATGTTTTACTTATTTTTTCGCAACTGTATTAAAAAACGTCGTTCGATACACGTGCGGAAATGTCATTCTTCACTCGTCCCGAGTCTTCCCACTCGCCTGCGGCTCGTGGCAAGATATCTCGGTACTCGTGAAGTAATGACATACCTTCCGCACTAGCATCGAAATGTACTATTTCGTAGAGATATATATTTCTTAGGAAGGGTTAGATTAGGGCTACCAAAGCCACATAATTATAGACGCTGCTTGTGAAATACAGACTAGTAGCGAAATAGACAACTTGCAACTTAGACGAGTTGCTACTCAAAAATTTGTAGACCAGCTTTTTAGACCAACTGCTATTTAGACGAAATGTGATGTAGACATTGTAGACGGGCAGCTCCATGGACGAGTTGCTAATTAGACCCCGTGCTCCTAACCCGTTCCCATGTCCGAGGTGCGCGCTACGCCAGTTTTTACCATAACAACCCATGTTCACCGTAAGCACATTTTTTAAATATTTTATATGATTTATGGTCATTAGCCTAAACGTGACTAACATGAACAGGGGCACTCTCATGCTAATTACAGTTCAAACACGAAAACTAGGCTTAATTCAGATTTCTTATTCAATCTCCAGAAGGGGAAATACAATGTGTGTTCAACGGGATTCCCGTTACAGTGTTCCATCTGTTGGGAAAATGATCTCTGGTTTGCGGTCCGCCGCAGCACGGCTACGGACAAACCGACGGGTCAGACGCAATTAAAGGTAGCTGCGGGCGTATTACGGATCCTGGTGATGAAGGCTAAAGCATTCTCTTTCTGATATACTTTGTCCCACTAAAAGTATTTTTTTTAAAGTCCTGTTGTAATCCAATTTAATGTTATAAAGTTGTATGTTAATGTTAATCCAAGCAATCTTCAATGATATAAAGTTATTTTCATATTAATTAATTTACAAGTAATACTACTTGCACCCGTGTAATGTAGTCGAAATAAATATCACTCGACATGCTTTGATCAGATTCGTGGATGCCCAAAATAAAAATAGCTCGGCAAACTACACACACACGCACACTCACACACACACAACAACAGTAACAACGTTAGACAACAGGACATTTAGCGATAAGAAGCAATCTCTTTTAAACAACCTTTTGCTATAAGCAAAACGATTTACGTCGTTTGGTTAGATAGCCTAAATAGCTTTGACAACTAAATTAAATATTTTGTACTACCTAATTGCTTAAATCATAAATGATAGAACTTAAAACAAGAAAATTGTGATAAATCTGCGACCTCGTTTCATTATAAATGAACAAAAAACAAACTTTTATTATAACGACGGCAATTAGAAGTGATAAAAAAGCAAACAGCGTAATAGCAGTACTGGCGCAGTCAGTAGGATTCTCAAACAAAAACAAACAACCTGTTTCTATCGCTCTCCAGCAATTCGAAGCTCGAGCGAGAGAGTCAGAAGGAACGTAGTTTCTTTTTTATTCTCATAAAAGGTCGAAGGATAACGCTAACATGCGCGTGGAAGCGCTTTGTAGCGCTAATGACGGTTTTTGTTAATTCACGAATTCCAGGACGGGCCCAGGTTTTGATTGGTCGTTTTGGGAAACTGACGTACAGTTGAGATTAGTTTATCGTAAAAGATTTGTATGACTCTTCAGAGTCTTACTATTAAAATAATTATAGGTAGAGGTGACCATTGAAGATAAAATGGTAATCGTTGAGTTGTTAACGTTGTGTCGTTGATACAAGTAAATTGTTATGAAAGTAAGTTCGCGAATGTGTTGGTAAGTTTAATTCTGTGGCATGCCTTATTGTCCAAATGGCTAAGCAGATTTAAAAAGCGAGTTATGTTAAATATTTTTGCAGGCTCAAACAGGTTTTTTGTTGTCTATTCTTGATTTAGATTTAGAATGCCTAGTTTCAACACTAAGCACCACAAAGTCACGAGTTGACAGCCGTCAGTGTCACTCGCTCAGATTTCCCAGTTGGGGCGATCGGCGTTTCGATACACTCCCCAAAATCACATTCACCCGTGACGTGTCACGCAACTCTGTATACACTCACCGAAATGAAACCCTGTAACATGGTACGTCAAAGCGAAGGTACGATGTTGTAAGAAACGTAATGTCGGGACAATACAATAGCGCTTATAAGGGCAGCTGTGTTAACAATAAAAGGATACAGGACCTTCCATCCCACTGTACTTTTCCAAAAAAAGGAAAGGGAAGTTTGATCACGGCGAAATGATTAGAAATTGTACACATAGTTTTAAATGAAGTCTAAGGGTCTCCCCAGATATACCGGCGCGCAATCGGCAAAAGCCATAAAGCTTTTTCCTATCGGCTTTTGCCGATTTCGCGTCGATATATCTGGGGAGACCCTAACATAGTGTTATCAAGTTAAATGCTTACAACTCGCAAGCAGCCAATGGAAAAGCCAGAATTGAGTGAAGTTGAGTCAAATGGAGCATAAAGCAATATTGATACGGAATTGATACCTGTCTGGTATCCATGGCCTGTGGCGTACATCAAACGCACGCCTGGGGGCGCCGCCAGCGTATGCCGATATGTTAATCGTTTAGCTTTGTATGCATGGATTATTGTTTGAATATTGGATATGCCAAACATATTATGACATAGCACAGTACTTTAGATGAGATGAGACAGTTTTAGAAGTTTTAGACTATTTTTGAAGCTGGATTGGATTAAACGATGTCGACATATCATGTTTTAGGTTGCACATAGTATTTATAAAGCAGTTTTGCAATGTGAAGTACAAAATATCTGATCCACTCTAAATCACATTAGTACACCCAATTCTTCTTCTTCTTCCTCCTGGAGGGAGCCAGGGGTACGCTTGACAACTAATCCCAAGAATTGACGTAGGCACTAGTTTATACGGAAGCGACTGCCATCTGACCTTCCAACCCAGAGGGGAAACTAGGCCTTATTGGGAATAGCCTGGTTTCGTCACGATGTTTTCCTTCAACGAAAAGCGACTGGTAAATATCAACTGATATTTCGTACATAAGTTCCGAAAAATTCATTGGTACGAGCCGGGATTTGAACCCACGGCCTCCAGATTGAAAGTCGCACGCTCTTACTGCTAGGCCAACAGCGCTTTTTTAGTACACACAATTATTTATTTACTTAGGTAAACGTACTGGTGCTCGACGCGGTCCCAGTACATGTCATCTTGAAACTTAAGTCATTGTCAATAGAGGTGACAGCAAGGTGTCATCTATTGGGCATTAGCATGTCGAGCACTAGTACGTTTACCTTATTATTTATTATTCTTAAACCTAAATAATGACACAACAAGAAGTCTCTGCACAAAAAGAATTAAATGCCCCTCTAGCCAACGAACATTGTCATATCGTATATTTACGAGTAGGCATGCGACAAAACGCGGGCTCTCGAGACACACTGGGACCGCTGGTTGCCAATCCACTCACGGTGACTGTCAGGCTGTCAGGCTTTGTGAGTCGGATGAAGGATAACAACACGACAACAGAGCTTCAGATGTCAGGAAAATGGTAATATTAAATTACTGTTTGATTTAATGAACCGGCTGATTGCCAATCCTGCCACGAATATGAATGTCAGTCTGTCACAGAATTTGTCAGAAGATGACACAGGAAACTGGGCTAAGATTGTCAAAAAAATTGTTATAATTGGACTTTATAACCTGGCTCCAATTTCACCACGGTGACAGGTGCGACAATTGTAAAACATCACTGTTGCTGACGTCACAGGCATCCATGGGCTACGGTTACCGCTTACCATCGGGCGGGCCATATTCCTGTTTGCCACCATCATTGTTTTATTAAAAAAAACTTTATTATATCAGAAAAAAACAGATATTTCTCTTGCTAAGTTTATGACAATTGTCACAAGAAACACTACAATTGTCACGAAATTCCGACATATAACTCATTACCTGTCAAGAATTACCTACAATTCTTCTAAATCTTGACAATTGTCAGAAACTTCGCAAAAGAAATATCTGTTTTTTTCCGATATAATAAAGTTTTTTTAAATAATACAATGATGGTGGCAAACAGGAATACGGCCCGCCCGATGGTAAGTGGTAACCGTAGCCCATGGATGCCTGTGACGTCAGCAACAGTGATTTTACAATTTGTTGCACCTGTCACCGTGGTGAAATTGGGGCCTGATTGTCACAAAATCATCTCAGTCATCTATCATAATGGTTTAAACCAAATGACTGTAGATACCATTATACTTTAATAAGGCAATAACATAATTTTCTCGCATTTTTACTAAACCTTGATAAAGGTTCGCATTTAAATGAAAACTTTTAACCGACTATCCCCTCCCCTAGTGTCAACCGTTATCAAGGAATAATTCGCTGACACCTTAAGAGGTGACTCATCCATTTACCTACTTCCGCTATGGTTATAGGGTTTTAAATCCTTTAGCGTTGGAACACCAGAATTAAAATCAGCTTAGCATGCTCGTATCTTAGAGAAATGTATTGTTATAAAATGTGCCTAAATCGGTGATGATAAAGTTCAAACCTCAAGTGCAAGCGAAGCTGACTAGTTACCTTTTAAAGGTAGTTCTAGATTATCTCTGAACCCTAATCTGCCGCGTTTACAGCTTTCGCTCGTTGTGATAATTTACTGGCTTTAATTAAGCGCCTGTAAGCACTTGAGGAAGGACAATTAAACCTTCAGGTGGAGCGATAACCGCTTACACTAGCTGTTAGTTATTGACTTCATTATTTATTTGGATATATCCTTGGTATTTTCAATTGGAAGCGCTGTGTTAACAATAGAGACTAAATAAGAAAGTAAACATATTTCTGATAAATACCGAAGAGTATTACCGAGACTTCAAAGATATTTGCCTAAAGTGCTCTTATTTGCACTAAACATGGAGGCCAATTCAAACTTAATACATTTAGACATCACAATTATATATCTAGATATGTAATTACATATCTTGATATGTAATGTTGTTCTGATTCGCCCGTGCGCGTGCGTCCTGCACTCGCCACGGGCAAGTACGAGCGAAATGTACGCACGCGCTAATGATAAGTAAATGACATCAGTTTGATGTCAAAGTGTACGTTCGAATTGGCCTCAGACTTAAGAGTTAGTCCAATCGAGTACCTACCGGGACTTTAACTTTTATGACAACGGTTAAATAACGCAAAAACAAGTAACTAAGTTATTATCTGTTAGAGTTGCAAAAGAATTATCAAATCAGCGCTAAAATTCAAAACGGAATAGAATCCACATTTCGATTGAAAAGATTGAAGTTTGGGCATTGTTCCTGTCCCGGGATCCTTGGAACAATTCGGACAATTCGTTTGTAATCTATTTGGTTATCCCACCAAGTTGACGAGAATTTGCATTTCAATACGACAGTTAGCGGGGTCTTAGCTCAGTAGTCTATACCTACTGTCGCTGACACGGTTGACTATTTTTGAACTTTATTGCAATGAATTAAGTACCTAATTAATGTAATAAATTAGTACCTCAATTCAATCATGTCTTAATATTTTCCTTTAGCTACGAAATATTCTTTAGTGTAAGTATCTACATACACACATACCTACGTAATTACCTCCAGCCTTATAAATCCTCGCCGTCTCGTAACTAAAGATTGTCTAGAAAAGATTGCCGTATCGTGATAAGATCCTTCTTTGTCTACGGTTTTTTCTTACTTTAGTCCGCTAATAAAATCAAATAGTGACGTCGGAGAGGCTAAAATATAAACTAGAGTTTTCAATTATGTATTTATAGGTAGTGAAAATGTTTTACAAAGACAAAACCACAATGTGACGAGATTATGATGATTAGCGCAGAATTGATTAATGATGATGATGAAATATCAATGATGTATTACTGCAATAGGTACTTCGTATACATAGTACAATATCTGATCAACAATATAGCGCTTTGAAGTTTACTGACAATAATTTTGTGTCTATGATTGCACTGGTGTCCAATGGAATGTTTTGTGCAATTGCATCTATTTGCATTCAAAGGCTTGTTCCGACAACTGTATAAACCGAACAAATACTAGAACAAATAGCAGTGCACTTTTATTCCTTTCGTCTATTTCAAAAATCGAAGGATTAAATATCTATATTATCTATGTTATGTTCTTATGTTAGAATCCCATCAAATGCTCATATTTAATTTAATTAACCTACTAGGTTTTGTAGTTGCTAGAATTCAAACAAAACACAGCGTTAGAAAAAAAATCGTGATTTAAATAAATGAATGTGCCTATTGGACACAGTTAAGGTGACATTCGGATGTCAACTACAGCTGCATTAGTGTCGCGACAGTAATATCGCGTTGCTGCCGCCGCTGTATCTGTCAATTTTCTTGATGAAATGAGTAACGGATTGAACGTCATAATCGCGACAGTGCCGACAGTAACGCGGCGACGGCTCATGTAAGCAAGGAAATTCACAGATACTGCGGCGATGTCAAGGCCGCAGCAGTAGGTAATGTCGCAGCAGTCATGCGGCTGCAATTGACATCCGAATGTCACCTTTAGCAGTGACCTGCCCCGCGACGTCATTAGACCAAACCCATTATTTTTTACGTCCCGCGATCAGTGCGTCGCGAGAGTCGCGATTTTCAATTTGACATTAAAATTCATAGGTTTAATACCGGGACGCTTCCTCCTCGCGCAAACACGCATGTTATTATAAACGCTAAGATCAAAGCGTTAGAGTTCAAAATTGAACCACGTCTCATAATTACATTGACTATAAGCGAACGCTTTGAAGATTTGAGAGCAATTGCATTATGATGGTAATAGGAACAAATGGTAATGCTATTTTATGGTGGCTAGGCACTAATAAAAGAGAACATTTGATATTGTAATATATTCAAAGTTGTGGTTGAGAATTTGTGGAAGATTTTTTATATAATGTCAAATATAACTAGGGAGCCAAATTATTAATTAATATTTTAATGTGTTGCCATCTTTAAGTAGACACACTTAAATCAAAAAATGGGTTTTAATCTATATTGTAACAGTGTATTTATTTCAAGCCTACTACTACTTTAGTTACGTTAGACATTGAAAGGGTTAATGAAGGTATAGGGTAAAGCAACGTAATTAGGCCGCGGTAATCAGCACGTCGCGATAATCGCACATCCATCAATTAGGGTAAATCAACCGTTTATTGGCATTCCAAATATATATATAGCAATCTTTAGGCGGTATATTTTACACGTTGGTGGCAAAGGATGCCTGTTGGTAAGCGGTTACCATATCCTATGGACGTTTGTAATTACATAAGTGACATATACCTACGTGTTACCGACTCTCGAAAAGCCTGCCTGCGTAATATTATTGAGGAATCGCATAACTCGAGAAAAGCTCGGCAGGGTTGTCTTCCACCATGAGTGTCATAAGATCAGATATATAATTATGTACCTACCTACTTATAAATCGTCGATATATCAGTACGATGTAATAACATACCTACAGGGTGATTGGTCGAGTATCGAGACATTCGGGACGGGTGTGAAATTAAAAAAAAAAACAAACTGGCAACGTATGCAACGTATATATCCGTTAATAATTACCTTTAAGAGCATGAAACAAAGTCGACGACTTAAGTTGAAGTAATGTTGAAATAAAGTTAGCGTAGAGATAGGCATCGCTTTGTTTCCCCACCCGCACCGCAATGCAGACCTAACTTAGTTCCACCTCAACATTATACTACCAGACCATTTGCTAATGGCTCTTATAACTTGTAATATAGGTTATTTTGTGATATTCTGCTATACCGCTCAGCTGACCGTGTTACCGTGTCTCGCGTGCTGACTGTGCCGACATTTTCATTTAATTTTAATCTCAACTCATAGAAACGGTGCATGATTATGTAAAACTGAAACTAACTAGATTTAATTTAATAATCCCCGCTGAGTCAGTAACATAATCAGATTTATATCAACAACAATTTTAATAATATTTACGAGTCAAAGCCCTATTACAATGTTCAACAATAGATAGCGAAAACAATATAGGGGTTGTAAGTACATACGTAAATAATAACCGTTTATAATCGATATCTAATATCGCTGTGGAGAAACAAAAACCATCGCATATAAATTATGCTCAGCGGTGCCTACGTAGTTTATTGGTTTATTCACAAAACGTTTTGTCCTTGACTGTCAATTAGTTTCTTGATATAAACTGATTCTAAGTATTTTGTCATTCAAGTAGGTAACTCATAATAGCGTGCAAGCCAGGAACTGATTTCCACGACCAATAGCATCAGCATCTCGATCGATAACTCGTAAAGTGGTTAAGTCAATATACATATATATATAATAAAATGGATGAACCCTCGAGTACGTCAGCTGTCGCTCCGTTGGTGGGTTGAGGTACGGCTAACACAAGCCTAGCAGTGTAACAATTCAATATTAGAAGAATAGGGTTTACAAAATGATCAACTATAGTATAGTACGGTACGGTTTACAAAATGATATTTAATTGTAATTTCACATTTACTCAATTGTAATTTTGGTGTAATTTTATTTTATTTCATATAAAAATCACTGTCAAACAATTACAGGCCTATTCGGATTTCGAGATTATCACAAGATCTTGAGACGATTTAGAGATCAACTAGATCTACATTTTTTAAACATTTATTTACATACAATATATATACAGTGGTACTACTAAACGTAATTAATAACTAGCTTAAATCTAAAATAGGCCCTTGAGGCATTGTACCAAGGATGCTGGCGGCATTTCCTCGCTGTATCGCAATGCTGATACGTTGTGCGAGGTAGCCGCCAGCTCTTCGGTCACCAGTTACGTCAACCAGACGCTTCGCGATTTCTGCGAACAACTTATGCGCGCTGGGACCCCATGGACCTAGAGTTTCAACACCAAACGATATCTACATTAGATATCGACTAGATGTGACTTGGATATCTCAGTCATAACTTATCGAAACCGTTCAAGAGGACCTCCAGAATCGCGGAAACGTCAAATTTGACATATCTATCTTACAAATATCTTTAAATTATCCGTATCGTAACTTGTTAAAGTCTAGTAGAAATCTAATTCATTTTCCGAATCGAGCCGTTAGTCAATGTTAGGTATTGTTGAATGGAAACTGTAGAAACATCACTCTATTGTAAAAAATATTAGAAGGTTGCAGATATAAGGATGACTCACGTTAGACCGGGCCATGTCCGGGCCGGAGCTTCCAGCGCTTACTTTTCTATCACATGACAGGTGATCACGTGATGCTTTCCATAGAAAACGATGCGCCAGGAGCTCCAGCCCGGACACGGCCTGGTCTAACGTGAGTCATCCTATATTTGGCGCGATGTTCAGTCGGCTGGCGCTGTAGACGCTGACTGTACAGCGCCGAAATGTCAATATTTCCTCGTTGGCCGGTGTCTGTGCGTCATAAATCGGCTAAACGGCTCGCCTAATGCCTTCCCGATACGCCCCGAGGTTTAGGCTGTCTTGCCATGATTTAGCGACTACGACTACCAATATGCGAGTCGTTGTCGGAAAAGGGTCTAGTTTATTGTGGTGTATTAACATGATGACGGTCGCGAAGCTGTTGATACTGTCCCCTATACGCTGTGGGAAATAATCCTACTAATATTATAAATGTGAAGGCTTGGATGTTTTTCCATCACCTAACAACAGTATAAAAAGCCGATTCTGTATTTATTATTGTCATGATGACACGGACGGCTGTGGCTGCATGTCGCGCACACTCATCAGCGTGAGCGTTCCTCAAAGTGGTATCTAAACAAAATCGAAACCTTAACAAATTGCTAAATCAGAATCGGATTAGAATAATTCGGCGGTTATTTTTGTAATTTTGTTTTTTTAGAGGCAGAAAACTGTATTCATATTTACATATTCATATAGTTTCACTTATACTGTTGCAATCAAAACGCCTATAAGTAAGTTTTAAAATACTTAGCATATTGTTCAGAAAAATTTCACTCGTCGTTAAAAACTCGCTAACGCCTCTAGAGACGTATCGCTCACAGAACACGAATTAGTAGTGAATGAAAAATGCCGCGGTGCGGCCCGGACCGATCCATCATACCTACTCTGTGGGACCGAGGTAATGGATACCTGTCGGCCAAATTGTTTGTAGAATTCAACAGTTTCTTTCTACCACCTGGCCAATTGGTATCAAGAATTAATTTATTTGGTAGGCCATAACTTATTGTATTCCCTCAGGGATTACTAGTCAATGGAAAATGCACACCCCGGTCGGTGCGGCCCAGACTGATCCATCAAACTCCGTGGTCTCCGTGGGACCGAGGTAATGGAGACCTGTCATCCAAACTCTTTGTGAAATTCATGCGTTTTCTTTCTACCACCTGGCCGAATGCTTTCAAAAATAATTTTGAAGCTTGTAAATTCAAAAAAGAGAGGTAATGGATTTATCGTACTTATTAAACTAAATTATATTTAATTACACAAACGGGTCTACCGCGATATAATTTCATTGTTTTTACCTTTAATTCCGACGTTTCAGCTGAGTTGCACCAGCTGTGGTCACGGAGGTCTTTCCGCTTTTATATCGCGGTAGACCCGTTTGTGTAATTAAATATGTGTACAAAACGCGAGAGTTTAAAGTGTTAAACTAAATTATATTTGGTTAAATATGACTCGTAAAAAAATCACTAATGTATGATTTTCATTTAATTTTAGTTGTAAGTATATCGTTACCCTGCATATCATATCATTATAATTCTAGTATAAAATAGCTAGTGATATTGCCGAGCAACGTCAAGAACACAATTTAAACAATATTTTCAGAGTAATTGAGATAAAAAGTAAACTGTTTGAAATGGAATTCATTCATAAAGTGGCTATGAACTATTGTAGCTAAGAACTAGTATTATACAGGGTGGAAAGATAAGTCGGGCCCTGGAGGGAAACTGTTAAGTTGTTTTAGAACGCAGCCATTGTTTTTTTTTTTTTTTAATCCGCCACCTCTGGCGCCTTTTTGACTGTCATCTGTCTAATGCTGTGAAATATACCGTTAAGTAAAAAGTACAATCTTTCTTTCATAAAATCACGAATAAAAACCACGGAATCCTTCATGGTAGCATAGCGTGGTTGCTAATCAGCCGGAAGTGATCAGTAGTTGAAGGAAAATCCGAAGTATTTCAAGAGTATATTGTTCGTACAGTACAGCGATACAGTCGCCGGGTATATCGACTGCAGATCGTCGTAATACAACGAAACAGCAATTATACCGATATCTGGACGTCAAGATGGGCACAAACTTGTTCAATTTAGAGAAATTGACCGGCCGTGACAACTATGCAACTTGGAAATTTAGTATGAAGACGTATTTGGAGCATGAAGATCTTTGGGAGTCCGTGCAACCTAGTGACCCAAACAAAGCGGTAGATGCTAAAAAGGACATGAAACCAAAGCGAAGTTGATTCTCCTGTTGGATCCGCAGAATTATATTCATGTACAAGATTGCACTTCGGCAAAACAAGTGTGGGAAAACTTACAAAAGGCCTTTGATGACAAAGGGCTGACAAGGAAAGTAGGCTTGCTTAAGGACCTGGTGAACACATCTTTAGAGTCAAGTAATAGTGTTGAAGACTATATTAGTAAAATAATGACAACCGCTCACAAACTTCGCAATATTGGGTTTGTTGTTAATGAAGAATGGCTCGGCACACTAATGCTAGCTGGTCTACCAGAAGTCTACATGCCCATGATAATGGGGCTTGAAAGTTCAGGTGTGGCAATTACCGCTGATCTTGTGAAAACAAAACTTTTACAAGAAATTAAATCAACAGATTCGGGCGCTGCCTTATACACAAACTTTAAGAAGACTAAGCAGGACCATCAGCCTGTCAAACCTAAGGGTCCCAGATGTTACAGCTGCAACAAGCATGGCCATTATGCTAAATTCTGTAAGAATCCTAAGAAAACTACACACAAACAGCAGAAGAGTGGAGATAGTACAAATTTTGTGGCAGCGTTTTCGGCATCATTAGGAGGAGAAAGCAACAATAATTGGTTTATAGACTCAGGTGCCTCCATGACTATGACAGCTAGAAAAGACCTAATGTATAACATTGGCAAGCCACCAGTAACATCAATCACTGTGGGTAACAAAGCAACATTACCTGTATTGGGAGCCGGGTGTGTTGATGTGAAGTTGAGTAAAGGAGGGATTCTTCAACTGAAAAATGTCTTGTATACTCCTGGACTTGGTCCTAATTTGATATCAGTGAGTAGCATAACAAAGAATGGTTATGAAGTGAGATTTTTTGAAAAAGGGTGTCATGTTCTGAATGCGGAAGGAAAAATCATTTGCTCAGGAACGCAGATGAATAGACTCTACCTGCTAGATACAGCCAATACCTCTGAAACGGCACAATTTTCTACAGCCAGAGGTGATGTTGACAATACCTTTTTATGGCATTTAAGAATGGCTCATTTAAATGTATCTGATGTCAACAAGCTGTCTATTGCTGCCGAGGGTGTGACTATTGAAACAAAAAGTGACAATATCAGATGTACTCATTGTGCAGAAGGAAAACAGACAAGACTGCCATTCAACAAGGTGGGTTCCAGAGCCACACAGCCCCTTGAGCTCATACATTCTGACTTATGTGGGCCGATGGAACACCTATCAGTCTCAGGTATGAAATATTTCATCACTTTTGTTGATGATTACACTCGTATGTTCCATGTATACTTTTTGAAAGATAAATTGAATATTTTAGAGGTATTTAAAGATTTTAAGGCTAGAGTTGAACTACAGCTAGAAAGAAAAATTAAGATGATTCGCACAGATGGAGGCAAAGAGTACTGCAATAATCAGTTTGAAAAATATTTACGTAGTAATGGTATTATCCATCAGACTACAACACCGTATACAGCTGAACACAACGGATTAGCAGAACGCGGGAACCGCACACTTGTTGAACGGGCAAGATGTATGTTGTTTTATGCCAAACTAGAGCCGAGGTATTGGGCCGAGGCCATAGCCACAGCAGCCTATATCACAAACCGCTCCCCATCTAGGAGCCTGGAAGGTAAAACTCCATATGAAATGTGGTATGGGCGTAAACCTAACCTGTCCCATATTAGAATATTTGGCACGGAGGCCATGGTCCATATACCCAAGCAGAAGAGACAAAAATGGGACAAGAAATCGACAAAGTTGATTCTAGTGGGATACTGTGAGAACTCAAAAGGATACCGGCTATTAGACCCAACCAGTAGAAAAATCATCAAGAGCAGAGATGTTATTTTTCATGAAAATTATCAAAATAACATGTTTTATGAAAACACTGTTTCAGTTGATCTCCAAGGAGAAGAAGACCTGTCATCAGTCAGCTCCAGTAGTTCCTCTGACAAGGAGGAGAGCCCAGTGACCAGTGATGACAGCTCGAAAGGTAACACCGCAGCTCATTTGAGTCCGACAAATTCCGACGGTACACCAGGCAGCAAAGGTAAGGCTATAAAGCCTGTAAAAGATAATAACAGTGAAGATTCTAATAGTGAATATCAGACTGATACGGATGATCTTGATGAAACCTACTATCCCCCGGTAAATACAAGTTTATCGCAAAGTCAGGACAAGAAAATTACTCTAAGGCCCCGCAAGAATGCAAATGAGAATACTCTGTTCTGTTTATACACTAATTTGTCCGATCCACAGTCAGTAGAAGAAGCCATGTCGTCTCCACATGCCGCTGAATGGAAAAAGGCCATGGACGAAGAGTACAGCTCCCTGATGAAGAACAACACATGGAGCTTGACTGATCTTCCAACCAATAAGAAGGCCTTACCTTCGAAATGGGTATTCAAAACTAAAACTGACCAGGCTGGAGAGGTTACACGTTTCAAGGCCAGACTTGTCATAAAAGGATTCGCTCAAAAGAAAGGGATTGACTACGAGGAGATTTACTCACCAGTAGTAAGGTATACAACCATACGCTACCTATTTGCTCTAGCAGCAAAATATAGCATGGATATTGATCAGATGGATGCTGTTTCTGCATTTCTACAGGGAGAGATAGATACTGATATTTACATGGTACAACCGGAACTATATGTACAAGGATCTCAAGTATGCTGTTTACATAAGTCTATATACGGTCTAAAGCAGGCTAGCCGCTTATGGAATATGAAACTAAACTGTGTACTACAAAATATTGGAATGCAGCAGTCTAAGACAGATCCATGTGTTTATTTCAATGAAGAGAGGAATACTTTCATTGCAGTATGGGTCGATGACCTACTTATTTTTACATCTCAACAAAATGTCAAGGATATGTTGAAGAAGAAGTTGATGAAAGATCTAGGAAAAGCTAGCCAGTGCCTAGGATTCAACATCACAAGACAAGGAGATACAGTTATGTTGGATCAGAAAAAGTATATTAATGAGATACTAGATAGATTCGGTATGTCAGAGTGCAAGGCTGTAAAATCGCCTATAGAGCCTGCCATCAAGTTTAGCCAAGATGCAGAGCCAGACAATAAGTATCCATACCGACAAGTTATTGGCTGTCTTCTCTACGTAGCTCAAGCCACAAGACCCGATATCTCATTTGCAGTCAATGCACTAAGTCGATACAATTCAGAGCCGAATACTGAACATGTGACTGCAGTTAAGAGACTGTTGAGGTACTTGCAAGGCACCAAGGATCTCAGACTGAGCTATACCAAGAATGGTGACTCAATCATCACAGGATATTGCGATGCAGATTGGGCTGCAGATGTGGTAGACCGCAAATCCTGCACGGGCTACATCTTTATGTTACAGGGCGGTGCCATTTCCTGGTCGTCGCGTAAGCAGCAGACTGTGGCCCTGTCGACAGCCGAAGCAGAGTACATGGCGATGTCCACGGCCACTCAGGAGGCGCTATGGTTGAGACAACTTAGCGCAGAGCTTGGCCAATGTCTGAACGAGCCCCTCACCATTTTCAGTGATAACCAAAGTGCGATAAAACTTTCTTTAAATGATTGTTATTTGCCTAGGTCAAGACACATTGATATACGTTATCATTTTCTTAAAGAACATGTTTGTAATTCTAAGATAAAATTTTGTTACTGTAAGGGTGATAAAATGTTAGCCGACATTTTAACAAAAGGTGTAACCACCAATAAGATGTCATATTGTTTAGCAAGAATAGGCTTGCGTTCTAGGGGTGGGTGTTAAGTTGTTTTAGAACGCAGCCATTGTTTTTTTTTTTTTTAATCCGCCACCTCTGGCGCCTTTTTGATTGTCATCTGTCTAATGCTGTGAAATATACCGTTAAGTAAAAAGTACAATCTTTCTTTCATAAAATCACGAATAAAAACCACGGAATCCTTCAGAAACTACCTTAAATCCTTAAGCTGGCTCATTTTACTTAAAGGAGACATTCCTTTATTTTTAAAAAGAAACAAAACTGCATTCTAAGAATTCCTAAAAATTGCTTGCCTCGCCCAAAACTCGAACCGACTAAAAATTCCAAAAAATAAAAACTCGCAATTTTATTCTACTAGTCGATACAGTTAATGTTAATGATAACATTTCTCCGAGAAACATTAGGTCTTACACTCGTCTGTCGTACAAAATATCCATAAAATCTGATATTTAGTGCTCAAGATTTTTTTTAGACAAGCCAAATTGAAGAAAAAAAGAAAAATACTTTGAACGCAGTTTTGTTTCTTTTTAAAAATAAAGGAATGTCTCATTTAAGTAAAATGAGCCAGCTTAAGGATTTAAGGTAGTTTCCCTCCAGGGCCCGACTTATCTTTCCACCCTGTATGTACGTATAAAATAGGTACTACATTTTTTTAAAGTAAAATCATTTGTTTGCACGCCCTTACATTAATTAATTGCAAGTAATCTGAGTACACACTCGTACTATGAAGTTTTTAATATCAAAGAAGGGTAGCTATTCCGAATCCAGACAAAAAATCCTTTTGATCAAGTTGAAGTAGCAGCAGTGTTCGCTAAGCCAAAACATTGCAAACAACCCCTTAGGCTCTCCAATCACAAGTACATTAGCTGATAGCCTGCGGCGCGAGGCTAGCACACGTTCTTATTACAATGATATAAGGTGCACAATTGTGTGAATATATTATGTTCCACAGAAGGAATAATTGCCTTATCGCTGAGTCAGTAAGGAAACGCACTCGGGTTTGTTCCGGTGGGCACTTAGATAACTATGACATGGTTGTGACGTAAGGCGATCAGTCGAGGGTGGGTATTGTGATTATACAAGAGTCCCGTCGAGGGCGAGTCGATAGGTGTAAGAGGCTTAGGTGTAGTAAAAAGACAAGGAATAAGTCAGGCGAAAAACTTTTATGAAAATATATTTTCGTAAGATGAGTATGTAACGCGGTAGGCCGCAAAGGGAGACGCGTGCGAAATCTTTGCCATTGCAGCCGGTAAAACTCGAACCCGTCAAGCCTGCAACGCACCTACTGCCAGAGCTATTGCACTGGTGAATGAGTTTCTTGCACAGATCCAGGACGCTGATGTATTTGCCGATAACATGGCACTATTAAGAACAATAAAAACTTTTTACAAAAAAAAGCAAACCGACTTCAAAAAGGATGAAATAAAATATTATCCTTTTTGAAGTCTATGCGTTACCAACTGATATGTTTGAAGTCGGTGCCAAGCCAAATTTTGAAGCATACCATGATTTTGGTGCGATTCGATAAGGATGTACCTACCTTGGATTGCCTTACACGACGACAATGAACGTACTTTCTGTAGGTACAGTCGACGTTAAAAATATGTTTACACTTTTCGCCTTATTACAAAGGAGTAAGGTGCAAAAGTGTAAATATATCTTTGACGTCGATTGTATCTAAGAACACACCTCAGAACACACGATCAAATCTTCTTGGCGCAGTCTGTACCATGTTTGTCGGCACATTAGTGGAAATCCAATGCATTTTTTTTTCGTCGGTTTTTTTAAAGAGCATTTCTTACTAATGCTCGAACAGTCTATAGCACGCAAGTGTGAGATTGGGACTGAGTAATTTCCCGTCCCTTATCCAGAGGACTACATTTCAAAATATAAAACAATTTAAGAAATTTACCTTCTTGCCAAATTTCACCTAAAGCGGTTCAGTTGTTTAGCCATGAAAAAGCGACAAAGAGGCAGACAAAATTACTTACACATTTGTAATAGTTATTAGTGCAGTTCTAATGGGATTTATAGCTATAAAGCTGATTATTTTGACTGGTATTGTTACTACTTGGCTTGGCACCGACTTCAAACATATCAGTTGGTAACGCATAGACTTCAAAAAGGATAATATTTTATTTCATCCTTTTTGAAGTCGGTTTGCTTTTTTTTGTAAAAAGTTTTTATTTTTCCATTTTTAGTTTTAACGGATTGTTAAGAGCGCCTGAATGAAAAACAAGATCATGTTTAACACTAAATTCGTGTACCTATTACTTTAATAAATATGTATGTAATCAGGAATTTTCTCGAGTCCGTCTGGGAAATTATAATTCCTGTCACTACTACACTAAATCCATCCTCCGCCTCGCCACTGGCCCAATCCCTCAACGCCCCGATCACTCAACCTCACAGCGCATCAACCCCTGATCCAGGAACCCCTCGACCCTGAACCAGGAATTGTCTCGAGTCCGTCTGGGAAATTATAATTCCTGTCAACTAAATCCATCCGCCCGCCCCGCCACTGACCCAATCCCTCAGCCCCCCGATCACTCAACCTCACAGCACATCAACCCCTGATCCAGGAACCCCTCGATCCTGAACCAGCAACCCTTCAACCGCCATTCCCCGACCCGTTAATCTCTGACCCCTTAACTCCTAACCCTAACCCCCGATCAGTAGCCTTACCAGCTTACCACGAGTTTGACATTGATATATTCGCTAGCATGTGTGTAACTTACTTCCTATGCATCTCGCTCGTACTAACCTTAGTGTGAGCGAGATACATAAAAAGTTACATTTAGATGCATAAGACGTTAGCGAATATGTCAATGTCAAACTCGTGGTAAGGCTACAGTTGCAGTACATCAAATTGGTGGTTTTCGGAAGCAAATGCTCGAGTTACTTTAGAAAACCCCGAAATCACTTAACACGTGCCTTTAAAAATTGAGGAGTTCCCTCAATTCCTCATGGATTCCATCATCAGACCAGAACCAAAAATAATACGGAAACACCTTGGAGGTAACTTCTTCCAAACAAAAAAAGAATTACTCAAATCGGATCACAGGTGCCAGAGTAATCGCTGAACTTATTTACATTTAAAGAAATCATCATCATTATCATCAAAATAATCATCATCATCAGGTCTACTTCATCAAATTAGTGGTTTTCGAGAGAAAATGCTCGAGTTACTTAAGAAAACGCCCAAAACACCATGCATGTGCCTTTAAAAATTGAGGAGTTCCCTCAATTCCTCATGGATCCCATCATCAGAACAGAACCAAATTAAAATGGGACCAACTCGGAGGTAGCTCCTTTCAAACAAAAAAAGAATTACTCAAATCGGACTACGGATGTCGGAGTAATCGGTGAACGTACATAGAAAAAAAAAAAAAAAAAAATAGCCACAACCGAATACAGAACCTCCTCCTTCTATGTAATTGAAGTCGGTTAAAAATAGTCCATTTTGCAAACCTTTTAGTCCGATAATTATGTACTTGCGTTGTTCTATTGACATTTATTTTAATTAAATTTGACGTAATTCAATATTTATTCTTCTGTAATTTGACATAAATTAATTCAATTGTAATTTGGTGTAACTTAATTTAATTTTATATATAATTGTGTTATTCAATTTATTTATTAGTTAAGTTGACATTGTTTGTATGGTAATTTTATGTTGTATTATCTTGTGAGCGTTTTGGGGTCACCTGTAAGCCCGCAAGAGTTGATCACCAATAAAATAAAATAAAAATAAAAATAAAATGTGTTAACTGTTAGGTAGTTTTTTCTAGCATACAAATATTATGTATCATTACAGCATTTTATTAGCCTTTCCCTACTAGGTCAGGTGCCTAAAGCGGGGTTACTATGTAAGGGGTGAGGGGGAATGGAGGATACTAGAAAGGACGCAGTAGTCCCATGGGGACACTTGGACCTTATCTAAGTAAACATGAAAACTAAAGCGGTAATTCCTCCTTTCCAGCAATTTTCATTTCAATGAACTACAGACAAGCCTTTTAGTTTTAACACAAAATACTTCCCGGTCCCGAACAGCGCACCTTAATTACGAGGCATGTAATTTCCTATGATATACTTACTCCTTACTTTGCATACCCGGCTGTTACCCTACATAACTCTCGGTTGCAGGTATAGACTACACCCTCTAGATCTATCAGTATCGCTGGAAAACGTCCACTGCACGTATAAACCCCAACGACAAGTGTTTTTATTTTGTCGGTTGCGCCGGTTCAAATTCTCAAAGATGCGAGTCACAACAAATATAATAAAGCTTTTATACTTGTACAGAGTACTAACCCGCGAGCTGCTACTCTGACTACTTATTTAACTTTGGAACTCAATATTGATTTATATTTTAGTATACGTGCATATTTAAGTGGTAAATGCGAATATAAACAAGAAGTTGCGCTCAATAAAAAAAAATAAGAAAGGAACCGTCAATGCGTGGTGTTGCACCGTTTACTGACTTAGGTATACATTATCAGCAACGGTGGCAATATTTACAGTGGATGCAAAGATTTCAAAACATATCGACGCTGGAAAGGAGAAATGGGATAAGCGACATTTTCAGAGATATTGAGTTATATAGATCGTTGGAATCGCCAGATTTTTCTGCATCGAATGGACTAGGTTTCGTACCCATCTGACGACTTTAGTGTCGCTTATGCAGTCGGTGATTTGGAGAATCACTGGTACATTTAAGTTACTAAACGACTTAGTTTTCAACATTTTTTTGAAAAGTGGAGATTAGATGAAAAGTTATTCGATGTGATGAACCTTAGAGTTTTTTACTTATTTGCCAGTTCAGCTTAACCTTAGCTTGGATAATTTTGCCTTATGACAACTAACCTTTCACTGTCGGTTAACTATATTTACCTGACCGAATAATAGCTTTCTATATCATATGGATTTTACTTAATTTACCTAATTTCAGATATAAAAATTTTGTCGTTTATTCCATTTTACCTGAAATTTGTTGGAAGCTACCTAGTAATTTTTTTAACTTAAGTACTTACTTTCTTTTTGTTGTTATTTTCCATAATATCAGAAAATGCCAAGTGACGGAAAAAAATATATTAATCTCAGGTATGAAAACACGAAATAATATTTTTTCCTATTTTGGTTTCAAGTATAAATTTCCCATTCTTACTGGTACCTCATAATTAACTTTTATGCAATTTTGTTCTCAAATAGAAATGGTACACTTGTTATCTTAAGACTCGTTACATAACTTCTTATTGGAAATAAAGCTATACAAATTCCTTAAAGGGTGTTTTTTTATATGCGTAGGTATGACAATCTTCCTCGTGGTTGATAACTATAAAACTCATAGAATGTAGATGTATCATAGGTTGAATGTGACGCATAAGCAGCTTATCGAGTTTGAAATTGCTCCTTAAAAAGTGTTAGATAATTTATCTTGATTTGTTTTTTGGAAAATTTTACGTATATACTTTTTTGCTTGACTATAAAATAAGCATACTTTGAAATAAGATATAGTTTATACTCGATCAATTCTGACAACTTGGAGTTTTTTACCTGACTAATTTCTTGTGAAATATGTCGGTAAGATAAATTTACCTAAATTTATTTTTACGACCATTTTGCTTAAGCGACACTAAATTCTTAAATAACTCATTTGAAGGTAAAATAATAATAGGATAATGTAGAATACATCACTATAACCATATAAAATGTCTAATTTAGGAAATACGTCATCATTAGGAATTTTAATGATTTTTTTTAGAAAGCCTTGCAGTTTTTTGGCTCCCCCGTAAAGTTAGCTGCGTGTCGCTTATCCAATTTCTCCTTTCCAGCGTCGATATAGCAGAGTGTGTTTGCACACTTACCCACCACTGCCACATTTAACCGCATGTCATGCTCCATCTAAAGAAAACCGTCTGTAGGTATCTCGGAGCGTCGTTAGAGCCCCCCGCCCGCTCGGGTGCGCGCGCCTCGCCTTGACCTTGGGCGGGATGAATGGGCTGTTATTAGCGCACGAGAACAAATGTTCGCCAAGGGTGTACATATTGGAATATTTGCCTGCGAATTCGTATTGCCTCATTTGTGAATTCTGTCGTTTCGGAGCGGAAGGGGCTGAGCCGTGGAGACTTAACGATGTAGGTTATGTTAATATCGTGAAAATTACATGCGTACGTATTACGTAAGTCAGTAGTATTTCACTCAATCATTCAGACGAGTTCAGCTCACGAAGCAGATCCAGGTTCATGAAGCAGTTATTAAGTAAGACAGTATAGGGCTGCCTTTCAAGCGGAAAGGCAGCATCCAGCGAAGCGTAGAAGATATTTGGATTACAACCAATATGTGCTATAGGTTGATCGCCGCTCGTCTCCTCTCATCTCTGCCTCAGTGGAAAGGCAGCCTAATGAGCGAGGAAGGGAACGCGTTATGCGATTCATGCACTATGAGTTAGTCTGTCTTGTTGTCAAACATCGGTTTTGTTAAGTAGAATGTGAGAGTTTTTTTTAATATTCTGTGGAGTGATTTATCAACAAATATGTTTGATATGCTTAAATTAAATTAACCTAATACAATAAACAATGAAGATATGCGACAAAATCCTCGATCAATTTTAAACTCAACACGGCAATCGTCTCATTCGTACAGCAATACAACTTCAATATTGGCCGCTAAAGTGCGGTATTAGCATAACAACGGCAATCTCGTCACGTCGTCTAATTCCGGCTGCCTTTGTACAGTTTGATGACGAGACAAGCTCTGCTGCGAAACAGACAGACATATCACTTCCTTACCCGTCTGTAAATCACTAAATTTCCTTAAGACGATTATTGTACTGAATCCTTAATTAGTGCCAATTATTACGACATGTCAATGATCTAATTAATTAGCATATCACAGTGTCATCTGAGCCAGTACATGTTTCACGGTATTCTAGTTTTGGACCAATTAAGCTTCTTAATTTTATTATGATTTATGATCTTTTGTTTTATATTACATTGTTAAGGCCAGTCTTCACTTAAAAAGCTCTAGAGTATAGATTATTTGTGCTTACGGCGTGATGAAGTTTATTAAGATGACAAGTGTTATTTGGACAATTAATTAACGTTACATTCGGAATTAAACCGCAAAATGCTTGAAAATAAACTTTATTACCACTTTTCGAACGTTTATGAAAATGTAATCTATTTAGTCGTATTCGGCTTTATATAGTAATAGATACCGAGAAATCATAAAACTCCAGAGAATTAATACACTTGAAAGCATCGTCGTTCAGTCTGGTCAATGTACTTTCAAAATAATAAATAAAAATTACGAGACGATCTTACGAATCGACTTAGTCCCAGTAGATAAATACAAAAAAACATCCATAACTCAAGACCTAGAAATATGAAGTAATTAATGATTATGAAACTATGTTAGTTACTCGTGAACATAAAAACGAAGCAAAAATACTACATTTTTATATTATTTCCATGAATGACAAGTACCTACGTCTAACAAATATGCTCCAAACTCATTTGCGAGTTAAACTCCAAACTGGTAGCACGTAACATTGCCTCCTTAATTGAATTAGTATTTATGAGTATTCATACTTTCTCCGCGAGTTCGGAAACGGAAACGGGAAACGTAACTCGAGCACGTGCTCCATGCTTGTGTCAGAGTAAAAGAAGTAGCTTCCCTCTACCTACTGGCTTTACTAGTTGGGCAACAACGGGAAACCTATTACTCGAGCACGTGCTGCGACACCCATCACAGAGTATCAGAGTGAAATGAGTAGCTTCTGTCTGCCTGCTGTCTCCGCGAGTTGGAAAACAACCGGAAACATTATACTGCGATACACTTCACAGAGTGGCAGAGTGAAAAGAGTAGTAACACTTAAGTTCTGCGGTGTTTTAGGTTATTCCCGCTTGTTCCCCACTCTACCACGGTGGGTGCAGGGCACGCCGCACTTTCTCGCGTCTTTAGCTTAAAAGCTTGCGTCAAGTTTATGGAAACTTGTTCTTTCATTTAATGGCAGCGCAGAGATCGTGCAGAATGAGATTGATATGATAATTTTACATATATCTCGTTTCTAATACATTATCATATTTTGATTTTCTGATATGACAGTTTTGAATGATTCACGGTTAGTTTTACTAGACTTATATCGACCGGGATTTGAACCGTGATTACCTTTTTTACTGTTTTCGAGCTCCAGATATTCCGACGCAGTTACATGTATCTTGTTCACGGTACAATCAAAACAAAACCACATCAAATAATCATCTTAAAATCGGTTCAATACAAAAGGTAATCACGGTTCTTATCCCGGTCGACATAAGTTTAATGATTATGTAAAAAATGATACATAGGTATTAGTATATTAATGGCTATGTAAAATGATATAAGTTGCGTTTGCAAAAGTGTGAAAGATAAGCTACTTCTCCTTTACTTTTGCATCCTACTTGCACTCGTATCGTATACTCGTATTATGAGATTAGTTGCGTCCCTCTCCCCCACGTCTGACTGTCCGATCGCAACTAATTGGCACCGTGCTGCGCTCAAACTTTGCTCGGTTATTAGATTTAGCTATTTGTTAAGGTTTTGATATTGTTATGATACCGTGATACGACTGCATGCACGGCGAGTCGGCATGAATCAGCAAGAGCGATTGTATCATAATTATTAATAGTAAAACTTGTAACATATTTTGAAATCCGAGCTCGAGGCCAAGTTACTGCCGAGTCGAGAACGTTTAATGACAGTGCATCTTGTGCACACGCTCATGTAATCGTCCTGGCAAAGTTATATTTAATATTGTCAGTGTTCTCTCATTTCTGAATTTTCACCTTAACTTTGTGTTTTTATACAATCAAAACAAAATCAAATTAATTCATTCAAGTGCTTTAACTGAATTTAACCCCTTCTTGCTCTTTATAATGTATAATGCGAGATCGTCAGGAGGCTATTGCATAAAATTATAAACCCCGGTTGTATTTAGCGAAAAAAATGCTCAAAATCACGGTTTGAAAGACTTTAAGCGGCATTTGCGACGGCTCCAGCCGTTCAAAGGGTAAAATCGTAGATCGGAATCAACCGAAGGCTTACATTGATAGAATGACACGGCTTACCGGCTGCCGGCATGCCTTCAATCCTTTTCTCGCGATTTGTCATTTGTCAGGTGGAAGCGATAAGACATGGACGAGGGTCGGCTATTATATACCGACCACTGCGGTTTGTCGATGCCGGTGCCTTCTCATGTGGGTAACTGTCGGTTCGAATCCCGGTACCTTTTGTTGTGTAAATATTTACCTAATGGCAAGTAAATTATCCAAAAACTAATGTTGATCAACATTTATTGTATTTTAATTCAGTGTGTTTATTTTAAGGCACGTAAGTTAGGGCAGAGACGAAGTTAACTTCTCAATCAAAACCTCTAGTTAGGAAACAAGTGAACTTGGTCTACGCAGATCTCCAGGGAGTCTACAACCAACCCTGCAGCCCCTTATAATGTTCGCAAACCCCTCGCCCGTTGGCTTTCAAATTAATGTCGTTGCTAAACTATTTGGCAATCTGTCTCAGTTCTTCTTAAGATGAATACTAAGTTACCTAAGCCGAAATATTAGCACCAGATAGGTATATCGGAGCGGCTAAGGTGGTCAAAAATATCAATATGCACTCCAATGTCTAAACAATAGAGGCTTTGATTAGACATTTTTTTTACCTTGGCCACTCCAATATATCGATGGTGACTGTCCTTTTATCAGATGCATATTGAAGGACACAAAGTTTGCATTAGCATAACACACAGCCTTCTCAGTTGCTATAGTAACAGTGGAGAATGTCTAAAAGCGTCCGTTGTACTCACGCCGCACTTCACGTGTTGTGGGTCCATGTCAGTGCACCCGATACCCCCGTTTTAATAAACCCCGATGAGCACGGGCGCTGGAAGAATTTTGAAGAAGCAAGGGGATGTTGACTATAAATAATAAGATAATAGCGGGGTTGTTGGGGTCCGGGCCCCGAACTTTCGTTTCAACTGCTAAATAAACCGCTTTCCAATATCATATTTTAATTTAGAACAGACCTGCAGCGTCAGCTGATTCGCGCGCTTTTCGCACTCACAGGCAAAGCACAAACACCGATTGGCGTCACACACAACACGTCGTGGTCACCACACTCACTCGCGAGTCGCGTGTCGGGCGGCCGTCGTGCCGCTCGCGCCGCCCGCCCAGCGCACACTGCCGCCCAACGAAAGGGAAACTGCCCCCCGCCCGCCATTCACCACGTATAAGGCAGCACCACTGACATGAACTTTCGCGATTGCATTATTTAAGGGTTTATCGAGTATGTACCCATTGTTGTTTGTCTTGCGTCTGTTGATATTACAATGGGTATCCACAAAAGTTTTAATGATTTAACAATATACTCGTAATATGCTTGAAACTATTGAAAGTAGTCACGCACGTCGTAGTCCCTTTCTACGTTTATACTTATAGTAATTTAATTATATTACGGCAAATTTTAGTTGACGAATGTAACTTGGAACGGTTCCAGACTCTAAATGCTACTGGTCTGGAATAGCGTGATGCAGGCAATATTTTACAAAAGCGCGACTAAAAGAAAACTAGAACTTGAAGCTTTATAGATAAGAAAAACTGTGGCTGAAAGTTAGTGACAAGAAGAGTAACGTGGAAAGTTGGAAATTTACTTCCTGTTTAAAAAATAAATCTACCTGAATGCGCAAACTTGGACGATTGGAGAAACACGATAGTTGCGGGAAGGGTATAACCCACGGTCCCGGGGGGGTAATTAGAGGTTAGAGGGGGGTGAAGCTTAACGGGCGCGACGCAATATGAAGGGGTATAGGGACTTAATCTCGTCTGTTTCCACGACGTCGGATATACGCTTTGTCGTGTTAACTGTGTGTGGTCGAGGAAAGGAGATGACAATGGATTTACCATATCAAACGCTTTTATCGGAGTCTATCCGTCATTAGTCGTTTGGGCTACGAATTTCGTTAAAGTAATACTAAGAAAGAACGAAGAGCTATTGGTCCATGAAACACCTCATGAAGGGAGACCTACCTCTGTCTCTCAAACGTAGGCTCATGGACATGTGCATACTTCCAGTCCTCACTTACGGTGCTCAGACTTGGTCTTTGACGGAAGCTCAGAAGTCCGAACTCGGGGTTTGCCAGAGAGCTATGGAGCGCAGCATATTAGGTGTGAAACTAAGGGATCGCATCCGGAACACCACGCTGCGCTCAAAAACTCAGATAATAGATGTAGCTCAAAAAGCGGCCAAGCTAAAGTGGGACTGGGCTGGTCATGTCTGCCGCATGCCGAACGACTTGTGGGCCAAGTTAACCACAGAGTGGGTGCCCCACGAGTCACACCGGGGATCCGGCAGACCTCGTCGGCGATGGCGGGATAACTTGGACTCCTTTTTGAGAGACTGGCCAGATGTAGCTCAAAACCGGGACGAGTGGAAGAAGAGGGGGGAGGCCTTTGCCCAGCAGTAGGACACAACAGGCTCATAATAATATAATAATAATAATAATACTAACTAAAAAAAAAAAAAAACCGCTGACACTGACAGACGTCCTTTTACATTTCTTTTCATATAATATATTTTTACATGTTGTTTTTGCCCTAAAAGACTGATAATTTACTCATGTGTGAACCCAGTTAGTAGTGAATCATGCGGACAATTGATATAATTGATAAATACCGCAACCATGGGTTGCAGTCGCATTAATACCATGTTGACATTTGTCATACACCACCGGCAAAACTACGAACGAAATTAGAAATGATTACAAGGAGTCGAGCTAAAGCGGTAACAACAAGCGCACGCCCACCACCCCCGCCCGCCTCGTCCACTTCCTCGTCCACATCGTCGTCAGGCGACGAGTTCGCAACGGCGCCTGACACAGACGGGTCCAGTGACGAGAGCGGGCCGCCGCCGCCGCCGCCACGACCACCTGCGCGACGAGGGCGGCCACCGCTGCCGGCACGCTTGGGGCCTGCGGGGCATCCTGCCCCGCCCACGGCTCCCGCTACCGGTGGTATAGTGCGACGCATGAGATGGACTCGAGACATGAACGAGAATGTCATGCGCGCCTATTATGGGGCTACAGAGGGGGGAACACAGCTGTCCGCCTACCGTTCGAGAATACTGCCTCTGTTTCAGACTCTTGAACCCACCATCACCGTGTCGGAGCAGCGATTATCGGATCAGGTGCGCGTCATTCAGCGGCTAAAGCGCTTGGATGACGCGACACTTGATCGGCTTCGCCAGGAGGCTCTCTCTGCTCGCGCGGACTCCATCTCGGTGCGGGATCTGCCCGCCACGTCGCCGGATCCGGTGCCCGCACCCGACCTGGCACCGGGGGCGCCACGGGTTGATTTCTGTACCGACGAGGGGGACCTCGTGAGTCAGAATGTGAGTACAACTGCTAATGAGCAACTGAGGAGGACTTTGGAAGAGGTGATTACGCAATATCGCGCCACAACCAACTCTAGGCCACGATTACCACGTCTGCCTATGAATAGACGCAATCTAGCGCTAATGGGAGCCCTAAACGCTTTACTAGAGCCACATTTACGGACTAGTAAAGATTTAGATGATACGCACTCGATCTTGTACTGCGGAGCCATCGCGGCGTGCCGTGTTGCTCGCGTCAAGTTCCCGGACGCTGAACGTGCACCTAGGACCGTCGGAGGTGTCCCTGCATGGCAAGCGCGGATCGAGCGACGTATCAGCTCGTTTAGGACTCTCATCGCAAAGCTAATCTGCTTCAGGGGGGGCAACAATCGCCCCCGAGTAATGCGCTTTGTGAACCAGGCGTTCGCGGGGACGGATATCAGGCCCCGCGACTACATGGCCAATGTCACAGAGCGCATCGACTTTCTAAAGCAGAAAGTCTATGCATGGGCAAACCGTATTCGCCGTTACAGAGAGCGTGTGGAGCGATTCCAGCAGAATCGCCTTTTTCAAAGTGACCAAAGGAAGGTGTACCGAAAGTGGGAGGAAACCAACCTTCGTAGGCCCGACACGCAGCCGCCGGATGCTACTGCCATGACTGACTTCTGGCGTAGCATCTGGTCGATGCCTGTCGGACACACCGAGGGTAGTTGGATGAGTGTTATCGAGCGTGAGTGCGAGTCCATCGAACCTATGGGGGCAGTTACCATCAGCCCCGATGACGTAAGTTGTGCCATCCGCACGGCCCAGAACTGGAAAAGTCCTGGGCCGGATGGATTGCACAACTTCTGGCTAAAAT
Source organism: Cydia splendana (assembly GCF_910591565.1). NCBI lineage: Eukaryota > Metazoa > Arthropoda > Insecta > Lepidoptera > Tortricidae > Cydia > Cydia splendana. Next base: position 427,344 of record NC_085960.1, on the reverse strand, counting down.
GGTTTCGATGCTCGCACTCCTGCTTGGCAGCACAATTTCAACAAGCCCTCGAGCTTGGTTCTCTCCCACCTTCCTTAACAACTGGTGTCACCTTTCTGCTCTATAAGTCCGGTAGTACCACGGAAGCGAAGAACTACAGACCCATCACATGCTTGCCTACACTCTACAAGCTCCTTACATCCATTTTGAGAGCAAAAATCAACGCGCACATTGTCGCAAACAATATTTTAGCCTCTGCTCAAAATGGATGTAGGGTTGGGTCCCGTGGTACTAAAGAGCTCCTCCTCATAGACATGACCATCTGCCAACAAATCCGGCGGACCAAGGGGGCCCTCTTAGCTGCTTGGATTGACTACAAGAAGGCCTATGATTCGGTGCCTCATTCATGGCTGGGGAGGGTCTTAGAGCTGTACAAAGTTGATGCAGCTTTGAGAGCCTTCCTAAGCGCGTGTATGGGGCAGTGGACCACAGTCCTTCGTCAACCAGGAGGCGGGGATGACCAACCTGGCCCACAGGATTTTATAAGGATTGAGCGAGGAATTTTTCAGGGCGACAGTCTGAGTCCGCTATGGTTCTGCCTAGCTCTGAATCCCCTCAGCACCCTGCTGAAGGATTTGGGACTAGGTTGCCGGCTTCGGAGAGAGGGTGAAGTTATTTCTCACCTTCTGTACATGGATGACCTCAAATTATTTGCACCAAATACCCAAGGCTTGTTGGAGCTACTGAAAACCACCGAAGTCTTCAGTAGTGCCATCAACATGGAGTTTGGTGTCGATAAATGTGCGGTTATGCATGTACAGCGGGGGAGGGTTGTAAATTCAACAAATTTACAACTTTCTGAGACAATGTCTTTCAGATCTATCTCTGAATCAGAAACCTATAAATACCTTGGTATGTCACAGTCGTTGGGTATTGAGGACGAGGGTATTAGACGGTCGGTGAAGGAGCGCTTTTTCAGTCGGCTCACAAAAGTCCTTAACAGTCTTTTGTCAGGAGGCAACAAAGTGCGCGCCTTCAACGCCTGGGTAATGCCCCTCCTCACATACTCCTTTGGCATACTAAGGTGGACTCAGACCGAGCTGGACGCCCTGGATCGGAGGGTCCGATCACTGCTCACCACACATCGCATGCTACACCCACGCTCGTCAGTTATGAGATTGTACATCCCACGGAAGTGTGGAGGCCGAGGCTTCCTAAACGCCAAGGATCTCCACAACCGCGAGGTGTACAATCTCAGGAATTATTTCCTTAACAACGAGTGTGGGATGCATCGTGATGTGGTGGCAGTAGACAGGAACCTCACGCCGCTCTCCTTGGCAAACGAGAACTGGCGCAAACCTGTGGTACTAAGTACTGCGGATCGCAAGGCGGCATGGGAGAATAAGGTGCTACACGGGCGGTTCTACAAGGTCCTCACGGGACCCGATGTGGACCTGCTCGCGTCGGTGAACTGGTTACGATTCGGGGACCTCTTCGGAGAAACCGAGGGTTTTGCCTGTGCAATTGCGGACGAAGTGATGATGACGAACAACTATCGGAAATATATCCTGAAGGACGGTACGGTCGACATTTGTCGGGCATGCCGCCGTCCCGGAGAGTCACTCAGGCATATCATTTCCGGTTGTTCTCATCTTGCTAACGGTGAGTACTTGCACAGACATAATCTCGTAGCCAGGATTATTCACCAGCAACTTGCTCTTCTATACGGCCTTGTGGACCGCGAAGTACCGTACTACAAGTACTTACCTGCACCTGTTCTCGAGAATGGTCGTGCCACGCTCTATTGGGATCGATCTATCATCACTGACAGGACTATTGTCGCCAATAAACCTGACATCGTGCTGATAGACCGATCGCAGCGCCGGGCCGTGCTCGCCGACGTCACCATCCCCCATGATGAGAATCTCGTGAAGGCCGAGAAGGACAAGTCCAGCAAGTACCTAGACTTAGCTCATGAGATTACCGCCATGTGGGATGTTGACTCGACGATCATTGTTCCGATAGTTGTGTCAGCGAACGGTCTCATAGCGAAGAGTCTCGACCAACACCTAGAGAGACTCTCGCTGGGTGGTTGGATCAAGGGTCAGATGCAGAAGGCGGTGATCTTGGACACGGCGCGGATAGTCCGCCGGTTCCTCTCTCTGCAGCCCTGACCACCGGTAGCTTGGGCCTTGCCCCGCTGCTGGCGGCACCCTAGGTTAGGTTTTTTATAATGTGTTTATATATTTTTGTTATGTTTTGTAAGTGTTTTTATATTTTACTTTTATACTCACATTGTAAAATCCTAACCTAAGACCCTAATTGAATAAAGGAATAATACTAAGAAAATGATATAAAATAAAAAGTACTTTCAATAGCAACATTTTGATGAAGGGAAACTAGTCTGGAATGGCTCGTAGAGGTTCATCAATCGTGTCTCTAAACCGTCGAGACAATAGTTGACTGACTACTCGTACCTAAGCCTTAATGCAATGGGATAAGGTCTATAAATAGTACAAAAATACTTGTCAATTTAGCGAAGAAAGCGCTGGACATTTTATAGTAATTAAAAGTTTTCTCAGTAGTTCTATTTCATTAGCCACGTCTGGACGGCTGTTGGCTCCTAAACTTGCTCTAAAACTTTGACAGCGTTCGTTGCTTGAAAAGTTGGAAACATATCAACAGCTTAATCAATTAGGTATGTCAACTCATGTAAGTATGTAACTAAACTAATGGCTCCGTGAGATGTAGACATTGCGAGCACCATTTATAACTAAATAAATTTATGGCTCCGCCATTTTGAAAAATTACCAAACGCTGAGCCGACAAATAAAAATGTTTCTTAATCGAACCTGCTCACAAAATTTCACGAGAATCGGCTGAGAATTGCGACCTGTAGAGGAGAACATTTGGACTTACTGAAACGGAGACCTTTGCTGATGCTCGGTCAATGATGTTGTTTGTCGAAGGATCATTTCCTTTCTGAGTTCAATACAAATTAATAACGAAATTCTACGTTCATAACAAATGCAGTTTCCGTTACTCAGACAGACCGTAAATTAAGTTTTAAGGGCAAGTAGAGAACTATAGGGTAAGGAAAGAACAGGACAGACAGACAGACCGAGAAGATTTATTGAATCATGTTTTATTTCGCGAATTTCACACCGTAAAGTCAGAACTTAGTTCAAAGAGCAATTCATTTGAGGTTTAGTAATTCATTACAACCTATGAAAACAACATAATAAAAGTCAATTGCCAAAGAGACTACTTGAATACAAAAATTCTACAGCTTGTCAAAGTTACTAAATAAACACATTTATCGTGCAATATTACACTGATTGATTTGCGAGAGCAATTAACGCGGGGTAGTTACAAACCATAATCTACACATACCATTATAATAATTACATGCAACGGTGAATGCGCTAGCTTCACAAAACATCGACTACACTCCAAGTACCAACATAAGTTGATCTGCATAACTCTAGCAATTATACACAATAATAGGTCAGACATAAAACGGTGCCTTTAAACAACAAAGGCTCAGAGCGTGTCATATCGACGATCTATGTCTGACTGCACCCTCAAGAACGCGTGCACACACTGCACTTTATCCCCTATTTCAATACCTTAAAGTGCACAATAGCATGTTAACCCTGCGAGTGCAGGGCCCCGGGGCCCGAGGGCCCTCAGGCCTCATGGGGCTGCAGTCTGCGCTTTGTTATCGCAACGCGGTGTTTTGACTGCGTAAGGTAATTATTCGTTTGGGGAGACGCTGTATTAACATTGGCGTAGCTGTAGTTACCAATCTGGTTCGAGAACATTTTACAGAATTAATTCTCAATGACTAACTTATCTTTGAATCTAACAGGGAGGAGTTCTTATAAATCAATTTGTACAAACTTTCTTATTCAAGACTCAAAGAAACTATAATTCTTAAAAGAAAGCTGATGTGTAGCTGTGTATCTTGTTTGCCTTGGGATATATTTTACATCGCTCTCAAAATAGATTTTCAATATTTTGATAGCAACGAATCCACGGCGAGATATTCTAATTATACTTATTATACAATTTGTTAATGGTTTGATACGACCTGGTAGCGACTCATAGTGCATCCAACGCTCACCGCGAGCGATTGTATCATTATCACTATTAAAACAGATTGACTATTAAAATATAAATTTAAATCTGAATACCACTGGTAGCGAGTCCAACGTCTACAGATACGCGCTACGCAGCGGATAACGCTGCTATAAGCTACGCCGTGGACCCCCGTACGTACTTGCCAGTGAAACTATTAAAATATCTTCATCTCAAATGAACGTCGGCCTTGGCAAATATGCAAAGCGATATATAATATAAGGCTGTCAAAGATACAAGATTGCAAACCACGGTTGGCTCGTCATACAAGCAATTTCCGCGACGTTTTTGTGCCTCCAGAGTCCAACCCGGACTCCATTAGCTGTAAGTAACCATTTTTTGCGCGAATGTCAACTTTGTGTTAGCGTTGTCATAGATGTATGGGACAAATGGGTTCCCGATATGACGCTGTGGCTATTCACGAACCTTTCCCATAGATTTGTTTTTCTTTTACACAGAACTAGCTAGCCCCAAACTAAGCAAAAGTCGTTATAAGGGTGAGCCGACGATGTGCATACTTAAATGGATAAACCTCCATAACTCAGGAACTAAATTAAATATTCGTGATTAACACACAAAAAAAAATGCGCTTACAGGGATTCGAACCCAGGAGCTGCAGCTTCATGAATACTAGGGTCATCCTTGGAGCTGGGCAACGAATCGTTTTTTCCCCTCTTGTCTGACCAATTTCTTCTGCTCTATACAGCATAGCCGAGGTTCATGAGCCCACGATTTGCGACCACCACACACATAAGAAAGATTAAGTTTGGTCTCAGATTAAAAACATTTTAAAGGTCAAATGAAACTACAGACGAGTACAGAAAGTTTCGTGAACAGGGATCAAGTAGTCCGGTAGAAGGGTCGGAGGGATATTGTCATGCATGGCCGCCGGGTTTAACTTCTCGTCGATAAGTGCCGCTATTCATCTACAATATGACGACACGGCTCAATTTGATATGTTCCTTTTTAGTTAACAATTTTTCCAGAACTTCCAACTTTGTAGGTATGTAAGCTAGGAGGCAAAAGCCTTAGACCGGGCCGTGTTCAGACCGGAGCTTCCGACGCATCATTTTCTATGGAAAGCATCACGTGATCGCCTGTCATGTCATAGAAAAGATAGCTCCGGAAGCTCCGGCCCGGACACGGCCCGGTCTAACGTGAGTCATTCTTTAATTGATACAGGGGCAACACAATTAGGACGTGATTTACAGCGCCTGTAGTTTCCAACGTGACAATACATTAAATAATGTTTTATTGCAGAAAGATAACAAGGCGTCTCCCTCCTGTGATAATGATAATATATCGCGCGGCGGCAAATTATCATACTGGTCGTGGTTATTGCGCGAAAGCAAAGTCGAACCAATGTGACTTGAGCTTAGTTTTCTCAATAGGCCATAAGCAATATTTGGCGTTCACCACAGAAATATGATTTTGATGGCGTTCACTTGTGTATACAAACAAAATGATTACGATCTCTTTCACTTCTGCTACGAGTATGGAAATGTGAATGAGAAGTTTTACAACCCCGGCCGTCTGTTGCTTCTCGGTCCATTGAAAGGACATTGAATCAATGGCATCCCTCCCGCTGGTTTAAAGTAATTGAGGAAAATATCAGCTGGCGTGGAAAGCCCTACAACATATTAGAGCGCCTCATGGTGGCCACGACCCCAAAATATCAGGTTTTGACATAGGAGAAAAAAATACAGATGGATTAACAGATAGTGGCCTGCGCTTTCGACTCTTCCGTGCTTCCGTGCTTCCGTGATCGTCATGGCGGCCCTGTAAGTGGAAGTGGCAATAAAATGCACCCGCGACGCAACTAGCGCAGTAGCGTCGTGTCTCCTACCCATGACAGGACTATGTACAGTTAGCGTCAATAGTAGCGTCTGAAACAACGTACCCAAAGTATCTGCCACTGCCGAATACTTTTACAAATAGAGCTATTTCTCGACAGTTCGCATTCAAAAGTACATATCTGCAACTGTTTAATTGTTTTATATCTAGACAGTTATCTCTTTTGGTTAAGCTATCAGAGAATGATAGATAATTTTGACGCATAGTCTGATACACTAATTTTGATGCTGAGTGTACCTTACGATTTTTAATGTTAAAAAAACTAGCGCGGCTACAGCTAGATAATATTAATTAGGTAATATTTGAATACCACTAAGGGTCTACCACCTACCACCTATTTTAATACTACTAAAAAAATGTCTTCATTTGGTTATTACGAGTATTTATTATCAAGCTAGCCGTACACGTATACAAGTTTCTTGATTTGAAGAAAAACGTGCTGCCATGCGACAGTAGCTTATCCATCGTATTTCATACTACTAGTTAGGTCTCAGTTCTTAATTCTGTATTGAAAAGAAACGTTATAATTTACTTTTTCCTCACCAAACAACCTACGTTTTTTCGTTCACTGTGTACATAGTAACGCGGGGAACATCACAGACTGCTGACGGTGGTAAAATAACAGTTCTGCTGAAAATATCCGCTTGAAGCTTAATTGACGTTTGAAGAGGTGAAAAGGGAGAACTTTTAGTTTGCAATGCGATACTGAAAACTTGGTGAAAGATTTATACCTACCATCGATAATCAGGGTGTTTCATTCTATCATCATATAAAACGAAGAAATCAGGCTAACATCGAAGGCCTCTAAGTCAATCAATCAATCAATTATTTTATTTCGTCATCATAATAGGTGTAAATACATTAGTACAGGTGAGTCCACCAAAAACAGTAAAATAAGGCACATCCGAGCTTAATTTCGCATAGAAACGTTTCCTAAGGAGCCGCTCCGACCCGACACCCGACCTTTAAGAGTCGTAATGAACACATCCAACTTAATGTGTACCTACTTACATATGTACGCGCCTCACCACATACAGTTTAATCCACTAGGCGTTTCACCAGTTACATCACCGTTAAAGTTATTAACTATCCAAAAATTATACCGTTATTGGTCGAATTTTATATTAATATTATAACTATCCCGGATCGCAAAAAAATACTGCTCAATATAGGCGTCGAGAAAAACGTATAAAGGCCGGGCAATACTAGACCCTACTTCGATGTCCCTAAGTCCTTAATTCGTTGCAATTTTCTAACTTTTATCTGTTCCTTTTTTAACAAGTTCGGCGTGAAATTTCGGTCTAATAACGAATCATTTTTTGTTTCCAATCTGGCCAAGTTGGAGGGAAGTTGGGAGCACATCGCAGTATTTATTACGTGGCATAAATATTAACGCGATTCAGTTTCCTTCGTGTTCGCGCTGACGAATTGATTTGAGCAACTTTGATCGATTTAGGTTGCTTTAATTTCTAAGTATAAGATGGCTCAGTAAACTCAAGTTATATTTTGGTAATGAGATATGCGTATATATAAGTATTAGGTATATCTATCGTAAACTTTAACAATATGTACAATACACTAATGTACAGTACAGTAAATACAGTAAACTTTAACTTAAGTATAAGTAGTGTAACAGTGAGCTTTACTAGGTATAAGTAATAGTAAATAGTTTACCTATGTGACTGGTTTATGGAATGAGCTACGCTACAACCGAATGCATACGTGTTTAGATAGACAAACTAAAGTCTACAGTGTCGGCATTCTTAAGCGAACCTTCCGCTAGTGTCGGATCGTCTTCCCTATTGTTTCTTACGTCGCTTCATGTTATCGTATTAACACGCTCCTGACATTTCGATACCCCTGCAATAATGACCTTCTTTTTTATCCCCGACGAGCCCCGCGGGAAACGCGCCTCCCCACCTGACATAAATTACCCGCGTAACTGATGTCCACTCGAGACCACGTTTTTACCTTATTAGCTTCAAATAACCCTTCTCGGGTCGACGAACTTCATCTATAGACGACCCCCTTTAAGGGCGTAGCGGCGCATACGATCACGGTGTTAGAGTGGCCGTTATTTGCACAGGTTTACGTCAAGCTGAGGCTTCGTAAGTCAGATATAAGTTTGAAAAGCGGGAGTGTTCATAAAAGTCTGCGGGTGATATCGCGGGCGTTTAGCCGGGTCGCAGCCCGGTGCGATCCGGAGCCGAGATCAGACAATATTTACTTCTAGTTCGGTGCGATCCGGCTTGTGCCGCGCCGGGATCTAATATTTACCCCAGTCAAGCTGACTGAGGAACCGATACCTGTCGAAGATTTCTTTGCGATCTCCGAGACTTTTGGCATTTTATAAGTCAACTATGTTAATGCAATCTTATGTAGGTACGTCCGTTTTGGTAAGAATATAGACTTGGAATAATTAGAGGTCGCTGTGTAGCGATATCTAGAGGTACAATGACACACTTTAATCGCTAGTAAGCGTGTGATAAAAAAGTCATTAGATTCAAACACACAAAATTCATCAACATGCTGCCACGACTACTTTGTTAATGCTTATTTAAGCTTAACAAAGAACTGTAAAAAAACAGCTTATAACTAAAAAACGAACCTTTCTGCATAAAAAACATACCTGTAACGGAAATAAATAAATATAAATATGGCCAGTGATATCAAATCATAAAAATAAAACAAAAAGAAGTAAATTTATACTAGCCCACACCACGTTGGTTCACATGCAGACACCAGCATATAATGATACGTTGTTAAAATGCACACACACTATTTACAGTTCAACATATGTACATGAGCGTTTTATCAATACATATGTATACATACAACAAAGTCAGAATCAAATAGACAGTGAACGCCAAAGGGACCTTAATTAGTGAAACGCATCTTTGTTACCATAGGAATAAGCATATTGCGGGATATTTGGTTAATTAGGCTGTCATCATCCATTTAAAGCTTACACTGCCAATTCTCTGAAAACATACCTGCTGTCTACATAAGTATGTATGTAGGTGACATTGATTCGAAATTCCAATTATGGAGTTAATAATGTGAATGACTTAACTTTGCAGGTATTGTAATTCAGGAATATACCGCAAGAGCCAATATTATAGGTACTCGTACTTTCAAATTATGTGCTTCTACCTATAGATATATAAGCTGAAGCTTAACAAACAGAGATATGTCTCTACGAGTAGGTACATATATAATAATTTAACTATTGCGCATACTTTTGAACGCGAACTGTCGAGATATATTTATGTCTTGAAAAGTATTTGAGAATACCTTTGGTGCGTTGTTATACGCTACTTTTGATGTTGACTTTTGTTGTTAGACATACCTAATATATATTTATTTATTTAAACATTATTGCACAAAATACAAATAAAATGTACAAATGGCGGACTTAATGCCTAAAGGCATTCTCTACCAGTCAACCATAGGGCTAAACAGAGATGTAATAAAAATGGTGCAAGAAGAAGAGTAAGAGAATTCAATTAGGAACTATTGCAAACAACTGAAAAACATAATAAACTACATATACAATACACAGATAAAAATAATAAAATATATACAATGAATATACTACTACATAATTCTCACATACATACTAATATATTACGATGGATACTACCTACTCATACTCTTGTTTCAGCAGATGTTTATGCAGCATCCTCTTAAAAGCAAATTTGCTCGGGGCTTGTCTTATGTTGAGAGGGAGTGAATTCCAGAGACGACTCGCCTGGACAGCGAAGGAATTAGTCATGAAACCAGTATGGTTTGAAACCAGTATATATGTAATCAACAATAAACATCTTTGGACACCAGTAATCAAGAACAATTGACGTTTTATCTCCGAATTACACTCGCTCCCAATTCCGCTCCCAATTCAGTTTACGAGCCAACGTTTCACTACAATGGCAGTCATCGTAAACGGTGATCAATCGATTACTATTGTTCGAATAGAGAGAGAACTACCTAGTATAGAGAACTAGCTAAACCTATTGACCGATTGTTCATCTGCGAAGAAACGACCTCCATCGGTACTGCCGGGACAGCTTCAGCTGCTTAAAGTTCGCGGAACGATTTTTTTAATGCACACTGACCAATGAATGATCCTAAAGTACAGTCTAGATGGATCTAAAACGGTTGTTATTGAAAAAAAATCTTAACTACCTAGGTAATCGGCCAATCAGGGTATGGCATTATTAGGTTATGGCATTGGTCGAACGACCGATTAAATCCAAGATCCATATGAGACAGACTATAGTACCTACAAGGTCTAAGAATCTTAATCATAATCATAATCATAAAATTTTTACAAAGTTCACTGGTTCACTAATAGCCTATATCTTCACCTTATTTGTCAGGAAATATGGACGACAGGAGAGAATTGATCTAGGACTCAAGAAATAATGGTGTAGCTTACGGCAAACAACTAATACTGGTGAATTAAACCTAAGTAAGAGAATAAAACGCACGTCGCACCGTTGTTTCTGAACTAAAATCTATCGCAAAACGACCAAATCAATCGTTTTTCAACGGCAGCCAATTTCGACAACGATAAAAGTTAGTTGTTTTAGAACCGCCGCTGGTACGCTCACAAAAAGGCTTCGTTAACAAGTTGTGCATAAACAAAGTTCTTTGTACAGGTGCGGGTATTGGGGCCGATCAGCCTGAATATTCATGCAGGAGACACTTACACGTGCATGTACCTTGTGCAGAATTGTAAACTTTAATACCAATTTGATTAGACGGTGTCCTTGTCACACATGTACCTGAGCTTTAGGAAAAGCGAGCAAACATATCCAATCTGTTTTCTATAGCATTTGGATAAGTACGTCTAATTCCAAATAAAGCGTACACGCTGGGAGTGTGGAATAGATTATCCATTGTCATTACATATGTATTGCGAACTCGCCGCAAGCGCAGGGCTTGAAGCTTTATCTATCTCGTTCAATTTCAGAGCAGCTCATATGAGTGAGTAAGATCGTACAATACCTACACACTCTAACTCGTTGCCTGAGTAGGTACTTACCCACAACACAAGCCCTCATTTTACTTTAACCAATCATTGCAGATAATCTTTATGAAGTGTATAGGGTCCAAAACCATCAGTTAACTCGCGATTCAATACTATAATGTCAGGTCTTTAACCAAAGATCCTGATTCATCTTACATGTATGTTAGTCCATTACGCATAACATAAATATACTTTCAATATTCGAAGGCAAACTTACGGCTGTAAAGCATCTCAAGTTCGTAGTTGCAAGCGTCAATATACTTCAGTGGCATAAAAATGTCGCAAGCGTCGTGTAATAAAACGTCTAGAGCCCTCAGCACAAAAGGGGACCCTCATAAACACGCCTTATTATTTCCTCAACCTTTGTACGGAATCCCAATTCTCGACATTAATATGCACTCCATTTTAAGGTCGGGAACAAAGCATTTTTATATTAAATAATTTATGTAAAATTGCACGTGACGTAACTGTAATTGCGTCAATCCGCGCAGCATTTTACGTGAAGTTCTAATTTTATTCGCGGAAGTTATAATTGCAGCTTGCGCTTTCGTGTAAGTCCTAATGATAGCTTATCATGGAAAGTAACTGTCGGCTCGATTCGGAAAATGAATTAGATTTCTACTAGACTTCAACAAGTTAAGATACGGATAACTTAAAGATATTTGTAAGATAGATATGTCAAATTTGACGTTTCCGCGATTCTGGAGGTCCTCTTGAACGATTTCGACAAGTTATGACTTATATATCCAAGTCACATCTAGTCGATATTTAATGTAGATCTAGTTGATCTCTAAATCGTCTCAAGATCTTGTGATTATCTCGAAATCCGAATAGGCCTGTGTGCCCTCTCCGACAACATTAAACGCAGTAGAAAAGAAAAACGTACTGTTTACTACAATATTTCTGATCTTTGTCATACGGTACATTAAAATAACAGTGGTTATCATATGCCAATTTTCTCACTGGAAAAACTAATCGAACGATTTAACAGCCCGCCTCTACTTTTACTTGAAGTTAGTCTATTTATTTCACTGTGATCGTCTCGTTAGCAGCTTTCATAAATAATTTCCACATTTTCCAGTCTCGGCGACGGACCACGCACCTCGTTAACTACTTGTTAGCATGTAAATACATTATTTTCATTTACATTGGGAAATTCCACGACATACTCAGTAATTTACAACCTGAAATCACGTCCACGTATTTTTACTGTGACTTTGTGCATGTGACAGCTACAGTTTTAGTACAAGTTCAGGTTTCTTTGTTCTGATTAAGCTAATAAGCTTAGTCACACGCAACAAATTAGGTATATTCAAAACATATAGAATTAGGGCCCGATTCGGATTTTGAAATAGACATCTATTAGATATCTTTTAGAAATCACCAAGATACGATAACGATATGTTTAAGATCTAACCTGTCAAATTTGACATTTGCGCGATTCTGGAGATACTCCTGAACGATTTCCTCAGGATATGACCTAGTGAATTGGATATTCACATCTAATTCATCTATATCTAACGTAAAAGTGACATTGGTTGCCCGAATTGCGCTGCAAAAGAGAACTAGTTGATATCTAAACTATAACGTATCTAGTACGTGTCGTCTCTTGTGAATATCTTGAAGTTCGAATACTACATAAACGTCAGTGACACCAAACCGGCTGTTGGAACGAAACGAAACGCAAGGCTTCATCGGGGACTGCGGCGAGACGCAGGCGACCTCTGTCTTAATTTTCGATCGAGCTAACGCTGTGACATTGCAATTTTGAACATGTAACAAGCAACTGATTTTTCTATTTTTTTATATGTACTTGTGTGGCAGAATACAGTACATTTCTATTTTTAAACAATTTTTTATTCTGCCTGATCCTTCTACAATCCTGAACACCAGCTGTCAACGGTAAAACGTTAGCTAAATGTTATTGTACTTATGGGGTTGTGGGGATTTTTTTAGTTCACTGCTATGTGGCGTTGATTAGTCCATGAATTGTGGTTGGTTTGATTTAGGACCAAATCATACGCATTTGAAATTAAATGTTTTAAAATCCTAGGTCTAACGTAGATGAAAAACACTGACACGTATTGAATATTCCACGGCCTTTATGGTACATATTAATGAAGCTGGCACTGGCAGCACGATCGACGATCATAATTGATATCTAGCTCATTTACGAAGGCCTACGGTTTCGGACCTTCAAATATTTGCTCTAGGCAGCCGGTTATCGCTAGCCATTTTATAGCGAACCGGCAATATAGGTAGCGGGAACTACCGGGATAGCTACACTTAGTACAGTTACCCGTCCGTAAACCACACTTCACTGCGGTTACATTCATTAAGTACCTACTTGTTTTCCTAGGGTCATTGCCTCGCATATTTTGTAACCCAGTATTATGTTATTGTTCATTTTACGGCTATCTTTGCGTTGCGATTTGAAGTGCAAAACAAGTAAGCATTGAAGTGATTTCTATAGTGTTTCTGACAACGAGCTCCGATAGAAACCTAAGAATGAAATATTGAGTTTTCAATTGGCCTAACTCTTCAATTCAAAGCTTTCTCTATCTTCTTTAAGGTCGAACATCGTACTGCTTATTTGAAAGCACCTCGAGAGATAGGTAACTCTAAAGTTTGCAGTTGCCTCTTTTGTATCAAACTAAGTTGTTGTCGCCGTACGGCTCGATTCGGAAAATGAATTAGATTTCTACTAGACTTCAACAAGTTACGATACGGATAATTTAAAGATATTTGTAAGATAGATATGTCAAATTTGACGTTTCCGCGATTTCCGCGATTCTGGAGGTCCTCTTGAACGATTTCGACAAGTTATGACTTATATATCCAAGTCACATCTAGTTGATATTTAATGTAGATCTAGTTGATCTCTAAATCGTCTCAAGATCTTGTGATTATCTCGAAATCCGAATAGGCCTGGTAGTCTCAAATAGAATCTGCGGCGAGCCCGGCGCGGCGCCAGCTAACTTGTAATAACATGATTGTCATAACCAACGTTGCCTAGTTTTTGCGCTTAAACAGTTGAAATCATGCAAGTTGCAAATTACAACGTGCATTGCAACTTGCAATGCACGTTGGTGCATTGGTATTGGACATTGGTAATAGATGGTTTTAAAATGAAAGCCCAGTTGAATGATCCTGAATTGAACATTGTTTAAGCGCCAATTTCCTTTCTCCAAATTGACAATTTTTATTTATACGTCAAATTACGTCATATACCTACTTTACAGACATTTACAAATTTCTTAGTAAATATGCAGACATCTAATAGAGCGCGAAGTGAGTCGGCGCTCCACTTTGTCTCGGTCTTCCGCAGTCGAGTTTCTCCAAACTTCTATCGGGCTTAAAGCCATGTTCATTAATGGCAGCGTACCTGCGCTGTTGTTTGAGTTTGAAACGACTTTACAAAAGACAAAAGTTACACGGAAAAGTCGGTACAGGAAACTACATTTCAATGTTGTAATGTTCTCTTTACGGGTCTTAATACAGTACCGGATTGCATATAATTGATAAAAATGATTCCTGCTAGGTATTCCACTACACCTAGACTAGCAGTAAACATAAATAACCTAATTTGAATGCGCCGGGGCCGGGCCGAGGTAATGTAGACAAACGATGCGACGCGAGCGTTAGGTACCTACTTGCATTTGGCTACTTACTTTAATTTTTGTGGCTTGACTAGGTACGAACGTCATTTCATGATTTATTCGTTTTGAATAGTAACATTTTGTAAAATCTGAGATTATTTCAATGAAGTATTAAAAAAAAGTATTTATTCCAATGCCTATCTGGTTTCCAATGTTTAGCAAATAAGTACCTAGCCTGGATCAAAATTGACTATGGCGACCATAGCAATTAGGTAGATGCATGTTTTTCGTAGTATTTAATGGGCCTTATACAATTTATACATATAGCTTAGCCTAACCAGTATTGGTCTTAAATTTTTCTTGAGAAAAGTTTAAGAAAATAGTTGCACACAAATATGACGAGTGTTGTTCTTCTCTGTAACCAACTCTTAATGCGTGACTACCAGAGAACCAAAAAGCAGGTTATACAGATTTTTATTATCTTTAATCTAGCGAGCTTTAAACTAGCTAGTCTGCGGTTACAACACTAAACCTAGCGATCCACTACTCAATCGAGTTTTTACTGCATCTCTTAAAAACTGCAGCATCCTTAAAGTTTCGTTACAATTTATTCGGTTAGCGATATAAAAGCAAGTGCCGCTCCGTGGAGTGGATCGTATCATAAACCAGTAGTTCTTTATGTACATAAAGAACGTGTTCGATCGCTGGTGGAATTGATTCCTGGAGACTCGTCTTTATGAGAGAACACTCGTCGGATTGACGACCCATTCAGAGCTAGTCACAGCTGTCTGCGTTCAAACGATGCATACAAAGTCGGTGTTAATGCTTGAAGAACAGCATTTATAGGTGCAACCTTGTATCGACTTTTCTTATCGAGACTTGACGAATCTTAGTTGACATCCTTAGCGCATTCGTATTTTAGGGTCGTTTGCACCAAACCGTTTGTCACCGTTAAAGCGTTCGCAAAATTTTATTGTATGGGAAGTTTCATAGATCTCTGCTGCGTGACGTTGATCAGTCCGTTAACTGTGGTTGGTGCAAATTGCCAAGGTGCAAATAAGTACATGTCTACTCCAGTTTCAAATATCCAAAGCTAAAAGGAATGAAAAGCCGTGGATTTTGTGGGTAGAGGTTTGTGTCGAATGTTCCACTGTAGGGACAAAACTATTGAGCCGATTTAGGCGAATAAGGTGATATGTTTTTGTGACCCGTGTATAGATAAAATTCTTTCAACTGAGCTTGTTCAATTGCCTGTACTAACAATGGCATTGTTCTATTACAATCCTATTATCTGCTTTTGTTCTCGTAGGCGCCAACCAATTTACTTACAAAATAAGTTAGAAGTACATTGCATGTATATTGAATTCTAAACCTTATTTCTTGTTGAATGGGGTTAAAATGGTCTAAAAAGATAATATCATATTCAATCTTTTGGAAAGTCACATGCACCTTAGCCACGACAGGTGTCGATGGTTGTTAAATGCAAAAAAAGTTGGGTTAGCCATTATTTAGTTAGTGTATTTTGTAGTCTATTGTTTAAAGAAATAGAGTCGTTAATCTATACTAACATTTCAAGGCGGTTATAATATGTTTTTACTACGAGGGGATTATCCTAATTTGTGGTTTACCACTCAATGGTATTGTATTCTTGAGACTCTTTGAGTAAACTAGCTCAGATCGCTTGATTCACACTATAACATAGGCTACATATTTATCTAACTATCAGGAAAGCCGGGAAGGCTTCATCAAATAAAAAATGTTTTCATGTAGTAAGTAGTCGTTAATGTAGCTAAACGCATCAGACTAGTAACACTTGACAGTGTATGAGTGAAAGTCAACGCTGTAGGTAACCTATTTAGCCAAGTTCACACTGACGATAGTACCGCGGCGGAAATCGAAAGCGGCCGGGAAACGTCTATATCGCGGCGACGTGCATACACTGATAACATAGTGCACACTATACACAACTACGCTAAAGGGTACCAGCACGTTTCTCATTTTCAACAGGAAATACGAATGCAGTATCGGCATTTAACAGATACCTAGTGTAGGTACGTTGGTGTGGACAGTGGCGGTGTCGTGCAAATACGTACTAGTAGAGGTACTTACATGTATTCTAACTATTCTACTCGTAGGTATGTTTATGTCGTGTTTCATCGTAGCGTTTCAAACTAAGCCGATTTTGGTGAATGAGATGTCAATCTAGAGGTATATTTATGACGTGGACGACAGGCTAAATTCATAATCGACTTTATATGGAACGAGGTTTTCATTGTAAAGTAGTTCGTAGGTACATAGTACCCGCGGTAACCTACGTACCTTCTAAAGAGTTGCAATTTGCAAGTCTCCAGGTGATAACAACTTATAAGGCGAAGCATATAACATTTAATACTTACACAAATACCTACTATTGCCACTTACTTTTCCGCAATGCAATAGAAAAGTCAGTTGCGACACTTGCGACACCTTGCGGTGTCAACTCAACACGTGGCGGCAAGATCCTTGAGACGTTTCAAATTGAGGCGGGGAATAAATGGCGCACATTTTGGAGCGCATTCCTGGCTTTGTGTTCAGTCGTTCACATTCCCATTGTTAACGCAAACGGGTGAGGCATTCATTGTAAAAAAATGGCCAAGAACATGTCAGCCAATGTTCGGTGTATGTTCCCGTAGTTGGCCAACCGTAATAAAGGGCGGATATAGAATCTTGTTCTGTCTACCAAACACTACTATTACCTACTCAACACCACAAACACACTACTCACCTATCTGAGGTACAACAGAGGTACGGTGTATGAAATGCAATAGGATGAGATTGTTCAAAGTTATGCTGATTTTCCCGAACCTTCGACTCGTCTATGCTCGATAAGCGTTTGAAATTATATCTTCGAATGCACAGTTTCGCATTCCAGCATATTACATTAATTCCTGCCCTAAACTATTAGCTGCAAGGTTCAAAACGCGTTGGCAGAAGTCCGGTGTGCTTCCGCACGAACAAGCTCGCAGAATGCGTCGCGACAGTTATGACGAATGGCGGCGGTAAAAGGGACTCGAATAGTTTTGCCAACAATAACTTGCTGCACACTGCAGCGTTTATTGTCTACTGTCGAAACGAATAAATGCAATGTGTTAGTTTTGGCGATTTTCATATAAAGGCAAAAGTTTCAAATAAGTGCAAAAAGGCCTTGCAAACCAGCCTACGGCCCTTATTTATTTTAGATTCAAAAAAATTACACAGCATTACAACAAGCTAATACACTGTGGAATTCATAACAGACAGTATTTATACAGACTAGGTACATGATCTAAGGACAAGGACAAGAGGACAACCAGTACAAAAGTAAAAGTGAAAAACTAATACAAGACAGAAGATTCGCGTTTATCCATCGTCTCACAGATGGTGCTCTGCTCGGTTGGGCATAAGTTAAGGTAACAAATATCTATAAAAACTTTTACAAAAAAAAAGAAAACCGACTTCAAAAAGGATGAAATAAAATATTATCCGTTTTTAAGTATATGCGTTAGCGTTACCAACTGATATGTTTGAAGTCGGTGCCAAGCCAAATTTGAAGCATACCATGATTTTAGGGTGACTCGATAAGAATGTACGTGTAAGAATGTATGTGTGTATGTACGTTGGATTACCTACCTTACACCACACGACAGCAATGATCATACTTTCTGTAGATACCTAAGAACACACCGTCAAGCCACCTTGGCGCAGTCCGTACCATGTTTGTCGGTACTAGTATAAAACCAATGCGATTGCCGATATGTTTTTTAAAGAGCAATTTTTACAAATTTTCGAACTGTCCATAGTACTCTGGTGTGGGATTGGGACTGAGTTATTTCCCGCCTCTAATCCAGAAAACTTGATTTCAAAATATAAAACAATCCAAGGACCATCTACAACAGGGCTTTAACTTTTTAACTGCATGGCAAATTTCACCAGTTTACATGGCAGTTGTTTAGCCGAAAAGGTGACAAAGAGACAGACAGAATTACTTTCACCATTATAATATTAGTAAAGTTGTAATGTGAATTATAGACATAAACCTGATTATTTTTGACCGGTATTGTTACTATTTGTCGTGGCACCGACTTCAAACATATCAGTTGGTAACGCATATACTTAAAAACGGATAATATTTTATTTCATCCTTTTTGAAGTCGGTTTTCGTTTTTTTTTTAAGTTTTTTTTTTTCAATTTTTAGTTTTAAGGCATTGTTAAAAGCTTATGAGTGACGTGTGACGCATGAATGAAAAGCATAATAATGCGTATCACTAAATTCGAAATTATTCCTGTCACTACACAAACACAAAATCCATCCTCCGCCCCGCCACTGACCCAATCCCTCAACCCCCCAATCCCTCAACCCCCCGATAACTCAACCTCTGATCACGGAATCCCTCGACCCTGAACCACCAACCTTTCAACCGCCATTTCCCGACTCCTCAGTAGCCTTACCATAAGTCTTACACTGACATATTCGCTAGCGTGTGCGTAACTTACTTTCTATGCGTCGTGCTGGCATCCTATTAGTGCGAACGAGATAGTTACGAAGACGTTAGCGAATATGTAGTAGTGTCAAACTCTTGGTAGGGCTACAGTTGTACTTCATCAAATTGGTGATTTTCGGGGGGAAATGCTTAAGTTACTATAGAAAACAACGATGTCGCCATACTCGTGCCTTTAAAAATTGAGGAGTTCCCTCATTTCCTTATGAATTCCGTCATCAGATTAGAACCAACAATGTTATGGGAACATCTTAGAGGTAACTTCGTTCAAACGAAAAAAGTATTACTCAAATCGGACCACGGGTTTCGGAGTAATCTACATTTATAAAATCATCATTATTATCATCAACAATCATCATCATCAGGTCCACTCTATCAAATTAGTGATTTTCAAGAGGGAATGCTTGATTTGCTTAAGACAATACCCAAATTACCATACATGTGCCTTTAACAATTGAGGAGTTCCCTCAATTCTTCATGGATCCCATCATCAGAACAGCACCAGATTAATGTGGGACCACCTTGGAAGTACCTTCTTTCGAACAAAAAAATAATTGCTCAAATCGGACCACGGGTCTCGGAGTAATCGCTGAACGTCCTACATTTTAAGAAATCGTCATGATTATCATCAAAACAATCATCATCATCAGGTCCACTTCATCAAATTGGTGCTTTTCGAGAGAAAATGCTCGAGTTGCTTAAGAAAACACCCAAATCACCATACATGTGCTTTGAAAAATTGAGGAGTTCCCTCAATTCCTCATGGATCCCATCATCTGAACAGCACCAGATTAATGTGGAACCACCTTGGAAGTACCTTCACTCGAACAAAAAAATAATTACTCAAATCGACCCACGGGTCTCGGAGTAATCGGTGAACATACATAAAAAAAAAACATAGCCACAACCGAATACAGAACCTCCAACTATGAAATTGAAGTCGGTTAAAAAGTAGAAAAACAATACCGAGAACTAAACACTAAATTAATAACTAAGCTAAATAAAGCCACAACCAAGACTCAATCAAACAACCCGTCCCGCGCCCTTCCAGACGCAAAGGTGCCCATCACGCTCGCCGCGTTGCCACGCTGGACCGCGATAGACAGCCTCTGCTTCAGGAATGACCCGGAACGAGGGTCATGACCTACCTCCCTCAAACGTTGCCCCAATTCGCACAAAAAAAATTTTGGCCTCGGCACACCAACACCCGGACGTCTCTACTGCCAAAGGGACAAAAAGATATTTTGTCAGCAGCGCCGAGTACTTATCGCGCTTTCGAAGCGCCTCTAACTCAGCCGCCGCTCCTGCCGTCCGGACCGTCCGTCCTATGTGCGAGGCGGCAAACGTGCTGACACATGTGGCATCCCAAAGTAGACACTTACCCTTCTCCCATGGAATGAGTGTCAGCCCGTCAGGTCTTTTGCCATCGGACCGGCTCAGGCCTGGAGGTTCCAACATGCACGGCACATTCGTAGACAAAAGAGCCCTCCTCACACCGTCCTGAACTACTCCGACGAGTCATTTATGACAGATGTCACCTATTTATGTCACCTGTATTATAATACAGGTAATGTAGCGAAGTGTTATGAATAGATTTAAGCCTTCAGTGATAAAGTGGTGGAAATAATGTAAACTCAGAGCGCGCGTGCCTCCAGCATTCCTCGCTCTAATACCGTCGCCAGGAATGCTTTGAGAGAATCATCTCGAGCCGAGCCAAGGAGGCCAATTCGAAGATACATTTTGACATGAAAAAGATATAATTTAGCCATAATTCGCGCGTGTGCACTTTCACTTGTCCGTAAACTTATACATTTTGTTGTTTAATTAATTGGCCTCAAGGTCCCGCGTGCTAACGTCATAAACTACAAGTATTACATTAGCAACAACTTCCATGACACCCGTCACTTTGCTACAATTTTACGTTTTGAAGTCACAGCACTTTGAAGTGTTTTAACTTTTTTTAGTAACGGCTCGATTCGGAAAATGAATTAGATTTCTACTAGACTTCAACAAGTTACGATACGGATAATTTAAAGATATTTGTAAGATAGATATGTCAAATTTGACGTTTCCGCGATTCTGGAGGTCCTCTTGAACGATTTCGACAAGTTATGACTTAGATATCCAAGTCACATCTAGTCGATATCTAACGTCGATATCTAATCTAGTTGATCTCTAAATCGTCTCAAGATCTTGTGATTATCTCGAAATCCGAATAGGTCTGTAAGACTAACATCGTTCATTTGAATCTCAAAGTGATTTTATGATTTCAATTGCTTGTAGCACCTATCCTATGTACCTATGTATACTGCTTGCTGTATGAAACTTGGATGAAACTCGAAATTTTGTTTATCGTTCTTTTATTTTTAATAACTTTGATGTTCATAACTTGAAAAAATGTCGTCAACGAAGTACGGACGCGACAACTCCAAACAAACATTAATTATTAGGTACTTTCATTTCTGAAGTGCGCTTCAATGGACGTTTCTTGACTTATTATGGAATAAGGAACTTTCATTAACCTTCCTTATGCCTACTCCCGTATTCTGAAGAATGTTTGGTTTGAATCTAGTACCCACATTTTATGGCAACCAAGGGGTAGGTAGGTACCTATGTGATATTTTTTTCATAGGTATAATATGTCCAGTGGGTCGAAAAGGACCTTTTAAACATATTAACTTTTTAAGTTCATATATTCATACATTATACTGCACTATAATATAAATTTTGCAATATTTCTCGGCCCAGCGCTAAGCCTAAAATGACATGGAATGTATGTGCTCATCTATTTAATACAAACTTAATCATCTTCAACTCTATTTCAATGACCTTAAGGTTCAAACTTACCAAAACTTTGCTCTAACACATGTAACATGACATCGCGCGTATGTGTACTGTGTAGGCATGTCTACTAGCTAGCGACTGCGGTAAATTCCATCTGTGTTCCACATCATGAAATACCACATGACGCTAGGTGAATAGGTGATGTAATAATGTTCCACGTCGCGAACAATTGTCTGAATCGCAGGTATCCAGTTACCGCCACAATAAGATCTAACCTCACGACTGTCATCATTTATTAACACCCTCGTTCAATTTCTAATACAATAATAGTATTACTACTATTATTACTACAAATGGGTAATTGCTGGCTGAGTGGATACAATTGACGAGTGAGGAGAGGCCGTTTAGTAACACGAGGCGAGGCCGTTTAGTAACACGAGGCTCGCAGTTTTACTCCAGTCGAGAGTTGTATTTATGTACGTTCTGTAGTTCTTTTAAAAGGATGCGCTAAACGACGACTCAAATTAATAACACCAATTAATAACATCTCATTAGGATTCTTAATCTAGTGTTAAATATAATTACAGCTATTATGGTTGTTTCGTAAGTTTAATAAGTTTTATTTTTAAATAGCTTCATATTCAGTTTCAAGTTAACCCGCCACCATGCTTGTTAATTCATTCAAATTCATTGCCCCCCATCTAGCAGTTAGTTACTACATGTTAGTCTACTGTATCTACCAAACGTGTTGAAGCCTAAACGTGCCACTCACAACCGTCACACAGGTGCTCAAATATTATGTCTAATTAATATTTTTTGTACAGAATCAGTTAGGAGTTAATGAATGAAACAAGCAGTTAGTATCCCAGCGTTTATTGTAAAACCACAACCACACGTATTCACAGACACCAGACATGATACGATCTCAGCAGATGTCGCGAGTTGACCCACAGGGCTACATGCAACTTTTGGTTTTGACGACCGTTGCCTTGATTAACATTTGTCAAAATCTCGCTGACAGTTATCTCCCGCCTGACTCGCGACATGTGCTCTAAAATGCAACTGATTGAACCTATTTTGTCGTAAATAGATTTTAGTTTAAATGTATTTTCTGTTCCTGATAGCTACGATAGAAAAAGACATACTTTGGAAATGGCTACCGAGCCAAAAGAAATGCCTCTGATAAAGGGCATTTTAATTCTTTTGTTGGCAATGTATCTTAGGGTGGTAATCCATCTTTGCAATGTGTATTGCGTCTCACAATTTTACTTAATGAGAGAGTGAGACGCAATGACATTGGACAAAAAAATTGGAATACCACCCTTACAAGTAACACATTTTTGTTAACTTATTTTGTTTTTGCTATATTAGGAGCCAGCAAAGCAGTATCACGATTTTAGTCAATCAAGAAAACGGTTATAAATTCCCGACTTCTCTCCAAGGTGTAAACATTCAGGAACAGAGGCGACATTATTTCCCCATGTAAGATCCAACCACCACATGTAAAGTTTAGTCAACTACGAGTGTTGATTGTTCAGGTGATGCCCTGTGCGAACTCACCGCTGGCCTGGCTGTCGGTGGAGCCCTTGCGCTCGCTGGGCGTGTCGGACCCGCGCCGCGGGGTCTCGCTCACCACCGTCGGCGGATCGTGGCCCCGCAGTGCGGCCCAGTCCTGGAGAAACATGGCAAGTGTTAGATAAAGTTAATAAGCTGCAGCTACTTTTCTTCACTGTTCAAATTCTAAGTGCTTTTTAACTGCCAGTATACACAGGTAGGTGTAGGCAGGTATGTCCATTACAATCTCTTGTATTTATATAGAATATTTCGGAACGCCGTGCACATTCGTCCATTGTGCGTGGTGCATCTTGCCCTTTTTTTCTTATTTATAAACGGGTCATACGCCTCATTTGTCTTAATCTGTGATTTTGCTTTATGCACCTATTTGTAAGAAAGGGGGGAAACATGACTAGGTAATTGAGACCTTTAGTGCATTTATGAATAAGGGGGTTTGTCATGTGAAACGTTCCACGGTTGCACTGGGAGTGCATACCTGCCGCAGGCGGGCGGCGCGCTCGCGCAGCGCCGGCGCGACGGCCTGCCGCGCGGCGCCGCACTCGCGCTCCAGGTTGTTGTAGTTCTCCAGGACCTCGCGCACTTCCGCTTCTTGCGAGCGAATCAGCTCCTGGACAATACAGTTGTACATTTTACCATTTATTTTTGGTAACTCGTATATACAGTCACGCTCCGTGATTGTTGAGCCATTTAGGGTTCTAGCTAAATTGGACATTCCATAGCGTAAGTATTAGACAACCAATTTACTCTTAGCTATGACCCTAAATGGCTTAACAACAATCGAGGAGTGTGATGGTACACATTTGGTAGGTTTATAAACTCCAAATCAAATGAGGAAGCTCTTGATTAGGTATACTACTCACTTGTACTTCAGCCACGGCAGCAGCATCTTGCGGCGCGGCAGCGAGCCGTGCTCGAGCGGCTTGAGCGCGGGCCGCGGCGGCGTCCAGTCGCGCGGCAAACTTGCCCAGCGCGGCCAGCTTCTGGGAGAGGAAGTCGCGGTGCGCGCCGAGTGCTGCGCATGCCTGTAACACACACAACGCCGTCAAATACGACAATTGAAAGTATACACTGCCCTCCTAACGAAAAGTGCAATAACTCGAGTTTTGGGTCAAATTGAGTTATATACATATTCGGATTGAGCATAACGAGTTCTATATTTTCTTCTTAGACAGTTTTAAGGTATATGTAACGTAAACATGTTTTTTATTAATCATAACTGCAATATCTGAGGCAAAGACTTGTGATTTACTTATGAAGAACGCCATAACTGTAGTTATTCTTGGATTAGTAATACTTTTAAGCAACATTACTAACAATATCCGCAATAACTATAGATATTACACTTTTAGTAAGTAGGATTAATAAAATACTTCAACATCACTTACTTACAAAAACTGCAATAAGGATAGTTATTACGAATATGATTGGTAGGGTATATTATTTTTATTAGCACGTTACTAGTAAAAAGTGTAATAAGAATTGTTATCGCTCTTATGCTTAGTAAAATTGTGATAACAAATGTTAGTCCAATAACTATAAACGCAATAAGT
The DNA here is from genome assembly GCF_910591565.1 of Cydia splendana. Lineage (NCBI taxonomy): Eukaryota > Metazoa > Arthropoda > Insecta > Lepidoptera > Tortricidae > Cydia > Cydia splendana. Next base: position 402,314 of record NC_085960.1, on the reverse strand, counting down.
GAAGTTGTTACACTTATGTTTAGGATTGTCGAAATTTTAATGATAAGTTTACTTAATAACAAGGCAATACAACTAAGTTACTGCACTTATGTTTAGGACGATGGGGCACAGACAGTATAGTTTTACCAATCACGGTGCGATATGATGTCAAGTTATCGCATTTATGAGTAGTATAAAATAGAGCATAATATAATAAGTAAAAAAGTTTTAAGTTAAATGGTTTTATTTTAATCAGAAAGTGTACCAAAAACTAGAAAATAAAAATGATTATACAAATCGGAGTCCTAAACGCCACTTTTCGACACTATGTCAGTGATTTAAGTATCAATCGATTTTTTTTCTCAGACTAAAATAAAAACGTGCGGCGTTGGAAGGAAAATATAATACATTTATATATTTGTAAAAGAAAATCTTAGTAAACATAACTATGCATTGTATATTCTTATAATTTTAGATCTTTCTCAACATTTCTAAATACTAACGCCCCACGTTTTTAATTTAGTCTGAGAAAAAAAATCGATTAATACTTAAATCACTGACATAGTGTCGAAAAGTGGCGTTTAGAATCCGACTCGAGAAGACTACATTGCTACCCGCGTCTTGCATGATTACTGTCGAGAAAGGAGCATAGGAAGTATATAGGACTCCGATTAGTATAATAATTTTTATTTTCTAGTTTTTGGTACACTTTCTGATTAAAATAAAACCGTTTTACTTAATTTTATTTTTAAGTTTTTACTTTAGTAGCATTACGAGTTAATAAACATATTAGATTGCGCCCCCGCTGCAAGATGACAATAGTTATGTATCTTACTAGGGGGCAAAATCGGATTTGATACAGTCAGTATTTTCTTGGCGTTGGTGTGGTGGAAAAAAATGGGGTTAGGCTGTATCAGTATAATTATATTATATCAGTTCCGCGTAAGGTCAAAGGCCCGAAGCGTCCGGGAGGTTAGTGCGCCAACACAAAAAACAATAGTACCAGTGTCTAGATGCGAAGGCTGAAGGCCGAGCTCCGCGTAGGGCCGAAGGCCCGAAGCGTTCGGAAGGTTAGTGCTCAGACGCAGAACAAAGGCCGAGCTCCGCGTAGGGCCGAAGGCCCGAAGCATTCGGAAGGTTAGTGCTCAGACGCAGAACAATGGTACAAGTGTCTGAAGGCCGAAGCCCTGAAGCGTCCGGGAGGCGAATACTCAACACGGAACTATAGTATAAGTGTCTAAATGCGAAGGCCGAGGGCCGAGCTCCGTGTAGGGCCGAAGGCCCGAAGCGTCCGGAAGGTTAGTGCTCAGACACAGAACAATGGTACAAGTGTCTTAATTGCGAAGGCCGAGCTCCGCGTAGGGCCGAAGGCCCTAAGCGTCCGGAAGGTTATTACTCAAACACAGAACAATAGTACAAGTGTCTGAAGGCCGAAGCCCTGAAGCGTCCGGGAGGTGAATACTCAACACAGAACTATAGTATAAGTGTCTAAATGCGAAGGCCGAGGGCCGAGCTCCGTGTAGGGCCGAAGGCCCGAAGCGTCCGGAAGGTTAGTGCTCAGACACAGAACAATGGTACAAGTGTCTTAATCGCGAAGGCCGAGCTCCGCGTAGGGCCGAAGGCCCTAAGCGTCCGGAAGGTTATTACTCAAACACAGAACAATAGTACAAGTGTCTGAAGGCCGAAGCCCTGAAGCGTCCGGGAGGTGAATACTCAACATAGAACTATAGTATAAGTGTCTAAATGCGAAGGCCGAGGGCCGAACTCCGTGTAGGGCCGAAGGCCCGATGCGTCCAGGACGTTAGTGCTCAAACAAAGAACAATGGTACAAGTGTCTTAATTGCGAAGGCCGAAGGCCGACCTCCGCGTAGGGCCGAGGCCCGAAGCGTCCGGAAGGTTAGTGCTCAAACACAGAACAATGGTACAAGTGTCTTTATTGCGAAGGCCGAAGGCCGAGTTCCGCGTAGAGCCAATGGCCCGAAGCGTCCGGGACGTTAGTGCTCAACAAAGAACAATAAATAAATATAAATATTAGGGGACATCTTACACAGATCAACCTAGCTCCAAACTAAGCAAAGCTTGTACTATGGGTGCTAGGCGACGATATACATACTTATATAGATAAATACATACTTATATACATAGAAAACACCCATGACTCAGGAACAAATATTAGTGTTCATCACACAAATAAATGCCCTTACTGGGATTCGAACCCAGGACCATCGGCTTCGCAGGCAGGGTCACTATCCACTAGGCCAGACCGATCGTCAATGGTACAAGTGTCTTAATTGCGAAGGCCGAAGGCCGACCTCCGCGTAGGGCCGAAAGCCCGAAGCGTCCGGAAGGTTAGTGCTCAAACACAGAACAATGGTACAAGCGTCTTTATTGCGAAGGCCGAAGGCCGAGTTCCGCGTAGAGCCAATGGCCCGAAGCGTCCGGAAAGTCAAATACTCAAATACAGAACTAAAGTATAAGTGTCTAAATGCGAAGGCTGAAGGCCGAGCTCCGCGTAGGGCTGAAGGCCCGATGCATCCGGGTTAGTGCTCAAACAAAGAACAATGGTACAAGTGTCTAAATGCGAAGGCCGAAGGCCAACCTCAGCGTAGGGCCGAAGGCCCGAAGCGTCCGGGAGGTTAATGCTCAAACACAGAACAATGGTACAAGTGTCATAAAATACACTTTTGCAGCAACCTCTTCTTCTTCTTAAACCTAGCGTTTTCCCGGCCTAGCGCCAGGGTCCGCTTTCCTGCTCAGTCTTCTCCACTTTGCCCGGTTTTCGGCATCCTCAGGTGTGAGATTGGTCTCTCCCATGTCCGCTGTCACGACGTCCAGCCAGCGTTTCTTAGGCCTACCGCGGCCGCGTGATCTAGGGCCTTGGACAGTGAGATTGAGGCATCTATTTCCGACGTAGTCTACCGGTCTGCGGCGTATATGGCCATACCATCGGAGGCGACTTTCCTGCAGCTTATCCGCTACGTCACGGATTCCGAGGCTGCCACGCATGTGTTTGTTACGTATGCGATCTAGTCGCGTAACGCCACACATCCATTGCAACATCTTCATCTCCGTGACGTGAAGCTGCTGGACATGCCTTCCGAGGACAGGCCAGGGCTCGCTACCATATAGTAGGACTGGTCGGATGATGCTCTTGTACACAAGGCCCTTTAGCTTCACCGGTATCCTGGGGTCGCAGAGGATACCGGTTACTTCTCGCCATTTTGCCCAAGCAGCGCTAATTCGGGCTGAAACGTCGTGATCGATTTCACCCGATTCGTGCAGCACGGACCCAAGGTATTTGAATTTATTCGTTTTCACGACAAATTCGTCTCCTACCTTTATGGGGTCGGGGTCCGTGCCGCCACATGCCATGTACTCGGTCTTCGCAACATTTAGTTTCAGACCGCCGTTCTCTAGCGCACCCTTCCATTGGTTCACTTTATGCTTCAGTTTCTGTTTGTCCTCATCTGTCAGTGCAATGTCGTCAGCGTACGGTTTTGCAACAACCATAATAGAAAAAAAAATACATTGTCTTACTAATTAAAACTGCAATAAGTAAACTACTTATTGTACTTAAGATTTAAGCATACGTACAGCACCATACTATAATTGCTTAAAATAATCGTAATATCTTGATTTACTTACGATAAGTGCGATAAGTAGACTACTTATTGCAGTTATGGCTCGTAATTATATCATGTCTGTATTGGACCATCCTAAGCATAAGTGCGTTTGCTCATTTTTTATAGTATTAATAAATGAATAAATAATTATTAGGTACATACAAATAAACTCAATAATATTATCTATTTTTTGGTCAAAGTTTCAAGTCAATAGGATGTGTAATATTGGAGATATCAACTAAACAAATTTAAAATATATTACCGCGTTTTTCTCGAAAGTAGCTTGACTCTAGTTATTGCACTTTTCGTTAGGAGGGCAGTACATGAGACGCAAAACTAATATCGACGATCAAGTTTTAAAACTTTCAACCCAATCTTCACCCCCTTTAAGATTGAATTTCGATAAATCGTTTCATACTGAATTTCCACAGCATTTGAAGAATATGTTTAAAATTTCCAAATTTTCCTACCTTAACCGTTGTCTTTCATCATTCAGTATCTGCATAATGGAATTGTTATATATTTAGATACCGACACGCAGACATAAATGACAAACATAACTAAATATAATATCAATAGCGGACCTAACTGGTATCTACAACTTCAGACTGAAAGCTACATATCTAAGCTTCTTTTTTGCAAGGTTTTAATATGGCGGAACTAAGAAATACGATCGAATAACGATACCTAATACCTAATTAGCAACGCGATATCTGCCCGCCATCGCTCACGGGATTACCTCCCTACAGGTATACGTCCCGATATTATATTATGAAAATATTTAAAGTCCTCCGTATTTTACTAGCCACTAAGCGCCACTTGCACCATTCCACTAACCCCGGGTTAACCGGTTAAACCTGGAGTTACCATGGTTACCAGTACAATTTGACACTAAGTTAACGGTTTAACCGCTTAACCTCGGGTTAGTGGGATGGTGCAAGTGGCCCTAAGAAAATTACTATGCGACAGTTAAAATGTCTAGCAGAAGGGTTAACGTGCGCCGGCCGTGCCAGGGTACTCAAAAAAGAATAATTTTACGGCAAAACGACATTAACTTCTTTAAATAAATGAAGTATTTAGTGACTTTGTTTTTTGAAACTCACATACCTATTTCAAGATGTTAGAAAATGTATTATTTCTATTTCTTAAAAATCTAGTGTTTATTCATTTTGTAATTACAAATAATATTACCAAGTACCTAAGGTCCAACATTTCCCGCGATAAATTACGAGCTCCCGTCGGCCAAGACGCGAAAACTGTAATGGAGCCACCACAAGTTTAGTTAGCTTCTGCATTCCACTCGATTCACAAAGCTACGTCCTGTGTACTTCACACAGACCATCATTCATCTACCTTTCGATCCACAAGCCCTTCAACTAAAAGGAACATATTTATAAGACAACTCGCTCGTGTACTCATTTAGTTAAGGAAGCGTGACCGCTTTTTTCAGTTGCGACCATTAAAAATAATACTATTGATGAACATAACCTGTTAGACTATAGAATATTGAAGGATGTAACCCAGTAGTGCTCGCGGCGTAGCATTTTACAAGTAAAATTGCATCTACGTATACCTATGTGTAGTTATTTCGCGCTCTTTGCATGCGCTTCATAATTAATATTCTGATACTTAACACCCGATCGGTACAGGTCAAATAACGCTAGACATAGTTCTTCAGTCGAGTGGGAATATTTGAGTATAGAGAGGCAGTTTGGCGCAACTTGAGGGCGAAGTTGCGTCTCTGTTTGCGTGTACGCTTGTGTGGTACAACTTTATCAGATAAGCTAAAACGCTAACTGGGTAATTGAAATAAAGTTTGAATGCCACCATGCATTGTTAATGGACAAATTTAAACCTTATCACGACAAGATAAGAACTAATGTTCCGTGAATGTGTTTAAATGTTGGCTGCGTTGAGTTTCAGGTGCATTTTAGCCGTCGCTACAAATCGTGTATTTGCCTACGTACGTTGTAACGTGAGACACGGCTGAACGTGACAAAAAACGATATTGCTTTTAGGGTTCCGTGAGTTAAAAGGATCTGTCGCGTTTATTTAAAGCACGTTGTCTATAAGAACGACATAAATAATATTTTAATTCGTTCGTTCTATTTCGACTCTCATATCGTTTAATTCCATTCCCATTAGTACCTACACTATCAATAGTGCATAATAATAAATGTCATTATTTATTTATGTAATATAATATGTATGTAAGTATATAGGTAGTGTTTCGTCCAAAAATAGACTTTAGTCGTATAAAACATGTAAATAATGTCATACTTAGTTTATTTAAGTCTAATCTAAGTTTTCTAGTTATTATTTATTTCTTCATAGAACAACCTACATAAGATAATTCAAAAGTTTTTTTATCACATACACGTAGTTTCATATTGAAGTCGCAATCGTAAACTTATCGATCTGCAATCGTTGATTTCTAAAAGTTTAATAACGTTGCATAAAACACGGAACCCTTAACACGCTTGTCGATTCCACTCTCATTTTCTCTTTAACATTCCCTCTCGTACGCTGAAAGCGTATGTGCCTAATACATCGTTATAAAGGTACACATATGTAGGTAGTAGTGTCGCGTCCACACGTCGCGTATGTCTAGACGCGACACGACACGTGCCTAGTGATCTGGCAACAGCAGTTTTCTTTGTAACTACTATTAGAAATATAGATATGTATGTATATTTCACCACTGTTAGCAAATGCCATCTTTACATTAAGAAAGGCACGCAGAAGTTAGTATATCACGGAAACTACGTTTTCATCCCGAACAGAGTAGTTACAGTCAGCAGAAGAAGTATCTATTTAATCGAGAGAGTTAAAAAATTATCTTCATAGTTCTATTGTTTAGAGAATCAAGTTTTGAAGAACTCGCCCTATTGCTGACTGTACTCCGTACTATAGGACAGGATACTTGGAGCCGTTTTACAAATGAGGAGGGGACATTTGTTAGGTCGTGGCATGTCGTCGGTACGGCACTGTTTACGGGCATGTTTCAGTTAGCGGCGGCGGCGGCGGCTGAAGTGCTCGCCGCCGCCACCGCCCGCTGCTACTGTAACATAGTGCATAGCTGATGCAGTTTTACAACTCAACTAACTCAATTTTATTTGTAGAAATAGGTACATAAAAGCATGCCACATGTCTTTGCGCGCTTCGGCGTGTAAAATTTTACAGAGGGAATCCAGTTATATGGACGCCAACTGCTGGCCACCTGAACCCTGTGTCGTTCTAATAAGTGACGATAAAATGCAGCGAATAATAAATCCGTGCTTTACTTAGCGGTCCACCGCAGTAGGCTTCCGGTTTTACCTAATCATAGTTTTTTGGAAAAACCTGAATAGGCTAAATGAATGTTAAAATACTGCCTCTTCTCAGTAGTGTTTGCATCCTCCCCGCGGCTATCACGGCGACCCAGAGGGACACCTCAAATTAACGACTACCCGCACTTTTGTAAATAATTATGCAGCTTTGAAACGATACAAGCCAGACAAGCGGTGTCTGCAGCAGACACAGATTCACATTCAGACAATCTGAAATATGATCATTTTCCTTAGCTGTAAACCAGAAAATTAATTACTACTTCTGCAAAAAAATATAGAAAAACTTGAATTAAACAATACGGCTTTTAATTAAATGTTCGTTATATGGGTTCGCGTAGAAGACGGGACAAATAAGTTTTCAAGGTTTCTTCCGAATAATCGTTTTCCCGAGTTTTCATTTATTCGAAGAAATCAAGCGCTTTTGTATTCACAAGAACCAGTCATTATTAGTTACACTACGATTTTTAAACGGTCACGTCTTATACAATTTGGACGCTAGTTTTAAACAGTTGCTACTTGCTACGCGTGCTAAAGCTAGATCAGCATGCTAAAATGTTAACATGCAGATCAGCCTTAAATGAGAGAATTACCCTCGATTTCCTGTGAAAATGTCTGTTGTACAGCTACCGTGTCTGTCAGTGGTCTGTCAGTGAAACCGGAACAAAGGCGGAAGCTGTCAGGTCGGGCATAATCCAGGCGTTAGAAGTGCACAACAAAGAGCTAACTGTATTTACCAGTTGCAGAGCCACAGACTATTTACCAGTAAATACGAAACGTTTATATTACGAGTACACATATAGGACCTTCGAGCAACACGGAAGGGCATTAGTGCATTCGCACTATTTCCCCTCTGCCTAGGTACAAGATCAACTGATCTAGCGCGGGTAATAAAACTAGTTGCGCTCGGATTTTTCACTAGACCGAGTCCAGACGCGCGCGTGAACACAGCAGCAGAAAAAATGCCTAATTGCTCGATTTTTTGTCGTAAAAACAGGTCGGAGACATAAAATTTACAAAAAGAAGGTGTTACATTTCACATGTAATTTTTTTTTTACATATCATACGTTTAATTACATTTAAACACAATTATTATATTTTAGTCTCATGTAATTGTTGGATTTATCGATTTTGCTCGCCCAGTACAAATTGCGGATCGACTTCTCCGAAATCCGACTTCTCATCTGTCAGAATACAATAAAATACTTCGATGAAAATGTGTAAGTGTGCGTGTTGTGACACTTGTGACTTGTCCGTACACAAAAAGAGATCGAGGTTTGCAAGATTTGTCTTTGACGTGTGTCATTTTCTATGTATTTGTGTCGTCATTACAGATTGGATTTTGTATGTAAGTGTGTGAGAAGTGCGACTGTGTGCACCTTTCCCCCCGCAAAAAATGGCAGAAAGATTTGTACGGTAAGATATCGCTTGGGCCCCTCCCTTCCGATGTGTCGGTAGCCGGTGTTGCTCGAAGTATAGGACGGTACAACGTAGTGAGAACGCGACTTAAGTGCAGGTGTAAAACTCGGCGCGACAGAAAATGACGGACGCAAGTGTAGTAAGTTACGGCGCGAGTGATAACTGCGATTGTCTATTATGGTCCATCTAAATATCTATCATGTCTTCTGTGGCCCATAGTTAACACTTGAAAACTGGCTTGAAAACGGGACACGGGCGTGAGAAGGAGTGCCATTTCGCTTCCCCGGACGTCGTGTTCGAGCTGTAAGTACTCTATGTTAGGTAGTGATGTAAATTCGCCGTATTCGGTTTGAGAACTGTGGCTGGGGCTGAGTGTAGGGTACTGCGCCCTTCATTATGCAGGCTCTCTATTCACTAACGTTCTGTAGGCTTCGGCTCTACTATAATTTATCTCTTATATTTGCAGAACAGCCACAGCAGACAGTAGAGTATTTCAGAATAGAAGAGTCGTTGACGTGTACCTAATTGATTAAATCATGAGGTGCCTAAAGTACGTAGCATACGTTAGGCTACATTCGTCTTAAACATACCTACCTCTATTTAAAAAGAAACATGTCGTTAAATTGACATAATTGTAAATTATTGAGTGTTATGATCGCACTTATTGCGCACGCATGACATAATACTGCGTAAGTACGAGTAGCATGAGAAAATCAGTTTCAATATGGGATTTATTGCCCGAAAATGCAGTAAACAGTTGAATGAGTTCTCGAATGTCACGGTTGTTATGCATGCAGGGAACCATTTCCAAATAACAGGACTAAAAATTAAAGCTAATGGACAAATGGTACTTACTTGTAACTTAAACTAGTGATCGCAACCTATAGATAGTAAAATAAAATGTATAGTTACCTGCTGCACTTGCGCCTGCACCGGGCCGGCGTCCTGCAGCCGCGCGCCCAGCTCCTCCGAGCGCGCCTGCCAACAAAACACATCAACATCAACACAATCACAAAAATCACACGTGCACAACAAATTGTACGCTGCAGCGACCCCCCGCGGAGCGCGAGGTTCACGAATAATACGACCGGTACGACAAAAATAACACATCGTCAACATCAACAACACTGTCAACACACCACAACATTCACAATGGAACGCTTCAGCGGCTTTGCAACACTTTCAGAAGACTGATCGATATTCTAGCTTTTAATAAACCGTAGCTACATTTAATAACTCCCAGAATCATTGAAAAACAGAACTTAACATAAGAACTCCTGCTGAGTTAATTCAATTCAATATTTTTATTTCGAATCAAAATCCATATTATTGTTAGTACAAGTTAAACCGGCTTTTAAAATAATATTGTTCTAGGCACATTTCATAATATGCTACTTGTAATTCGTATCCTTCGAATTCTGTGTGTAAGTTGCTGAAGGCAAAGGCGGTGGTTGATTCGCCAGAATATCTACAGAATTTTGCACATCTGTAAGCTTCATTTTAAGTAAAGTATTGTTTTGCAAAGCCTAGAGCACCAGGCTTCACAAAAGCCTATAACAGGAATTAATTAACACTGTGTTTGACTTGATAAAATATTCAACCCTCGCGGCGCGCACTCGTAAAAGTATTAATATCAGCGTAGACGCACCCACGGGCGAGCTTCTTTCACGTTCATTCCACCGTTATCAACACGATCGAAATCGACAGTCTGGAGACTACGAAAAAGTCGGGAAAATATGAAAATCGCGGGAAAGTCGCGAGGAAACGCACGCGTCCACGGCGACCGCGGAAATGCCGCCGGCGCCGGCGATACGTTTCGATCTATACATAATCGGATAAATTCGGGAATATTTGCATCTACATCAACAATCCATTATCGACCTTAATCCTGTGTCGAAAGGTTGGAAATCGAATGCTACAGGACGCGGAGATGGGACGCTAGGGAACGGTGGTGTGGAGACGGGACAGGAATACTCGTAGAACAGAAATAGACGCGCGCGCCGAGATAGGATTTTGGATAGATCACAGCTTTCCTTATACGGGAGGGCAAGGATAATAATTGCTTCCTTATACGCGCAACAGTCTTAATTTTATTGATTCTTCATTATTTCTGAATGAAATGTGTTATACATATATCAAACGATAATGCAGTCGTATTTATTAGTCGTATTTATTTAGTCGTATTTATATTTCTCGGGGGAGCCTCACCCCTAGGGAACGCGTCCCCAGGTGGCGGATAGGGGGTGCTCGTCCGATGCCTAATAGGGCGTCGGAAGGGCTGGAGGGAAATAAAATACCTCCCGCGGACCAACAGGCCGGAGACGGATACTCCGTTATAAAACCCCTGCGCAGAGCTTCCTGGACATATTCTGGGGCGAGGTCTAGTGCAGTGCTGCGTGCTTGGGCTGGAGTATGCAGAAGAGATGGCGGCGGAAGAGCCCCTATGGGCCAACGGCGGCGCTCACGCCTCGTAGCAGGCGACAGTCTTGGCGTCAGGTGGCAACCGGCCGTAAAACTTAAAGCCAAAATCAAATCCTCCTCGTTACAATGAAAAGCACAACCAAAAAGAGAATAAGTTCAACTGCTAGGGCGTACCCCGAAAGCGACGCGAACCTACCCAATGCGAAGTATGCGAATACAAATGAAGATAATGCTAGGGCGTCCCCCAGAAGCGACGAACCCATTGACAAAAGCAAAACATATTCGCTTACATGCAAAACCCTAAGACTTGCAACCTGGAACCTCGGTACCCTCACCGGCAGGAGCCAGGAACTATCCAAAGTACTGCAGAATAGAAATATTAATGCATGCTGCCTGCAAGAGACGAAGTGGAAGGGTTCCAAATCCAAAGATATAGGGCAAGGCTATCAGCTTATATACCATGGCACAAATAACGGCAAGAATGGAGTAGCTATAGCACTTGACCATCATTACAAGCAGCGAATAATAAACATAGAACGTAAAAGCGATCGACTTATCGCCGTCAAACTGGCCATGGATCAGCAACAGCCCCTCAATATTATCTCGGCATATGCACCACAAATCGGATGCCATGAATCTGAAAAATCAAGATTCTGGGAAGAATTCGATGACCTCATGAATATGATCCCCCCCGGAGAAACAAAGTACATAGGCGGTGATCTCAACGGACATGTTGGCATTATAAACTCGTCCTATCAAAACACTCATGGAGGATATGGCTACGGCACGCTAAATAAACCGGGAGAAGAAATTCTGGAGTTCGGCACACGCCATAACTTAGCGATAGTGAACACATATTTCCAGAAGAAGCCTGAGCACTTAATAACATATAAAAGCGGTGGGAAATGCACCCAAATAGATTACATACTTACAGATAGAAGACTACTAAAACACTGCAAGGACTGCAAAGTCATCCCAGGGGAGGCGCTAACAGCACAACATCGAATGCTAGTCTCAATCTTTAAGCTACCCAAACCCATAAAAACAGTAATAGACAGGACCCCAAGAATTAAATGGCGCCAATTATACAGTGAAAAAGGCGAAGCACTTATAAGCCACGTAACGTCATATCTGGGCCGAGATATACACAAGGAATATAACAGCGATGCAGATAATATGTGGTCCAACTTCGAGAAAATCTGTACTGAGGAAGCAGCAAACATCCTAGGAATGTCAAAGGGTGGGCTTAGCAACAATAAAGACCCCACATGGTGGACGGATGAAATAAAACAACTTGTGAAGGAGAAGAGAGACCTATTTAAACTATGGCAGAAAACTCAGCTGGAAGAAGATCGTACAGAATACAAGCGTTTAAAGAAAATAACCAAGAGCAAAGTGGCACAGTCAATGGCGAAATCCAAGGAGAACCTTTATAACAGACTAGAACAAGCACAAACAGATAACGAAATCTTTAAAATTGCTAAACAGCGCCACCGGTCTACACTAGATATAAAAGTGAACAAATACATACGGGATAAATACGGAAAACTCTTAACAGAGAACGATAAGATCAATGCCAGATGGCGCCAATATTACCAGGAACTGTTAAATGAGGAATTCCCTAGCCAACCTTTACCACCCATCACACCAGTGCAAGGGCCACCGGAAGGCATTAAAGTGAGCGAGGTTGAGCGCGCAGTAAATAAAATGAAGAACCATAAAGCTACGGGCCCCGATGGTATACCCGCTGACCTATGGAAAAGACTAGGAGCCGTAGGAGCACAGTGGCTAACGATACTTTTTAACACTATCCTTAGTAGCAACAAAATCCCCGAAGCTTGGCGACACAGTTATCTCCTCCCCTTCTACAAAAACAAGGGAGACGTCAGCGACTGCGGTAACTATAGGGGCATCAAACTCACATCGCATACGCTCAAAATTTGGGAAAGAATTCTTCACAACCGCTTTCTTAAACATGTGACCATATCAGAAAACCAGTATGGATTTACTGCCTCAAGATCAACCACGGATGCAATACAAACAGTGAGAATACTCATGGAGAAAGGTCGTAACAACCATGAAGATCTACATCTAGTCTTCATAGATCTAGAGAAAGCATTCGACCGGGTGCCGCGTAAACTAGTATGGCAAGCTCTGAGATCGCAAAGAATACCTGAGTGCTACATATCACTGGCACAGGATACGTATGACAATGTAAGCACACAAGTGAGAAGCCTAGCTGGTACAAGCAACTCCTTCGAGGTCAAAGTTGGCGTACACCAAGGGTCTGCTCTTAGCCCGCTATTGTTCAACATTGTTATGGATTACCTCACCAAAGACATCCAGTCCCCCCTACCATGGTGCCTGCTGTATGCAGACGATGTTGTACTTATTGATAAATGCGCGGAACAGCTGCAACGGACCCTGGAGATGTGGAGGCATGCCCTAGAATCTAATGGTTTGAGGATTAGCAGAAGCAAAACAGAGTACCTGCCATGCAATTATAGCCGCACAGAGCAGACAGCGTCAAAAATCACCATAGATGGACACCCCGTACCGGAAGTAAGCAAGTTCAAATACCTAGGCTCGGTTTTGTCCGCGGACGCAAATGTGGACATGGATGTATCACATAGGGTAAATGTAGCTTGGCTGAGATGGAGGTCGCTCTCGGGGGTGCTCTGTGACCGCCGTGTGCCGATAAAGACTAAAGGCAAGGTCTACAAAACAGCTGTGAGACCTGCTATGGTGTATGGTGCAGAATGCTGGACGATCAAACAAGCGCATGAACAAAAACTCCATGTCAATGAGATGAAGATGCTGAGGTGGGCGGCCGGTGTGACGAGACTCGATAAAGTACGTAACGAACACATCAGAGGAAGCTACAAGGTCGCCCCCATCACCGACAAGATTCAAGAATCTCGCTTGAGATGGTACGGGCATATCATGAGACGCGACGAAGACCATGTCGTGAGGAAAGCCCTGGCATTACCGAATAATAAGAGAGGCAGAGGTCGCCCGCCTGCTACGTGGTGGTCCACCATATCAATGGATTTGAAACAGACCCAGTTGAACAAAGAGACAACCCAGGATCGCCCGACCTGGCGCTTGAGAACGAGGAGGGCCGACCCCAAATAATGGGAAGAGGCACGGAAAGAAGAAGAATGCAGTCGTATTTATCGAATGAACAACACATGACAGGTGTTGTCCAACATTAAATTAGTTGCCTGCAGCTTGAGAGTCCTGTCCACTACCCAAAGGTTGTCGGAAAGAGACCGTTTCTCTAGCGGTAAGACGGCATGTTGTCTACCGCTGTTTATACTTGTAGTTATACCCGTCATTTCCTTTTGATGAAAAGCATTTCTATATACTTCAGGTTTACTTGTTGTGGGTTGAAATGTATATTTAATAGGGATGTACCGACTAGTCGCCGACTAGTCGGGAAAGCCGACTATCCGGCCACATTTGTAGTCGGCGATTAGTCGGCAAAAATGGCCGATTAGTCGGCACTTTATTAGTGAAAGAAAAACAGAAAAAAAGAAATGAACAGTCAATATTTACCATATGTTTTATGTCTATTTTACTAAAATACCTATTCAGGGTGCATACGAAAACTTTTGTTCATATAATTGACCGTTTGAAACTATTAATGTTGTTGCAAAATTCAGAGACTTAGACAGGGCACGTTGCTCGTAAAAACGCTGATGACCACAGGGGATAGGTTCTTAACTGGTGACGACGTAAGGGAAATAGAGCCTTGGAAATACCTCCTACAAGCTGTACTGACGGTCTGCTCAGGATCGCAAAATAAAAGAAAGACAGAAATTGAACGAGGATTCTTTTGACAGGTCTTTGAACCTTGATTCGGTCAAGTTGTGTTCTAATGTATGGGAAAGACAAACAAATTATAGCCAGCACTCAATGAATGTAGTATGATACCTATCTATGGGTATGGTGCTTTACGCACACTAGTGTCCCATGCCCTCCCTCTGACGCAACCCCCCCTTTTAGCATGAAATATGTCCCGGGTGACGGTTATTTTAAATTTTTGAGTAAAGTATTAGAGTTGGGAATAAAGTGTCAAGGTAAGAAATAATCCTTAATAAATTTTAAACAAAAAAGGTTACATGCAACTTTTTGGTAAGACTCACCATATTCATGTATTAACTTGTTGAAGTTCAATATAACATAGTACGTGATAGTACTGAAAGAAATCTTATACGGAAAATAAGCTTGCAAAATTATTCTTTGTGTAAAATTTGTTTCAGTACTATCACGTACTATGTTATATAATATATTGATCTTCAACAAGTTTTTCAACAGTTAAATTTTGTCGAAGTTCATCTAGCCATAACATCAATATGGTGCGTCATATCAAAAAAATGAATATAACCTTTTTTGTTAATAATTTAATAGCGATATTTCTTTCATTGACACTTTTTTCCTATATTGTATACTTTCCCCAAAACATAAAAAAACCGTCAAGCGGGACATATTTCATGCTAAAAGGGGGGGTTGCGTCAGGGGGAGGGCATGGGACACTGGTGTGCGTATAGGGTTGCCAGATCGAAAGGCGCTATTTTCGGGAAAAAATATAAATTTTTCGGGATTTTGGGGCTTAAGTCAGGAAAAAAAAAACATTCAAATTAAAGTAATTGTATTAAAAACAACGATATTTTACATTATTGGCTCTACGTCAGCTGCTCAGTACGGCTACCATCAGTTTGTCACTGACATAAACGCCTTCGAGAACGTAATTTACTTTCTATACATCCCGTTTGCACTAATATGCGAGTGCGAGCGAGATGTATAGAAAGTAAATTACGTTCTCGACCGACGGCGTTTATGTCAGTGACAAACTGATGGTAACCGTACTGGTCTCTCGCCACGCGCGCGCTCGTGCTCGACGCGGGTCGCTCGCTCGCTCGACGACAGTTCGGAACTTGAAATTATTGCTTTATAACGAGAAGCTGTTTTTCGGGACACTTAACACTTTGTCGGGAATCGGGAACACTTGCTAAAAATCGGGAGAATCCCGCCAAATCCCGACCATCTGGCAACCCTATGTGCGTAAAGCAGCGGACCCAAAGGTATCATACTACATTCATCGAATGCTGGCTATAATTTGTTTTTCAAAAAAACACATTTTGACCGAATCACCTGTAGAACACCTTTTAGCCAAGCTAATATGATGAATAGTGCAACCAAAGGAGCAAAACTATTGTTTTTCACCAGAACTTATACGAAACTAATGATCTGGCCGACTAGCCGAAAAGTCGGCCGACTAATCGGCCATTCGAGCGCCGATTAGTCGGCTAGTCGGCTAGTCGGCCAAATCAATAGTCGGTACATCACTAATATTTAACATTAATAACATGTTATAAACGACATTATTTTCGCCATATATTTAGGTACAATTTACGAAGCAAACTACGAGTCCTCTGCTATGATTGATTTGCTGGTGTTATGTCTGGATGAGCTCGAAACACGTTCAGTCTCTGTACTTCCTAGTTCTGGCATTTAGTTTATGACTGCCTCCTCCCATCACAAGTACAGTCGCACTTATATTTACGACCCGTCGTCCAACGATGATAGCTGTTTAGTGCCCTACGAGTCTACGAGTTTGCGTGCTCTTACGGCCGATATAGACGGACTGCAACCCGACTGCAATTTGTATGGGAACATTGGGAGCTGTGTACTTTTAAGCAAGTTGGCATATGTACTTGAATCTGTATCGTTGTATGCGTACGCGATACAATCTCTCCCTCTCACACGCCCCCCCGTCATCGCGTCTCGCTCTAATGGGCGCCCGAGGATTGATATAACCATTAGCGCGGAGTGAGATATCGTAAGTGGGGGTCGATTCACAAATCAATAGCCGATACGAGTGAATTATAGCGAGGCGAACAAGTGAATATACATATTACCAATGTGCTTGATGAAAAACAGATGTAAGCACATGAGAGATGTAAGCATAGTGTACATTGTATCATTGTGTTGGTCCTTATGGCCACCACAAACGCATCACATACTATCAGTATAAGGGCCCATCTTAACACTGATAACCGAAATAATTAGGGTTATTGATAAAGTGGTGTATTACCTACGTGTATTATTTACTTATAGTGGTGGCACTGGCGGCGTACCATTATACGCTTTTCCAGTAGTTATAACACTACAAGAATAAAAACGATTCCATCCTGTCTCTTCAAATAATCAATAACCCTTCAAGTGGCGCCACCGAAAACGCGAAAAGTAGTCAAGTGGCGGGGCCCCGGTGGGTGGTCAGCGCAGATTAAGAAAATTTTACAAAATCGTCGATTTAAGCTTTTCTATGTTTGAAAGTATATTAAATCACATATTGTTAGAATCAGCGTTATATAGGCTATTTGAATATAGCAATTAAATTATTCTAATGTTTATACATTTGGCCAGACGTAATCAAACTCCGGAAGAATGACAGTTTTCCAGCTTCCTTGTTAAAAATGTCTACCACCATAAAACCAATTGATTATTGGAGGTAATTGCTATTTAATTATCAAAGGAAGACTTTTATCTTTAAGATTAAATCAATAAAAAAGACCTAAGATACAATTTCTTTTACAAAACGAGACTGACCTCGGACTAGGCGGTCGCTCCCGAATCAATGGTCCTCACCAACAAATTTTATACCAAGTGTTTTTGTGTTCCTTATGGTATGCTATCCTTCTCTAACTCGCTACCTAATTTTGGGCGCTAGAAGAGCGTAACTATACTTAAATACGTTCAATTTCACCTCTAAATACGTCAACACCTCATTAACCACTCACTGGTGGATGACAGTTTACTGGTTTTCGCATCGACCATTCACGGGTTGACCGCCACTTGAAGGGATAATTAAAATATGGACACGAAAAAATCTGGTCATGCATGATATAGTAAATCTTTTAAATGAATGAGGATTTTCAAGCAGCACTTTTTTTAATGATTTGTGTAAACTACATAATAAAAATACAATCATAATATAACGTTAAGTTGTTTGTGAGTTTCAGCATTATACGTACATTCCACCTATAGTTTGTTAATCACCGAACAGATAAGATTTACCATGACCAGGGTTTTTCGTACTTTATTCGATACTTTATATTCAATTAGAGGACGACTAAAAGTTTGTATTTATCAAATGTTTTAACACCAGGTCATTGCACCGGGTCTTGAAAGGTCTCTGTGTGAGGACCCTCCCCTCCACTACAAATGTCTCTGGTGTAAACTGGCCTGTTTTCAATTTGGTTGTCTACTCTCGACGACCACCTCACCGGCACGGCACCTCAGTGACGCCAGTTTGAATTAAAGTGTGACAAATAGCTTGTATTTATTACACGTTTTAACATTTGTGAGTGCAGGTCATTGCACCGGGCCTAAGGGCCCTCCGCTACAAATGTCGCCGCCGATGTAACTGGTGTGTTTACGACTCGCCGGACTATTCCTGGCGCGCCGGGAATAGAGCGTGACGCGGCGTGACGTTGTATGACGTCGCATGTTGTCTTCTTATCAAACCAATTACGTGGATAACTATCGGCTTTATTAAAGAGAAAAGAGTGTATAGAGAATTATTGTCAAAGTAAATTATGTAGTCACAGTTAATTTACTGCCATCTTTTAACAGATGTTTAAAACTTTTATAACGCTATTTAATTTTGATCCTTATTCTTTCACAGATATGTGTTAAATTGTTTAAATGTCAAAAAGAACGCCATCTAGTTCAAACAAAATAACAACCTCAAAATTTGAGCACCAAAAATCGTGTAGTCCAGTGTATTTATGCATTTATGCTAGGTATATAGTTTTGAGGAAAATTCTGAAAAAAAAAAACACAAATAGTTTATTACTAGGAATCTTACTATCAATTTTAGTACCTTGGCATTTTTTTGTGAAATATCAGAGCGTTTTAGAAGGAAGCTTTTGTGCAGTATTCTTTACAGTTCCGTCTTAAGGCTTCTCAGGGAGGTACTGAACTTTAGTTGGCATTAACTTGGTAATGACGTTTGCAAATGTCACCAGCGCGGCGCGGCGCCATGAATCACCGTGGACGCCGACTAATCGCCCGTCAGCGCGGCTCATGGCCCGTGATGCATATGGACGGTTATCAAACGCTAATTGATGTTTCAGCAGTTTGAGAAACTACGAAATTGTAAACTGTACCACTGTAAGTCATCATTGTTATCGAGAGAAAATACGCATCGGTATGGGTAATGTCCAAAACGACAGAGGAACAAAAATAAAATAACATAGAATATACAAGAAACCCAAGTCTGCCCGCGATTTCATCTGCGTGGAATGATGATGATTAATAAAAATCCCCAATGTCCTTCCTTGGGCCTCAAACTATCTCAATACCAAAGTGCATCTAGGATCGCTTCAGCGTAGCGCAGTACAGAAAATGAATATGCAATTACCAACTTCGACCCTTTATGTAAAGACATTTCCAACGAAACCACTCGCAAAGCCAAAGCAACACAAAGCAAATTGTTTTACCCGATCACCGCAAACACATTAAATGTAAAATGCACCGATCGAACGAGGAAGCGATCCCCAAACAGACAAACATGTCGACAAAACAACCCCTGTGCAGACCAAATACGGTATACGGGCTAAGTGCATTTCCCGATTACTGACCGCTTTTGCTCAAAAATTAACTTTACAACTTTGATTTAAGGTTGAGAACCGCTTAACAAAACGTGTTTGCATTTGAAGGCTCCTTGTTGTTCTAGTTTGAACCTTAAGGTTTTTATGTAAGGTTGGAATTTGGGTTGTAAGGATGGTTGGCTGGAAGCCAAGCGTCGCGGCGTCTGACAAATCGCAGCGGACGGTCGCGGGCAAAAGTCGCGTCGCCTACTACCGTTGGCAGGTACTCAACTATTTTGGAAATTGTTGGGTGTCTTAATGAATTAAGATTAAAGGCGTATCGTTAATAAAATTTACGTTCGAATATATTTCATATTTTTCTTTGATATAAATTTGTCAACAGATATTTTATGATGAAAAAGACTGCTAAGGAGCAGCTTTCAAAACAAAATAAAAATATACAGAGGTTGTAACACTTTTTATAAAAGATCTGTCCGTTCTGTGTGGATAATATTGATTAGAGCTTACTAAATATTGTTGGAAGTTATGAGTAAATTAACAGTATGTAATTTCTCGATACTATAGCTTTTATGCTTTTAACAATAACTGTATTGTGAATGTTGTGACTTTTTTTGTTCTAAGAAAAGTACCTAAAGAGTTCATATGTAGTTAAAACATTCAGGGCCAAGAACCCGACTGTCGGGTACACTGTTCGTAGCGACTACGCGCTACATACGGCGAAACCGTGGCTACGCGCTACGAGCGTAACCCGTAGAACTTAGTGGCAATGAATGTGTTAATAAAAAAAAATAGGTTAGGTTAAAAAGGTTAGGGTACACAAACACAGTGTTAATTATGTCATTAGACTCATTAGTAGGTATTCATTGAAATATGTTAATTATTCCAATCGCGCGCCATCTACTAGCGTAACCGCGTATATTAGGGTAACGAGCGCTGCAAAGTGCTGGCGATATTCCGCTGAACTAAATGCGCTTAGTAGTGCTGCAAATATCCGGTGGGCAACGCTTTCCGATACTTCTATAAGATTTGAATAAAACTGGACCTGACTTAAGTATTGGTACACCGCGGCTCAAAAGACGTTGACACAAAGTTTATGCAGCAAAATGTATAAAAAAACGCAAAACATAAGATAGTAGGTCTCTACGTCAAGTCTTTAAAGCTATAGCCTATAGGTATGGTAGAGCGATCGGACTGTATCGGACACTTCCATGTTTGTGCTTCAGTGAGATCAGTTGCAGCGGTTCAATCTAGAGTGTGAGAGTGGTGAACTAACTGCTACAAACTGAACATCAGTGGACCTTATAACATTGGAATAAGGGTTATTTTTTTTTACTTTTTTAAGGGGCTTTTTTGAGCAAACGAATATGTAAGTTCACAGTGTTCATAAACAAGCTAAGGGGAGATTCATTTTATTTCTATTGACGCGGAATCGGCAAAGCCGATAGAAAAAATCTTTATGTCCACGCAGTTAGAACTGAAAAGGCGTCGTTCGGCTCGGATCGGCTCGGCCGACGCCTGCCGACACGTCGGCGTCTGTTTCGCACTTATTGCGGAGACATAAAGCTTTATTCTATTGGCTATTGCCGTTTCCGTGTCATTAAGTGTGGGGAGACCCTTAGTGACAGAGAAGTATTCATACCTTAACGAGGCTAAGTCGCACAGACAGACTAGTTCGGTCCGAGGGGTTGGCGCTAGTAGTATCTAGGAGCGCTCGTACTCCCGCCAGTGCCGTCTCGGCGTCCCGCGGGGAATCCCGGGACGCCTCCAGCGAAGATACCCTGGGAGGAAATCAAAATTTACGTTTTATTTCTATATGAAACTGGAAAAACCGGTCACCTGTAAGTCCGGGCGGCTGACTTCATAATCTGAGTTTAATTTGAATACAAGCGCTATCGCGATATATGTAGGATTAATTGTTTTGGATAGTAAATTGACTAGTGGTCGTGTGGTCGTACTTGTGCTGCAGCGCCTGCAGGTCGGCGGCCGCCTTGAGCCACCTGGCCAGCAGCTGCTCGAGCTGGTCCTGCACGCCCCGCGCCAGCGCGCCGCCGCACGCCCCGAGCACGGCGCGTGCTGTCATCTAGTATAGTATGGTCGTACTTGTGCTGCAGCGCCTGCAGGTCGGCGGCCGCCTTGAGCCACCTGGCCAGCAGCTGCTCGAGCTGGTCCTGCACGCCCCGCGCCAGCGCGCCGCCGCACGCCCCGAGCACGGCGCGTGCTGTCATCTAGTATAGTATGGTCGTACTTGTGCTGCAGCGCCTGCAGGTCGGCGGCCGCCTTGAGCCACCTGGCCAGCAGCTGCTCGAGCTGGTCCTGCACGCCCCGCGCCAGCGCGCCGCCGCACGCCCCGAGCACGGCGCGTGCTGTCATCTAGTATAGTATGGTCGTACTTGTGCTGCAGCGCCTGCAGGTCGGCGGCCGCCTTGAGCCACCTGGCCAGCAGCTGCTCGAGCTGGTCCTGCACGCCCCGCGCCAGCGCGCCGCCGCACGCCCCGAGCACGGCGCGTGCTGTCATCTAGTATAGTATGGTCGTACTTGTGCTGCAGCGCCTGCAGGTCGGCGGCCGCCTTGAGCCACCTGGCCAGCAGCTGCTCGAGCTGGTCCTGCACGCCCCGCGCCAGCGCGCCGCCGCACGCCCCGAGCACGGCGCGTGCTGTCATCTAGTATAGTATGGTCGTACTTGTGCTGCAGCGCCTGCAGGTCGGCGGCCGCCTTGAGCCACCTGGCCAGCAGCTGCTCGAGCTGGTCCTGCACGCCCCGCGCCAGCGCGCCGCCGCACGCCCCGAGCACGGCGCGTGCTGTCATCTAGTATAGTATGGTCGTACTTGTGCTGCAGCGCCTGCAGGTCGGCGGCCGCCTTGAGCCACCTGGCCAGCAGCTGCTCGAGCTGGTCCTGCACGCCCCGCGCCAGCGCGCCGCCGCACGCCCCGAGCACGGCGCGTGCTGTCATCTAGTATAGTATGGTCGTACTTGTGCTGCAGCGCCTGCAGGTCGGCGGCCGCCTTGAGCCACCTGGCCAGCAGCTGCTCGAGCTGGTCCTGCACGCCCCGCGCCAGCGCGCCGCCGCACGCCCCGAGCACGGCGCGTGCTGTCATCTAGTATAGTATGGTCGTACTTGTGCTGCAGCGCCTGCAGGTCGGCGGCCGCCTTGAGCCACCTGGCCAGCAGCTGCTCGAGCTGGTCCTGCACGCCCCGCGCCAGCGCGCCGCCGCACGCCCCGAGCACGGCGCGTGCTGTCATCTAGTATAGTATGGTCGTACTTGTGCTGCAGCGCCTGCAGGTCGGCGGCCGCCTTGAGCCACCTGGCCAGCAGCTGCTCGAGCTGGTCCTGCACGCCCCGCGCCAGCGCGCCGCCGCACGCCCCGAGCACGGCGCGTGCTGTCATCTAGTATAGTATGGTCGTACTTGTGCTGCAGCGCCTGCAGGTCGGCGGCCGCCTTGAGCCACCTGGCCAGCAGCTGCTCGAGCTGGTCCTGCACGCCCCGCGCCAGCGCGCCGCCGCACGCCCCGAGCACGGCGCGTGCTGTCATCTAGTATAGTATGGTCGTACTTGTGCTGCAGCGCCTGCAGGTCGGCGGCCGCCTTGAGCCACCTGGCCAGCAGCTGCTCGAGCTGGTCCTGCACGCCCCGCGCCAGCGCGCCGCCGCACGCCCCGAGCACGGCGCGTGCTGTCATCTAGTATAGTATGGTCGTACTTGTGCTGCAGCGCCTGCAGGTCGGCGGCCGCCTTGAGCCACCTGGCCAGCAGCTGCTCGAGCTGGTCCTGCACGCCCCGCGCCAGCGCGCCGCCGCACGCCCCGAGCACGGCGCGCCCGCCCGCCCGCGCCGCCGACACGGAGGTCGAACGCAGAGTCATCTACGAGTAGGTGGACAATTACTAATTAATACTTACATTTCACAATAGCAGATTCTACAATCGCCAACAGACATATCGAAAAGTCCAAGATGGTAACAATTAATATCCTTTATGATTAAGACTTTTAAATGCACGCTCAGATATTTTTGAGCTCCTCGGTCGCTCCGATAAATCTGATAACGACTGTCCAGCGAGAGCGTGAAATAATTTATTTTACCAGAGACGGGTTATCCTGAAGCGACTCTATTCCAAAGAACACAGTAAAATGTTTGAGGAAAAAATCATAGGTAAATACATATAAAATGTGACGTTCCACGGGAAAAGGTACCTTATGAGGGTTTCTAGTTTCGGAGATATGAAATGTTTTGTAAAGAGGTGAAAAAATGCTCAATTTTTTTTATTGTGTGATCTGAAACCTTAATGCGTAACGTTTGTTTACCTGTTTTTATTTTTGTTATAAGTTAGTTATAAGCCTAGTAATGTCGTCTCAGAGTTTAGTAGAAAAGGTACCTTATGGAAAAAAGATTGAAAATTCCCAAAAAAACTAGTCAATACGGGAAAAGAAGTTTGGTAGAGAACTGTATTAGCATTCTGCAAAACTAATTTGATAATTTCAGTTCTGGTTGGGGCGCCTCGCAAATATTATAACCGTACATAGACCGACATCACAAATCCAAGTAGCCTGCTATTATACCAAAGTTACTCTCGTCAAGTCTTTCTTAACTAGAATAATCTTCATTTGGTTTAGTCGCATGCAGTAAATCAGCCATTGGTTTGCTGAAAAATGCCAATACCCGACGCATTACCTTATGGAATATCTGAGGTCATTGAACCTCAATGCCGCTTATCTTCAATAGCAACCGAAATATATTATTGATAAGAAATAGACGATTTATACCATTACCAAAATATTATTAGTTTATCCTAACTGTTCCATCATCATCATGCCTCATCATGTAACTTTATCACAAGGTACCTTTTCATTACATACAAATTATTGGTCTTTTTTAAGATTATTAAATCCTGTACCTGTATTCGAAGCCTACAAACATAATGAGAGAAGCATTTCCGTTTCCAAATAGTATCAGACATAATTTGACTACATTTTCCGGTATCCCTACCACCCCCTCCACTGCCAGCCTGGCGAGCCAGACATCTTGGATGGAGCTGCTCGTCCCTTGCCTCATTAGCGTTTTGTTTCCCAACGTGAACGGTCGTGGTCTAAGACGTGCCCGTCTTGACCCAGAGAACAAAGTCTTTTTGAATATAAACCGTTCATAACGTATAGTATCATTAAATTTCTTAATTTAATCTTTAGTTCTATTGTGTTCTATAACGGTTATTGCCGTTCGATATTTAAAAAAGTAAAATTTTAACGGTTACATTTCCGGTCTAACGAAATTTTAAGATTGTGCTTTTTGTTTTAATTTGATTTGCTTGCAGCAACAATGAGTGGTCAAGGTAAGGACCCCGTGAGAAATCGATCAAGACAAAGGAATGATTCGGAAAGCTCGAGTTCGTCATCAAGTTCGAGCAGTGATTCGTCTGCAAAGAAAAGACGTCGTCATAAAAGGCGGAATCAATATTCAAACAATGAGGTGAAAAAACTGGCAAAGGAGGTAAGCGAGTTGCGTAAATTGTTTTGCCGTCCTGTTAGCAGCACTCCAAACTACCCGCCAGCCGATAATTTAAATTTTATCGATCATGATGTTAGTGGCGATTTGTATGACGACGTGTTGGCCGATGCTAATGTTGGTAATGATATTGTTGTCGATCAACAAGTTGCCGCGGACGCCCCTGCCCAGTCAAAGTTTTCTATAAATTTAGAAACTAGCGTAAAAGCACCTGCAATTCCAAAAACACCCGATAGTTATCTCGAAGCTTTGCAAAAATTAAATCGTTTTACTAATAAAACGTGGACCGATGTGCGTTATCTGGATGTTCAAAAACTGTACACGCATTCTCCCGGTTTTGTGGAGTTAGAAACCAATGAGGAAGTGCTAGCTTATGATACATCTAAATCATTGTCACATACAGAGCGATCGTACGCTGCGCTTACTTTTGCGTTGTTAAAGCAAAAAGAAACGATTGAGAACAATATTCGTGAATTCCTTGACTGGGCACAGGGCTATAGTCAATTGACGTTTGCATCAATCAAAGAAAAACTAGAAGGACTTTTCGATACAGGTGAGTTTCATAAGGTGTCCGTTGATGCTTTACAACTTGTGTGCGGTCACCGAGCTGATATAGTTGAACAGAGAAGGGACTTGATACTGCGGGCAGTGCGGGACCCGCTCGACAAGTCCAATTTACGGAAAATTCCACCTGCTGCTACCAACCTGTTTGATCCTCAACCTTTCGCAGCCGCACTCGAGAAGGCTGGAGGCGTTCGCAAGGCTTTTTGGCCTAAACCAAGGTCATCCACCAGTGCCCCTGCTGCGCAAGCAGGTAGCAGTGGAAATGTGCATCGCCCCGCGCAGGGGTCCTTTGCTGCTAATATGCCTGCGCAAGGCTATCAATATTCAAGTAAGAGGCGTGGCCCTCCTCAATACACACCCGCGCAGGGTATGTGCAGTCATTATCCCACGCAGGGACCAGGTCCCAGCAACTGCCAACATTGTCCTGCGCAAGGAACAAACAATGGTGGGGATCAGAGGGCAAATCAACGCCGCGATAACACCACTTATCGTCCCCGAAACTGGCGACCTAATAGGAACGGGCGCGACACCCGTGGCAATAAGCGGAGCGCATCCCCTTCGTACAAGGATAAATCTAATAAGCGAAGGCGCTTTTGACTCGAGGCCTTTCCAAGCAGGACAGCTCCAACGTTTTTACAAAAAATGGAAAGATCTACAAGCACCGCCTTTCATTTTAAAAATAATTCAGGGTTATCGCATACCCTTTTTAACAAAACCGCCTCTCATAGCACCGCTTCAAAACGAGAACTATGCAACACAGGCATCGCCGGAAATGTCTGCGGTGATTCAGGAATTGAAAGATCAGGGCGCTTTGGAGGCAGCCACCACGAGTCCAAGCTTTTTATCAACAATGTTTCTGGTGGAAAAGGGGGATGGCTCCAAGAGGCCCATTTTCAACCTTCGGGCCCTGAATTTCTACGTCCGAACCGAATCGTTCCGCCTGATAAATGTTGTCAAAATACAGGATTTTGTACAAAGCAGGGACTGGCTTGCAAAGATAGACCTGTCTCAAGCATATTTTCATATCCCGATTGTGAAGAGTCATCGGAGGTTCTTGCGCCTTGTTTACCAAAACCAGCTGCTGCAGATGACGTGTCTCGCATTTGGCTTGAGTTCGGCACCAAAAGTTTTCGCTTCAGTTACAAATTGGATCGCTCAAGTACTGAGAGAGCGTGAATTGAGAATCCTAGTTTATCTGGACGATTTTTTAATAGCTCACCAGGATCCACATACTCTCCAGATCCACATAAACATGGCGACGCAACTGCTTCAAGAACTAGGATGGCAGATCAATTGGGAAAAATCCATCTTAAGTCCCAGGACACGCCTCGAGTACTTGGGTATAATATGGGATCCATGGACAGACCAGAAGAGTCTTCCCGAAAAGAAAGTTCTCAAAATATTGAGGTTCATAACAAAGCTTGTTCACCAACAGGCTGCGAATCTCAAAGAACTGCAATCCTTAGCAGGGATGCTGAACTTTGCAAGCTTCGTAGTACCGAGAGGTCGCCTAAACTTTCGTCTCATACAGAAGAGAGTCAACCAGCTTCTGTGTCAAAACCCGAAGAAGCGGGTTTTGCTCCCCAGCGAAATATTGTCCGAATTGGACTGGTGGAAGGCCAATTGTCGGAACACATCACCTATGCAGATCCCTCCACCAACGCATTATTTGACAACCGACGCATCGGATGTCGCATGGGGAGGAAAATTGAACAATGCGCACTTCTCGGGTCTTTGGACTGCAGCCGAGAAGAAATTACACTGCAACCAAAAAGAACTACTGACTATTCTCAAAATTCTGCAGCTAAATCAGTGTCAAGATCTATACGACGCTTCACTTTTGATTCAGAGCGACAACCGGACTGTGGTAGCATATCTGAGAAACGAAGGCGGTACTCGGTCGGACATGCTTATGACCTTAACCTACAAGATATACCAGTTTCTGGATATGTTTCGCATTCAGTTACGTATCTACCATCTTCCAGGAATATACAATGTCGAAGCCGACCACCTTTCAAGGCTCAAGGTACTCCCCGAGTGGCATCTGCTACCAAAAGCCACGTCACCAATCTTCCGCAAGTGGGGAACTCCTCAAATCGACCTGTTTGCGTCCCGGACGGCGCATGTTGTAGCGGCGTACTGTTCACTGGATCAGACCGACAATCAGGCGCTATTTTGCGACGCTCTGAGCCTAACGTGGAGTTTCAAACTAGCATGGGTCTTTCCACCCCCATGTTTGATACCCAAAATCCTACACCACCTAAATCAGGCCAAAGGAGTGTACCTAATGGTAGTCCCCAGGTGGGAGAGAGTCTTTTGGCGCGCGGATCTGAAGAGTCGAGCCGTGGGCCCCCCACACACGATATGGAACCTGAAAGACGTGCTAGTCGATGTCGCCACCGGTCTTCCTCCGCCGAAAGTAGATCAAATGACTCTGGAGGTCTGGAAGTGTGGGGGTGGTCGAGGGACCTAGAAAGCTGGTCTAGAGATCAAAAGTCCTTGCTATTGTCGGGTTGGCGTCCTTCAACTATAAAAACATATTCGGTTGCTTGGAATAGATGGTGCCGTTGGGCTCAAGAAAATAATATCGATTATTCCGCACCTTCTGGGTCACAGCTAGCCCGCTATTTATCGGACTTGTTTCAAAAAGAGGGCCTTGCATACAGTACGATTTTAGTGCATAAGTCAGTGGTGTCGTCGCTATGTAACGTTAATAGCTCGGAAGCACTAAGTTCGCACAAACTTGTTAAGCAAGTTCTGAAAGCTATAGCCCTGCAAAAGCCTAGAGATCCAAAACCACCCATATGGGATGTTTCAAATTTAGTGTCCTTTATGGCTTCTAGGCATATCAAATCCGATAATTTTTTCGATGTGGCTAGACAGACGGCCACTTTGTTGTTATTATGCTCGGGTAGAAGGGTCCATGACCTTACACTCTTATCAATAGACCCCGAACACATGATTGAATCCGAAGACTGCATCACCTTCTGGCCTCGGTTCGGGTCTAAGACTGACTCTGCAGATCATAGACAGTCAGGTTGGAAGCTTCTTAGTAACACACAGTGCTCTGCCGTCAACCCAGTTTTTTGGATAAAACGACTAATAGAACTGTCACAACAAAGACGTCTTGCTTGTAAGAGTCAAAATCTGTTTCTTACTGTAAATAATGCTCCAAAGGCCGCTTCACGGACTGTAATAGCCGGTTGGGTAAAGAGTTTATTACGTGACGCCGGCATTAAGGCTACACCAGGGAGTGTTCGTGCAGCAGTAGCCTCCAAGAATTGGTTAGAGAATAGTGATGGGTAGGACATCAATTTAAAATGAGTTTGTATGAGTACCTCATTTTCTAAAATGAGGTGTTACAATGTCTTACTGCAAATGAGGTGAGGTACTAGCATATTTTCAGCGTCGACTATTCTATTAATCCAACGGGCCAATGGTGACAAAAATATTTAATGTATATACATATTTATGTATTCATCACTTCCTTTATAAATAAATAAATAATAATAATTAAGGAGTGCAATTCTGGAGGTTAAGAATATAACTTATAGGAGAAAGATCCCACATAGTAACTTAATTTGCTGCTTTTATGAAACTTGTTCTAATTTAGCTCTTTTTTATTGTTAGATTGTTTAGTCCTCCTCCTTGCTACTTGATATAATTTTAAGTATAATAATCACTAGCGAGAGCGACCCGCTCCGGCTTCGCACGGGTTAGCAAATTATACATACACCTAAACCTTCCTGAAGAATCACTCTATTGATAGGTGAAAACCGCATGAAAATCCGTCCAGTCGTTTTTGAGTTTATCGCGAACATACAAACAAACACACATACAGACAGACGCGGCGGGGGACTTTGTTTCATAATTTGTAGTGATATATTTCATAAGTCTTGTACCTATTAACCATAAAACTACCACATTTTTAACAAACTAAGGAGAACAAATTCAATATTTTCACAAGTCATTATTATATAGAAGTGACAAACTTACCACCTCAGATAATTTAACAGTAATATCATCAATATGATATTAAACAAAGCACCATTCGCGCCGGCCGCCGCCGGCTACATTTACATTTCATTTTTTCATGCAAAAGGCACCAAGGAAGATCCGCGGGTAAATTTAATGGCGAAAACGATGTCCATATTTTGTTATTTTGGTATAATTATAAGAATTATCACTAGGTATTAGGTATTAGGGAACTAAAATTAGCTACAACGACGTACGAACAAAATAAATATAAATATGTCAAAATCATAAACGTTTACAAATAATGTTAATAAAAAGTATTGCAAATTCAAATCGTTATAATTTACATCTACATGTTTATTTTACCTATGCAAATTATACTTACTTTTTATTTAATAAACTTGAAACTTATTGAAATGATCATATATTGTGTACGCTACAGTAATTTATTTCAATAATATTTTAGTCACTAAAGGATTACTGTTTCTAAGCAAGCTTCGTAAATGCCTGTCTGGTATACAGAGTGCGTACCGCGATCCATGTTCGTCATCTTGCCTCCCTGTCACACTTACGTACGAATTTACAAGTGCAACAGAGAAGCAACACGTCGAACTTCCTTTTGGTGACTGATTCCTCGCGCCATTTTGACAAGTAAGTTAGGATCAAAAAGGCTTAAGATGTATGAAAGCTTGCAGCGCTTACGCTTGTTGTCTTTCGAGTTAAATTTTTAACGTATTTTCGGTGGTGACGCGAGGCGATATTGAAGTACGGCGCGTGTCTGTCTCACTCCCTCTTTGGGTATTTCTAATTCATTGTTTCATTTTGAAAGGATTTTTGAGGTGTTCATGTCACAGAGAGGCAGTGAGTGGTACAAACTCAACGCATTTCTCGGTGGACCTTTTGTCGTTGCAATAAGGTTTGTAGTTCGGCAGTTGACAGTGTGGGCCATTACTCGTTTCTTCATTTGAGATATTTTGAGTTTTGAATGTCGGCGAGCAGGCGAGCACCTCGTGCCATCCAGGGACTCTTTTGCAAGTTGTGAGGAGTGTATGAGTTTTTGAGGTTCGCGAGTGAATTTGAAAGGATAAGAGTTTTTTGAAATTTGAAGTGTGTGAATGATTTGTGTGGCAAGAAGTGTTTGTGATGCGCGCGAGTAAATGAGTAAAATGAATAGAGGAGTGAAGTAAGACATTTTTGCGGTATGAAGTACTGCGACAAATTAACAAAATGAGTGGTACAAATGAGGTGCCTCGCGAGTGAGCGACTCAACACTATTAGAGAATTTTCCAATAGATAAAATTCTAGAACAAGGAAATTGGCGTTCAGGAGACACATTTAGATTGTTTTATCGTCGAGAAATAATGAAATCAAATCATCCATCACGTGACGAAAATATTGTCAATTTAAGCAATTTGTTTAATTGTTCATGATCATATCATAACGCTTTATGATTTATATCCACAGGGAATTTATTTATGTGTGAAAAGTAATTTGTGCCTATTAAATTACAATAACTAAATAAATAAAAAATGTTCTATTGATTACACAATGGTTTAAATTATGTCACCCTACCACTACCTAGAGCTTGCAATTTTATATACCCATTGGTATATAATGATTGTAATGGGTTTCGCAAACCAGTGTCCTTCTAGCTAACTTGTCATCACATTAGCGTTTTACCTTCACTGCCAGGCGATAACAAACACGTCTCATTATGTTTGTAGGCTTCGAATACAGGTACAGGATTTAATAAAGGCGTTTTACCTTACAATAAAACGCTTATTAAATACTTACCTTATTCGAAGCCTACAAAATAAGTCCTGCCTGGCGCATACTGAGCCGCAATGAGGCAAGGGACGAGCAGCTCCATCCAAGATGTCTGGCTCGCCAGGCTGGCAGTGGAGGGGGTGGTAGGGATACCGGAAAATGTAGTCAAATTATGTCTGATACTATTTGGAAACGGAAATGCTTCTCTCATTATGTTTGTAGGCTTCGAATAAGGTAAGTATTTAATAAGCGTTTTATTGTAAGGTAAAACGCCTTTATTATGACGAAGAACTAATTAAATTTGGGGCAGTTTAATGTAAATTAATATTTTCTATTCATAAAAGATAAACTGTAATATGATTGATATTTTGTAGTGATGTATTATTAGATTTATTTCCATAAGGTACCTTTTCGTAAATGTATGGAGCAAATACTGTTATTGTTATGTAAGTTTAAAGTGGCATAAGGGGTTAAATATAGTATTTAGTTGGGGTTTTAGGATTTATTTCATTTGAATGACAGAATTTCTTTCATATGTGCTCAGAAAAATTGATTGTGTGTCACATTAAAAGTAAAAATATTCAATTTTGTGATTTTATATGAAAAAATTAGAAAATACATTTTCACCTCTAAATCGGTATTGTTTTTTGCTTAAACTGTCTGTCAGTGTTGTTTTCTAATAGATAAAATTGAAATCTTGAGAGCTCATTGCAATCAATCGTGAAAATGAAATAAAACTTTATTTTCAAGAGATTGGTTAGTATACACATAAATCAGTCGATATCAAAAGTTTCTATTTGCATTACAGAACAAGTCGCAATATTTTTTTAATCTCAGATATATAAGGTATTATTATTTGTAGTCAACTATGTAACTTACTTCAGGAACATAGTTTTTTAGGCGGCTAAACTTAAAACTTCTCTATCGTAAAGTTGCTCATTTCACAACATTATTTTCAAAAAATCATATCTCTGTAACTACGCAACCTAGAAGGTTGATCTTTTCTGTTATCGATAGCTTATTTATTGTAGATTACTGGGGTATGCATAACTCCATACCCGCCATAAGGTACCTTTGACCGTGGGACGTCACAAATAAAGATTACGTGACGAAAACTAGTCTTCGGTCGTGACTCATGTAGACTGGTCATATTTTTTATAAAATCGATTTCGACTGGCAAAGCATAGTACTTTTTGGCAACCGGGTTTTTTAACCTAATTAAACCCCGCTGAATCCGAATTTGTCGGTTGCTTGATCGATATCTCGACCGGAAGTGGAAAGGTCCCTTTTTTTAGTTTTTCGTAAATAACTCTTAAACGGTGGCGCATAGCAAAAAAAGTTCTATTACTACATAAGTAATCTGCATAAAATTTCCTACAAGAAAGATTCAGTACAATTTTTCGCTAGGATCAATATTCAAAGAAATATTAACGCGGAAAATTTAATTATAATCACTTCTAAGGTCCCTTTTTTAGTTTTTCGTAAATAACTCATAAACGATGGCCAATATCAAAAAATGTTGTTAAACGATAATAATCTACACAAAATTTTGTACAAAAAAGATTCAGTACAGTTTTTGCAGGGATCAATATTTAAAAAGATAATAAAGAGGGAAAGTGAATTGTAATAAATTCTAAGTTTCCTTGTTTTCATTTATTCGTTAATAATTTGAAAAGTATGACTCATAGCAAAAAAAATCTTTTACATAACTAATAAACATAAAATTTTCTACAAGTAATATGGAGAACACTTTTCGCTAGGATCAATATTTAAAAAGCAGCGGATAAGTTAATTATAATCAATTTTTAAACCCCTTTTTAGTTTTTTGTAAATAACTCGTAAACGGCGTCCCATAGCAAAATAGGTTTTTAAGAATAAAATATCTACATAAAATTTCCTCCAAAAAACATCTGGAACACTTTTCTCTAGGATCAATATTTAAAGCGATATTAAAGGAAGGAAGTTAATTACAATCAGTTCACATGTCACTTTTTTTTAGTTTTTCTTAAATAACTCGTAAACGGTGGCCCGTTGCAAAACAATATATACATAAATATTAAACATAAAATTGTCCACAAAAAAGGTTCTGTACACTTTTTCGCTACGATCAATATTTAATGAGGGTTTAAAGGGGGTAAGTTAATTATAATCAATTCTACACATTATTTAACTTTCCCGCTTTAATAGCTTTATAAATATTGATCCTAGCGATAAGTGTTCCACATGTCTCTTATAGGAAATTAAATGTAAATTATTTATGTATCAGTTTTTTTTTTGCTATGGGTCATACTTTACAAATTATTTACGAAAAACTAAAAAAAGTGACATGTGAATTGATTGTAATGAACTTTCTTCCTTTAATATCGTTTCAAATATTGATCCTAGAGAAAAGTGTTCAATATGTTTTTCGTAGAAAATTTTATGCCGATTATTTATTTACAAGAACATTAAGAACTTATTTTGCTATGAGTCTTATTTTGTATAATATTGTTTTGCAACGGGCCACCGTTTACGAGTTATTTACGAAAAACTAAAAAAGTGACCTGTGAACTGATTGTAATTAACTTTCTTCCTTTAATATCGCTTTAAATATTGATCGTATAGAAAAGTGTTCCAGATGTTTTTTAGAGGAAATTTTATTCTTATAAACCTATTTTGCTATGGGACACCGTTTACGAGTTATCTACAAAAAACTAAAAAGGGACTTTAAAATTGATTATAATTAACTTACCCGCTGCTTTGTCTTTTTAAATATTGATCCTAGCGAAAAGTGTTCTGCATGTTTCTTGTAGGAAATTTTATGTTTATTATTTATGTATAAGATTGTTTTTGCTATGAGTCATACTTTTCAAATTATTAACGAAAAAATAAAAAACAAGGAGTGAATAGAATCAGGCGTTACTTTGCGGAAATCCATATTAATTAAAACTAAAATATTACTTTGCTAATCCGCGAAAAGATAACGTGCTAGTCAATCAGTGCTAACCCGTTATATATACTTACTTGCGTATTTTTACATGCAATTAATATTCCCACCCTCCCACCGCAAAAATAAATATAACAAACCACCACCAACAGAATAATCCTCGACACGTGTTTCGCCTCTCTACGAGGCATCCTCAGGAGTTGTTGACGGTCTGACGCCCGGCAACGGAATGACCTGTCTAGAATAGTCGGCCATATTTATACCTTGACCACTCCCCCTACTGTGCAAGTGTGAGTGAGATGGAAAAATTCGTAAAAACGGCGATGACGCAACATTCAATTGTTCGTTAAGAATCATGCCCCTATTGTTGTACCTAATTATTTCCAGTTGTTCCAGAACACCCAAATGCAATCCCTTTTCGCAAACATGTAAAATATCAAAAGAATGATTCTCAGATAAAGTGTGACCTGTATCTAATAAGTGCTTTGCAAAATTGGACTTCTCTGGATGGTTATGTCTATATGACGCAACATGGTCTTTATACCTAGTAGTGAAATTACGGCCCGTTTGCCCCACATACACTTTATTGCAATCGTCACAGGTAAGCTTATAAACTCCAGACTTTTTCCCATTCTCGGTCTTATCTTTGCCATTGCAAAGCTTTGAGTGCAAAGAGTTATTTGTCTTAAAGGCCACAGGAATGTCGTTAGACTTTAAAATTTTGTAAATTGCATCAGACAACTTGCCAACATAAGTTATGCTCGCTTTATATTTCTTAATCGGTTCAGAGGATCGTGCCGCATACAACATAGTGTTGACTATACTTTTCCGCTTTTTTCTGATGATACCATCCACAACAGACTTATCGTAACCATTTGAAACTGCTAAGTGATAAATATTATTTAATTCAATCTGATAGTGTTCATCAGAAAGAGGCACAGTCAACATTCTATGCACATAACAATGAAAAGCAGCCAACTTATGCTGCCACGGATGCGTGGAAGAAGCCGGGATAACAGTATCGGTATGTGTAGGCTTACGGTAAATTTTGAACTGATGCCTGTTGTTTACTTTAGTGATTGTTAAATCTAGAAAATTCAGTGAGTTGTCTTGCTCTAGTTCCTTTTTAAACATCCAGCAAGCCCATACTACCCGTCCAATAAATAATCAAATCATCCACGTATCTAAAATAGTATAATATATTATTGTTGCCCACAATATGGTGGTATAATATATTATACTATTTTAGATACGTGGATGATTTGATTATTTGTTGGACGGGTAGTATGGGCTTGCTGGATGTTTAAAAAGGAACTAGAGCAAGACAACTCACTGAATTTTCTAGATTTAACAATCACTAAAGTAAACAACAGGCATCAGTTCAAAATTTACCGTAAGCCTACACATACCGATACAGTTATCCCGGCTTCTTCCACGCATCCGTGGGAGCATAAGTTGGCTGCTTTTCATTGTTATGTGCATAGAATGTTGACTGTGCCTCTTTCTGATGAACACTATCAGATTGAATTAAATAATATTTATCACTTAGCAGTTTCAAATGGTTACGATAAGTCTGTTGTGGATGGTATCATCAGAAAAAAGCGGAAAAGTATAGTCAACACTATGTTGTATGCGGCACGATCCTCTGAACCGATTAAGAAATATAAAGCGAGCATAACTTATGTTGGCAAGTTGTCTGATGCAATTTACAAAATTTTAAAGTCTAACGACATTCCTGTGGCCTTTAAGACAAATAACTCTTTGCACTCAAAGCTTTGCAATGGCAAAGATAAGACCGAGAATGGGAAAAAGTCTGGAGTTTATAAGCTTACCTGTGACTATTGCAATAAAGTGTATGTGGGGCAAACGGGCCGTAATTTCACTACTAGGTATA
The DNA here is from genome assembly GCF_910591565.1 of Cydia splendana. NCBI lineage: Eukaryota > Metazoa > Arthropoda > Insecta > Lepidoptera > Tortricidae > Cydia > Cydia splendana. The sequence goes on along the minus strand of NC_085960.1, from coordinate 366,309 downwards.
AAGAGCATGTTGCGTCATATAGACATAACCATCCAGAGAAGTCCAATTTTGCAAAGCACTTATTAGATACAGGTCACACTTTATCTGAGAATCATTCTTTTGATATTTTACATGTTTGCGAAAAGGGATTGCGTTTGGGTGTTCTGGAACAACTGGAAATAATTAGGTACAACAATAGGGGCATGATTCTTAACGAACAATTGAATGTTGCGTCATCGCCGTTATTACGAATTTTTCCATCTCACTCACACTTGCACAGTAGGGGGAGTGGTCAAGGTATAAATATGGCCGACCATTCTAGACAGGTCATTCCGTTGCCGGGCGTCAGACCGTCAACAACTCCTGAGGATGCCTCGTAGAGAGGCGAAACACGTGTCGAGGATTATTCTTTTGGTGGTGGTTTGTTATATTTATTTTTGTGGTGGGAGGGTGGGAATATTCATTGCATGTAAAAATACGCAAGTAAGTATAACGGGTTAGCACTGATTGACTAGCACGTTATCTTTTCGCGGATTAGCAAAGTAATATTTTGGTTTTAAAAAACAAGGAACCTTACAATTTATTATAATTAACTTTCCCTCTTTATTATCTTTTTAAATATTGATCCCTGTGAAAAGTGTACTGAATCTTTTTGGTTCAAAATTTTGTGTAGATTATTAACGTGTAACAACATTTTTTGATATTGGCCACCGTTTATGAGTTATTTACAAAAAACTAAAAAATGGACCTTTGAAGGGATATAATTCAATTTCCTGCGTTAATATCTCTTTGAATATTGATCCTAGCGAAAAATTGTACTGAAGCTTTCTTGTAGGCAATTTTATGCAGATTACTTATGTAATAGAAAATTTTTTGCTATGCGCCACCGTTTAAGAGTTATTTACGAAAAACTAAAAAAAGGGACCTTTAATGTCAAATATCTCACTTCCGGTCAAGATTTCGATCGAGCAACCGGCAAATTCGGATTCAGCGGGGTCTAATTAGGTTAAAAAACCCGGTTGCTTAAAAGTAATTTGATTTGCCAGTCGCATCAGGAAGGAGAGCGATTTTGAATTTTTTTGTCTAGTCTAATGAGGGAATGCCCGAAGAATCTTAAAATTCGCAGCATGACGATAAAATACTATACCTGCTGTTCGAGATCTCTGAGCTTCTGTTTCAAATCTTTAAGAGGTTCTTGACTATTCCGGGCCTGCTGCAATGAACGCTCGGCGTTGTCTAACCAGGCTCCACACGCTTCTAGCGCCGCGTATAAAGCTGCCCATTCTGCTTGACAGCGAGTCCATCTACAGGGTGAAAAGATATTATTATAACCTGACAGAAAACCCATAAAAAACCTTAACTTAAAATATGCAAAAAGCTCTACGTTTCTATGGTCGAATCAGGAAAAATATGTAACTAATAGTAGGTACATTGTTGACGTGGCGGAGAATGATGGCGTCTACTAATTTTAACGGACAATCTCCTTAGACGTCGTGTGTTGTATACCTCTCGCGGCGCTCCTTGTAGTTGTCCTGAAGTGCGGTCCACTCGGTTTGTAGTTTGCGTCTCACGCGTGTCGCTTGAGCGTTGTCGCTCGGTTGTTGGTTGAGCGAAGTGAACACGCTCTCGGTTTCAGCCACCACGGCCTCCAGTTCGGAGATGGACGACTTCACTTTCTGTTACACACAGAGGTAAAAACATGATCATACACGGTATATTTGTTAATGGCACACTTAGAGCAACTACCAGAATTCGTGCTGCTACACCAAAATGATCTTACAATTATATCCCTAACTTTTTAATTAACAATTATTGACATTTCCTAAAAATTAAAAAAATGTACAGTCAGCGACAAATTCGTCCCCATAACGGCCACAACAGTTATTTCTCTAACACACATAATATGGAGACAATACTTTATGTACTAACCGCTAAAGCATCCTCTTGTAAAGGAAATTCGTCGTAATCTCTCGTGCCGAGCGGCGGCGCCTGCAGTAAACGCGCGACGGCGGCCACACGTTCACGACAACGATTCGCGCGCGTCACGTATTCGCCGCATAGGGCTTCGCTTGCGTCCTGTAAAATAGGAAAAAATTAGACACTTCTCTTTAGTCTTAGGAGTCGTTTTCTAGGTTTTCGAGGACATGAATCCAGTAAATAGCACAGTTCATTATATTAATTTTGTACAAAGGAACCACTGTGTATAAGCCACTACCCGGAGCCTGACTACACCTCTGTCTGCCTGCATCCATTACTTCATGGCGACCCTGCCAAGATTCACACTATACTTACGATCTTGCCCTTCTTGTCCCGCTTGGGTTTGTGAGTGGCCTCATAAAGCTGTCTCGCTCTGGTCCATGCTTGTCCTAAGTCCGCCACAGCTCTCTCCGGATATCCAACTCTAGCTGCCCGTAGAGCTCGACACAGCTCCGACACTCGTTCGACATCGCCCTCCCGATCGAGGAACTCCTCCTTCACGAGACCGCGCTCAGCTTTGATGTCGCCTTCGAGGCGCTTCAGCCAGCGCTGCAGGCTTTCCAGGAGGGTGTTGAGTTCTTTGATGTTGTCCTAGAGAAATATATAAGAAGGAATACACATGTTATATTTAAAATTTAGTTAAATTAGTTTCGATTCGATCACAGTGTTGGAGCGTTAGAAATATAACTATCCCTTTCGCGATGTCTAGGTATGTCAAAAGGTATCTATGAAAAGCGCTCGTAACTGTTTTCCAATACCGAGTTTCCAAAACCTCTAACCGCTCAATTTTTGTGCGGAGCACTGCCAACCATAAAGTTATAATGCCAATTGAGAAACAATACGATTGTAAGGGCAAAAATCAGAAATTTTTCTTTCGTCATGGGAGTCGTTTTCAAGGTTTTCCAGGAAACGAATCCATATTGTCCCGAGGAACATATGTAGTGTACATATCATAGAATGTTGTTGTTGAAAATTGATCGAAGGTCATCAGTGCTCAGATTAGACATTGGGTTGACTCACGTTTTACGTTAGAAGTTACCTCGGCTCTGATGGCGACGTTCCTCTTGGCCTCGATCTCGGCCATGACCTGCGCCCATTTATTCCGCAACCTGTCCGAGTGAGTACGGACATATTCTGCCAGTAAAGGACTGGTCGCATGGCGAGCGTACACTAGGCTGTCGCCGCGGGAGATCAACGCGGCTGCCTCAGGCGCCAGAGCGCCTAGCTGGTTCTTCAGGATCTAAACAAAACAGATCAATGATCTTTCTCAAGAAATAATGTCAGTTGAGGTGAAAATATCTGTCTTCTATCTGAAAACTAACGATCTACATTGAACAATTTGGATTTTCTGTCGAAAATATAATTTCAGAAATATGGGCAGTCGTTACCTTAGTGTTTTATTTGCTTACAAATATTAACCTTGAATTTTTTACTTCTTTTATTGCATTAATACATTATAGTAAAACGCCATGCAAAGATAACTGAACTAAGGGTGGTATTCAACCTGTCCAATATTTGATCAGTATTTGCGTCTCACATTTTGCTTAATGAGAGTGAGACGCAATGCACATTTGATCAAATAATGGACAGGCGGAATACCACCCTAAATCAGATGGCAAATCTTATGTTATTTTCGGGGCGGTGCCCCATAGAGGGGACAGACGAACCTCAAGCCGCTTGCCGGGGTCCTTTTCCGCGTCGACAGCCCCTACAGTGACCATCATGACGTCCATCCTTCTCGCAGCCGCAGTTGCCGCTGCCTCGTACTCCTCAAGTTCCTCATCAGGGGCAGCACCTAGTGCCCCCAACAGGCTATCAGGGGCGGGGCCCTCCAGCGGGGACAGCGGGGAGAGCGGGGGCGAGCCGCGAGAGCCGGCGGACACGGGGGATAATGGCGGCGACTAGGGGCACACGGGGGGCATTAGTGTTTTAGTGGGATAAACACTCACAAAACAGATCACTATTAATTAGTCTGGAAAACCAAATTGTCAGTAGAAAAGATGTGATATTCAAAATTATTATGGGAGGTCGAACCTTCACGCCTACATTTTTCAAATTTGCCGCGTTATCTACCGAGTAATTGGTTTGCCAAACTTATTTATTTATTTGCTATTACTACGTTTTCTGGTTAACACCATATGAGTACAACTAAGTAACGTTTTATCGAATTTTGTTCAGTTTGGGCTTTCAATATAGTTCACTCTTCAATAACAAGATATTTTTATAACAACAGTTCACTCCGGCGCTTATATACTTTTACTTTGAAAACATTTTCTCACTAGATTTTAAAACTTAATACACACAGGAGGTAACTCACCTCAGGTTCCGATCCTTGCAGTCGGTCAGTATGCAAGCGCAGGCGCTCCCGACTCAACGGAATATGCGACCGTCGCGGGCTGGGGCTCTTGCTGTCCCTCTCCCTCCTGGGCTGCACGTCCGTCTGCATCTCCTTCAGCGGCGTGGACGTGCACAACGGCAGCTCCGCCGAACTTCGGGACTGCAAGAACGGCTGGTTGAAACGCTGCCAACACTCACAAGAGACAAGACAATGCTAGACTTTATACTAGAAATAGGTCGCATTAAAAAACAGGTCTCATCTAGTGAACAGTTGTCCGGGATTAATACTGAGCCTGTTATAATTGCAAAGGCATCTACTTCAAGCATAAAATCTAACATTGAGAGCAATATTATAACTTAGGATAGGATAAACTTATCAATGAATAAGTTTTAGAGTCTGCAAATACTACTATTTTTCAGTGAACTATCCCAAATTACCTTATTGTAAATTTAAAATACCTAACGGGCCCTATAATATCTACCTGAGGCATGTCTTCGACTTCAGAGTAAATGACCTCTTCGGCACCGTCGCTAGATTTGTCCTCAAGGTGTGGGACTTCAGATTGCTCTTTTGGTATCTTATTAAATTCGTCTGATGATTCAGCTGGGGACTTCTGCGGTATCTCATGGGCTATCTCATCTGTGGTAACTTGTTCAGACGATTCTACTTGTTGTTCTTTGTTAGCATCTTTGATGACACTCTCTTTCTCTTTAGGAGTAGTTTCAGGCACATGTGTGGCGAGCTCATCAGTAGCAGAAGGTTCAGGCAACGCCGGCTGTTCTCTCGGTACTTCATCCAGGATCAGATACTCGTTGACTTCATCCCTACGAAGGTTCAACTGTGCCGCGTGCTGCCTCAAGCTTAGATCGAACATCAACGGGCATTGGCCTACTGCGCCATCCATGGGTGTCGGTGGAGGTGTGTTTGTACCTTCCTGAGGTTCTAATGACGGTATGACATCAGGGGCGGCCATACTAATCTTGACCGATTTAGGTTTGTCGTCATCGGTGCTTCGGCGCTTCAGTATGCCTAGAGTCGGTTTCATCCGGTGCTCTAAAGTTTTGACTTCAACGACGAACGTTTTCGGCTCCGTGCCGAGGTCGACAGACGGGCGTTTCTCACGCGACCGCTCGGCCGGCTCGACAGTGTCGTCTACAACCTCTACTACCTCGGCGCGTCGCGGGATGAACTGTAGAGCCTCCTCACCGGACTCCGGTTCGACAGAACCGATAGTGGCTTTGACGATCTCGCGCTCCCGAACAGCTACGACATGCGTCGGTCGTTCCGCTTTCGGTCGCTCGACTTTCTGGGGCGGCTCGACTTCTACTTTGTCTCGGGATATCTGCGTGAAGAGTTCGCTGTCTGCGAGTAGGTTGAAGGTGCTGCTGTCGCGGCGAGGGGTGACGGGGGTGGAGGGGGCGGAGCCGGCGCGCTGCTGCAGCTCCCGGCGCACGGGCACGGGGCTGCGCAGTGCGAGCGGGATCCGCGAGCGCTTGGGCTGCGGGGAGGGCGCGGCGGCGGCGGCGGGGGGGGAGGGCGCGGGCTCGAGCCGCCGCTTCACGGTGTCGGACACGCGCTCGTAGCCGCGCGGCGCCTGCAACAGCCGGCCGCTAAACTCGCTGACAAGCCCCTCACCTCCACGTGACGTTATTTACAGTGACTCCACGGTTTAGTCGGTTAATCCATTCCACTAGACGTGCCTCGCGGGTCGGGTGCTCCAAGCTCGAATTTACAATGCGCGACAATAATGGAACCACTCACCTGCCGGGTTTGGTTGGGGGGACGAAATGTACAATGGATGATGTGATCCGACCTTTATGCGTTATTTGCGGCACGGGTCGCACAAACTTTGCAAACGAACACATTAGGGTCGGTTATGTGAACGTCCGGTTTCCGAGGTCCATCGTTACGAGTGATTCTGATTATCTCACTTATAAAAGGTGCTTATTTACAGAAATTTGACAGATCGTAACAAACTTCAGCAATTAAGTAGAACATAGGTTTATGCAAAAAGAAGAAGGATCGAGACGATGGATTTCGAAAAACGGGCTAGCATAAAGCATTCCCCACAAAAAAGCCACAAAACACTTACCGCGACGTCGGCAATCAATTTATCCAGTTGCTTGACGAGGGCTGGATCGTTCGTCGCACGGATATCGTTGGCGCGCACGCGTAGTTCTCCATCCAACGCGCGTAATTTAGCATCTGTTAGGGTCGCCGGGCTGGCTAGCTCTCGCGCGACATCATCTAAGAATTTCTGAGGAGAGCTATCATCTTTGGTTACTCCGTGTTTTTTCAATCGCTCCCATCGCGCATTGATTTCATCTACTTGTTCGCGTAGCTCTGCGAGGCTGGCGGGGTCGCAGCTCTTGGCGTACTCGCGGTGGTTGGCGTTCAGTTTGTCTTTAACGGCTTCCATACGGGACATTTCGAGCTCTAAGGTCTGGCGGCCGACGCCGGCTCCTAGTCCGTCTAGCCAGGCCCCTAAGGCCCCTAGATCGTTATGTATCTCTCTGGCAGTTAGCAAGGCATTTTCCAACCTAGTCTTGGACTCGGTGACTTGTGCGCCGAGCCGGTTGTACAGTTCCTTTAGGGCGTCGATGCGGGGTGACAGTTCGCGTCCGTCCTCCTCTTCGGCCATCTTGCGGCCAGTTTTGATCACCGACTCGACTTCGGACTTGATCTCGCTCAGAGTGCGGTAGAATTTCTGGCGGAAATATTAAAAATCATGTGAGTGATTTTAAACGACACTAAATGTAATTATGAGTCAGAGTCAGAAGAGTCAGAAGTACTCGTAATTGCCCAAAATTCGTTTTGCAAATAAAGATTACACATTTTTTCTGCGGCTGATTAAGTACTTTAACAGAATTTTATTGTCTTATATTGCGTAAACTCTGGGAATCCCTAAAAAAAAATTACGGTATCACCATGTGCGTTTTCATATTAAATGTTTGCCAAATGTTTGCTAATTAAAGAACAAGATACCACATGAACAGTGTCACAGTGAGTCTTGATATAAATACACGACATCTTACAGTATTACAAACTTACAAGCCATTTGAACATGGTCAGCGCGAACACCAAACTCAAGTAAAGCACGTCCCAATCCATATTAGCGACCGCGCGATATGACAAAACTTCTTCAACAGCGTGTGTGTTCAAAATAATGCGATTACAACAGTATTTGAAGACCGAACTCGTTTTTATTCTGATTCTGAACTACGAGTTCTATGACCGTATGTGGGGATAGAACTACCACGACCGTGTGAGGTTGAGGATATACTATGATACTTGATGGCAATGTCCGCGGAGGCTGCGCTCGCGTGCCGGCTTACCTGAGATTAGCGGACTGACACTACATTCAATCATGAACTGAGGATAGGGCGTTTTTATTCAATAAATACTGAATGTCCTACCCGAACCTCTTAGTTCATATTTTGTTAAAAGGTTACAAAAATGAATAAAATAAAATAAACTTGAATTGCACATCGGACATGTTTTAAACATCGATAAACAGGTTTTTTTTGGCATTAAACTCTTAGCTCCTAGCATTTTTGGGGTTATTCGTAAACATTTGTCCTTATCCGTCATTTTCACATTTGTATTTGTAAGAAAGGGACACAATTTAATAAAGTTCCCTATTCTTCATAAATAAGGTGGTTTAATTTTAGCTTGTCTCCACTATATTTATAAGTATAAACTATTTAAAGTCTTCTAGGTAAGTGCACGTGACAGAAGCCTTCTCCAAACGGCTTCATGCGTCGGCCGCGGAATCCTTTCAACGGCGCGATGACTGGGCGGGCGCCGCACGCGAACGACCACAACATTGCACCAACGTAAACAAACCGGACATTATATTTACGTACATTTGCAAAACCATTGTCAAAATGCATTTACATATTTTTTATCCGGATCCAAATTGTTCGGAATATCCATCGGATAAAAAAACATTAAAATTTAAACTGTTTATTTTTATATAGAATTAAATACATTACAATTAACATAGAAATAATCTTACATATTTAAGATTATCAGAACTAAGGGACATGGGGAGCAACCCCTATCAAATTAAGATAATAATTATCATTAAAGTTGAATCCGGATTGCAAAGGGATAGACATGTTTAGTACTAAGATAATAAGATTTACAGCACTGAGGGTGCGGTGAGCATTTCAAAGGTAGTTTAAATCCAATAACAAAGGGAAAATCAAAATGACTGAAAAGCCGTAAATAATGTTATCAGTTGTACTTGAAACGTGGGTCTACTTTACATATGAATAAGCAACGGACATGACCCGACATTGGCCGTGGCCGCATCTGCATTATGTTTTGTGCATTGTGATCTAGCGGCGAGAACTAATAGGTCGCGCGGAAGTGGGCGCGCCACAACATGCCAACAAACTACCATGTCAACACTTTTTTCAGAAAAAATGACAGCAAAAAAGTTTAAAGTCCGCGCAATGACAAGCAGCTAACATTAGCCTATGAACGCTTGAAATCAAATAAAGCGAAAAAACGCGAACGTGAGAAATAAAAATCGGAATTTCGTTATCTGCCTCTCTACCGCTCTTGCATATTCAAGCGAGAGTAAGGAAGGTAAAATAATTTCGATATTCGTTTTCCGTGGTAAGGCCTCTGAGGCACCGCATGCGCTTTGGTCAGTCCGGTCTTTTCACAAACTTAATATTCTTATCAGTCAATCAATCAATTTATTTATTGTGCTATAAGGGTTGGTTTACAGGTGTTATTACAATATTTTGAATTACACTCCTTAATTAATAATTAGCCATAATCTATAGCATGCAAAATATTCACAATTATTTACATATGTACAATAGCAATTGAAACTTTACTAAAGAATTAAATAATTAACTAATTATTATTAAACTACAGAGCGGTTTAAAAAATACTGAATAAGGGATTAGTTATTATTATTAAGTTTAACTTGGATACATCAGATTTATGTTTGTTTTACTACTCCAAAACGGTTTTAAAATATCGAACACGAGTATCTCGAAATTGAAAGACATTTTTATGGCTCACCGCACCACTGCCACACGAACAAGAATTTCGTTCACTTTAAAAACTCCTCCAGAAATCGGTAACCATTTTATAACATGAAAAACACCATTACCGAAAATCCTTTTTTCTTAGGCTTGTAGCTCCCTTCTGTGTCTCTCTATTAACTGGATACAAGAAATATCTCGGAGGTGAAAGTCGCAAGGACGAAACATTCTAGCGTTACAATATCGAGTGTGAATGATTAGGACATACATACTTCGCGGGTGAATGGTTTTTATGTGCTACCTACTAGTACCTACTATTTCCATGTGACTGCGTCGGCTTGTATGAAGATTTTCAAATAAAAAAGGTGTAATGCTGGAGCCTACAGTATACACGGTTATAATGGTGACATTGAGTTGTTTGACTGGCTCAGTTTAGATGGAATTAGTTGTTTTGAGTCATCATCTTCCTATCGTCGTCCGGTATTTTTGCCACGACTCACTTGGAAATTCTGGTATCCACTCAGTGGCCTAATTCTAAGATTCGGCACAGGCACCAGTCTGACATTAAAGCGAGGACCATTATTTTATTTTAAATGCGTCGTTTTAATGAAGGATAGGGATTTAAGTTAATGATAATTTTGTTTTGAATGAATTCTCCATATGATGGGTGTAGGTAGATACTAGAGCTCCCGATACACGTGTTACACGCTGACACGCCCGGGTTCGGAAACGTTTACACGGGTACCCGCGTACACGGGTACACGGGTACACGGATACACGCAATAACGGATCTTATTTACCCGCCGGTTCGACCCTTCACTCTCGTGTAGCGGAGATTCGTGCTATGAAGACATACGATTGAATATTTGGGAGGTTAGGAAGATTCGATTACCTACTTTGCAGTTTTACTGGATTGATTGGTAATATCAATAATAGGTAGGTAAGTAGGTACACTTTGTTTCAATAATCATAAGATTAAAATTAACAATATCTTAGTAACCCTTGACTTCATTGATAGGTATTTCATTTTCTTCATTGATGTAGTTTTTTAATAATTAAAGTAAACCTAAATGATTATCTAATACAAAAGTAGATAGTTATGCTTACTGAAACTACCACGAACGGAATATGTTATAAATATTTTCCTTTAGCAAAATCGCATTTTGCTCACTGTTAGCAAAGTACCCTTGTTCGAGCTGCTGAGGTGAAAAATAAATTAAATAGGTACCTACAACTTATATCAATCACATTGAACATCCAATAAAATAAAACTGCTAAACAATCGGAGCTCCTGAACCTGAATCTTTGTTTTATTTAAAACTTTATACATTACTTCAATATCCGCTACACGCCAAGGACGGGTTAGGCCCGCGTGTATTTAAGGTTCGTTTCGCCGTGTACACGGGTACCCGGATACACGGATCTTAATTACACGTGTGCCCGACTACACGTGTAGAACGGGTCAGAAAACCGTGTACGTGTAGTTCGGAAACGGGTACCGAACACGTGTACACGAAACCCGGACACGACCGGGAGCCCTAGTAGATACCCCTGCACCGCAGACAGAGCAGCACTCACCAGACAGCGGCGCAGCACGGCGCGGACGGCGTCGGGCTGCGCCGAGCTGAGCGCCAGCTCGCGGTCGGCGCCGGCCTGCACGCCGCGCAACGTGCGCGTGGCGCGGGACAGCCGGCCCTCGAGGCTGTTGTCCTCTCCGCCGGGCGAGGGAGTGCCCAGAGTGGAGAGGCGCTCGACGCACTCTTCCAACTGACGCTGTGGAAATTAAATTAAGTCAAATCGTTGAACTTAAAACGAGAAGCCATGCTAAAAAAGAAGGCTGGGAGAAAAACAAATGTGCTGATAGAAAATTCAAAAAGTGCACGCTAAGAGTCAAAGACGAGACCGTTTACCGGCAAAAAACACCACGAACCGTGGCGCTCCACAGGTATAGCCTCGTTGTGAGGCGTATACTTACACGCAGTAAGTCCAGTTGGTGGTGCAGACGCTCGGCGGCTTCCGGTCGCCCGGCGGTGCGGTAGGCTTCCACTTGAGTCTCGATCTCCTTTAGGGACTCGCGCTGCGTTTCTACTTGCTCCACGAGGTCCTACGAAAAATCAACACGCACTTAGATATTACTTTGAGATCTAATCTCGTTGGGAATTTAGGATTTAACACTTTAAACTCTCGCGTTTTGTACACCTATTTAATTACACAAACGGGTCTACTAAACGGGGTGCGGGGTACGAAAGTATTTCGCGGTAGACCCGTTTGTGTAATTGTTGTTGTCTGTCCTAGGGCACCCCGGAGGTGCATAGGGCCTCCACAAGATCCTTCCACGCCCTTCTGTCTTGAGCAATCGTCTTGGCCTCGTTCCAGCTGTCCTACGGCTGTCAGCTCGTTCTCGACGCTGCGCCTCCAGGTGTGCACAGGGTGTTTGCGGGCTCGCTTCCCGCCCTGAGGCCGCCACTCGAACGCGATACTGGCGTTGTTCGTATCTCCTCTTCGCAGGGTATGACCGATCCATCTCCACTTCCGCAGCGCTACTTCTTGGGCGATCGGAGATTGTCGGCACATACTCCACAAATCCTCATTTCTTATAGTCTTCGGCCAGAATATGCGGAGGATCGACCGTAGGGACTTATTGACAAACACTTGTAGCTTGTGTGTCAACCCCTTTGTCACTCTCCACGTCTCACAGCCGAAGAGCAGCACGGACTTGACGATGGATTCGAAGAGCGAGATTTTTATGCGGCGAGTGAGAACGTTTGAGTCCCAGACAGGCTTGAGTTGAGCAAATGCAGCTTTTGCCTTCTTAATTCTGCTCTCGACGTCTTCGTCTGCACCTCCCTGACATGTTAGTGTACTGCCGAGATATACAAACTTGGAGACTGATTCAAGGTAATCGTTTTTGAGCAATAAAGGATCCGTACAATCTGATTTTACTCGCATGTTGACAGTCTTCCGTCGGTTGATTCGCAGGCCCATGGCTTCAGCTTCCTCTTGAAGGCTCTCAAGTTTCGCTTTAAGATGGGCTAGCGATGGCGAAATCAGCACGATGTCATCGGCGTAATCAAGATCATCCAGTTCCTTAGTACCCCAGTTAATGCCTCTTGGTGTTTCGATCACTTTCCTCATCACGTCGTCGAGAAGAATTATGAATAACAGTGGTGACAGGAGGCATCCATGCTTCACACCGGCACTTACTCCCATTTCCTTTTCATGTATCACCCTGCATGTGCTCCCTTCGTACAAGGAGCGGATTATGCGGATGATACACTCGGGTATGCCCCTGCGACGAAGGCTGGACCACAGCGCGCTCCACTTCACGGTGAAGGCTTTCTCAAAGTCCACAAAGGCCAGAAACAGCTCCGACTGCCATTCGACACACTGTTCAATAAGGATGCGTAGGGTATTGGTGTGGTCTGTGCAGGAGCGACCAGGGCGGAAACCTGCTTGCTCGTCTCTCAGCGTCTCTGCCACTCTTGGAGCAATGCGATTGAGCAGAATCTTAGCTAGTACTTTTGCGGCAGAAGGTAGGAGCGTTATGCCGCGCCAGTTGTCGCATTGCGATAGATCCCCCTTCTTTGGGACTTTCACCAGGAGACCTTGCTTCCACTGATCGGGTACTCGTCCAGCTTCCCAGATAGGGGTCAATAGGGGAAACAGCAGAGTTGCAGACGTCGCAGTATCGACCTTTAACATGTCTACGTGGATGTTGTCAATGCCCGGCGCTCTCCCTGGTTTCAGGGACTTCACCGCTACCAACACTTCTTCGAAGGAGGGTGGTGCCGTCGGCACACGCAGAAGCTCGTCTGGGAGGTCGGTACTGGGATGCTGACTGTCTGGGGATTGGGCTTGCTCCAGCAGGCTTGAGAAGTGTTCGGTCCACCTTTTCAGCTGCTCGCTCGAGGTACACAGGAGACTGCCGTCTTTACCTTTCAGCGGTTTCTTCGCTGCACGTGCCCGACGGCCGCTAAGGCGGCGCGTGGCGTCGTACAGCTCGCGCATGTCGCTGCGGCGAGCGGCGGTGTTGGCGCGCTCCGCCAGGTCGTCTGCGGCGGTCTCTGCGCGCGAGTTTCCTGATCCTCGAACGGAGAGTGCTGTACCGGACCCGGAGACTGGACGTTTCTGGTTCGGTAGAAGATTGTATCTGCATATTTATTCGGTGCCTATCTTCTATAAGTTGCCATAACTCTGCCGACATCCAGCTCTCCCTTGTCGAGATTGTGTATCCGAGCACCTCCTCACCGGCTCTCATATAGATGGTGCGAATGCGGTCCCAGCTCATCTTCAAGTTCCTCGAGAAGTTCGTACTGATTCCTGAGACAAAGGCGAAATTTCTCCCGCCATTCCGGGTTCCGGAGTTTACGTACTTCGAAACTTTTAGAGATCTTCTCGGACTTACGGCGTGGGATCGCCAATTTGAGTCGCACTTCAGCGACGACTAGGTGGCGGTCGCTGTCCACGTTTGTGTAATTAAATTTAGGATTTAGTAAGAAATCAACTTCCTTATGATTTTTGGATCGTTAACTGACCGATCAAACCTTTTTTTAATTATAAATTATAAATTCGGTGAATTCGAAGTGGATTATGTGCCACTTATTAACGGGAAACGGCATGTGCCTGGATTAGTATGGAAACCTATGTCGCCAAAACGCTGTCACAAAAATTGGCCATATTATCTTATTTCGAAAAGGATTATGAGCCCTCGCCCATCTCAATAATTTGAACTTTACAGCAAAGAAAATTATGTCGAAATTGCACTACGAGTTTTCATTTTTGTAAATTGACATTTATGCTCTATTGCTTTTACACTTGCATGGCTTTTCCAAGAGTGAATGCGATAGGATAAAATATTCGACTATGAGGTTGCCACATGCGATAGGGATGTGCATGATTCGGTGTGATATCGATAAACGCTTATTAATTATTAGTGTACACGTAAACTACTCAGGTTTTTTATACATATGTATTACTATATTTTCTGGCGACGATTAGGTACCTACTTACCTTTTAATAAAAAAATGCTCGTACAGTCGCCATCAGATATATCGGAGCGGCCAAGGTGCTCACAAATATCGGAACACGCCTCTATTGTCAGGGCGTTAGAGCGCGTGTTCAGATATTGTGAACACCTTGGCCGCTCCGATATATCTGATGGCGACTGTATTGAAAGTAATCAAGCCACCAACCACGCATATAACTGTAAGCGAGTATATAATAAAAACTGTTACTCCTTAGCACACCCCGCGTGATGTCCGCGTCCTCAGTTACGTGCTACATGTCGTGCAACCATCATCTTCCTTCTTCCTAGCGTTGTTCCGGCTATTTGCCACGGCCCGTGAGCCGGCCCGCGTCAGGCACGGAGCCTGGGGTCTGCTTGGAAACTTATCACAAGAATTGGCTTATGCACTCTTTTTTACAAAAGAGACTGTCATCTGACCGTCCAACTCCGAGAGGAGACTTTACAGCCGTATTCGAACAATGAGATATGTCAAATACTAAATATTGAAACGATATGGGTCAAACAAGTGTCAAAAGTCTAGTCAAAGGTCGAATGTGAAGACCGCTTTAAGATTTGTCCAAGAGTGTGGAGCGGGCTTTAGACTGGCCAGCAAATACCCAGCAGTAAAATTATGTGACAGCTTAAAACTGACACCTTACCTACTCGTATTTAATATACAAAATTGACAAATATGTATCCATGGATGCAATACTATAAGAAAACTTTATGAAATAATCCATTGAGTAGCAATAAATACGTAAGAATATATTTTGTACATAATATAAAATGTGCATAAGCGACGACTTTTTCGATATGATCATCCAGAGGCAAAACAAAAATAAATTATTAAGAACATGTATGAACATAAACAAACCGAACTGTGTATTTATAAGAACATCGACATCGATAACATTTTTGATATGGTCCTCGCACTGTGGCTGAATAGCGCACCCGTACATGACTTTGACGCTAAGTAGATATCAACCTTATCTCATTTACATAAATTAGATTTTTGTACTAAACATTCCAAAAATCCACGCAGAAACCGAAAATGTAAAAAATATTGAAATATTACATGAAATAATACTTACGATGATATGAAATGCCTCCATATCTAATATTTTTTGTTCGGCTAGTGTTTTTACACTCCAAAATAGAGCAGCGCGGCATATTTGTAATTATTTCTAATTTTTCCTGGAATCGTTTTCACATCTGACGTCTCAAAAGCGCCATACTGAATTGACACACGACTGACAATAGTCTGTGGTGAAACTGAGTACAATAAGGCTTAATCTTGCCACACGCTATAGACGTACGTTTCACTTCTATTACTTCTTTGTTTTGTGGGTCGACCTGTATGTAACTAACTTGTAATGGAATCTAAGGTAACTAATTTAATCATCTTCGAAGGATCGTAGCGTCATGAAAATTGGCAGCTGTATGTAGTTCTGATGACAATACAATAATATGGTACTGTCGAACTGATCTGATGATGGAGACAGGAGGTGGCCATAGGAACTCTGTGATGAAACAACGCAACCTAATTGTGTTAGGGGGTTTTAGAATTGTCTCGATGAGTATTAGTTGTCTGTCGTAAGAAAAGTACAGTCAGCGATAAAAGCTTGTATAAAAAATGAAATTTTTGCCAAAAACTTATTTTATATAAGCTGTCGAAGTGTTTAACAAAAACGGGTGCCTCCTCATGTTACCTGGTGATCTCTGTCGTCGGCGAGGCGGGCCTGCGCGTGCCGCAGCCACTGCTGCAGGCGGTCCACGGCCACCTCGGACTGCGCCGCCTCGCGAGCCGCGCCTTCCAGCGTGGCCGTCCGGGACGCCGCCTGAACATGTATTACGTCTTTTCACAAACAAATATAAAATAAAATGACAAGGTAAGTACCTAGTGCAAACGATCGAGTGATATGTGATATACTAGCTTGGCCCTGTTTTAGTTTAGAAATCTGTGCGAGTCAGTGTAGACGCGAACCTCGGCTTGCAGGGTGTTCCAGCGGTCCTGCAATGCGTGTATCTCGGCACGGATCCAACCGGCCATGATATGTGCGTCGGCCAGTTGTCTCCCGACGTCTTGAATCCGCGATAGACGAAGCGACGAGTGGTTGCGCATGTAACTTTCTAGGTCCTGCGAACGATACACGTGATTAAATTTACTGCGACGATGAAAGATAAAACGTAAAATAGATTTTTTATTTTATTTTACGATTGTTTAGGCACTTGTCCCACCGCCGACGATGAGCGATAAGTGAGTAGAACGATAAACTAGAAACGAGTGGGCGAGCGGCGAGAAGCGAGTGTTAGCTCCAATAGTTTTGTCGCTCGGCTATAGGCGAGTGTTCGAGTGCGACGGGCTATTACTCGCGTCACTCGCTCGGGCGGTGCAGCGTAGTCGAACATGCAGACTGATTGGTCTCGCAGCTTGAATTCTAACTACGAAGCGAGCATCGCCGAGCGAGTACCGCTGAGCTAGTTTTATCTTATCGCGGCGACAAACTAGTAGAGCGAGTGTTCTCGCCGGCAGTGTGAACAGCCAGCGATGAACTATTAATATATGTGTCTCTTTTACTAACACAGGATCCTAATCTTTTGTTCGTTTCTTGGGCGAGAAAATCGCCGATAGTTAATCGCTTACTCGCTCTTGGTGGGACAAGTGCCTTATTTAAGATTGTTGTTCCACTTCAAGATGATGTTCTCTTTGTATGAAGACTCACGTAAAGTTGTGCGGAGAGTTCCTCGGCGTCGGCCGGTTGGTGCCTCGAGCGTAGTCGCCGCTCTAGTCCGTCCAGCCACGCCGCCTCCTGCGCCAGCCACGCGCGCAGCTCGCCCGTCTCGTGCCACGCCTCCGCCAGCACCCTGCACAACCATTACAACATTCTACTATTACGCCGATATAGACAGCATTTCTAAAGCGTGATGCATCAATTGAATGATGAACCCGCTTCCAGAGGCGTACAGTCTGAATATCTTATACGCTATGTTTTGCAAATAAATATTAATATTTTGGTACGCAAAAAGGACATTGAACTCCCCTGAAATACATCAAATTTTCAATAACTAATAAACCACGTAAGATACCTCAAATAAATGCCTCACTTGTATCGTTCATAAACGCCGCGAGTGACGTCCGTCCAGCGCGCCGACAGCGCCGTCAGCCGGCGAGCCAACGCCGCCGGTCGGCGCTCTTCTGCCGCTAGCATCATGTCATTTCCTGTCGTAAAATCCACTTGATATTACATCGAGAAACATGAATCGACAATCGTTCAGTACCATAAACAAAGCACAGTACATTTTAAAAGACTTCAATTAAAGACTAGGTTTTTAAAAATTACAAATACGCGAAAAAATGGGACAGTTTGCCTAAAATGTATAGACTCAACCGCGAAAGCTAAAGACTAGGGATGTACCGACTAGTCGGGAAAGCCGACTATCCGGCCACATTTGTAGTCGGCGATTAGTCGGCGACTAGTCGGCAAAAATGGCCGATTAGTCGGCACTTTATAAGTGAAAGAAAAACAGAAAAAAAAACAAATCAACAGTCAATATTCACCATATGTTTTATGTTTATTTTACTAAAATACCTATTCAGGGTGCAAACGAAAATTTAGTATCGTATGTTGGTGAGCTGGTGTTTTCCTCTACAGGTCGATCTCAACTGATTCTCGTGTAATTTCACGTGCAAGTTCGATAGTTATATATTTTTATTATTATTCAGTTTTTGTTTTTTTTAATGGTGGAGCCATGTTATTGCAAAATTTAGAGACTTAGTCAGGGCACGTTGCTCGTAAAGACGCTGACCACAGGGGATAGGTTCTTAACTGGCGACTACGTACGGGAAATAGAGCCTTGGAAATACCTCCTACAAGCTGTATTGACGGTCTGCTCAGGATCATAAAATAAAAGAACTAAAGACAGAAATTGAACGAGGATTCTTGTGATAGGTCTTTGAACCTGTAGACAACACCTTTTAGCCAAGCTAAATTGTGATGAATATAGCGCAACCATAGGAGCAAATCTATTGTTTTTCACCTGAACTTATACGAAACCAATGATCTGGCCGACTAGCCGACTAGTCGGCCGACTAATCGGCCATTCGAGCGCCGATTAGTCGGCTAGTCGGCTAGTCGGCCAAATCAATAGTCGGTACATCACTACTAAAGACACTTGGTTTTTCTTTAGTGTATTATGAAATTATGATATATACTGCAATTCATTATTGTTTTTTTATTAATTGTTACATATGAAAGAAGCATCATTACATGATTACATATTAAATGACTACTGCGTTGTAAAACAAAATTACATATATTCTACTCACCAGCTTCATTCAAGTTCCTGAACTCCTGCGTCTTGTCATCGCACTTGTCCTTGAGCGTCTGGAACACCATCTTCACCTTATACAGCTCGGCCGAGTCCGATATCCTACAATCCTCCTCCTTAGGGATCTGCGCTTCCAACTCCTTCAACCAGCTCTCAGTATCGGCTATCTGTCTGAATACACTCTCGGTGCGTTCTAAAGCCCGCCTCAAGCCTTCGTTCAAGGTGCGAGCACGTGTGGTGGTGTCTAGGGATCGTTTGGTGGGGGAGCCGTGGGACCGGAGGGTTCTGCCGAGGGATTCGTCGCAATCTTCGAGGATCGTGGCGCGGGTGTTGTCGATCGAGGTTAACATCGTTTCGTATTTCTCTTTTTCTTCGTCGTATTTCTGTAAATAAACATGTCATTTATAAAATTAAGTAATTTCATAGTTTTAGCATTGTATGACAATTGACAATCGACGAAGCAAAGTATGGGGTTGCCAGGTCCCGAGTTTGTTTGATGCGGCGAACGAAATAACTTACATTGCTGGTATCCAGCAAACTCTCCAGCACCTGGACGTCCCCGATGGGTATGAACTCGTTGTCGGCGAGGAACTTGTCCAGTTTATCCAGCCACTGCTTCAGCTCTGTCGTGTCGGCTTCCAGTTGTTCTACCAGCTTCACTCCTATGAAGGATACAAAGTGTGTTAATATCTAGATATTAGAACTTATTCTACTTCAATATTTAGCGAAGAGTGCCTAGGGCAGCAAGACTACAAAAGTCATAAAAAATCACTGTCAAAAAAATCCGACCTCAAAATTGCAATCTTTAGTGTAAGCTACCTTTCACAATTCCTTTTTCGATTTACAATCGTGTCGCTGCATATTATTCAAAAGGCGTCTTCATCATTGCATGTTTGAAATGTAGCTTTCAACCTTTTATTGTTCATTTTAAAATTGCTAGTAAACTAATTTTATTAATCATAATCGATTACCTAGAGTTGTATACTAAACAAAAGGATGTATTACCGTTCTCCAGCTTGTCGATCTTCTGTTCCAGCAGCACCTGCGTGTCTCCGAACTTCGTCACCAGGTTCTCCAAGCTGCTCCTCACATTCAACTCCTGCACACTCCCGGCTTCATACTGCTGTCTTCTCGCCTTCACCACCTCATCATAACCCGCTTGTAACTCTTCCAACTCACTACGAAGACTCTTTAGCTCTTTGACTTTATTTTCCATGGATTCAGCGGTAGAAAACATGACATGCTCAACGATAACTCGGGATTCTATATCTCGTATTTTCCGCTGGAGATTCTCGAACTCATCCTTAACGGTCTCCTGAGGTTTCTTATTGATCGCTAATTTAATTTCTACTTCTTTAGCGCTCAAATAGTTCAAAAGCTCCTCGTATTCGGTTCCTAGTTGTTTGGCAGTGGTCTCTATTTCTTCTTTATAAGCGGGCGCGATGGGCTTGGTTAAAAGAATGATCGATTGCGCGTCAAGTTCTTTCCGCTTGATCTCCAGCTGCCGCAGCGCGCGCAGCTTGTTCCGCAGGTGTATGAGCTGGTTGTTGGAGGGCTTGTCCCGCAGCATGCGGTCCCGCCAGGCCTGCGTGTCCTGCAGGGCCTCGCGCAGCGCCGCGGCCGCGCGGTGGAAGCCGTCCTTGTCCTCGAGCAGGTTCATGGTGTTGCGGAGCGAGGTGGCGCCGCGCTGGATGTCGTCCCAGCGCTGTTTTAGCTCTTCGATGATTTTTGCGTGCTGTTCGGCCTCCTCTGTAACATTATCATTTGTAATTATTGGAGAAAAACCTTCAAAGCGGCAGTGGTGGTAAAGTTTCAAAAGTAGACCGCTTTGTGCTAAGGCCGGTAACTCTAACTCGGAAAGATAGCTCGGTTTGAATAATAACTCGTTTAATTTTATAAGGGACCACAAAAATCAACCTCTCCCATTGCTTCGAAAAATGACATTGTTAATTTTTGTAAGAGTTATTTGGTTATTTCATACTGGCGAACAAAATTAACCTAAGTCACGTTAACCTGCTAGTTTGTGAGCATAATGACCGTCAATATTAGGTACCTTTGAGCGCAGGATCAGTGGCCAGCCGTCGCTGTATCTCTTCGACGTTCGCGAAGTCCTGTCGCTGCACGGACAGCTCCTTGTCAAGACGCTCTAAAGTCGCCGAAACACTTGCGCGCGGCACTGAAGAATCTTCTAAGTCACGTGCACACTGAAAAATCTCAGTTTTTTAAATAATTCGTTAGTCACAATCAAAAATATATATTGAACACCAAAACACGTCATTTTAACTACAAGTGCCTATAAGCATTTTTTTATCTCGTCAGTCAAAAATACCAAAAACAAAGCATAACACAGACCTTTTCTAGTCTCTGTAGCGGTCTTAACCCAGTTTTTATAGGGTTTGTACCCGGCCTGGAAATCAGCGCCGCCTGATCAACGCGGCTTTTTCTGCGCGCGTCGCTTGAGGATGTCATTGTTGTAGTCACTGTGTCCTCTCTGTACCATAGACACTAGATAATACACAATACGAACCTTCTCTAGTGTCTCAGTGGCAGTCTTGGCCCAGTTCTCATACGGCTTGTACCCGGCCTGGAAGTCTGCGCCACCTGAGAGTCGCGGCTTCTTACTCCGGCGAGCATCGCTTGAGGATGTCACGGTGACTGTTGTTGTGGTCACCGTGTTCTCTGCGTCCATTGGGGACTGTTGTGTGGTCACTAGTTCCACTTCGAAGCCTTGCTCGCGAATCTGAGGACAGAAACATAAGATATAAGAATGAATCACGTCTGAAATGTTATACACAAAACCTGAAAATGTATCACTGTATTATAGTGTAAATTATTAGAAGAATGTTTTCAAACGACCTTTTTTATCGGGAGATAGACAACAGTAGTTGTAGCTGGGGTAAATAATTAAAAAAAAGTGACTGACCCGTTGAGCTTGAACGTCTAGAATCATAAGCAGAGCCTCCGCCCTATCCTGTAACTCTTCAGCCCTCGCGAACACGTCAGAGAAGTCAACTCCCGCCGCTTCGCCGTTGGCTATCAAGGCGGAAGCTCGCTCCGTGTGCTGTATCGCTCGCGCTTGTTGGAGAGAGACGGAATGCTTGATCTGCTGGAGCGTGCTGATGCGCTCGAGGACCTCTTGAACGGTCGACACTGGGTTCGCTTCCATCTGCAATAGACACGAATTAAAGTTATTAAATGATTTTTTTTCACTTTCTTTTATTAGGGTGGTATTCCACCTATCCAATTTCTTTGTCCAATGTGTATTGCGTCTCACATTTTGCTATTGAGACGCACTGACATTGGCAAAGAAATTGGACCGGTGGAATACCACGCTTATATGCTCCAAATCATGTACCGATATCGGTGGAGCAAAATAATTTGATATCCGAAGCATCAGCTATTTTCTGTCACGGCGGTCAGTGCCAACGCGATATTAATTATTATTCGCAATCTCATATTAATTATTTTATATAAAACATAAGTTGCTTTTATTGATACCTGTTTGAGCTGTTCCTCGGCGCCAGTGGGCTGCAAGTCCTGCAGAGCCTGCAGCCGAGCGAGCTGCGCCAACGTCCACTGACACGTGTGCGACCAGCGCTCGCCCAGGGCTCGCAGCTCGTCTTCCATCTCTACCACACCCGCTGCAAATAAACACATTATAATGTGACAATAATTGTCAATCGGTCTCGATAAAGGATGTTTACTGGTTCGGTTTCAGAGGGTAGCAACTCACAGTTAGCCAGTACGATTACTCTGGGTTGTTGTTCGCGTAGAGCCATATGTAGAGCAATGCTTGAAGACCTAACCATTAATAGCAACACTAAAGTATAGTGAGTTGAGAGTGCCGCCCATACGAATCATCAGTTAACGGTGTGGACGGTGTTATATCATACCTGTGTCTTCATTATCATCCAAAACCAAGACGCAGTCGGCCAAAGCATCTACTCTAGGCTGTTGTTCGCGTAGAGCCTCATGTAGAGCAGTTATAGCGGCCAGGCTGGCTGAAGCTTCTTCTGGGGTGTCGCCGGGTAAAGGACCCAGCTTGGATATGCGGTCTTCCGTCGCCGTCAGCCATTGTCTGTGAACATGCGAGTAGTAGTATTAATTAGACCGTACTAAAGCCAAGCGGAAATGGATACGAGGGAAGTATATCGGTTAATAAAATGTGTAGAAACCTTACAGCTATTGAAATTTCGCTCGAAATAGTGTTTAACGATTTTTTTACTATAGTACTTAGACATGTCATTCGTAGAATTTCTCGGAGTCGACTTACCGGAATTCATGTCTAGTTTCTTGTTGAGCCTTCATGAGCGCCTCGTGGACTTGCGCCTGCCGCGCCATGCCGCGCGCGCGCAGCTGCTCCCAGCGATCCGCTAACAGGCGGAGCTGCAGCCGCACCTACAAAACACGGGCGATACCCACGATCACCTTTAAAAAGGAAACGACTCATCCCGGCCGTCCGCCATCATTTTATAGTCTATCGGAAGTTTCGCGTTACCAAACGGGAAATCCTCCCCTGCCCCGGGCCGGGGCCGTTCGACATATCTGATATAACGCACCTCCCTCGCCTCGGCGCCCGACAGCGCGCCGTCGGCGGCCAACCTTGCGCCCAGCGCCAGCGCGCCGCCCACGCCGGCCTGCTGCGCCGCCAGCTCCAGCAGGAAGGCCTCGTGCACGTGGAAGTGCTCCTTCAGCTCCGCCAGCGCCGCGCCCGGCGCCGGCGCCGCGACATATCGCATGTAACGTACCTCCCTCGCCTCGGCGCCCGACAGCGCGCCGTCGGCCGCCAGCCTCGCGCCCAGCGCCAGCGCGCCGCCCACGCCGGCCTGCTGCGCCGCCAGCTCCAGCAGGAAGGCCTCGTGCACGTGGAAGTGCTCCTTCAGCTCCGCCAGCGCCGCGCCCGGCGCCGGCGCCGCGCGCGCCGCCAGCCGCTCCTCGGCGTCCAGCAGCCACGCCAGCGCGTCCTCCAGCGCCGCCGAGTAGCCGCCCAGCTCGCCCGACCCCGTCGTCGCCGTCGACAGCGGCCGCGACCCGCTCTGGAAACGGGGCCGATCGTTTCAGATATATTCTAGTGGTGGGACCCCGATTGTAGGTGACGACTATTTAGTGGGAAGTATCGATTGGTCGATTACGATCTAGGCTATTCCGTTGCGGATGATGTCCGGCCCCGGATATAAAACTGAAAGCGACCCGATATTATGTGACGACTCGAACCACTCTCTCTCTCTCTCGACCTAATTTCGGTATGAATGCATTATCGTTTCGCGCGTCCTGTCATATGGGTTAGCGTTAAAGTTGAAAGAAATAAAACATAGTTTGGCAACCATTTTTTGAAACGATGTCTTTAACGAAATTTATGTTTGATTTCCCTTTAGACTGAAACGAACCTCCCGGTTTCCTTGTTTACCTCGGCGGTGTTCCCTAGAGGCGAGGCGGGTTCCGAATCGGGGCCGACATTCTCCGCGTCGGGTTCCATCGTCGCCAGCTCGGGCGTCGAGTGCGGCAGCGATTGGAACAGGCACATCAAGTACATCATGATCGACTTCTTGTCCGGGTTTGGTGTGTTTACATCTGCAATCACAAGTTCAGAAAGCTTTACGTATAGTCCGGGAAATGGCGATGCTAAATGTATACTTACTCGAGCTTCGTAGAAACCTATTGGGATATGGAAAAAAAGGTTATATAAAGTTTATATTTTAGCGAGCAGGAAAACGTCTACCGATTTTATTAAATTTCAGGGGGTTGGTCAGATTTTGTAATATCACAAGTACAGTATCAATTTGGACTAAAATGTCCTAATCCACAATCTGATTAACGATTTGTTGAAACCCCCACCAACCACTGCTCAACATAGACGGCTCAAAGTGGTTAAATTAATCTCCACGGGGTAGCAAGATATCACTCATATATTAATCTGACGCGCTCGAGTAACTACAAAAATCCCCTCTTGGGCTCCCGGACCAATTACATAAGAGAGTCATAGAATGTATTGGTTCATAAGTTTGTATGACTTCTTTTTCCGCACAGACTAATCATCCTTACTTCAGAACACAGAGCAGGAACATGTGTAAAATGCGTCCAGAATGAACGAACATGCCAGGTGGCCTGTTTGCGAAAGACTCGCTAAACTTTTGTTATTTTGTTAGCTGAAGATACAGGTTGTAAAAGTAAAACCAGGCGATAAAGTCCTTGGTCCCTTTTTTGGTAAATGACATCTGATTGCAGT
Source organism: Cydia splendana (assembly GCF_910591565.1). NCBI lineage: Eukaryota > Metazoa > Arthropoda > Insecta > Lepidoptera > Tortricidae > Cydia > Cydia splendana. The sequence goes on along the minus strand of NC_085960.1, from coordinate 341,449 downwards.
TCACGTAGTACGATGTTCAGAACGAGTTCCGAACGTTTTGCCAAAGCAAATGTTTGGTGCCCAGTGACATGATGTCGGTTTAAGATTATAAATATGAAAATGCTTGCGATAGCATGTAAAAGAGGCCTAAAGCCTATTTGCAAAATATTTTTTCTAGTTTTGACTTACCTTCAGGGTCCAGCAACCGGTCTATCCCGAGGTAGTTGTGCGCCAGAGTGAAGGCGTGGTCGAGGCGCTCGTTGGGCGGGCGCTGCGCCACCTCGTGGAAGTCGAAGAGTTGTGGTCGCCAGCGGTGCAGCAGAGCGTTCAGAGCGAGACCGTCGGCCCACGACGACGTGAAGTTCGTCACGTCCACGCCTTCGTAACCCTGCAGTGGGAAACAAGATCATTTTAATATAATGTTAAAGAACCGACTTCACAAAACGTCAAACATGTCATTATTTTATGGCCTTTATCAGCGGTTCCACTACTTCCACTTCACGAGGTGGTATTTACCCAGAGAAAATGCATGTTATGTGTGCCTATACAAGTGCAAGTTTTCTAGATTTCTCTAGGGTTAACATCAAATCTGGACTGTGAAGTGTACTCTTTCAAACAAAAAAATCCCGATGAATTACGGTTAAAAATATTTTTTCTCAAAAATGGACGGCAAAGTCGACTTTGCCGTTTAAAAAATAGGTTGCGAAGCGCGTAGTTTATGGTCAGTCAAAAATTAAAAAGTTAAAAACATTGCAGTCTCGATTTTGGGACTGCAATGTTGCATACAAATTCCATTATTTGTCGAGTTCCAAACTTTTTAAAAGTTGAAATGGCCATATCAAATGAAGGCACAGGCCCATTAAACAGCCAAACAGATGATTAGTACCGCGACTATTTAGCTGTCTCAAATAGGTTGGCGTATTTTCGGCAGAAAAATACACTTCTATTTTTTTTATAAAAAAATAAAAAGGCGGCAAAGCTAATTATTTCAATTGTTTCTACTTCTTTCTGTGAAAATATATACTTAAGAAAGTTGCTTTTGTAAAATATTTCTATGATATTTATATTTCTTGCACCATTTTTGAGAAAAGCACTATATATGACTCGGCTGGAAGGCTACTTGCTGGCTTCGGATTCAATTAAACGGACTCCCAAGGTCGTCCGTTTAAAACGAATCCTCAGCCTGCAAGTAGCTACTTCCGAGCCTCGACAATAATGTACTATTAAAATACGTTACCTGAGTATGCGCGCGGCACCACGCCAGCAACGTTCGTTCCAAGCTTGTGTGGTGCAGCTCTGACATTAACTCTTTGAGATGGTACTGCACTTGCCAATGGAGGATAATGCTCCACACTAAACCTGCAACATGAATTGAAAATTAGAAAACACCGTTAAATCGAGTTCTTGAGAACTTATGATATATTAGAGGTCCCATCTACGATATATAGTTAAACCGGTGTTTGTAAGGGGTTCGGGACGAGCAAGTTACACCATACTATAGATAATGAGGTATCCACCCTCGCTTGTTGACTGGCTCGTTTTCCCGTTAAAAAGATAGCTTTTGTCACGATCGCCCACCTAGGACACTTAGTTACGTAAATAAAGAAGATCGATGGTTACCGAGTATTAGCTTGGGGTTGCCGTCGACGACGTCTGCGGCGGCGATGTTGACCAACCTGACGCCGGCATCGTTGAGCGCGCGCAGCGCCGTGCTCACGTTGTTCACATGGTGCACGCGCATACGGCCGCGTTCGCGTTTCTGTAACACAACAACACAGTCAGTCAATAAGCTGACCTGGCCCCTATCAGCTAGGTAATTCTTCATATTTTCGCGTAGCTTTATATTGTAAGAGGCATCTGCATTTTTTGTCGCATATTCCCCCGAGTATTTCGTTCTCCAACACTCAGCAACAGGTGAATTTGTAATATAAGCGGCCTCGAAAAACCAAATGTGTCGCTTGATCCAACTAATTGGATTTTGCTTTTTTGACCTTACGCTTCCACTTTGGCAGTCACAATCCCTCAAATCAGTTAATTTGACCAACTAAATGCGACTAATGTGAGGTGTACTCACATATTGCTGCGCGGTGAGGATCTAATGTGAGGTGTACTCACATATTGCTGCGCGGTGAGGATCTAATGTGAGGTGTACTCACATATTGCTGCGCGGTGAGGATCTCGAGCAGCGACAGCAAAACCTCGCCGTCGCGCAGGTCGGCGAACAAGTCCGCCACCAGCGGCTTCCCGTTCTGTGAAAAAACGAGGTTATTAGTTCCAGAAGGAAGGCATCATAGTTGCCCTAACTGTAAAACTGACTATGGTCCGACTTCGCAAGAGACAAAGTGTGAAAGCGCGACCACAAAATTCAAACTCCTATGAAAATATGACGTTAATAGACGTGCTGTCACACATTGTTGATGCCGAGCCGGGGCAACTCCATCTTGGCAATGTCATCCGATATATGTACATATACCTAAGTCAGTATATTCGTATTTGTACCTACTTTGCCGCAAAAACTTCACTCTATCGTCTTACAGGCTTGTCATTATGTTTTACCGTCACCCATGACGATAAACGATAACACACTTATTTGCAACAAAAGATTGCAACTACAAAGTATAAAAGCTTTACCTTACTATAATAGCTATAATATTTTCGTACTCACCTTGACCAGTTGCGAGTTGATCCATTTTGCAAATGTTTTCTTCTGTACGTCCTCTCGCTCGTCTGTAACAAAACCAACACATTACTACCAAGCATTTTTACTTTTCTAAATAGTTCCATCGTCCAAACTGTGAAGTAACCATGTTCGTAAACCTTATCGCCTAGACATAAAGTCTTTATTGTCAAGACACAAGAAATCAAAACCACTTTATATCAAAAACACTGGTTCTTCGTACCATCTTCAACAGTTTGGTCCGAGGCAAGCGCGCCCGCGATCACCTCCCATCCTTTCAACAGCGTTATCATCGCATACTAATACTGCCTCTAGCTATTATTTTATAAAACAAATGGAACAGTTTGTCAACAATGCCGTCTGTTTGTCAACTGGCGAATATCTGCGGATGAGCGGTGAGGTACTGAGGTACTATAGTTGTACGAGAGCTGGCGCGCGAGAGCAGTATCTATTTACTGACGGTTATTTAGCCTCACGTATTTTCAATCAGTGCGATAGTTAAATTCGATTAACTACTTGGCAGTCTGAGGGCAATGTAAGTAGTATCAATTCCAACATATAGTACATCTACCAGGTATTTCCTACTTGTATGTATGACTAGTGTACGTTTTGTTTCGTCAGCCCTTCAGATTACTAATTTTGGTTCCTAAAATTTAAACTTATGTCAATTAATTAAATTTAAAGTTCGTATTCCTGCTGCGGGAGTTTGCTATACGAAGGGTTAGTTAGTATTAGGTACTTAATGAGCCTAAACCGAAAAAAAATCGACAACCGAGATAAAGATATATTACGTATTTACTTTTTGTTTCTTATTTTTATTTGAATTAATTTTGGGCCGAATCCGCATTTGATATTAATACCAAAATAATCTTTGCAAGCTCCCGGCAAATGTGCAGATGGAGACAGTGCGTTATCCGCGCTCCAGCGGCTGCGATCGGGCTCGCCTCGCGACGCGCCCAAAATTGCCACCGCAGCCCTACGTCAGCTGATATCCATAGGCAGATAACTAAAAAATACCTACAACTAAGGGCGGTGGAGTACCGACGACAAAGCAAGATCAATATGCGCGTCCACTCTACGCATCATACGCTTCCGAAGATATGTAAAATACCGACGATATGTGTTATCCGAAATGTGATGATGTAGGTGACTTGGGGTAAGTGTAAGTAACTAGATAACTATAATTCTTTAGAATAGTAAGGTGGTGTTCAATGCAAATGATTAAGAATTAATGTAGACAGTAAACAGCACTTAACACCTCGACTCGAATTCTCACGATTGCATAGCAATGTTATAAATGTTATAAGTAATCAAACATGCAGTCCCGGACTTTAATTCTTGGGGGTTCATTTTGAAGTAGGATATTTCATAACGTAAGCATTTAAAACCAAACAGGTTATCAATTAAAGTCTGTGACCATTGATTGATAACGCAAGAACTCATGTTCAATATTCAAACTTATCTGATCGAGTGACACAATATATTTTTATTGATTTGTTAACATATTTAACGAAATCGTTTACAACCATATGTGATACACACAGGTCAAGCCTGTACCGTATTATATATCACTCCATTGACACCATCACTCGGCATTCATCTCGAGAATTAGCAATTCGAATGTAAACAGTTGCGTCACCTGCGCCAGCGACGTGCAACAACTTGGATCTAACTTAACTGAACGATGGTCGACTTTATGTGTTTGGAATAAGGTTTAGGTAAGGTTAGACAGTTAATCGAGAAGATAGTAGTGACAGCAACACTGTACTGATCATTTATAGACCTTTTGTCTTGGTGATAAGGTTTAGGTAAAGCCAAATGTGTAGTATAAGTTAAACCTGTGCCTTGCAGACCGTGCTTGAAGGTCAGTTTTTATTAACTTTGATGCTTTGCGAAACAAAATTTCAGAAAATTACTTGGCCATTATTTAGTGCTTAGATGTGAAACATTAAATCCAAGAACTTAGGGTTTCCAAGTCAAGGCCGGAACGATAAGATAGGAGCATATTGTTTTACTAAATGGCCAACCAAGTTGGCGACTTCATTAGTTAGTGATGTCATTAGCGATCTGTCACACGTGAAGATTGGAAGTCCATTATGTCATTACCATTAGGTACGTGATATCATCTATTGACAGATATAAAAGGCCGAACTATAAATAAAACCGCCAGAAATATTTTCTGGTTATCGGAGTTATCAATATAAAATTTATTTTAAAAATTTGGTTTGGTCATCATCCAAATAGCACGAAACATAGGTATGTTTTTAGGTACGCTAGGTAGGTACACAGAAACCCAGACGAATCGCGAACCTTATCCTTTATCGTCCAAGCAAATGTTTTGTAAATTACAAATCATACAGTAACATTGACCTACCAAGTTATATCTCAAAGCATCCGAATGTCAGGGCCAAGTGCAGTGTCCAAAATACCCGGCTTCAAACGTTGCAGTCTGGCGTGACGGTAATCTTAACGATACAGACGTTCCACGTCTAAATTTAGACAATAACTCAAGCAATATTTACACTAAGTTGCTTCAAGCATCTGCTTGAAGACGCGTTACTTATTATGTTATGTCTGTGCCCGTTTCCACGCGCAGCATCCTGACAATTATTTGTGGTTTTGTGACCAGGCTCCAATTTCACCACGGTGACAGGTGCGACAATTGTAAAACATCACTGTTGCTGACGTCACAGGCATCCATGGGCTACGGTTACCGCTTACCATCGGGCGGGCCGTATTCCTGTTTGCCACCATCATTGTATTATTTAAAAAAACTTTATTATATCGGAATAAAACAGATATTTCTTTTGCGTAGTTTCTGACAATTTAGTGCTTAGATGTGAAACATTAAATCCAAGAACTTAGGGTTTCCAAGTCAAGGCCGGAACGATAAGATAGGAGCATATTGTTTTACTAAATGGCCAACCAAGTTGGCGACTTCATTAGTTAGTGATGTCATTAGCGATCTGTCACACGTGAAGATTGGAAGTCCATTATGTCATTACCATTAGGTACGTGATATCATCTATTGACAGATATAAAAGGCCGAACTATAAATAAAACCGCCAGAAATATTTTCTGGTTATCGGAGTTATCAATATAAAATTTATTTTAAAAATTTGGTTTGGTCATCATCCAAATAGCACGAAACATAGGTATGTTTTTAGGTACGCTAGGTAGGTACACAGAAACCCAGACGAATCGCGAACCTTATCCTTTATCGTCCAAGCAAATGTTTTGTAAATTACAAATCATACAGTAACATTGACCTACCAAGTTATATCTCAAAGCATCCGAATGTCAGGGCCAAGTGCAGTGTCCAAAATACCCGGCTTCAAACGTTGCAGTCTGGCGTGACGGTAATCTTAACGATACAGACGTTCCACGTCTAAATTTAGACAATAACTCAAGCAATATTTACACTAAGTTGCTTCAAGCATCTGCTTGAAGACGCGTTACTTATTATGTTATGTCTGTGCCCGTTTCCACGCGCAGCATCCTGACAATTATTTGTGGTTTTGTGACCAGGCTCCAATTTCACCACGGTGACAGGTGCGACAATTGTAAAACATCACTGTTGCTGACGTCACAGGCATCCATGGGCTACGGTTACCGCTTACCATCGGGCGGGCCGTATTCCTGTTTGCCACCATCATTGTTTTATTAAAAAAAACTTTATTATATCGGAAAAAAACAGATATTTCTCTTGCTAAGTTTATGACAATTGTCACAAGAAACACTACAATTGTCACGAAATTCCGACATATAACTCATTACCTGTCAAGAATTACCTACAATTCTTCTAAATCTTGACAATTGTCAGAAACTACGCAAAAGAAATATCTGTTTTATTCCGATATAATAAAGTTTTTTTAAATAATACAATGATGGTGGCAAACAGGAATACGGCCCGCCCGATGGTAAGTGGTAACCGTAGCCCATGGATGCCTGTGACGTCAGCAACAGTGATTTTACAATTGTCGCGCCTGTCACCGTGGTGAAATTGGGGCCAGATGTAGTCTAATCCACCGTTTCCAATAGTTCATTGTTTCCTATTAGGTGTCAAGAATCTAGTAATCGAATCTAACCGATCTAATTGAAATATTGTCGTAAGAATGGCTTAGGCGAGTATATATTTGGCCAACAAGTGGTGTCACTGAAAGATAGAGAGAAAACACTATAATTTATTATTCTTATTAAGATCCTAAAAGATATGTCAATAGGTTTTTTGATCGTTACCTTTACTGAAACAGTCAAATCGGACCATTTCAAGTCTTTCTTGAGCATTGTCCGCATCTCGTCATACGTTCTGAGTTTTTCCGAGACGATAAGTTTATTAATTTAACGCTCCACGTGTGATATTGTTCATTCATAATGCAACATGCAGGCCCGTGTAATCAATACCCTTAAACCTTTAACGGGCATAAGGGTCTCAGTAATCACGTAAAAATGAACCCTGTCACTGCGAAATAAAGTTCAAAATCTGGCTTAAACCAGGCACGCTCGACCCACTTCGGTTTATGACCGAGACTAACAAACATAACAATACAGAAGCAATATTGAAACACGCGACAAAATCAAATGTCATTTAGAATATTACGTCTTAGGCCTCGCAACTCGGTGGTATAATTTGATCTCTAGCAATCATAATAGCTGGGGTTCCTTGTCAACTCTGCCATACTCAGCTAAGTAATTGTAGGGCATACTCAGGTTCCTTGTCAACTCTGCCATACTCAGCTAAGTAATTGTAGGGGATACTCAAACTAAATGATCGTTACTGTAGGACCTATACCCCGAAAACAAAGACAAAATAATACTGCTCCTTAGAAAACTTCGACATATGTCCAAAATATTCAAAAAGAACACCTCGTATGTGCAATCAAGAGTCAGACTTAATGGAACCCTGTCAATAAACGTTAGTGAACAGATGAACATTATGAACATCAGTGACAGTCACCAAACAGTTGACGGCACCGTCGTCCACACTTAATTAAACATAATAAACCCTATTGCAAATCTGTAAGGTCTAATAAAGATCAGTTAAACGCACATTGATCAGTTGCTGTTACAAAGGGCGATGACGGGAGCTAAGTGACCTGTCAATTGCACGTCCAATCAAGCCGGCGCGGCGCGTCGGAGCGATCGACATGTCATACCAAATAGTGAGATACATGTGACGTGTGCGTTTGAACCGACGACAATAGTTAACGGGCCATTTCATTACGACGAGACTGGTTGATTGCATGGACCACGTTTGATGGGTTAGTTAAATTTAGTGGTGACACTGACAACTGGCAAGTGGCAACTCGTAGAAACCTGTCAACGACAACGTCAAGCCGTCAAAAGAGTACACGATCGTTTCTTAAAGTTAAGAATCAGGGAATTCCTTTCCCTTTGCACCCCCGTAAACGACACGATAAACGTCATATTTAAATAGAAACGGCATGCAGAGTTTTAGACGGACAAGAAATTGTAGAAATTAAAAAGTGGCAACATCGTAGTGTCGTCCCTTTCACATCAATCTAAGAAAACGGGACGACACTGCGATGATGGCACTTTTTAATTTCTACAATTTCTTGTCGGTCTATAGACTATAGCTTCGTCCGACACTAAATGGGCGTATCGTATGTTATAATCATATGTCAAAAGCGCTAAACATTCTGGCAAGTGTGTCATGACGACTGACAACCGATAAAGATATTTCATGGACATAATACATTGTCTACACTACAACACAGTTATTCATTGTTTAAACCTCCGCAATAATCACGCGACGCGTGCGCGAGATCGATACGGATGTTCTAAACTTTTTGCCTCCAATCCAAGTGTCGCTATTACTAACAGCAACATTTAACCGATCAGTATTGGAGCTTATCTCGTTTCAATAAAGATTATGAGTGGTCAGTCGTGTCGACGAATACAAGCGATAGTTATCTGGACGGTAGGCCTAATAACGAAGTCGTAAGGTGTATAAATCATATCGTGTGTAGATTGTATTCTTCTTATTGTTGGCGCGAGCGCAGACGAGTTGAGCTCTCATCAGACACCAGTGTAATGTAACCGTCCCCGATCCTAATCCGTAACAAGCAGGGTAAGCGGCCACCGTAACCTAAGGAAGATGTTCAGCGAGCTGCGATGAATTCATTGGCATAAAGTGGCCATGCAATTTTGCAACTAATTGTACATTCAGGGATCAAAAACGTAGTGTCGACGCTTTAAGAACCTTCTTTGAACAACCCTATAGGTCTATATTATAGTCTCTAGAGAAAAAGTCGGCATCAGGAGGAAATTCTTCAGGAACAGTACAGTGACATGACCATTTCGTTTTCAGGTCGTATGGAATGATGTGCATGAACGAACGCCTTGCCAATAACGAGCAAAGTGGTCGTAGAGAGCAGCCCTGGCCATCATATCAAACAACTCCTGAGCACTGCCCATGCATTGTACACGTCTTTCCTTAGAGTGTATTAGATATGGGTATCTAGAGATGGTCGAACGCTATCAAGAGGTCGACTGGTGGTAGAATGCACCGTGCAGTCCAGATGGCTTTTGGCAAAATGGAGACAAAGTACATGTGGTCGCGATCCGCATCAGCAATGAGGGAACAAGAAAGAAGAAAATGGGTATCTACAATCGAAGGTTGTAATTATACTGGTTCTCTAAGCCAGTCCTCGGTAACTGATGATAACGAATGAGGCGCCAGAGCGTGTGCATTCCGCGCATACGCGTCGGTTTAGAGAAACCAACACAAGAAGCGCACGCGCAGACACTCGATGCTCCAGAGCCCGACACCAACCCCTTTCACGATACGTCTTTAAATATCATGTTTCCAGATTCTTATATGTATTACATTTTCTAGATCTTTGGAATATTATTTGAGTCGTTGTAGTAGCTTATATTTGCGGAAATGCAAAGTAACTCGCATGACTTGACGAGACATTTTATATTGAAAGATTCAGATGCTCAGTGAGATGAGAACAGCCTGAAAAAAAGAAGTTTTTGATAAAAACGGATATCGCTTATGCAGATCGTGACAGAGAGGAATATCTACTTGTATCAGTAGTAGCATGGCATGATAAACCCAACTCAACAAAACAAAAGATATCACATTGCCGCTTCCGTCCGTGTTGGATCTAAACTTTTACCTAGCAGTCAAATTAAACATATTAAAAGAGGTCACTCGCGTATGTTAAGTCAAAGATTGCTCAACACGGAGCTAAACAAGCTTATGCTCCATCTCACAGAAGTTTTGTAAGTAGTCAAATATAAACCAAAAGCAAGCAAAATATTTGTGAACAGATACAAACGGCGTTTTGCTCCCAGCTCGGCGAAATGACGCTGACGATCTCTCGGCCCTATTAGGCACACCAGTCGTGAACTCATGTTACATTGTGCATTGCATGTGCTAATGCATACATTTGCATAATCAGCAGTGGGCGATCTTTGGGAGGAGAGGCGAGACAAGAAGACTTTATGAAGACCCAAAGGAACGACTTTTATCTTGCTAAACACCTTCCGAAATAACGAAAAAAAAAATACTGTTCCATAGAAATCATCCATATTACAGAATCATGTAATGCATTATTTCTTACACTATTACTCGTATTATGTATTTATATTTATACAATTTTGAAAATGCCGTCTATATAGAAATATAATTCCGGATATTCGACATCCGCTGCACTCTTTTGGCGTTACTCATAAACACGCTACAACTACAAGCCTCTATTAGCTATTTAGTAATTGTAAGAAAGGAATAAAACATAAACTTGTAAAGTTTCATCAATAAGGGGGTTTCTCGCTACGAATATGCACAGTTAGCTTAGGTGGAATCTATCAGTAGATGAGTCAAAGTTTTTGGGCCGTCACGGTTATCGGGAATGATCTCATCGTCAGTGACCGCGGGCGTCGGGGTCACGCTTTCGATAAATCAAAGTATTCCTTATCGTTCACAAAACAATGGCCGTCTGTTTACATGGGCCCCAGATTATATCTGACCCACGATTCATTGACAAGTTTCTGGATCGCTGTTATTATCGACCTTTACACGTCCTCCAAAAACTTATTTCTTTTAAAAACTTAAAAAAATAAACTATGCTTGTGTGTTTTGTCAAAAACGCCTAAAGTTGACATGACATTAGCGACTTAGCGTACTTATGCGTGTCTTTGCACCGACTTCAATAGAACAAAGTGAGGAATTTAATTGACCGAAGCGAAGCGAAGGTCTACGTTTTGACTCGGGCATTTTGCTTTCGTATGTCCGGATGTTCTCCTCTACAGGTCGCAATTCTTAACCGATTCTCGTGAAATTTTGTGACCGAATTTTATGACTAAATAAAATTTTTTTGTCAATCCGGTTTTTGGAAATTTTTAAAAATGGCGGAGTCGTGATACCTGGCGCCTAAACAAATAGTCGTATCGATATCATAAGACTTTTTTCTTTTTGAAACATGTTTACAGAGTTAATAGCAAAAAATGCAGAAAAAAATTATCGCTGGTTTAGGCGGTATTTAGATATTTAATTTTAACTAATTTTAATTTGAGAAGGAGTAGCTAAAGTTCGTCAACCCACCTAAGAACTATTTGGCTCAGTTTGTAAACGTTCGCTTTTTCTGTTTGCGCAGAGGGTCTGGGTTCGATCCCCAGTAATTGTATGCTGGGATATTATAACTTTTTGTATTTTTTTACACATAAATTTCGTATTGTTTTTCTTTAATTTACTATACACCGTGTTTTTATTGAATTCCATTAACTTCGGGGTATAGTTAAGTACGTTTAAAAGAACTAAATGGCATAGTTAATTTTCAAAAAAAAAATTTTTTTTTGTTTTCTTTTTTGTTTTTTTTTTTGTTTAAAAAGTAATTAAATGTAGCATATAGCGTTGTTGTAACACGGGCATTACATTTAACTCAACCAAACAATTGAAATCTGTGACATATCAATGTCATTTCGTACATCAATCGACCGAGATTGTACTTAAGTTTAGTAGCAAATGTATGAACTCATTCTAAACACTAATCAATATGTAAGCCGGCCCTAAGGCAAGTGTACACGCTTGTAGAGGCCTTATAGTAAAAAAATAAATTATGGATTATCTCCGAAATGGACTTAATTAGAACATCGGTGTCTTTGAGAAAGTTACTTGATTTAAGCTCAGGAATGCACCCTTGAAATTAACGGAATCCAAAAAAAACACGGTGTATTTAAAGCTCTTAGCACCATGTTATTTCAAGCTCTGCTCGCGAGGTCTACAGCTCACAGAGCCACTAGTTTATCATAATTAAATTAAATATGGTGTATATATAAATAAGAATTTTTAAACGTCATATTTTTAATTAGACTGCAATTGGCATCCTGAGTTTGCTTGGTCCGGCTCTACATGCTTACCAATTATGGTCAAAGGTACAAAAATGAAGCCTAATCCATTACCACTAGCATCATTGTAATGTGAGACGATACCTCGCTGAGTACCTCTACTATAATAATCATGCCAACGATCCATAGCGGTCATTATGTCCGCGGAAGTGCAATGCCTCCTTATTATATGTATGTCCGCTTACAGCAACACTTCACTGTCCTTCGATGGACTTTAGATCCTTGCAATAAGGTTCACAACTAGTTAACTGTGTCGACGTACGTCGGTCGCAGGCAGGATTAACTCGCGTGAGTGGACAGACTACGCATGCGTAAGTAGGTAGTAGATGCATTCAGAGGTGTGACGGTTGACACCCGCGCCACCTGCCCTCGGCGCGCTGGGCGCCGGCGCCTGGCAGACTCCTCACTTCTTACACTAGTGTCAAGAATTAAGTATATGTAAGTATAGAGAACTGATAGCATACCAAAATTATGTCTTTTATTTAGGCATATTCATGTATGAAGAAATATAAATGCAAAAGCGTAGAGCTGTAAAAATTATTAAAAACTATAATTCATTCAAAGTTTTGATTATTCTGAGGTAAGCGTTCCGTCACTTCCGACTGAACACCTAGCGACCTTCACGAGGAAGAGTTTTGGCCGAATCCGAATGCCGATCTCGCCCATATTACATACTGGCCGAGTTTTCTAGCACGCAATGTATAATTTTATCACTCAATATATTCAGATCAATATCCGAGCCTCCTGCATGAATCAATCATTAGCCGCATACGGCATCTGTTAGAAGCTATCCCACTCTATTAACTAAACAAACGTCGTCACATTAAACTAATGGAAGTAACTTTCACACGCACCCGTCGCTCCGTCGCTCCGTCGCGTCGGGCTGCCGCGGTGATAACGGCTCTTACATTAACCCTTTATCAGATAGGGCCCGCATGGTGCCCGTATTATTATGAGGTCGATAAATACAAAACCTTAGCTAATATCTATCAGTAAGTCAGTAGCAGAAGTTAAGCGGGTGATGTCCAAAATCTTATTGAACTGAGTTGTATTGTATATTATATAGTCCAGATAATTTTGAATACCCTTGCCCATTACCTTACATACCATAGTGTTGGTAGGAACTCAAGTCTTGTCAGTCTATAATTGAGGTTTTACAAGAATCAGCGCTTAAAAACATCTGAGTGTTTGAAGTCACAAGTCGAGTCCTCTATTGAGTATTTTCTAGGGCAATTCAAAAGGCGCAAAGGGCAATTTGAACCTCTGCCGTCAAAAAAATATTTACTAACCTAGTACTGCATAAATGAGGTGAATGCTAATTAGATAATCAATTGGCCACACGCGATTACTATGTAAGTCCTGCTACCTGCTTAGTCTCAAAAGTCAAGCTTAAAAGTGACTTAAGTCCATTAAGTAACTGATATCTAAGTATACTAGCCCATTATACATGTCTGCTCAAACCAAAACAGTTTATAAAAATACTTAAGCATTTCCATAATCGATGAATTTGTATGCGCGATTAAAGTGTAAGCCGAGAGAACAATAGAGGGCTCCCGCGGTGACTTATGACACGGCGTGTGTGTGTGCTCAGGCGCATGTGTGCGGGAGACTGCGTGTTTATCAAGTGACGTCACGGAAATCCGAAGCGTCAATCGAATCGTGCCTTCATTGACAATCTTGAGTCCCATGTGACAAGAAAGTCGCGTATAGATCACTTTGAACACCTGGCCGGCTTAGCAACTTGTGCTGCTGACTGTAGATACTGCGCGTAGTCGAATCCACTACTAATCTAAACGACTTTGCAAGAACTAAACTACACTAATAGGTACTCGTATGTTAATGAGTGACCCGCCGGGTCCGATGGCCGAGCGGTTTAGGCATCTGTCGCAAATGCATAGGACATTGATTCGATTCCAGCCCTGGGCACTAAAACCTTAGTCACTTTTTCTTTCTAATGGCATCTATATATCCGTTTATATCATCATCATCATCATTTCAGCCTATATACGTCCCTCTGCTGGGCACAGGCCTCCTCTCATACGCGAGAGGGCTTGGGCTATAGTCCCCACGCTAGCCCAATGCGGATTGGGGACTTCACATACACCTTTGAATTTCTTCGCAGATGTATGCAGGTTTCCTCACGATGTTTTTCCTTCACCGAAAAGCTAGTGGTAAATATCAAATGATATTTCGTACATAAGTTCCGAAAAACTCATTGGTACGAGCCAGGATTTGTCTTGTTGATCCGTTTATATATTTTATATTTATATAAACTTCTTTTGTGTTGATTAACGCGTGACGCCACAGCGGGGAATCTCGAAGAGTCAATCGAAACGTGCATTGCCTATATTAAATTCTCCGTGCAAAGTAAATGTGGGCAGCAACAGCCCAATAAGTTAGTTTTGACCACGACGGTCATCGCTCTGGGGAGTTCGGAGTCAACGCTCGTGACGTGATGTTTGATCGGCGCGTCATATGGATGGAGTCATTGGGTCAAGGCGTCTCGAGCTTTGGGGCATGGAGGCACCGCTAGCATCACATATAACTGCGGTAGTCGATAACGCTATCACTACAAAGTTGCCCTCGTTGAATTTTATTGAATATTTTTCTTATTTACACTTCTTTTACAAAATGTCATTAAAACTACAATCATTTAACTTAAACAAAACGTAACTAACGTACCTCCAAAATATTCTCCTTTTTGATACACAGAGGTTCAACAAAATGCAGCAGTAAAAATTGCTGTCAACCTATTTTAGGACATCCTATATAGTTGCAGTAGGGTCATAGTGTCAGTAAAAACTTGAGTCTCTGAGTGCTCATTTGATTTTGAATTATTTTAGTAACTTGTGTCCTTGTGTGCGGCACAAGCATTTTTGTACTGAATATGCTTGTGCCGCACAGTGCCGCACACTGGTGGAATCCCGCCTTTAAGGACACTCGATAATTTTGTAACAAATGTCAAGACGCGTTGTCTGCACTTACAAATCATTGATTAGAGAAATGATTTCTTGACAGCGACAACTTTCATTATTAATTTAAACACAGTCATCTTTCAAAATTAATGATGGAGTCTTTATATGACTCGAGTTCGTTCACGATCCAGTCTAGAAAAAGAACTCAAGTCACAATCCAAGTATTTGAAGTCGAGTTATAATTTAGCGTCATAAAACTCAAGTTATGACCAACTCTAATAGTATCAGAGCTGTTCGCCGCGCTCGGGCTTCGCGGAACACTCGCTAATTGAACCAATTCCCGGCCATTTCTATTTGCAGTACAATAAAGTTGAGCGAATTCAGCTCGGGCGTTACACCGCAGATCACTTGCATACTAGACGGAGCGTATAAGACTACTTGCAGTAGTTGCAGTCACCACACGTTAGACGCTTCGGTCTATAATTCTATACAAAACAAACGTATGTAAGCGCAACGTCTCAGTTGATTACACATGTCAAAAGAAAAACTTGAACTATAATATATAGATAATGTATAATTTGAACTATGTTTCTTTACTTATAACTCTTATAAGGTGTGAAAGGTGTCAATAGTGAGTAGTTATTTATGTTGTGTTATGTTTATATGTTACAATCTAGGACTAATAATGGGCTTTCGGCTCGGCCACGAGATTGAACGACATGCGACAGCGGCAGCAATAAGCATAGCTTGAAGCTTTCGTTCCCACCTATGGTTGTCGCTGCCGCTATCGCCAGTCGCGTAATGTTTTGGCCGAGCTGTTTGGCAGTATAGTGGTGTAGGATAGGTACAACGACTTTGCAATTCGGATTGACATCCGCCGGATCCGGAACTAGATTTGATTAATTCCATACTATTTGGATCCATACTATTTAGACATATAACAAAACAACTAAGTGTATAGCTCGCGGCAGTCGCGGCGTAATACTTTACAAGTTTTCGTGCAGTTTCGGAAACTCTTCATAGTGCGTAGTCTAGGAAAACAGTTTATGTGCCAGCGTTTTGTCAAACGCTTTAATTATGCATTAGTTAAGAGTAGTTAAGAGTCGGTGAGTCAGTTCGTTAAACGGGTGCTGTACGAATTGGGCACGTATTGTTCTACATTATGTGGGTTATTGTTTAGAAGAAATGGACACATCGCCTACACTTGATGACTGTTGGGTGTATTCATTAGCACATACACTTGAACACGCAGTCGGCAGCAAATAGCTGAGCGGGCGACGAGGGCAATATGATAAATGGTCTAAATGGGTCTCCAAACTGCAACCGCTGGGAAAAAGGTCTCGGTCCGTAAAGGAATCGGGAGAATCAAAGCTCTGACCGGCGCGGCGTGGTCCCCGGCCCCACATTTTTCATGGTCCTGTTTAAGAGTTAATTAACACCAACTGCCGATGCTGTACGACATATTCGTACGTCAGCGGTAAAGAGCTAAACAACACTTTATTGTTGAGACTCGGCCACGACGTAACGACTTGCAACTGCGCTATACCCATGCCATAGCCATAGCTAGATGGGGCTGATGATCATCCGTCGTGGTCTATACTTCGCCTGGAGTAGCACACCCTTCCATTCCTCTTCGTCGACTTGAAGTCATTGAATGACGCCATTTTAAGGCAAAATTCACTAGCAGCAGCAACTTGTTAACTGTCTAAAAATAAAATAGGCTCAGAGCATTTATTAACGCCGCTTGATAAATGACGTCATGTAACTAACACATATTGTATGGATATTAATTGCACCGCAATCTCTCGCTCATAAAAAGTTCAAGTAAATCAACTGTTCGAAGAGACATACAATCGCCAAGTTTGCAATTGCATCGACTTGGTACTTTTGGCAGGACAATATATGGACGAGCCATACTAGGCGTAAAATTGGCGGGGGACTTAGCGTCCACGTAGGCAGTATGTTAGTTAGCACTTTAGTAACTGGGTATTTATTCAGAAACTGTAAATAAAATGTACTCTTTTGTGTTGATTAAAGTGTGATGAAAACTATCCTTAGGTTCTAATTCTAAGTAAGCTGGATATATTTGTAGACTAATGTGTTGTGTGCGATATGCATTACCTAAGAGAGCTAAGAGTGATTGCATGACACCAAGTGGACACCGCGTTGCGCAGGCGATGTAACACGATGCACTTCCCTAAACCTAATCCGCACTCGCACACCCGTGCGTGTTACGGATTACGGATGCAAAACAAGTTGACTAGAGTAATGCGTGCTATATAAATTACAATTAGTCGTTCCTTTGAAGTTTGAACACCACCCCTCAATATTCGTGAGTAAAGGGTAAAGGTTAATCATTTTTGGATATGACATTGACAAATAATTCAAATGGTTATTCAAAGTTATAAACAAAAGTCAAAACCAAGCTGACATGTGATATACTACCCTACTGGATCGGCTAGTCTAAAGACCGAGGCCGACATTTAGGCATCAACTGGTGATGGTGATGAGATGCTAAAGGCTTCGTCACACAGGCGCGGTTTACGGCCGGGCGCGCCGCTTTTACATATAAAACGCTCACGCCCCGCCCGGAAAACGCGCCTGTGTGACGGAACCTTAAGACTGCTAAGCATGTCAATTTAGCCCGAATTTTGATTCTCGCTAGAGTGGCCGAAAAATGTATTAACCGCCCTTTAAAAGAAACTACTACCTACTATTTCAATTTTGCAGCCGGTCCCATCACATTGTGTATGGTCATATAGAGTAGTATAATATCGCAATTACATATACCATACACACGACACGGCCGACACGGACTATGAAAACTGGTTATTTTGTGTTCCTCCTACGAAGTGACTCGTTTTTAGTTTCTACCAGTCCATAAGGAAACACAGGGCCAAAGTTCCTCCATAGGTACACGTTCATTTTATTATCTCACATTCGTAAATTTTAGTTTAAAGACAAGGTCTCCTTAGGTACCTACTCTCAAACAACATCGTTTTCATAATCATCTTTTGACTGGCTACTTGAGAGTGATTAAACTTAGAGGCCAATTCGAACATACATTTGACATCAAAATGATGTCATTTAGTTATCAGTCGCATATGCATTATGCTCGTAATTGTCCTCACTTACATGTATTGGCGAGAGCGAGACGCACGGGCGAATGATAACAATCCTCGAATCCTCGAGCAACTCATCGCATCAGTCGCTTTCTTTGACAAGTGGTGCGCGACGCGACGGCTGAGCCGGCGTACTAATACCGACTAGTGTCGACCTTATCTCAACGTAATAAGGCTTTCGAATGGTCACCTACTTGTGTCAATGGTTCGCATGTAGTCTAATCTAAGCTAATAAAACTATGCGGAAATTGCAGCGATTACAAAAAAATTGAGACACGTAAAGCACTTCTTACAATGTTAACAACAAAGTGTGCAAACTACTGACCATGTATGCCACCACCACTCATGGAACCAGGAACAACTTAAGGGCTTAAGATGGTACGAGAACTCGCATGCAAGTGTCATCATTACATTGCGATGCGGTATTTGATCAGTCGGCTGAATTGGATGTAACCTCAATAGTCCGCAAGGTAACTAAAATCGCATAAGAGTTCCCGCACCATCTAAGTGAACCCTAAGCAGTGCCCTAAGGGAATCTTTTATACCTACATGTTAGAATGGTTTGTTCAGTGTGAGTTGGTGTTGTCTGAGTCATCTGACTATCTGTTGTCGGTGTTGTCAACTGAATTTTGTTATGTTGCATCATTCAATTGAATTGAATTGAAATAGCCTTTATTGCTGACACATAAGTTTTTACATTTTTCATTCTTGAATTTAAAATATTTGTTGTTCCAAATATATATGGTAGTCAGTCAGTCAATCAATATCAAGTCAGCACGGTGGTTGGAAGCAAGATTTCTGAGCCAGTTCAAACCTTGTCACAGTAACAATATATGAGATCATTAAATGGATCTGGATCAAAAAACAAAGCGCTGGTGGCCTACAAATCCGGCATTGCAGATATCTTACATATTACCTGTTTTAGGATCTGTTTTGGTCATTGAATAAAAAACTTTTGAGAGTTTCAAAAAATATGTTCAAAACATATGAACAGGTTGATAACAGTGTAAGTAGATCCCGTGGGAATAAAAGTTGTATACATTAATCATTGATTGCAACCTCTTCATAATCCATGAGAATGTTTACCTACTGATAGATAACACTTGTATTGTAGTTGCTTTGTTGACAGAAAAACACTGCATTCACTCTACAAGCGGACTAATATGTGGATAATATTTAATTTTTGTTAAACCTCGGGTACCATCATTATTTTGAGAAAATAAATCACTTGGTTGGTTGTCTTCCATGCAGTTAACTTTATCTTGAAGTGGACAATCTGGCAAAAGATAAGGAATTATATGATAGCTAAAAGTTTTTAACAAAGTTTCTTTAATCTAAGAAAGTAACCTGCGCCAAGCTGTTACCTAAATTATGTCAACAGAGACACCTGTGAGCTAGCTCGACGTTATCAGCCGGATAATCTCTGCCAGTGCACGCGGGACATTTATCACAGTTACTGTTGTGTACACTGTACACTCAGATAAGATACAGCCAGAATGTGCGACGGCCGGCGCGCGGTGTGGCCCGCCGACCCTTCCCTGCTACTCACCCACGTAACTAGCCTCCATAGCGACGCTCCAGATAGCCCTTTTCAATCAAGTTTCTGTGATGGTAAAAAGTTTCCCTTCGACATGACAGCACGCACACACACCCACTCCCAACTAGAAACTTAATCCAAACTTTTCAAAACACTTCACAGACGCTAGCGGGACGATCCACGTTTCTCTCGCTCGACTTTGAGCCACTTTTTATTCACTTTAACACTCAAAAAGTGCACAAATCGGAGAAATTCCACGAGAAAACGAAGAAAACATTAGTATCGCGACAGGTAGCCGAACACAAAAATGACAAGCTAAAGCTAACACACACGACTGAGCTGTCACGCACACTGCGTCAACATAGGGGTGTAGTGACAGCTGGAATTACTGGCAACCCTGCACAAATATGCCGTATCTATCTACCACGGTCAAGCGAACTCACTTTAATCTCGAACCGAACTCACTGTGTGATTTGTCAGTACAACTGATAAAACAGTATTCTTGTTAGTGATGTGATTTTTTTAGAAGTTATCTAATAAATTCAAGTTTAATAACCTTATTTCATGAATAAACCTGCCTCGCATCATTAAATTTTAAATTCACAACGCGAGTTAAAGGCGAGACGACGTCAAATGCGACAAATTATAGTAACGCTGTAGAAATGAGTGTTGCAAGTTTAAAATATTGTTTGATTATGGGGTGTAAACGTTTCAAGTCGAAGTATGCCTTACTTGAATATAGTCTGTCGAGCCATTTCCGTCATTAGAAAAAAGCGACAAATTTAAAAAATATAAGCGCGAAGGGTTCTCGTCCCACAGAATATTTGATTTTCTCGGCTTTTTCTACTGACAAAGTTGTTTGACAGACTATTTGTGATTGATATGTATATATGAAGATTATGACATACCAATGTCTTGTAACCAGCTCGTAACTTACGAGGGACTGCCTAAGGTGAAAAATAAACATTATAATCTTAGTGCAAGGTGTTAAGTGTTCATAGAAGTTTGGTGTTTAAAATAACACTTGCTCCGTCTAGGCTAAATCGCTGCCATTTAAATCAGAGCGATAACTACGATTACCTCGAAATCCACGAAACTTTTAATTATAGTTAGTCCATTTTCTACAGGCCTATTATCGATGGCATGAGCGAGACAGCACGTAGCCGTCACTCCGTTGCAACTGCGCGGGAGTAAGCAAGATAACAAATTTTGAATTGTACCACTTTACAAAACGTCTGCACACACCATTCCGTTAGCGTTACATTATTTATTATCTCAGTTTCTCTCGGTGTACTACTGTACTAAATGTACTAAAAGGCCGAACTAGTACATTTGTGAGATTGTACTAGTTTGGAACAATTGGAACGATCTTTTGAGTGAACGAGCAAGCACAACTCTAGGCCTGTCTCCAATTCTTTGGTCCACTTAGTGACTTTTCAATACAACTTTCTATGACCGTAACAAAACGGAGAAACTATGTAAATAATTATCTAGACACGCGGCAGCGTGTCAAGCCAAGTTCAAAAGAAAAGAAGTGTCGTGTGTTATATTACATGAACCATTTGGAGCTACTTTTGACCCCTCTTCTCTCTCTTCTTCATATTTAAGAGCTGTTCTCTTGTCGGTGGAGCAATCTCCAACTCGCCCGGTCCTCTGCCAACTCCTTAACCTTCTGGTATGACACGACCTGAACCTTTTCTTTTATTTGGTTGAAATAATTTATTCTCGGTCTTCCTCTTCCTCTCTTTCCCTCCTCTACGTAACTCAAAATTTATGTAACATAAACATATGAAATATGGTTCATTTATTAAGACCCTGAAGGCTAACTAGAATCCCAAATTTCATGAATATAGCTTAACCGGTTACCAAGATACACATCTAAAAATCGGGATTTATCTCACTGACTTATTGACTCATGTACTGACTGACGTACGTACTGATTCACCTAACATCAAAAACCTAACCCACTTCCAGATGGCCTAGCAAGTAGAAATTTGGCATCGAGCTGGGCAATTGTGTGGTTATAAAACTGAGATAAAGAAACAGTGTTTTATTTTGCAATTTGTATCATTTTCCAAAAAACAGCTTTTATTTTACACACGAAGCGCCTAACGATTTTGTAATAGCAAAAATAAATTTAAGTTTCGAAATCAATTATGATGAATACCTACTAATAGTTTTTGTACAAAAAATAATGATATCCCATCAAAAACATAAATGTGAAATGAGAGCCAAGTTCAATTTGAAGAATAATAATATGCATCGTTGTTAACTTCACCGGAAAAAGAATTGATATCTATATGGGTGCCAAGTTCTAGTTCGCCTGGATGTAATTAAAATTCAGGATTTGTCTTTGCTTTTTTATAGTTTTTATACCAACAAACTAAATTTTAGAAAAGTAACATAGACAAATATAATATAGCGTGTACGTAAAAACTAGCCAAGTTAAACTGAAATACATGTCATATAAACATGTCATAATAACGGCCTCCTAGCCTAGTCGGTAGTGACCCTGCTTACGAAGCAGGAGGTCCCGGGTTCGAATCCTGGTAAGGGCATTTATTTGTGTGTTTATCACAAATATTTGTACCTGAGTTATGGATGTTTTCTATGTATATAAGTATCATATATACCTATGTATTATATATATCGTCGTCTAGTACCCGCAACACAAGCCTTATTGAGCTTACTGTGAGACTAGGTCGATCTGTGTAAAATTGTCCTGTAATATAAAAAAAAAAATATAAAAATATACTAAGAAAAAGTGACCAAGGCCTCCAGTGCCCCAGGCTGGAATCGAACCAGCGTCCTCTGCTATCGCGGCAGGTGCCTGAACCACTCGGCCACCGGGCCACAGTGGCATAGGTCGAATTTTTCCAAGTATATGCACTTCTTACTGAAGGCTTGTGGCGCCCCCTGGCCATCCCTTAGGTAGAACAGTATGCTTCGAACCTTCTAACTGGATCATCTCATGGTGATCTCATGATGATGAGAAAATATTTTTCTGAAAAATAATTTAATTTGTTCAAATACTTCATAGTATAGCCAAGTTAAATCCTGAACTTTAATAATTAATGACATCCCAAGCGAACTAGAACTTGGCACCCATATAGATCTCAATTCTTTTTCCGGTGAAGTTAACAACGATGCATAATTATTCTTAAAATTGAACTTGGCTCTCATTTCACATTTATGTTTTAATGGGATTATTCTTACTGGAAATAACATAAAAAATATAAAATCTAAAATGCAAGTTGGGGTACAAATTATAGATGGTCAAGCAAATCTTGTCAGTAGAAAAAGGCGAGCAATTCAAATTTTCTATGAGACGATATCCCTTCGCGCATACATTTTTCAAATTTGCCGCCTTTTTCTACTGACAAAATTAGCTTGACCAGCTATAAATAGAAATGTCCTAGTGTACCTAGTCACCTGCAATAATTTGTTACATAACAAAGGCCGCAAAAATATCTGACACGATCTTATTTGTAGAGCCATAAAAGCGTGTCAGATATTTTTGCGGCCTTCGAAGAGTAACATATTATTGCACGTGACTGTACATTGTATATGATATGGATGTTGTATGTATATTATTACTATTATTAGATTTATTAGGAAAGTGCGAAGATGTAAATTTTAACCATACTTATACTTATACGTTAGTCTCAATAAATATATTTTTTAATTTTATTTCAATACTTACACTTGCTGTGCGTAAGATGCGTTTCATACGGCGCATTTCCAAGCGCAGGCGGGTCTCCCAACCTCACCACCCACGTGATGCGCGGCGGGGAGACGCCGCGCGCGCCGCCTGGCAACCCCGACCGGTGCGTCATGGCGCCGCCACAATGGCGGACATCAGCGCTGCCGACTTACGCCGCTTGGGGCGCCACTCACTGACAGTTCAAACACTTTGTAAACAAACTCAACTTGGTAACTTTTGAGCCGGCGTTCACAAACAATTCTTATTAGAACGTGTTATGGTTATCACTTACGCGTATTTCTAAATGGTTAATATATACTGGAGCTTGGATAACTAACAATAATTATCACAAAGGAACTACCTAATTTTATTTAAAAATATTTATAGTATTTATAGTTTGTAGTGACGTCCCATTGTGTCTGTGGTTTGAAACAATTTGCATGCAGTCCCAGGCCCTAGGCACTCACTTTCGCCCCTGGCTGTTTGTTTATTATTTCCATCGGCACTAGTTGCGGTTATTTTTGGCCCGTTCACCTTGACTGCAGGCTGCGGCGCCCGCGCATCTATCCACAAACCTTTTATAATCGACTGCAACGTTCTAGTATAACTTGACCGCGATTTTCTTAATAAACTGGTACGAACGGAGATCAGATTAATACTGAATTTTCTGTAGTGGAGTTGTGAACGGGTGAACGTTGTGAAGGAACAGAGGGGCTACCGCGAAAACCGAAATTAGCAAATTGCGGGGATCTTACTCTTTTACTCCAATGAAGGCGTAATTAGAGTGACAGAGAAAAATGCCCGCAATTGACGATTTTCGGTATTGGCGGTAGCCCTACAGCCTGCGTTAAGATGGATAACATCGGCTTTCTGCACAAACACGCGCTTTGGGCTGGTGAATGCTGATTGCATATTCATTATATGAGATACTTACATGATTATAAACTTATTTAATAAATTTGGTATTAGTCCTTAATTGAATTTGAATGGGATTTGAATGACGCGTGCTTTTGGCTTGAATCTTGTTAATGTTTCAGTAGATACATATCATTTGACTTGTTATAGCTGAGTTGAGCACTGTAATACAGTAAATTCGATAATAGCAGTTGGCTATGTCTTATTTTAATTTTGACACCCAATGAAAACGGCACAAAGGGCATTTTGCAAATGTCCAATCAGGAAGAGGAAATCCCTAGAACGCCAAAAAGTGCGAGGAATGGTTTGCGTTGCGTGCCAAAAGAGGATGCGAAGGGGTCTGTGGAGCCGGGACAAACGCTAAGACGCTGAGAGAGGGGGAGAGAGGTTTTGCATGGCCAATAACTGTCTGGTGTTGAGCTTGCATCGTCTCTGCAGTCTGTCGGGACACTCGGGACGGGAGCGGGAGCCGGAACCGGCCGGTATCTGATAATAGCTGCTGATAACGACTTATATCCTCCTGATAGCGAACGTTATTTATGGCTGTTATCGCTGAAGAAAGGTCTGACGGTGACGAGCATTTTGTTAGTAATTTCTTTCATTTGCGATAAGTAATCTAACAATTAAAATTAAGTATACTGTGGTAGTAGACAATATAATTTGAGGAATATAACACGGCACCTACTCATGTTACCTCTTTTAAAACTTGCATTACAACCTCTTGTTCCATAATTCAAATCAATTTTACTATTCAACTTTTTTATAATATCGAAGGCATATTCATAGCATAGAGAAATATAGTAAGACAAGAGTGCTCACTCCGTCCATCAGTTTTGTTACCAAAAAGACTATTATTTTCATAGTCGACATCTAGCATCGAGTAGCGGAATTATCAGTAGGTACTGCTACTTGACAATAGATGTAGCACCGACCGGAAAAATGCTCATTTGCTCAACAACATAAGACTTTCCGGTCGGTGCTACATCTCACCCATTTTTAATAACCATGTATAACTGGAAGCCAAGGATTTATCGGTCCAAGAATTCTAAATGAGCTTGGTTTGAAGCCTAAGCCGTCGCCCGCGCACTGCGCCTGACCCACTGCATGCGCACGCAATCACGCATTCATCGTAGGTATACAACGCGTGCGCAGGTTCCTATTTACAAAACAGTAAACACCCCATCAAAACAACTTTCCTAGTATGCCTTGACTTCTAGACACGTTATACCTATGTGTCACCTAAGTTTGATTTATATACGATTCATTTAGCGAAGCGGTTTGTAAATTCCTAATAGCACATGCAGGTTTCTCCACCCATTGCCTAAGACAAGCGGTCAAGTTTCATTGCGACTTTACAGATTAGGTACCTACCTACTGGATAAAACTTCTTTCGCATTGACATAAAGTCTACATCAGCCAATCCCATGTTGCACGTACGTTGTACTTTCTTTCGTCAAACCTGCGTCTAAACGTAAAAGCTGATTGATTGCGTCGTAGGTACAACCATGGAGAAAGTACGGAAAATTCTACACACCTCTCCGTTTTATGGCGAATTTTACTACGTCCCATTATACGGTTTGTTTTGTTTAGTTTCTTGTACAACTGACCTGCCGCAATATGCGGGTAGGTACGTTTCCCATGCCGCCGGTCGGGGGACTAACTATATTTAGATGACATTTGGGTTTATTTTGAACCGTGGCCGACGACACGGTGCGGAACAGCTGACACTTCGGTTCTGCATCTTTATTCATTAAACATGTGTCATCTGGAAGCTTGTTCCTGATATTGTAGGGT
Organism: Cydia splendana; assembly: GCF_910591565.1. Taxonomy (NCBI): domain Eukaryota; kingdom Metazoa; phylum Arthropoda; class Insecta; order Lepidoptera; family Tortricidae; genus Cydia; species Cydia splendana. The sequence goes on along the minus strand of NC_085960.1, from coordinate 315,432 downwards.
CTTTAAAATACGAAACTACTTTGCATTGAGTCGAAATCACTCTTATACTGGTCCCCTCTTTAGAGGAGAAGTCGGTAACATTTAACAACATCAACCATCTTTGCGACATCAAGGGACGCTTCTTCGCCAGCTCTTCTCAGAATTCTTAGTCATTTCATTTGTTTACGTAAGCCAAAGCCAGTGAGCCAAATACCAAGTTATACTCAGATGATGTCTTTTCAATTTTAGATATTTACCACGTACCTAATCTTGTTTAGTTAAGTTTGATCAAATTTACATTTCCTCTGTTTCTCATACATAGTAGGTACCTAAGGACTCGCAACTTCCAGATTAATGTTTTACTAAACTAAGTGTTGAAAAATCATATTGAAAAATCAAAAGATAAGTTTAGGTCAAGCAACAGATTCTGGGGTGTTTTATACGGACATACTCCTACTACCTACAGCAAGCCAATAATAATTAATCGGCATTTGTCCTTAACTCTCTTAAAAATAAGGGATATTTTCTATGTGTGAGTCTTAAGTACCCCTTTTGTAGTAACTAGAACGTCTCGTATTAAGCGTTAGAAGAGTGTTAGTCAATGTCATCGGCAGCACCCACAGCCCACATCCCATGGGCATTGGGCGAATAAGGCGCGGTGACGCGAGCTGCAGCGGCCTACGACGCGGCGGGCGGGCGCTTCTGCCGTCGCTAGGTCGCTCGCTACCAACATCCAGTACTTACTGTTGTTGTGCGTCCACACTGTTCACAGAGTGTAGGTAAAACGGTCGCTTTTAGACCAATCAGTTTAACTGCCACATTGAGATCCGTGATAAAACGTAAATAATTGGTGAAATGCACTATTCATTACCATACAATTTATTGTTTAAGTACATTACTAAAGTACCTACATACTTATTTTATATGTATATATTTCTGTAATAGAAGGTCAACCACCTTCAAAATTGGATGATTTGGACGGTGGACTCTTTATTAAATCAATCGAGTTCTCAGTGTTCTCACCATCCGATTCATATATCCAGCTAAAAATGCTCAAGAATACTTTCACTTACTAGTTATTCAAAAGATAATAGTTAGTGTTTGAAAGCACATACTTAATCTCGTAATGGTAAAACTGTGTACGATTTCCTTAATTGAGATTAATATTAAGCATTGTCATACGTAGGGTTGCAAATAGAAAAAAAACCAAATGTTTTTTTTTTCAAATTTATGAAAAAAAACCTGGCACCATGGTTTTTTTTTCTAAATTAGGTTTTTTTTTTCAGATAAACAAAAATATGCCACAATAACGATTTTTCGTGATTTATTTATATAAGTAACTTAAAACTAAGTAATTTTTGGGGAATCCTTGAATTCCCCGATGCGGCGACGAGAGGCGTTGGTGTTGCCAACAGTAAATTGCGATAAACCACTACAGATTTCATTTATGTTGTTATAAATCAAAGTTGTTAAATTAAATTGGTTTAATGGTTAACATAAAGTCTAAAACAAGTAAAACAACCGTATAAAAGTATTAAGTAACTGCCTTGCAAATTTTGAGTTTTCATACTTTTGAAAAAAAAAACGTACTCCAGAAAAAAAACGGTTTTTTACAACCCTAGTCATACGACGTATCTCTGCAACTAGTCGTCTGACCGTTCGCCTCTGCTGCACTCGGCTAGCTTTGAGCACCCTCGTGTTTTATGACCATTACGTAACTTTAGGGACCCTAATGTGCCGCCGAGAGTATGAATTATGACATGTGATAAAACAGCAGCCGAGTAGCGTCGCTAATGACCATGTTTGCGCTCCGATGATTAACTATTAGCTTCGTTAGTAACGGTTGTAGCCAGGTTTTAATACTTTGATAAATAAGTTTCAATCGTACATGCATTAACAACAAACTTTTTTACTGTATCTCGTGAAGTGTCTACTTTGAACCGGTGACTTGGATTTGTAAAGCAAATGAAGGAATATATTAAAATCGTAATTACCGCGAAACTGAACCAGTTTGGTGTCTATGAAGGTCGAGGTTACTAGTTTGGTTTGGCGTTTAGAAGACCTAGATCAGGGGTCACCAAATGGCGGACCGCGGTCCGGATGCGGACCGCCGACCTATATAATTTTAATACATATTTAATAAACTCAAGTAGAAACGGACCGCGATGGTCACATTATTTTAAAAAATCGGACACCTGAAGAAACTAATTGGTGACCCCTGGCCTAGATGCTAAGCGCCATCTCTGTAAGACGCGACCGAAGCCCTCGTTAACCTACACCTACAACTCAGCCCGCCAGCTCCACTGCGGACATTGCGATCGCGTCTTCAAAACCAAGTTTGGCTTCGCAAGTCACATTAGAGCGTTCCATCTTCCTAATTAAAACATTTGGAGGAGTCGCCATCGTCGGACACGGCGAGGAGGACCATTATTTTTTTGTTATTACTAGTTTGATCAAAATTATTTTTAAGCCGTCATTCATATTTAAAAAAATATTTTAATTTATTGGTAATATTACCTATAGATCATTCAAATGTTCGCGCTTTGGGATCGGATCTTTGGGAGGAACTCTTACTTATCGTAGAGTTCTTAACCGAGTCTTATATAGTCTTAGGACTCTATTTTCCGCAAACATGCAAGTATGTATATTAATATCAATTAATTACTAAATGTGTTACAAGCTCCAGTATCATAGAAACCAATCAAACATGTCAACATTTGCGTACATCAATAAAATTAGATACTTTATCTAATCGACCAGCTGGCCTAGATTGGACATCCAATAATTTACCATATCACTGACACATCGCACTAAATCAGCCGGCAATTATGCATTTCACTCGCGTAATTGTACCTATCGTATCGTAATCGTGTCGTATCGGATCGTATGCGCAGGCAGAGTGTAGCGTTCGGCCTGCGCGCGCACCGCGGACTGCCAAAAGCGCGGGAGAGCGTTTGTTTCGATTGTTATCTGCGTTTAATTGCGCTGCCATACATTGAGAGTTATGGCCAATTGTTTGGATGCAAGCAGGGACCGTATAACCGGTTTTATTAAATACCTGTATAAAAACTGTCAAACGAATACCGGTTAAAATGTTATACCTATATTCGCATTAGAGGTATTGCTGTCATTCCGTTTTTGTCTTTATCGCTATTTGTACACTAATTGACATAATGAAATACCGGTATTCATTAATACCTCAATAATAACAGGTATTCAGTATACCGGTAATGGTTTTCGTATTTAATACCGGTATTCATTGCAGTTGATCAAAGAGTAACCAAAAACTTTGCGACAAGAGGTTAAAGTTGTTGTTAAGTCCTCATGCCAAAGACATATGTAACTTACTATCTATTCTTTTTGCTCATGCTTATATTGATCGCTGTACAAGCGAAAGATTTCATGATTTAACCACGAGCGTAGCAAGTGGTTCGAAATCTGTAAAATTGAGCGTTGCGACCGTTTCAAGGCACGAGGTTAATGAATGAATTAATGAAAATAATTAATCCCAGAAAACATTTCCATATGAAATATGAGCGCCGCGCCGCCAAAATTTTCGCGCCGCCGCCGCCGCCAAAATTCTGCGCTATCGGTGTGGCATCGGCGTGACCTTGTTAGATACTAGAGTCTGTCTAAGCTAACTTTGCACCGATTTGAACAGAACAAAGTGAGGGAGTGTTATTATAATATAAACGTCATATTTTCTTAGAATTTTGACATTAACGATGATATTTACACACGTTGTCGTTGCAAATGCTATGCAGATTAGTTTGATCGGGAATTTATTGCTTTTATATAACGTGCTAACAAATTAGGTACCGATATTTTAAGAGATGGTACTTTATATAAAAACAATTAACTTTAAATAGAAATCAAGAAAACTTTTCATATCATATTTTTGTTTTATTTACCGAACAAAAATATAAATTAAAATTATATCTAAAAATAATCATTACGTGCATTTAACCACATAAAGAAAAAAATACATAGAGTGCTCACTCAGAAAAGTCTAATGCTCAACAACTTTCAGCGAATATTAAACAAGGATTAACTGGAACTTTATTTTCAACTCCTTCTGCTTTAATATAGTAGTAGTAGTAGTAAAACACTTTATTGTACAAAAATCAAAACAAAACAGGAAAAATAACATTCGTCATTAGTACAAAGGCGAACTTATGCCTTTAAGGGATCTCTTCCAGTTAACCTTTGAGCAATATTAGTTGTAAATAGTTGTTCAATACAATTTTTGAGACATTTTTGAAATTAATATTCTTTTTAGGGTTCCGTATTTCGTACCAATATCAAGTTGATATCAACTGCAAAAAAGTTTCTTGAAGGGGTTTTTATAGGCTTTTAATATCGTACATTTAAGTCACATTCACTCATTGATTCATTCATACTATTTTTGCGATTAGTAGGTGGTCTGTGCGAGCAGTGTGTGTAATCATTCACCTCTCCTGGCGATACGTACATATAATAACTATTATATTTGACTATAGCTACCCGCACTGACTTCGCACGGATTACACAAAACCTTAACAAATTGTACACCTAAACTAAAGCTTCCTCAAAAATCTTTCTATTGATAGCTGAAATCCGCATGAAAATCAGTTGAGTAGGTTTTGATTTGAGTTCATCGTGAACATACATTCATATAGTTACAGACAGACGCGGCGGGGGACTTTGTTTTATAAAGTGTAGTGAATTAGTGATAGATTCAATTAACAGTAACCTCACAATATAAAGAGATGTTCATTATGCTGCTTATCTACAGTTAATGCCATGAAAAACTTTTTTCCTACCATAATTCAATAAATTAAATGAAATGAAATTAAATGAATTAAGGTTTGAATTCTCTTCGCATAAACCAAGTTTTCAAGGCTACGCCGCCGATTCGCCGCCACCGCCAACCAATTTTGACCGGCGAACCGCCGCCGGCTAAATGCCTATTGGGCGGCGCTAGACGTGCGCGCCGGTCGAAAAAAATTGGGTGGCGGCGCGCCAGAAAAAAATCCACGGCGGCGGCGTGGAATTTTTCAACTTTTCAATATTAAGACGTATAATGAAAAGCCATGCTTAACCCTTAAATCGACAAGGGAAAAAAAATCTCAAAAAACTGTGTTAGTATCATTTTTTTGGTGTTATTATCTTATTATGTGGTTGTTTATTGTAGAAAAATCATGAAAAAAATCTATTTATAATAGTTTCGAAAAAAACATAGGTATGTCAAATTTGTTGGATGTTGCTAAAAAGTGTAAATAAAAAGATACGCCGCATAATGAAAAGACGTCTAGTATTTTGGACGTTGCCTAGTTAGTATACAGTAGATGTGTGCGCCGATTGAAAAATGATCGGCGGCGGCGTTTGCCAAAAAATCGGCGGCGGCGGCGTGTTTTCGGCGTGAAATCGGCGTGACCTTGACTTTCAGGTTTCTTAAGAAAAATCATTAATTTTTTGTTTTTCCTGAAAATTTTATCAATGCAGGTTACTGGTCAGTTAACTACGTATAGTTAGAAATATGCTGTGAGTATAATAGGGTTTGTAAATGAATATAGGATGGGTATAATAACTTATTTTCCCTAGTAACTGGCTTGCATTAAGAGGTTACCTGGTCCCAATGACCTTCGATCCGATCTGTAACTCTCCATTTTCTCAAGCTTTCCATGGCTTATCCCAGGGGTCACCAAATGGCGGACCGCGGTCCGGATCCGGACCGCCGACCTATATAATTTTAATACTTATTTAATAAACTCAAGTAGAAACGGACCGCGATGGTCACATTATTTTTAAAAATCGGACCCCTGAAGAAACTAATTGGTGACCCCTGGCTTATCCTATTAAAAATGACGTACTTTAACAAAACAGAACTCCACATATCCTTGACATTTGCTAGACTATAGTGGACTGCTATGGCTTCTTTTTAATGGTTTTCTTGTCGTACAAGCACCAGGCTCACTATCTTCTCACACACACTATTTTCTTTCTCGTTTTCTCTTTGCTGAGGCTCGCGACATGTAATTTGTCTCCATTTCGTGCGGTCATAAGCCGTATGGACTGCACGGTGCAGACTGCTGCAAGCCGACCTCTTCATAGCGTTCGACCATCTCACACATGCTCCAACTCGAGCACGTTTGCCATTCATTCGGCTTAAATTCATGTATTTCTCCACATCATGCGTTGGATAATATGTCCGAAGAATCTAAGGGCTCACCCATGGCATGTTGGGAAGAGATGTGTGGCGATATAGAGCTCTTTGAGAATGGAGGGGTTCGTTCTTCTAGCTGTCCAAGGGGTTCTCTTATTTATCGCCGAAAAGGGTATGGCCGATTATCACTTCCCAACTCACGTTTGGCGGAATCTTATTTCGCCGAATTTTCATTTCCCAACTTATCGAATGTTTTTTTTTTATTTGCCAACCGCACAGTTACCAACTAAACGTTTGGTCTGTGTTTTATAATGTCAATTTTCAAATTGCCAACTTTCATGTCGTAGAATGTTTTAGTTGGCATAATATACACTTAGTTCTTTATTGTTTACCAATTGTTTCATTTGGTCAGACTGTACCAAAGGGGGGCCGTTTTCCGTTCCGACTTAGAATTTTTTTTGAGAAAATGAAAAAAACAGGGGTTTCAAAACACTTAGATAATTTACAAGATTTCGATGAAATAATCACTTTTTTCTTAATAACTTTACGCTAAAATTAAAAATGGCCAAAATATTTGACCCGCAAGTTGTCAAAAATCTAGGACTTGGTAAAATTTACGATGGATGTTGTGTCATTATAACATCTATTTTTTAAGTAATCGTAGACAATATGCTAAAATAAGCATGTTTTGTAGGAATAACTTTTCTCCAAAATCAAAAATGGCCGAGATATTTGACACGAAAGTTAGGATATTTGACCCGAAAGTTGCTGTGTAATTACGTTTATTGGGTTGTTGAAAAAAAAAAACCTCGAAGACTAAGGCGGGAGCTTTGCTCCTTTAGGGTCGGTTGCACCAAACTGTTCGTATTGTTAAAGAGTTCGCAAAATTTTTATGTATGGAAAGTTTCATAATAAAGCGCCAGGGCGCGCCGGCTGACGTTGATCAGTCTGTCAAATGTGGTTGGTGCAACTGGCACTTAGTCTTCTAACCTAACCATATTCAAGTCGGCTCTGCCCAGGAAGGTCTTGCTCGCTCGCTTCGCTCGCTCGCTGCCACTGGCTTCAAATATTAAAATATACATTATAAAAAGTCCAACAACTCGGCCATTTTTGATTTTTTGGTATGTATCTTTTTCTTATAATTTTGTAACTTGCCTAATGTATGAAAAGCGAACTGTAGCTTCAACGAAACGTTATTCGTCCAAGAGTTGTTCGACCAAGTGTAAGATTTGACAAATGATAAGTCTCCCAAAAGTTTAGAGGCGTTATAATAATCTGCTTTACAATAATTTTACCAATTGAAACGTTGTCATACAAAAATTTGCTAATCGTTAGTTGTCAAAGTGAAACGTCGGCAAACTGTTGGTTGGCAAATGAAATTCCGCCAAAAATAGTTCTGCGAAAAGGCAGAACACCTGTCCAAGGTATAAGCAGCACTAGCAGTAGTCTTCGTTCGTTCGTTAACAGTTGACGGTGAATACTTAGGATTACTCAGTTACTTTAATTGGTGTGTCAAATAGTTTCTGCAACTGGCTATTCAGTTTCATTTAATTAATAATTGATGTATATTTGACAACTGTAACATAAATAATACAAAAAATCCATGTTGTAATCCAAAAACCAACTTGGAATAGCTAATTAACAACACTCAAGGTCACGCCGATTTCACGCCGATCATTTATCGGCGGCGGCGGCGTGGTCAAAAAGCCCGGCGGCGGCGGCGCGCCGGCGCGGCGCACACGTCTAGTATACAGTACTTTATATGCATAAGGTTTTTTTTGTCAAATTCATGTTTTTTTTTTTAATAAATATAGAATAATTGCATTTTTAATTACAAATACACTTACTGATAATGTCAACTTATGTTATGATTATGAACTAAAGTAAAACCTATTATTTTTATATTTTTCCAAAAGCTTTATAGCTCGTAGGTGGTAAAATTTTACCAGTCATTGGCGTCATTTTATTAACATTAAATCAAACTTAGCGGGGTATCGTAGGATGCAGCAACATCTGAGCAATGGTATACAACAATGCATGCAATTTTATCAATATTTTCGTAAGAAATTTCTCAAATGAAATCGGGTCTGTCTCTTGATGTCTTGATGAACGCACAGGAAAAAAAAACAGTAATAATATTTTTTTATCTATTTGGTTCATTACGTTGCAATACGACAAGTAATGACTTTTTAAAAGGTTTTGAAACACCTAAAATCCCTCTGTTTAATTCATATTCATATTCATAAAAACTACCAGAAAACGTGATAATTTTACTCTTCGCATACTTGGCACTAGTGCCCTGTAATCGACAACGGTTAAAACACTGGACATTATACTTTGTAAATGTGTTTTACCCATAGGTACATGGTACATACAACACATTTTTATGTAAATCGTACTGCCACATAATAAATAGTTAGTATGGTGTTGGTGCGACATAAAATAGTAGAAATTAAATTATATGACCAAAAAATTTCCGTAAGTAGGTACGTAATTATTGCCATGTTTAAGTAAGTATTTTACGTCAAAAATGTGAGAGTTACGTAGGAAGTGGCGCCTATTTCAACTATTTCTTATCGGACTATAACCTATTACATATTTTAACGCTGCATAATACTGTCTTATAAAAAATATTCGGCGCGCATTTTAATCTACCGGCGGCGGCGGCGGCGCGCGGACTCCTTATGGCGGCGGCGCGCACGTCTAATCGGCGCTCATATATTTGAGATTATAAACTACATACGTAATAAAATACAATTAAATCAACAAACAAAAAAAACAATTAAATTAATCAAATGAACGCTATTAAATATTTATCATTCAAAATCATCACCTAACAGCTAATTTTACCAGCCAACATGAAAACGGGCATTCTAAGATCCGGATCTTAAGTATTTACAACTTTACAAGCGGGCCGGACAACGTCCTTGACGAGTAGCGAAGGAACGAATCGTGGTACTACTACAACCGGTATTGGCACTTACTTATTACCGGTAATAGCTTTAGGAGTAAACTATCAAATAGTGGTATTTGTTGTCAATTGGCTAAACCGATAACACTATTGAATACCGGTATTCGAATACCTCTATTCGGAGCTTAAGTGATATAAATACCCAAATTCAAATTACACCGGTTATACCTCAATAATAACCTGTAGTCAGAATACCGGTAACGGTCCCTGGATGCAAGTGACATTTTGTTGTGTGCAGTTGTATGCCATTTTGTTAGTTTTAACGGAAAACAGACGATACAAGCTATTAAGTTAAGAATATCAATTATAACTTTTTCGACTTTTACAAGTGTTATACAAATACATTATTATTATCTAGCTACTGAAATTCAACATGTTTTTCCGTATGTCTGCTTGATCGTTATGTTAAAAACCCAAGTCGGCCCGGGGGTCGGGTCCGGGCCTATCAATTTTGTTATTTTTAACAATTGGAAGCTTCTTTATTTCTAGTAAATTGGGCTTATTCGTGAATTAAAATTATAAATATCACCTCCATGGGTGAACGTGAGCGTTATAGGTCCGATATGGGCGGTAGACCCTCAGGAAAGACAGGAATCAAATCTTATTTACTTATTTCTCAATTTAGACACGCGAAACGCATATAGGTATTATAACGCATTTATAAAGTGAATTCAGTAGGCATCCCCGTCCCTTATCTCCGAAAAGTGCTTCCACAGCTCCTCCCCTTATCACCCACGTGTGAACATCTATTCTATGGGAGCCGAGCATCGTTATCAGCGGGTCAACGACCTCGGCCGCATGCGACGCTACACAGCTACACGCTACACATGACGTTATTATGGTGCAGTGCTCCCTGACAACTGCCTAATTAATATGTGCTCTGTTGATGTGTTGAATCTAACGATGAAAATTATTATCATTGCTTTGAACAATGCAACGTCTTCTAATGTCTCTGTGTTCTTTACAGGGGCTCCCAATCTTTTGCAGTCCGCGGCGCGGCGCCGGTAGGGCGCCGCCTAGCTAGCTAGGCGATACGAAATAGATAGGTAATAAACATGTTGTGGAAGATTGCCTCACGGGCCTCACGGCGCCTCTCTCTACCTACTGTCCAATACGGCGCCCAGCGCACAGTTTGGGAACCCCTAGACTCTAGAGCGTACCTACTTGTATTGTAATGTATGTAATGGTTAGTTTCGGTACACACTTAAAACTTTAATTCAGTTTCAGTTTACTTGAGTCTTCTGTGAAAACTATTCAGGCTTTCTAGACTTATTTTTTTTGCAACTCTAGATGCGTAACAGGTTTATTAGGTACAGAGAAAGAATTTAATTTCAGTACCTTTTCGTCCAGGGACCTCATACTATTGTTACTGTGACAAGGTTCGAAATGATACTGAAATTAAATTCTTTGACCGTACTGTTCATGGACTTCATGGTAGTTATTCGTGTTTTTTTATGAAAATACCTGGCTGTTGAAGTTTATATTATATAGTTCAATCAATTTCAAGGCCATTGGGTGTTGATAGCCCCTTAAATAAAAGTAAAATATAACCGTTAATTCAGAGGATCTACTCGTATAGTCTAGGACTAACCTAGGAACTAGTTTCCAGAAGTTTTGACTGACGTTTAGTAATAAAATTTAATTAACTTTTTAGAGAAATATATATATGCATTGATTAAGTTAGGTTATTTATTTATATCAAACTTTTCAGTTTGGTCTGATCTAAGCACAGTTGTTACGTTTCAAACGTAGCAGCGGAAATTTCCTTTGTTTAGTTTGGTACTCACAACGACACCTAGCGGCATTGTGGTTGAACAGACCGCACAGGATTGTCTTCAGCGACATCTATCCGCACAAGATGGCACTTGATCACTTAATCGCAAGCTGTTACTCTAGGAAACTTTATGGTTCTTATTTAGTATTAAAGATTTTCTTTAATGATTGAAAGATTTAGGTTTAATTCTTCTAAAATATTAATACTCAATATCGTTAGTCATTTTAATATGATAATTTTCAAATATTGTTTGGGACATCGTTTGCAATGCCTGGCAAAATTCCTTGGCTGTGAAGCGCGGATGTAGATTGAAAAAATAACAAGAGAGGAAATTGATTGTCGAGCGCGATCAAGTCACTGAGATTTCCGCAGCCATGTGAGAAAGTTGGTGTAGATCTTCTCTGGTCGCTTTGTACGGGAGCCATCCCTGTAAAATATGGGAACACACCTCGACTTCTTGTAGCAAGGTAAGTCACAGCGCAAGTGTTTAATGTTAGGAGAATATAGCCCGCTCTCTGCAACGTTTGTCAATACTGATTTTCCATTTCTTTTGTTACAGCAAACAGAACTCAACATGGCGTCCCATATTAAGTCCCTGTAAGGGCAAAATTAGGATTATTTTTTTTATAAATGTCGGCAGTGTAGCATCGGCAGCTTCAATTGAACTCCGGGTAAGCATTTGCGATTTTATTGTAGGAAGTGTAACCTTTTTTTTCTGTCCTTGTCCATGTGTGTCGGATGACCGCATGGCCAATTCGTAAGTTTTCCTGTAAATACCAGATCGGTGTGTCAGTTTGGTTAATGTCTAGTTAATTTCAGTGGAGAACAAGGTCTAACATGTGCGTAACCTCAATCCTTTTCATATTGCGTTTCAATATGTGTTTTTTCCTTTAGCTTTAATGCCGGTCTCTACCCTGGGTTTTTTCTTCGGGCACGTGTCGGCGCTGGGCGTTGCTGTGGATCTTGGGCTGGAGCTTCGTGCTGTTCATCGCGACGTTGGCGAAGCGGGCAGGCAGCCACCTGGACACGTGGCTGACGGTATCACCGCGTGTCACCGCGACTCTTGGCTGTTCCCCTGCGCGCCTCTGGAGCAGTGCGTGGCCACGGCTTCACCGTCTTCCGCTATGGACACGTGACTCAGGTGTGGTCAGATCTAATTTGTTATTGGCTCTTTCGAGCTCGTGATTACTGTTGCGCATCGCGACGTTGGCGTGGTAGATAGGCGGCCACTTGGACACGTGGCTGACGGTTTCGGCACGTGTCACCGCGGCTTTTGGCTCCAACCTATGCGCCTCTGGCGTAACACGTGGACACAGCCAGACTGCCTTTTTACTATAGACACGTGATTTAGGTGTGCTGGTGTCAATAGACTTTAATTAGCTTCACGCAATAGTGGCCTCTTAATAAACTTCAAGTGCTCAGTGCATAATTAGTGTATAGACTTAATAAACTTTAACTGAGACTGCCTAGCCAGTCCGATAGCATAGTGTTCTTAGTATACTTAATAGCATAAGGTTATTTTCTGTACTGCTTTACTGTACTACTACTGTTTTCCTTGTATGAAGCTTTGGAAATTATATTTAATTGTGTCGAGCTTGAACAATAGTTTTCTTTTTTTTCATCTTAGCTTTACCTATTTTGTACGCTCTATAGCGTGCTGGCGCCCAATATTACTCATTTTCTCTCTCTAGAATTAATTTGGTTGGCAAATAGATTTTTAGGAATAACACAGACGTGTAGTGTGACAATAGAGCGTCAGACCCGCGAACCCTGAGTACCACCAATAGTCCATGGCTTAATAAGACCAAAACGCTTGTTACATTTGGCGCCCAACGTGGGGCGAAGCTTTATTTTTTTAAATATTGTTGTCACAGTCTGTGGATTCCGAAGAAATCTCTCTTTGCTATTTTTTGAGCTCGGTAATGCACTGTGCACACCTCTAATTTTATCTTTAAGACGCCACTGTTTGCTCTGCTTGCTTGCCTACAAATTATTTAATACTTTGACCTTTTGACCTTTTACTATGTTACTTCTATTACCTTAAAAGTTGTAATATTACTTTTCACTAAAAACAAGAAACTGTATTTTCTGAAACTTTGTATGTGAAATTCTCTAAATATTGACTACTCTGTACTGCTCTGTACCTTATTTTTTAATGATTTAATAATAATATTACTCTGTATGTAAAATAGGCTTACATATCTATGCTTACTGTTGCTCAAAGATGCACCCATTTTTTATGTAAAAAGAGACCACTATTACTACTACTAAAACTTAAAACATTAATTTTTTTTCAAAATGCACCAAGCGACAGCACTAAAATTAATCTGCTTCTTTTTTCTCAAATTTGTTGGTCGCTGGTCAAATTTCAGGTCTGCAGATATTGCTGGTGGTTTTTTACCTCTCAACGTTGTCTCGCAGCCATCTCTGGTTCTCTCGGCACAGGTCATCTCTTCTGGAAGGTCAAAGTTAGTTCGCTCTGTCTCCCTTTAACTAAGCTATATTTATGTATCTATTGCTTTATAGGCCTGGTAATTTAGGGCTAAAGCGTTCTATTTTTATTTCTACTACTCACTAAAAGTGAAGCTACTTTCCATGTTCTAACATAAGAACTCTGTACTAAGCCATCTGCTGGTACATACTTAGTTTGCAAATACATACTTTAATATAATTTTTTTAATTAAGGAAACTTAGTTCTTAAAGTAACTTTAACTACCACCCCAATTACTCTTAACTTGTACTTACTCACTATAGTTAGGTATAAGAAACAAATTTTTTTTCTTACTTAGAAGTTATGTTTATGATGAGAAAATGTTACTCATCTCTGTGTTCTAAACATGAACATACTGTACCTGGTCATACTGACGGTACCTATTCCTAGCTGATAGATAATTATTATCTTACTTTACTTTATAGTTTAAGCATATTTTCTTATTGCAAGCATGCAGATTTAGATTTTCTACAGGCGATTTATATGTTAGTTATAGATGTCACTACTATAGGCGATATATATACTATATTACCTTAAGAAACTTATCTTTTAATTTATGCAATGTTCAACAAAGGAATGTTGCACAGGTATTTCTCTCTGTTCTAGAATGAACTCTGTACTTATTGCCTCTCTGCAAAGTACAAATACCTACTTTCTCTTGTAAATGTTATTTACTTTAAATATTTTTAGGTTAGGGTCACTGACACTGGATAACTTTGCTATCTAAATGTTCTATGAACATGGTTGTGAAATAAAACAACAAAGCAAGTTATTTAGTTACGTTATAAGCACTTCATTTTATTTGAATAGTTTGGCACGGAGCCCACTGTTTAGAATATATCTTGGACTGGACTTTTAGTTTACATAACCTAATAAAGTGTCTCTGTTATGTTGGATTTTCACCATAACCTAATAAAGTGTCTTTGTTATGCTGAATTTCGCTTTGATTTCTTCTATGGCTGGTTTCAGGCAATGAGGATACTGCTGGCTTGTGACTTGCTTGCTTGCTCGCTGTTGCTTATTGACATCGAGGTTTCGATGTCAAGAAGTCCTTCTTGGATATGACTTCGTCTTTTGATGCTTAACGCGTCAGCTGGTTTGCATTTAAGGTTGGTCTAGTGCATCTAATAAAGTGATGAAATAGTGCTTTGTGAAGTGAAGATTGTGGTTACAGTGCAGTGATGTGTTGATCCATGTTCCCTTGAGCATTGGATGAAGTTTCAATCCCATCTGGAGCGAAATTTTTTCATTATGCACTTGTATATAACCTCCATTTTCAATTCCTTTGGCGCTTACGACCTTTTGGAATGGGAAGCCTATACGTCAAACTATATGCGTTCCGTTTCACGTAAAGATTTAATTGGATCTGTGTTCAAGGATTAGTTCTTGTGTTTCGTATTATGAAAATAATTTCATGGTGTGTTCTTGCACATATTGACTCTAGAAAAGGGGAGACTGGGGCAATCTAGTGCCCATCTCTTTTAAAACTCTAACTTTTGTAATGACTTTAAACTTTGATTGGAAATTGAAGTTCTCTGAGTAGGTACGTTCTGCTTGTTGTGCACTGTTTCTCTCTCTCTATAAGCAGTGTACGGGAAATTGCTTCCACCTCTGTTGGAACAAATTCTTAAGGACATATACTTACATAAGTTTATATTTTGATAAAATCGTTTACTCTGAATGCTTCTCTTTGTATCTCTGAAAGGGGACGGTAGTCTTCGGTGTGTTTCTGCACATTTGGTACAATAGGGGAGAAAGGGGAAAAATGTATCACCGGTTTTGACACTTAGAATATTTTGTAGTTTCTTTTAATTAGGAATGCATTTGACTGCTAAGTCGCGGTCTACTTAATTTCATGCATTGGATTCTCGCTTGCGGTCCGTGCATGGGGAGTTCGTGTTCTTCTGCTGCACGCCTCCATGGAGTCTATAAGGTTGAAATTTTGTTTTCTTCCTGTCCGTACGCCATGTTGTGGTGTTTCTGCAGTCTACTCTTAGCTTTTAGTGGTTGTGGAGTAGATAAAGCTCGGACGTGCACCCCGCTTAGAACTATTCTTCGCTCGCTGCACCGCCGAGATTTACTCTCCCAATCTCTCACTAGTCGATAGTTTTCTTGCATGTTAGTTATAAACATAGTTTAACTTGATAGTTAGGGTTGTGTATACCTCATGGCATAGTCAATATAGTTAATAAGATGTTAAAAAAAAAAATGTTTAACTTACATTAACATTTTTTTTTATCTAAGTTGGGTGGTAATGTTACGTTTCAAACGTAGCAGCGGAAATTTCCTTTGTTTAGTTTGGTACTCACAACGACACCTAGCGGCATTGTGGTTGAACAGACCGCACAGGATTGTCTTCAGCGACATCTATCCGCACAAGATGGCACTTGATCACTTAGTCGCAAGCTGTTACTCTAGGAAACTTTATGGTTCTTATTTAGTATTAAAGATTTTCTTTAATGATTGAAAGATTTAGGTTTAATTCTTCTAAAATATTAATACTCAATATCGTTAGTCATTTTAATATGATAATTTTCAAATATTGTTTGGGACATCGTTTGCAATGCCTGGCAAAATTCCTTGGCTGTGAAGCGCGGATGTAGATTGAAAAAATAACAAGAGAGGAAATTGATTGTCGAGCGCGATCAAGTCACTGAGATTTCCGCAGCCATGTGAGAAAGTTGGTGTAGATCTTCTCTGGTCGCTTTGTACGGGAGCCATCCCTGTAAAATATGGGAACACACCTCGACTTCTTGTAGCAAGGTAAGTCACAGCGCAAGTGTTTAATGTTAGGAGAATATAGCCCGCTCTCTGCAACGTTTGTCAATACTGATTTTCCATTTCTTTTGTTACAGCAAACAGAACTCAACATGGCGTCCCATATTAAGTCCCTGTAAGGGCAAAATTAGGATTATTTTTTTTATAAATGTCGGCAGTGTAGCATCGGCAGCTTCAATTGAACTCCGGGTAAGCATTTGCGATTTTATTGTAGGAAGTGTAACCTTTTTTTTCTGTCCTTGTCCATGTGTGTCGGATGACCGCATGGCCAATTCGTAAGTTTTCCTGTAAATACCAGATCGGTGTGTCAGTTTGGTTAATGTCTAGTTAATTTCAGTGGAGAACAAGGTCTAACATGTGCGTAACCTCAATCCTTTTCATATTGCGTTTCAATATGTGTTTTTTCCTTTAGCTTTAATGCCGGTCTCTACCCTGGGTTTTTTCTTCGGGCACGTGTCGGCGCTGGGCGTTGCTGTGGATCTTGGGCTGGAGCTTCGTGCTGTTCATCGCGACGTTGGCGAAGCGGGCAGGCAGCCACCTGGACACGTGGCTGACGGTATCACCGCGTGTCACCGCGACTCTTGGCTGTTCCCCTGCGCGCCTCTGGAGCAGTGCGTGGCCACGGCTTCACCGTCTTCCGCTATGGACACGTGACTCAGGTGTGGTCAGATCTAATTTGTTATTGGCTCTTTCGAGCTCGTGATTACTGTTGCGCATCGCGACGTTGGCGTGGTAGATAGGCGGCCACTTGGACACGTGGCTGACGGTTTCGGCACGTGTCACCGCGGCTTTTGGCTCCAACCTATGCGCCTCTGGCGTAACACGTGGACACAGCCAGACTGCCTTTTTACTATAGACACGTGATTTAGGTGTGCTGGTATCAATAGACTTTAATTAGCTTCACGCAATAGTGGCCTCTTAATAAACTTCAAGTGCTCAGTGCATAATTAGTGTATAGACTTAATAAACTTTAACTGAGACTGCCTAGCCAGTCCGATAGCATAGTGTTCTTAGTATACTTAATAGCATAAGGTTATTTTCTGTACTGCTTTACTGTACTACTACTGTTTTCCTTGTATGAAGCTTTGGAAATTATATTTAATTGTGTCGAGCTTGAACAATAGTTTTCTTTTTTTTCATCTTAGCTTTACCTATTTTGTACGCTCTATAGCGTGCTGGCGCCCAATATTACTCATTTTCTCTCTCTAGAATTAATTTGGTTGGCAAATAGATTTTTAGGAATAACACAGACGTGTAGTGTGACAATAGAGCGTCAGACCCGCGAACCCTGAGTACCACCAATAGTCCATGGCTTAATAAGACCAAAACGCTTGTTACACAGTGTTATAGTCGAAATGACCTGAAAACCTCTAACTGCAACTGAAAACCCACAAAAGTGAGTTTCTAGACGCGCGACATCTCCCTTTTGACTTTGAAATCACTGCTTGCAGAAAAAGGAAAATCGATGGGAAATATATTATACCCATCGATTTTCCTTGTTTGATATAAAGTAACCTAACTTAATCAATGCATATATATATTTCTCTAAAAAGTTAATTAAATTTTATTACTAAACGTCGTTTTCGTCATTTTCAATTGATTATTAATATTATTATTATTTATGATTTATTATTTATTAGCATGTACTTACGAGAGACGCCGCGGGCGAGGAGTGATGCGCGCCCGCGCACTAACGTGTAAACACGCTACTGTCACTACTACGACAAGCCTCATTCTATACGAAAGTAGGGCGTTATAGCCTGGGGTACATTGATAGAGTAAACGATACAGTTAAACCTTGCAATAGTGCAATATTATAGTGGCTATATAGAGTACCTATAGTTGCTATTACGCTGGGCCCGATTCGGATTTTGAAATAGACATCTATTAGACATCTTTTAGACATCAGTGACATCACCAAGATACGATAACGATATGTTTAAGATCTAACCTGTCAAATTTGACATTTGCGCGATTCTGGAGATACTGTTGAACGATTTCCACAGGATATGACTTAGAGATCCAATTCACATCTAATAGATATCTTACTCTATCTAACGTAAAAGTGACATTGGTTGCCCGAATTGCGCTGCAAAAGAGAACTAGTTGATATCTAAACTATAACGTATCTAGAATGGATCTAGTACGTGTCGTCTCTTGTCAATATCTTGAAGTTCGAATACGGCAGGCTGGCCCTATGCGAGTTGGGGAATTCACATACACCTTTGAATTTCCTCGCGGATGTATGAAGGATAATATGAAATGATATGGGTCTATCATCATCTCAGCCATAAGACGTCCACTGCTGAACATAGGCCTCCCCCTTGGATCTCCATACGTGCCGGTTGGAAGCGACCCGCATCCAGCGTCTTCCGGCGACCTTAACAAGATCGTCTGTCCATCTTGTGGGTGGACGTCCTACGCTGCGCTTGCTAGTCCGTGGTCTCCACTCGAGCACTTTTCGACCCCATCGGCCATCTTCTCTGCGTGCAATGTGGCCTGCCCATTGCCACTTCAGCTTGCTAATCCGGTGGGCTATGTCGGTGACTTTAGTTCGTCTACGGATCTCCTCATTTCTGATTCGATCACGTAGAGAAACTCCGAGCATAGCCCTCTCCATAGCTCGTTGAGCGACTTTAAGTTTTGAGATGAGGCCGATAGTGAAAGACCACGTTTCGGAGCCGTAAGTCATCACTGGTAACACACATTGATTAAAGACTTTCGTCTTGAGGCACTGAGGTATGTCGGACGAAAAGACATTACGTAGTTTCCCGAACGCTGCCCAACCGAGTTGGATTCGGCGGTTGACCTCTTTCTCGAAGTTGGACCTACCTAATTGGACTACTTGTCCTAGGTAGATGTACGAGTCAACAACTTCGAGTACCGAGTTCCCAACAGAGACTGGGATGGGCACAACATTGGCATTTGACATAAGTTTCGTCTTGTCCATGTTCATTTTCAAGCCCACCCGTTGTGAAACTCGGTTGAGGTCATCGAGCATCATGCTGAGTTCCTCCATCGACTTTGCCATGACTACGATATCGTCGGCAAACCGAAGGTGAGTCATGTATTCGCCGTTGATGTTGATGCCAAGTCCTTCCCATTCCAGGAGCTTGAAGGCGTCTTCCATTACGGCAGTAAACAGTTTCGGAGAAATAACGTCTCCCTGCCTTACGCCTCTTCGCAATGGCATCGCCCTCGTGCTCTGCTCCTGTACTCGGACCGACATGGTGGCGTTACTATACAAACACTTCAACACTTCGATGTAGTCAATATGGCATCGCTGAAGAGACTCAAGCACCGCCCATGTTTCCACCGAATCGAAGGCTTTCTCATAGTCCACAAACGCTAAGCATAATGGCAAGTTATACTCTTCGGTCTTCTGTATAACTTGCCGCAGCGTATGGATGTGGTCTATGGTACTATAGCCTTTTCGGAAACCGGCTTGTTCGGGAGGCTGGAAGTCATCAAGTCTGTGTTCGAGACGGTTCGTGATGACCCTTGAAAACAGCTTATAGACATGGCTCAGAAGCGTGATGGGTCTGTAGTTCTTCAATAGGTTGTTATCACCTTTTTTGAAGAACAGCACCACCTCGCCTCTATTCCATGTTTCAGGCGTTATGCCCTCGGACAAGACGGAATTAAAGAGCTTCTGGAGGACTTTAAGTACCGGTGTTCCACCCGCTCTCAGAAGCTCTGAAGTGATTCCGTCTTTGCCCGGCGCCTTGTTGTTCTTAAGCTGCTTCAGGGCCATCCTAATCTCATACAGACTGATGTCCGGGATATCTTCGGTATAATGTCGGGACAGCTTGGCTCTTGGATCTCCTACCAAGCTGTCAACGGGCTTTGCGATCGAAGTGTATAACTGTCCATAGAACCTCTCGATCTCACCTAAAACCTCCGCTTTGCTCGACGCTATGCTGCCATCTTCCCGTTTCAGCTTTGTCAGCTGGCTTTGCCCAATAGACTTGTCCTTTGCGAACACTTTGGAGCCTTGGTTTCGCTCAATAGTCTCTTTAATACGGTTAGTATTAAAGAGACGCAGATCATGTCGCAAGGACTTAGATATACGTCTATTGAGCTGCCTATATGACTCCGCGTCATCGGGAGACTGCAACTGTAGCGAGCGTCGTTCAGCCATGAGGTTTAAGGTTTGCTCGGTCAATTTCTGAGGTCTATCTTTACGGCGGGATCTAAAAAACTTAGACCCTACTGTGTGGACAGTTTCCACTAGCCCGTCGTTGATTTCGTCCACTGAAGCCAAGTTCTCTAGGCAAGCAAAGCGGTTAGAGAGCTCGAGTTGAAAGCTTTCGGGGTTTTGAACATAGGCTCGAGTAGGTCGGAGCGTAGACTTCATCAGGCTGGACCTTTCAAGTTTAATATTGATATTCAGTGTGCCTCTTACGATTCGGTGATCACTACCGGTCTTTACCCTGTTGATCACAGAGACATCACTGAATATCCGTTTCTTGTCGGTCATGATGAAGTCTATCTCGTTTCTCGTGGAACCGTCAGGACTCATCCAGGTCCATTTCCTGTGAGGCGGCTTCTTGAAGAAAGAGTTCATCATGAAGAGTTCCTCTCTCTCCAGAAAGTCGGCCAGCCTCTGACCCCTAGGGTTCCGTTGCCCATACCCAAATTGCCCCACTCTCAACTCATCCCCGCTTCTCTTGCCCAACTTTGCGTTGAAGTCCCCCATAACAACAGTAAAGTAGGTTTTAGAAGTATGTATGGCCCTACTTACGTCCTCATACATAGCTTCTACTTCATCATCGGAGTGTGACGAGGTCGGTGCGTATACCTGAATGACCTTCAGCGAATATCTTTTGGATATTCTGAGTATTAGGTATACCACCCTGCTCGACACACTGTCGATGGTTATTATGTTGTTTACGAGGGACTTGTGAACGAGAAACCCGACACCACCTTGGGACTGTTGGTCGCCCTCCCGGTGGTAGAGCAAGTTACCAGACTTCAGGGTTGTCGTGTCCTCCCCCTCTCTACGGACTTCGCATAACCCTACAATGTCCCAGTGTAACCTGCTCAGTTCCTCTTCCAGCTCGCAGATCTTTTCGTCAGTCCTCATAGTGCGTATGTTGTGTGTTACCAGGGCCAGTCGTCGTCGGGGCGGGTAGCCGGATCTTTGCCGGAGATTCTTAGCACCCCTGACCCCGCTAATGCCCTGACCGCTACCATAGCCAGAGCACCGGGGGTCGCCGGAACCTCGGGGCCGTGGTTCTATTGTGCTCATCATGATGGGGGGTGAATGCCATAATCGCCACGCTTGGCAGGCGGGTTGGCGATCGCAGTCGAGTACACCGAATTTGAGGGACGCTGCTGCCCGTCCACCGGTGGTCTTGGACGTAGTTTAAGGACATACCCGGGTCCCCATATGGGTCTATATTAATTCGCAAAACGTAATACTCCTAATACAAATTGGCATAATTAACATATATTACGCATATGTAACTGCATGTTAAATCGCATAACATTATTCCGCATGATGACTTGGGTTAAATGTAAGCATATCGTTACTTTAAATAATTAATTAATTATTAAATGGTATAAATATAAAAGGAAGAAAAAATATTGTTGTCACCAAAAAGCGGTATATTTGGAAGCAATTGCAGCCAATTTAAATTTAGTTTGGAGTGACGGACGGTTTGTCCATCTAAAGGGGCCCACTGATTAACAGACCGCCGGACGGTATCAGTTGTTTGGAACTGTCAAAATTTTGTTCTAACTGACAGGCCGATACCGTCCGGCGGACTGTTAATCAGTGGGCCCCTTAACGGATTTATTCCATTTACAAGTTATAGGTACTTACTTGACAAATGTAATTTTGATTGTATACAGGGTGGAAAGGCACGACGATCCTTTCCGGAAATGGGAGATAGTTTAGCCTAAGCTCTATATTTTCTCCATAGAAACTATGTTAATATGGGCAACCGTTTCTAAATTATGTTATGACCTTTTAAACATCCACGCAAAAAACTACTTTGTTCTAACCCTAACAGGTGACAGGGTCAATGAACTTACTTGTAAACAATCAGTATTCGACAGGAAATTATGCTAATTTGTTGCCATCTAACCATTTTTAGGTCTGCTTACAGCACGGTAAAAATCATTGCAGGATTTTCGCTTTCTTAGTGGTTCCACTTGTTCAATACTTGAATGAAATAGTTATGTTATTCCTTAATATTAATAATACTAACCACAACATTGTTTACAACGACAATTCAAATGGTGACATTGACAACCACTCAAAAGTACGCAATCGTCTTATAAATATCTCTGGTTTCCTTGACTGATAAAAAGGTTTTAGTTTCTTAACACGTTTCACAAAATTATTTTCGAATGATTGGAAACTATTTAAAATAATAAAAAAATACATGTAGGTTGTGTTAGTTGCACCAAATGAACTTGCAAAAATGAAATACTAAGAATAAATCAAGAATAAATACTTCTTCAATACCAAACTAACAAACCTTCTTGCGTGGTAGGAAATAGACAAGACGTCTGATGTTTGAAATTAAATTTTCATTGAACTATACTTATTGAATGTCATATTCTTCAAATAAAAATGTTAGATGCTCGTGGCTATTTAAATTTGTGGGGCTGTGTAAAAGATATGGTGTACCAAACCAAACGGAATGTGAAACTGCGGACTAAATGAGACAAAGGCTAATTGGTGCTTTCTGCGGAGGATAAATGACGAAGAGCATACACTATATCGCATGTGCATCGACATACTCGGGTACGGGCTGCGGCGGCGTTGTAATACACGGAGGTACATTTGAACACCGTATGTGAAAAGAAGATAGTATTAAATATTGGAAAAAAGTAATTATCTAAGAAAGTAATAAAATTGTTTGTAATATTTTTGCATGCATTTGATTTATTTGACATTTATGCGTCATTCATACATCATTGCGATACTGTCAACGATCGGAAAAAAGTGTAAAGTCCCGAGCTTTCCCGACGGAGATCCTTAATCTAGCCGTCATGTGCACATGCTATAGGGTTATCACCACAGTTAAAAAGTAGTATTTTTGAAATTTTTATTTTTTACTCAATTAACGATTCTTACCATTACCAATAGTCTCTGTATCACTTAAACGACCTAATACTTCCGGGAAGGATCGTCGTGCCTTTCCACCCTGTATATTATTTTATTTATTTTATTAGATCTGAGGAGTTAATTTAGGATGTGATACATATCTATTATAGGGCTGTTAGAAAAAAAACCTAACATCGAAGGCAGCCTTCTGAACCTAACCTAACCGAGTTGGTTTTGCCCTGATCCATCTAATTCGCTCGCTTGATAAAATTATGCTAATTCATTTTGTGACAGTTAAAGTTATAGTTAATAATGTTATGCATGTTTCATTATGCGGATTCATTATTATGTGCAATAAGTGTTATGCTAATTTATTACTATGCCTGTTGAATGTTATGAACAATTATGTTACTTATGCTAAATCTGTTATGCGAATTTATATTGTAACAATTAATGTAATAGGCGTATTAAGGGGCACCCAAATGATAATTTGTATATAAGTATATATAAGTTCCAAAAACTCATAGTACGAATGACCTCCACATTGAAAGTCGTACGTCAGAATGGCCTACCGCGAATAATCTTTCTCTTTTACTCGAATTAAAGCGTAATTAGAGTTATAGACATGGTTGCTTAAAATTTACGAACTTCGATTTTCGCGTTATAGCCCAGATCCACTTGGCCACCAAAGCTTGTAGGTACCATATGTCTTGTTTTTTTTTAGATCTAGATCCCTACTATTAGGCCAATCTAATTAGATTTTAACCAGGAATTATAATAATACAGTGAAACCTGGTTAAGTGGGACCTGGATAAGTGAGAAACCTCTATAGCTGGGACTCATGGTGCGGTCCCGACACTTTAGCACTGAATTACCTCTGTTAGTGAGATAAAACGAACCTCTATAACTGGGATTAGTTGTTGTGATTTTATAGTTACATTTACCTCTATAATTGAGACAGAGAGTGTATTTTACCTCTTTTACTGAGACTATATTTATAAGATTACATTTTCATAATTGTTTTTTTTTAGAATTTTATACGAATTACCTCTGTATCTGAGATAACGTCAATCTATGACCTCTCTAACTTGGACTTTATTGATCTATTTCCGTATACTTACTAACTCTTAGTCTATCCACAAATTCCGCATTTGCTTAATTGTGTTTAAACGACTTCAAGTTTCATTTAGTTACTTTATGTAGTTAAAACTATCGAAACGAAAGCTGAAATCTTGATAAGTAACACGAATAAACAAATTTCCATTTAATAAATTTCTAAGACCCTATGAATTCCGTATCAAATTTAATTGGAAAATCTATCCTTTGGAAAATCATTCAAAATAAATTCAAAGAAATATTTAAACAGGCTTCAAAAATATTTAGGGACAAGGATTATTTTACCTAAACATTTAAAGATAATTACAAAATACCTTATTAACCACCTCTATAACTGAGATATATCCTCTATTCTCACCTCTATTAATGGGACCCTCTGTAAATGAGACAGAAATGTATTTGTACCTGGCTAACTGAGAGCCTGGGTAAGTGAAATACCTCTTTAAGTGAGACAAATCTGCTCGTCCCTTGAAGTCTCACTTATCCAGGTTTCACTGTATAACACGCTTTTATTAATAAAATTGGGACTGTGATAAAAACGGGAAGATTTAATAATTAAGGTGTGAAGTTTTAGTGTTAAAAATATATAATTATGTACGATATGGAATTATTTTGTCGTAGACGAAGAAGCTTAATTATCGGTAAAGGTTACAATGAACGTATAAAGTGTTATATTTCTTATTAGAGTTCATTTATTTTTAACTTTTTAGTTCATTATATTAACAAATAATAAAAGCTTGTTTTTAAAAAAGTGTTTTTTGTTTGTTTGTTTGTTTTTTGTGTTTTTTTTTACCTAATACAAAGGCAAGTTATATACTAATGGGGCAGTAAACCTTTTTTGGAAAATAATTACACGTAATTATTTTCTTGATTTCCGAAATAAAAGATCAATAGTCATTTTAAAATTAATTTTAATCGTTTCTTGTAATTTACTGAGATCAAAATTTAATAAAGTAACATCATGCGCAAAGTCAGGAGGATTTGTTGACACCTTATCAAATCGTTATAATATTAAAGTCGCAAAAACAGTTGGTAATCTCTGATTTAATGAAAGTCCGGCCGAAATATGACGGACTTGCCTTGTACCTACTTAATAGAAGGACTTTCCAACTTAGTCAAATTTTAATTTGTAATTGATAAATGGTGGAACGTATAATTACAAAACTAAGCCAATTTCTGAAATTTAAATCATAGAATAAAGACAGCTGGTTCTTATGCTACTTACGTAGTTACTTTCTGGCCTTTCTGCGGCACAATCTTTTCAAAAACTATTTTTAACAATTTTATTACGAACGGCTGTAGCACTTCGAGTTCAAAACACGAAAGGCTGCTATTTAACTGATCACCAGATATAGTAAGATTTAACACCAAAAAAATCTATTTTACCACCCTAAAATAATAAATGATCACCAAAATGATACCTCCATTTTAATATGAAATGATTGCCAATTTTATTACATTTTGCTATCCTATTAAAGGAAATGACACCAAACTAATCATTATTAACCCAAAAATAGTAAATGATCACCAAATTTCAAACCCCATTTTAATGTGAAATGATAACCAAATTTTTACATCTTGCTATCCTATTAAAGCAAATGACTCCAAAATAATCATTGTAAACCCAAATATAAAAAATGACCACCAAAATTGTAACCACATTTTAATTAAAAATGTGCAAATATATAATATATCGTTATCCTATTAAATTAATTAATCCAATTCGTCACCTTGTTCTAGTAGCATTTCATTTCTGGTACAGTCGCAGTCCTAACCTAACACACTTTTCTAGTAGCATTTCGTTTCTGTAAGGGTCGCAGTTCAAACCTAACCTAACCCACTTTTCTAGTAGCATTTCTTTTCTGAAGGGTCGCAGTTCAAACCTAACCTAACCCACTTTTCTAGGAGCATTTCTTTTCTATAACACTTTAAACTCTCGCGTTTTGTACACATATTTAATTGCACAAACGGGTCTACTGCGATATAATTTCAGTGTACGGATACTGTGAGTGTTGCGTGTCGTGCCGTGGACAATAAACATTAAACTTTAACGGGTAGCTGCAATTTCTTTGTCTACCCCAAACATTTTTATAAACTAATTTCGGGTAGTTTAGTGGTGTTTTATTAATATCCCTGTTGACATTTGTTGGGACGTCAGTCTTTCCGTGACCACAGCTGGTGCAACTCAGCTGAAACGTCGGAATTAAAGGTAAAAACAATGAAATTATATCGCGGTAGACCCGTTTGTGCAATTAAATATGCATTTCTTTTCTGTAAGGGTCGCAGTTCAAACCTCACCTAACCCACTTTTCAAGTAGCATTTAGTTTCTGTATGGGTCCCAGTTTAAACCTAACCTAACCCACTTTTCTAGTAGCATTTCGTTTCTGTAAGTGTCGCAATTCAAACCTAACCTAACCCACTTTTCTAGTAGCATTTCTTTTCTGTAAGGGTCGCAGTTCAAACCTAACCTAACCCACTTTTCTAGTCGCATTTTGTTTCTGTAAGGGTCGCAGTTCAAACCTAACCTAACCCACTTTTCTAGTAGCATTTCGTTTCTGTAAGGGTTGGAGTTCTAACCTAACCTAACCCACTTTTCTAGTAGCATTTCGTTTCTGTAAGGGTCGGAGTTCTAACCTAACCCACTTTTCTAGTAGCATTTCGTTTTTGTAAGGGTCGCAGTTCCAACCTAACCTAACCCACTTTTCTAGTAGCATTTCATTTCTGTAAGGGTCGCAGTTCAAACCTAGCCTAACCCACTTTTTAGTAGCATTTCCTTTCTGTAAGGGTCGCAGTTCTGACCTAACCTAACCCACTTATCTGATAGTAGTTCGGCTCTGTGGGATCGCAGTTCTAACCTAACCTAACCCACCTTTATAGTGGCATTGCGTTTCTGTAAAGGTCGCAGTTCAAACCTAACCTAACCTACTTTTTTAGTAACATTTCGTTTCTGTAAGAGTCGCAGTGCTAACCTAACCCACTTATCTGATAGCAGTTCAAACCTAACCTAACCTACTTTTCTAGTAGCATTTCAGTATGCTACAAGAAAAGTAGGTTAGCTACGCTAGCCACGTAGGTATGACTATGACTATGCGGTGCGGTCAATGGCGGATTTGCAGTCTTTGCCGCCCTAGGCATCAGGCCGCCCTAGCCGCCCCTTTCTCAGAACCCATTATATTTATTATATACCCATATATTTGTAGGTCAGGTTTTTTGATATTTTGCTTATATCTCGAAAACTATGCGTCCTAGCGACATGATCATTATACATAATGAAAGCTGATTAAATTTTCTACAATTTTTATTCAGTCGAGTTTTTCGAGATATCCACTCTTGAAAGTCTGTTATTTTGCATTACTTTTCCTTCAATAATATTCACGGTGCTTACGAGAACCCGAAAGATACACTGTTAACGAAATTTAAACAGTGTTTTCCTGATCATATTTAAAGACTAAAATGTCCTATAAACTTTTTTGGAATTCGCTAAGGCTAAAAGAAGGAAAAAAAATGAGTGTAGGTCAATTACGCCATAAAAAAATTTTTTTTTTCGATAATTTGAATGTTTTATTTACACGGACACATCCGATCCTTAGACCGAGGCGATTATCGCTCCTTCTCGTGCGATATGGTACGTATAGTTTACATGATACTATATTTTTCTCGTGCTACGATAATCGTATGGCCGAGGCGAGAAACTCGCACCATCTAAATGGGACTTAACTCTGAAACTAGACGAATTACAGAAAAGTTTATAGAACATTTTAGTCTTTAAATATGATCAGGAATACACTGTTAAAATCTTTCAGGTTCCTCGTGAGGACCGTAAATATATATTATTGAAGGAAATTTAATACAAAATTACAGACTTTCAAGACCGGATATCTCGAAAACTATACAAGATATCGTAAAACTTGGCTGAATAAAATTTGTAGCTAATTTAATCAGCTTTCATTGTGTATATAATTTATGTCACTTAGGTTGCATAGTTTCCGAGATATAAGCGAAAAACCGAAAAATGGTACCTTCAAATCCCCCGGCTCAAGGGCTACGGCTGGGGACTTTTGATAAGTCAAAAATTGTGTTCCAAGCATTTCCCTCTATACCTTTTTTTGAGAATTCGTTGCCTGACCTAATTTTGAGTTATTTCTCGTTATCATCAGTGAATTTTTTGTCACAATTTGCCGCCCCTAATATCTCGCCGCCCTAGGCCCGGGCCTACTGTGCCTTAGGGCAAATCCGCCACTGGGTGCGGTGTACGGGAGGTTGAGCGGGAGGGGCTAGTAATTTTGGCATCATTTTACTTTATTTGGTAATATGTAATGTATACATTTTTTGGTAATCATAGTGGTTTATTTAGGTGAAAATATCGCATCAATTTGGTATGGCTACAAATATAATGACCACCAAAAAATACTTTGGTACCCTAAATAAAAAAATCATGCTTACCAAAAAAAATTACTGAACACCAAAAAAATAAGGCCTAAAAATACAAAAGTACCACCACTTTAATTACGACTGCACTTCAAATTGTATTCAAATACCAAATATATTGAATGATCACCAAAAATCATCAATGATCACCAAATCTTGAAGACCAAATTAATGCGATATTTTCACCTAAATAAACCACTATGATTACCAAAAAATTTATACATATTACCAAATAAAGTAAACTGATGCCAAAATGACTAGCCCCTCCCGCTCAACCCCCCGTAGCCCGCACCGCATACCTACCTAACCTAATCTACTTTTCTAGTAGCATTTCGTTATGCTACTAGAAAAGTAAGTTAAACTGCTATCAGTTAAGTGGGTTAGGTTAGGTTAGCACTGCGACCCTTACAGAAACGAAATGGTACTAGAAAAGTAGGTTAGGTTAAGTTTCAACTGCTACCCATACAGATACGAAACGCTACTAGAAAAGTGGGTTAGGTTAGGTTTGAACTGCGACCCTTACAGAAAAGAAATGCTACTAGAAAAGTGGGTTAGGTTAGGTTTGAACTGCGACCCTTGCAGAAAAGAAATGCTACTAGAAAAGTGGGTTAGGTTAGGTTTGAACTGCGACCCTTACAGAAACAAAATGCTACTAGAAAAGTGGGTTAGGTTAGGTTAGAACTGCGACTGTTACAGAAATAAAATGCTACTAGAAAAAGGTGACGAAGTGGATTAATTAATTTAATAGGATAACGATATATTAAATGATTGCACATTTTTAATTAAAATGTGGTTACAATTTTGTGATCATTTACTATTTTTGCGTTTACAATGATTATTTTGGAGCCATTTGCTTTAATAGGATAGCAAGATTTAAAAATTTGGTTATCAGTTTACATTAAAATGGAGTTCTAATTTTGGTGGTCATTTACTATTTTTGGGTTTACAATGATTATTTTGGTGTCATTTTCTTTAATAGGATAGCAAGATGTAAAAATTTGGTTATCATTTCACATTAAAATGGGGATTGAAATTTGGTAATCATTGACTATTTTTGGGTTAATAATGATTATTTTGGTGTCATTTCCTATAAAAGGATAGTAAAATGTAATAAAATTGGTAATCATTTCACATTAAAATGGTGTTATAATTTTGGTGATCATTCATGATTTTAGGGTGGTAAAATAGATTTTTTTGGTATTAAATTTTATTAAATCTGGTGATCAGTTAAATAGCAGCCATTTGGTATTCACGATTTGGTGATCATTAATGATTTTTGGCGATCATTCATGTTTGGTATTTGAATGCAATTTGAAGTGCAGTCGTTATTAAACTGGTGGTACTTTTGTAAGTTTAGGCCTTATTTTTTTGGTGTTCATTAATTTTTTTTGATACGACAGATTCTTTATTTAGGGTAAGTACCAAAGTATTTTTTGGTGGTCATTATATTTGTAGCCAACGCGAAATGACTTGTTTAGGCGGCTTGCTCTAAAGTTGGTTGTCACAGCGCCATCTGTTTTACAGTGACGGTACTAGCGCGAACATCTGGTTAATCGACTGGACTCCAAAGCGGCATACGCCTTCAAATTCAAAAGTTATAACGTGTTGACGGACTTGCCTTGTAGACGGACTTGCCCACAGTGACCTTAAATAAATGTCCCATTTCTCCTGGAATCTGTTCGTCAAAGTTGACGCCTTTGTAATATAAACTGATGCTTAACCCTTGGATATTTAGCGACACCGAAACTTTCGCAATACGACTTTTATTCTCATTCCCTGAAAGCGAGCCTTGGACTCCTGGCCCCAATTTCACATCGGTGACAGGTGCGACGAATTGTAAAATCACTGTTGCTGACGTCACAGGCATCCATGGGCTACGGTTACCACTTACCATCGGGCGGGCCGTACTCCTGTTTGCCACCATCATTGTATTATTTAAAAAAACTTTATTATATCGGATAAAAACAGATATTTCTCTTGCGAGGTTTCTGACAATTGTCAAAGATTTAGAAGAATTGTAGGTAATTCTTGACAGGTAATGAGTTATATGTCGGAATTTCGTGACAATTGTAGTGTTTCTTGTGACAATTGTCAGAAACCTCGCAGGAGAAATATCTGTTTTTATCCGATATAATAAAGTTTTTTTTAATAATACAATGATGGTGGCAAACAGGAATACGGCCCGCCCGATGGTAAGCGGTAACCGTAGCCCATGGATGCCTGTGACGTCAGCAACAGTGATTTTACAATTCGTCGCACCTGTCACGTTGGTGAAACAGGGGCCTGAAAGGTTCATTTATCATTATATTACTGAACGTAGTTAGGTAGGTTGCGTTTAGTCCTTGACAACCAAAAACCATTAGGTTACCAGGAACTATATAAGATAGTGTCAAAGAGGTTAAATAAATTGAGCAGTTTTGTCCCTTCGCCGTCATGAAACAGATCGACGAGACATACCTACTCGTCGTAATGATCAACGGAATGTCAAGTGAATTGATTGCGGTACCTACATATTATGTGTTTACTAATAGTGGGTACACAGTACACTAATCTGAGCATTTGGTAAACCATATTGTCTTTGCAACAAGGTTCACCAATGGTAAACAAGTTAACTGCGTGTGTCAATAATAAATAGTATATTAGAGACTTACAGCAGCGCGATGAGTTATTTCCATCTACACCTACACGAAACGTTTGTGTCATCGACTATTAGTATACATACTTGATTCCTACATTAAAAACAACAATACAATGTCAAAGATCTGACTGTAGTGCAGCGGGAAACTTCGTAAGAGTTGCCTTTCGACCACACAAATGCGACACTTTTAGTCATATCCAGCCGTCACATATGCATTCCAATTATTGATAGACAGATGTAATGTATTCAATGAGATGCCCTTGTTTTATTTTATTAGTCAATTATTTTAGAGTTCTTTATAAATATTATAAGTAGGTTCTTATCTTTGTTTTCATGGCTCTTCTTCTTTTTCATTTCTAAATATTTTAACATAAAAAAGTCCAGTTATGTAAAAATTTTGAGATCATTCAAAAGATAGATATTCTAGCATTTACCAAAACATTCACAAGAGTAGCGCTTGTGAGTGACAGTCTAAAAACTACTCAACCAATACCCTCTAGAGATAGAGAAGTTAAACACATCATGTTGTGTGAGCGAGCCTATCATTATCTTGCACTCACATTGTTGTTAGAAAAGTGTGCGTAATTAATAAGTAAGATAAATGTATGAGATAATGATCCGCAACTATTATGCACCACCATGCATTCACGCGTAAAACAAGAAGAGTGCATGACAACTGTAGTGTAAACATTTTTACTGGGAGCTAGCTAGACGCTACTAAAGAAAACTTACTTTTCTCTCTTAGTTTTCGCACCATACAAATTCACATTAAAATTTTAGTTCGTACGAAGTGACAAATTGAATCAGTTCAGTGTAGAAAAGAAAGTGACAGTAGGTACGTGGGAGTGAGTGAGATGAGCCTGCACGTGCGCCGCCCCCGCCCTGCGGCGAAAGTTGGGGACCATCATCTGATGCATAACTTACTGATCGATACACATCGTGGGTTTATATACTTACCTGTGTTTGACCCACAAAACTGTATAATATGATGTCAGATTGCCTAACGCGAAAAACAAAATTCGAAATTTCGTTATCTACCTCTATTATATCCCTCTTGCATATTCGAGCGCTAGAGAGTCAGATAAAGACATGTCGATTTTCGTTTTTCGCGATAGGGCAGCAAGTCAGCATTCTAGACAAAATAATTTTAGCCTAAGCAAATCCACGTGTCCTGCCTACACCGAAGAATTTATTAAAGTAATTCTAGTTTGATTAATTACTCAAGTCAATATCAAGCTAGGAAATCACGAACAAAGCAGTGCAATTATTAAAGCATCGCACTGGGTCAACAATGTCAACATTATTGCTTTTCGAAGATTCGCATGTAGATATGGCCCGGGTCGTCCCGGCAGCACACGTTCAATGCGACCTGTTGCCATTGCTACCAACACAAACGGCTCAAACACAAACTCGAATCAGTATAAAAATGGCCCCTTAATCATGCGTAGTTATTACGATCACCGAGAGCAAGTTAAATTGGTACATTTGAGCGTTCAACCTGCCTGGCTTGTTAGCGATGTAGATATGTCTGCTGACCTGACCTGATTTGTATTGCGTGATCCCGACTCATCAGAACTTACGACTTTCGGGAACTACCACCTGCAACTCGTGAACCACAAAAATGTAATGTTCTTTTAAACTACGTAGAGTAGATGATAGAATTCTTAAAACCGCTTATATTATTACGGTTAAAGTTTAAGTACTTACCTAATTCAAGCTTAGAGTTCTCGTTTGGTCTAAACTCACTAAATATTCATGGCTAAGCGATCTTCTTACCAGAAGTTTTTAGATGATGCCTTGATTGATCTTGTGGTACATCAGAGTCTCATCTTTTGCCCGCGTCATTTCCTCTGAGGTCGGCTCTCCGTTCCTATCGGCGTATTCTCCATTCCGAGCGATTTTGAGCGATAGAGTCTGTTCGGAAACTTCGGAAAGAGAAGAGTTGTATATATATATATGTGTGTGTGTGTGTGTGTGTGTGTGTGCGTGTGTGTGTGCGTGTGTGTGTGTATGGGGCCCGATACATTCCACGACTTTTCTCTTTCTGCACAGACTCTATCTAGGTTCATTACTGTTTGTTTCAGGTCTCTTTGGGCCGTCGGTTAGCCAAGTGGAGGTGTTGTGGTACAGAGTAAATAATACTACGCTGTGTAGTGTTGTGATTAGTGTGTGTTTATTTACCTGCAAGTTCAGGAGTGCTAAGTGAAGTTTGTCTGGCTATATGAATGGCGGCGCGGCGGGCTGCACGGTGTCGCGTGCTGCGCCGGGACCGCGGGCCCGCGCCGGCCGTGCCTGGCACCCGAGGACGCTAGTGTAGCACCAGAGAGCTGTCGATGCTTCTTTAAACACAACACGCACTTCGCTTCAATGTTCGGTTTTGTGACAGAACGAAAACTAGTTGAGAATTAAATAGCACAGTGAAATCCATTTTGATAAAACCGCGAAAACGATGTGTCGTGTCGTAGTTGTCAATGTCACAAAACTGACAAGAGCGACAAGCTTTTTTATCAATGGGCGGTGCAGGTTACATATCAGAATACCGAAAATTTATTTACCTAACGTCGAATCACCTATGCTCGATTCACCTATTTTTAAATTACCCAACGATCATTTTACCTAAACATTGAATGACCTAAGTTTATAATACCTAAACTCAATTAACCTAATGGATGAAACACCTAATGAACGTTTTACCTAATGCACATTTTACCTAACGCACGTTTTACCTAAAACTATTATACCTAATGCATGAAACACCTAAAGCTGACATACCTAATGGACGATCCACCTAAAGCTGATATACCTTATGAACGATATACCTAAAGTTGATTTATCTAATGGATAAAATACCTAAAACTGTTATACCTAACGAACGAAATACCTAAAGTCGATATACCTAAAGGACGGAATACCTAAAATCGATATACCTAATGCATGTTATACCGAAAGTCGATATACCTAATGGAAGATACGCCTAAAGTTGATTTACCTATTGAACGAAATACCTAGAGCTAATATACCTAACGCACGTAACACGTAAGTCGATATACTTAATGCACGAAATACCTAAGGCTGGTATATGTTTTAACGAACGAAGTACCTATAGCTAATTTTATCTAAGATTATGCCTAACTACCTTCAAACACGAAGGGTACCTACATTATTGTAGGTACCATAAATCTAGGTACCTACATTCCAAAATAAACTCGAATATCTTCAATCAGGTGTGACTATTATTGAATGCTGGAATTTTAAGGAAAATGTTTTCATAAAGTGATGAAAAAACTCAGACAACATCAGCAAAAAGAAAATAGGTATTAATAGTTTATTTCTTTATTAATAATTTTATGATCTACTATTATCTATTAATTACATATAATATTACTATTATTTTTATTATTAATGCTATATTTACTTATATTATCTGCAGTAAATTATTTTATATAACGACTTTAGGTATTTCGTTCATTAGACAGAGACACAGAGTCAACAGTAAAAATATGGGTGTAGCCAACTTATTCAAAAATATGTCCCATAGTTCTTAATTCGCTGATATAAGAGCTATGGGACATATTTTTGAGATGATTTGTGCACCCACATTTTTACAGATTACTGTACCTAATAGGTATATCAACTTTATGTATTACGTGCATTAGGTATTTTGTTCAATAGGTAAATCAACTTTAGGGATATCGTACATTAGGTATGTCGACTTTCGGTATTACGTGGATTAGGTATATTGACTTTAGGGATTCCGTCCTTTAGGTATATCGACTTTAGGTATTTCGTTCGTTAGGTATAACAGTTTTAGGTATTTTAGCCATTAGGTAAATCAACTTTAGGTATATCGTTCATTAGGTATATCAGCTTTAGGTGGATCATCCATTAGGTATGTCAGCTTTAGGTATTTCATGTATTATGTAAATCGGTTTTAGATATTTCAAGCATTAGGTGTATCAAGTTTAGGTAGGTCGACCATAGGTATTCTGAGCTTAGGTAAAACAATTATAGGTGAAACGTGCATTAGGTAATTCGTTCATTAGGTGATATGAGCTTAGGTTAATAAACCATTAGGTGTTTCAAAAAATAGGTGAATCGAGCATAGGTGATTCGACATTAGGTAAATCAACTTTCGGTATTCTGATATGTAACCGCGGTGCAAGATTGTAATCCTGTAATCCTACACTGTCCTACTGTAATCATTTCTAGAGTCAGACAAAAAAAGTCTGCAACGGATTCGATAGCTCACGCAGTGCAAGTGTTATTTTAAACGTCAAACTTCTATGAAATTATGACGTTTAAATAACACTTTCACTTCGTGGGCTATCAAATCCGCTGCAGACTTTTCTTGGTCCGACTCTATATCAAATTATACAAGGTGTAACAAAAATAGTGGGGATCCGTTTAACCTCGTAAGACCCACTATATAAAGTTTCCCAATTTTTAATTTGAACCTTATTCTATAAGTAAATTGGAACGAATTTCGTTTGTATTAAACAGCAATAAAACTTATTTGGTTCATGAAAGGTTCAAATTAGATTGCAACGAATATGTACATTTAGTCTCAGGAGGTTAAGGGCATATTCGGTATCGCACGTGTTCTGAATAGTTCTGATTAAGAAAAAGTAGAAGAAAATTTTCTTTGACGTGAAAATTTTTTGGCCTTCCTATGGAGAGTTGGCCGACTCGGACAACCTGCCCAAAGTGTATAGTACTTAAGTCCTTACTTACTTACTGGGGCAGGTCCTACCTGCCCCATAGAAAAAAAATAATTAAAATTTTGTTCTACTTTTTCTTATCAGAAACGATAATATGCCCTTAAACGGATCCCCACTATTTTTGATACACCTTGTATAAAAATAACAACACAAAATCTTTCAATGTACAAAGCGCCTGAACATTTTGTATAAGCACGCATATTATTATCAGTTTATAAAGAATGCCAAAAAGTCAGTGGTTCCCCTCCAGATTTATTATCTATTATTCTGCTGACAGGCTGTACCTGTCAGAAATGTTGTTGTAAATATTTGCAAATCAAATACACAAATAACAACATTTTACTCAATCTGACGCAAGAAATCTTATCGATATCGAGAAAAATTCCTGGTTCCAACAATGCGCGCCGCTGCAAACAGTCTGCGTCGAGTTCGCGGCCCTCACGGCGGGTCGCCTCACGATATTCATCGTTAATAAGACCTTGTGTACTGACTCAGCTCTTTTCATCCAACCTATGGTGCTCACGAACGATTGAAATAGTGACAACAGTGTATTGAACTGAACTGGTGTAAATGTTATTTACGCCGAGTGTGAAGTGTCGCGCAAGGTGGTCTCGGCGTGCGTTGCTATGATATTATAGCAGGCGCTTACGATGTCCGCGCCTGCGGGCGATCGCGGCTGCCAAGTTTGAGGTGGTGTTGTGTTAGCACGATGAATGGTAGATCTGATGCCTCCACCTCTACTGATGATGTTTTAAAGGTTTGTAATTGTTTGTATGTGTTATTCTAAGTTTTCTAAGACCTATGTAACTAAATGCTTAGTTAGGTTTTATTTTAGATACTATTAGGTTTACATAATATAAGTAGATGATTTTAAACTAATATTTCCCGGAGAGCTAGACTTACTAGCTAGAGCACTCTAGAGTATGTGTATGGTGATGGAATAGAATCAGAAGTAGTACCTATGAGTAGGTAGGTACTAAAATTTGAATCACATTTGTTTAACTTAACTGATCGTTAGTTTATAGTGTTGGCGGTACACCCCAAAATTCAGTAAAATGCTGCAAATGGTGTTAATGGTATATGAAAATCGGTACGATTGAACTTTACGTCTTAAAAATCAATTTGACCCGAAGCACCAAAAAAAAAACAACAACGGGTTGCACTCCGGGAGTGCCGGCAGAAGTGAAAACTCAACGACATTGTAACTCAAATTATTAATAACAGCGCCATCTAGTGCAAAATGTCTGCAGCACTATGTATAATTGAGGTTAACGCCATCTAGAGTTATTTCGTCGCATTACTTGAAACCCCTAAGCACATCACTGTGAGTACTACAGTTATATTAATACCAGTTTGAGGGAAACTCACTAGATGGCATTTAAATCAAAAAAGAAAAACACAAATGACATTGTCCGTCACACGTAACGTCACGCAAGCGCCCTGCGCCGCCTAAACGAAACAGCAGGCTCAAGCATACATTTTCGCCGCGCGGTAGAAAGAGAGGGTTACGCCTTACGCCTTACGTCTTACGCTATCTCGAGTTTAACACTTTTTCCCCACCTCAAAAAGTGCACAGCGCCGCTACAGAAGTTTTCACTTCAAAAAAAAAAACGGAATATGACATCTTTTTTTTGGTCAGAAACCTATCGTGTGTGGTATAAATGAAAGGGCTTTTGAAGCCGATTCTAAAAATATATCACATCATTACATTTTAATAATTATTATTTTCAAAATATACCAAGTTTGGGCCTCTCCAGATAAGATACCGTTAATTATTTTTTTGTAAAATATACCTCAGAATATACCTAATATCCTCATATCTAACCCTAAAAAAGCAATTTCCAAAATATTGACATTTAGTTATTTTTATTTTTATTTTCTTTATTACAAAGTGTGATCTAACAAGCTATCAATTAAATATTTAAAAAGAAAGTATAACATTAATATAAAACGGGTTTTTCGGAAAGTCGCTTATATCTCGGAATCTATAACTCGTACCTAGTAAAAATTGTCTATGTCAGAATTAACTGAAAAAACTCACCTTTAACGCCCCCTCCCCCTTCCTCGAGCTCACCCCCCACCCATCAGAACTTTTTCTTTGTCAAAGCTTAGATATTACCAAAGGAACATATAAAACATTCTTATTTTACCCGATTGACATTATACTCGTATTGAGTAATTCGACAGGGGCATTATCAGACTGTTAATTTAATTAATCTAATTTTAAAAAAGTGACTTTTTTTATTTAATCTGTTTATTTTATAAAAAAAACTGACTGAAATGTAAAAATGTGATATATTTTTAGAATTGTCTCAAAAAGCCTTTTCATTTAATACCTCACACAATAGGTTTCTGAACAATTATTTTTTCTCTTACAAAATAATGATGACGTCATAACTCCTCTCTAATTTTTTTTTGGTGCTACGGGTCAAATTGATTCATGCTTTTAACACAATTTGCAGCGTGTTTATGGCGTACCGCTAGCATTATTAGTACTTAATATCATTGCGAGAAAGCTCGCCATTCGCCAACGGCAAGAACTGATTACTTAGATAAATTCATTTTTATTGTACGAATTTTTAAATTTCAGATATAAATGATTATAGATTCATAATAAATAATTTTCTAACATGTTTGCTCGTTTGCTTATTGCAGGGCCGACCGCTGTGCCTGTTCTACTTCTCGCAGCCGCTCGGCGTGGTGGCGGCCGAGCCGCCGCGCGCCGCGCCCTGCCCGCCCTACCCGCCCTACCAGCCCTACCAGCCCTACCAGCCCTACCAGCCGTACTCGCCCTCCCCGACCTACCAATACTCTCCTCCCGGACAAGCCAATATGGCGCCTGCGTGGGACTCACTCTGGGCTCCAGCGTCACCGACACCATCTGTTTACGTTTCTGGATCCAGCGCTGAGCCGCGACGCGATTTATCTTCGTGTCTTTTTTCAAATGATACCTGGTTCCCTTCAAGCGCGAGCTCTCGCGACTATCCACGCCGTATGGTACCGTACCATACGTTACTACCACCGCTGCGTCTGCCAACGCCGCGCGCGCCGCCGCCGCCTGACGTTTGGCCGCTACGCGTTGTCCAACCCGAGCGTTTTTCACTACCACCTATCGAGCTACCTGTGTGTGAGCCTGAGGAGAACCAAGAGATAACTCCAACCGTGGAAGCGCTAGACCCCATAGAGAAGCGGGACGTGGTAGAGGAAGCGCCGAGTCTGTTATCGCGGCGGACGCCGGCGCGGGTGAGTCGGCGTGCGCTCGGTGGCGGCGGCGTGCACAAGCCGCGGCGGCGCGCGCGCACCAGCGCACTGCGGCGCAGCCTCACGCATCTTATACAGAGGAGTATCAAAGGTGAGTTGTAACCTTAAGGCCTAATTAAGTACCGATACACTGTGTGAAGCGTTACCTATCGGAGTTATATATGTCGAATACCGATGGTCTCAAAGGCGGTGGGCGCGTGGGGGTAGTACCTAGATGTATTAATTACTTCACAGCTAAACCAGTATGCTACCATTGCTACCAGTGCATGAAATAAACATACTGACTCGTTAACCATACTAGTGCCTACTATATTTCAGAACTAAATGATAAAAAGAACTAATTGCTATTAAGATGTTGACTGGTAAAATTGAAAATAAAAAGATCACATGAAACCGGTCAAATCTTTATTTAAGTCAAACTAGGCCGGCTCAAACCCTAACCCCTGACCTGAGAAGATTTAGCCCAATATGGGACCGGCAACAAACTCAAGAGGGACATATCTTTTCAAAACAACACATAACACATCCTTTCTTTATTTCACAAAAGTAAGCTTCTAATGAAACATAAGAAATCAAAATAACACTTGAAATAAAACACTTAGCTAAATGGTTAAAGAACGCGGGATTCTATAAGCTATCAGAATAATCCTTCAGGTATAAGCCTTCAGGAACGCGGCGAGTTAGGCACGAGGTTGGCTAACGAGTACGTCCGATCTCTAGCGCGCTCTCTGCCCCCGCCTCAAAGTCAAGTTGGCAAACCTGCTCGACCAGTCTACCAACATACCGACAAAAATGCCAACTCGTGCCTACGCTCACTCGAGAGAAACCTCTCGACGTTCCAAAGCCTTCTACCTGTCATCTCAGTTCAACGACACACCAATAGATACTCTCCACGCAACTTTATTTCAACAATGCGCCAATAGACGGAGTTACTCTCTACACAACTTTATTTATTTTGTTACAACCAAATAATACGTAGCTCAACATTGCTAATCGATTTTATACAGGCGTCTAAAATAATGAACTATAACGCTGCAATACGTCTTTCTGGTGTCAGGGTCCGACATATATATCTTTGCTATAGGTCTCCTATCTAAAGGAAAAAACGAGCACAATCGGGTCAGACTTATATAAAACACTAGCTTCTGCCCGCGACTTTGTCTTCGTGGAATAATGATGATGATGATGATGATGAACATTGATAAAAAATATCCTTTGTCCTTCCTTGTCTCGAACTATCTCCATATTATTATAGTTCCTCTAAATCTGAGTGTACTTTCGGCATATCGACCACTATGTACAGTACCGGCCAATAATATATCACCTCCATGCTGCCTCCATGTCTTTACGGTAGAACTTTTTTATATAGGTACCTATTTGTAAGTGATTTCCACCTCACTACGTTAGGTAGTTTAGTAGTAGTCCTTTGTGCGAGAGATGAGAAAAATTGGTCTCATGTAATGGTTTTTTTTTATTATAATTATATAGTCTGCTTCATTTTTTTATTACAGCTTTTTTTTTAATATACTGAGTCTCCTATTGTAATTCACAGTATTTCACTAAATATAAGTAAAGAAAGAGTGGTAACGCCATACATCAGTTTTCTTACTAATACGCGAGTTATTTCGTAGCCTACCTAAGGTTAGGAGTATATAGTATATATACCTATAATATAAAGTTACCTATAAAGTTAGGAAGTTTTAAGTTTTGAGTCTCCGGGAGCACGGGTCCGCTCAGGCGCTCCGCTGACCGACTCTCCACAAAGGGACGGGTTCTCGGGTTACTTGTGTGGTGTTGTGTAAACACACACACACACACACACACAGACGCACACGTCGCGGATTCTTGCATAATGCGACCTGTTTGTAACCAGACACTTGGACATCACATTCTCTGCAGCGGTTCCGACGTGGCGTGAAAATTGTCACATATTTGACATACCTCGAGCGCGAACATTAAGTATGGGTGATGTTTCCTCCAGAAATACTCATTATTATCATCTGAACCACATTCGGTTCCAATCCGACTCGCAGCACCATTTCAATTTCATCAAACCTATATAGTAATTACTACTTAATCAAATAGGTAACAAGAACAATAAGGTAAAGGGCCCCTGTTTCGGCAGGTTAAGGCTCTTGAGAGTTTGTATATATTTTTTAAATATTACTAATCATATCAATACCTTGAAAGCTTTTGAGTAAGTTATATTAGTTCTTTGTTAATAATTTAATAAATTTAATCTAATAAAATACTCCGACCTTGAGGCGAATTATTATTTTGTGCCACTCGCCTTCGAGGTAACGGGGTGTTGGGGGTCTGACGCCATAGCTTTTATAAGGGAGGTGGGAGGTAGAATCAGGGAGAGGACCTCTGATGCTCGCGCGGGTTCGTACCTGGTGCAAAGGCTGGCCATCGCTATCCAACGTGGTAACGCGGCAAGTATAATGGGCACCTTTGCACCCGGTACAGCCCGCGGAGGTCTTTTAAATTAAAATATTTTAATATTTAGATATATTTAAGTTACTTTTGTATGATTATTTATGTACTTACCTTTAACCTTTTGTATAATAAATAAATATATATTTTATATTTAATGTATAAACTATAGGGTTTTAGTTGAAACTTTTTTTTATATGATTTTTTTCGTGAACCTCTTATTTGGCTCCCATTTCGTGATACAAATTTAGCTGAGCTCCTGAGTTCGTGAATTCGTGTCCCCTGTTTCGGAATAAAGTTTTCTTAGAGTAATTGGTGATAATTTGCTGATAATCATTTTAAATATTTAACGGTCTTACCTTCTTACGAGTAATTGTAAGGTCAAATTAAAAATAATATTTAAAAAAAATGTTAAATTGAGAGTTGGCTTAAAGTTTTTTGTACTCGTCGACTTTAATGGTTGAATTAAGACTTTGTAAACAATATGGGTACTTTAATACTTGATTAAAAGCCGAACTACTTATATAAATAAAAAAAATAAAAAAAAATATTAAAAGAAAATATTTATTTTCAAAAAAACATTTAACTATCTTATACGTTAAATATAAACATACACAAAAATAAATCAAATAAATTGAATTATAAATAAAATTGTGCTAGTAGTTAATATGAGAATATACGTGGAATATACCTTAAAAAAATTAACTCGGGTCACATTCAAACTCGTTTTATGAGAATTCTAGTGAAAAAAACATATACTTACCGAATTTCGCTCATACGAAACTTCATGAAATACATTAATTGTTTTCTAATTTATTTTTTTAATTATCTTCGTTGTTATATTTAAAAACAAGCATTCAAAATGTATCTAGAAAATCCTTGATTCGTTAGTGGCACGAAATAGGAGACACACGTAAAATAAAATGACCGCTATTTCGTGAGTCGATTTATTGCAATTTTAAGGTATTTCTATGCATATATTCAATCTTTTTTCTTATCAAATCAATTACTAAGGAACCCACAGAAACACTCCCAAAATCTTTTATTCGAATGGGTTTAGCTTTTCCTTCCTATAAGCTTAACAAGTGAGAGCGCGCACCTTACGCCTAAAAAAAGTGCACGCATACAACACAGCTGTTTGCGGCTGTCTGACAGTTTCGACAGTTCCGTCGTATTACTCTCAGTTTTATCACTAAAATATTGGTTATTATTTTATTGAAGAGATTAAATAATACAGATTTTTTTTTATATGTATAATTTGAATGAAAAATATTTGAATTCCTTATTATTTGCGCCAGAAACAAAACTAACGAAATAACGTATATACTAACACGAACTTGGGGCCGTTTACCTTAAGTATGCGTTTATGTCGCAGTAATCTATAGTGTTACTTCTAAACACTTTAAAGTGGCTAATTGCCATATTTATTACACTATTTACCACAGAAAATATTAAAGAGGTTAGGTCTGTGCTATTTATACTAATATTAATTGGCACGTATTTATTTAATCATTCATGTTATGTTCACTATTTACCTATTGTTCATGCTTACTACGAGCGGTACCTATTTTAGTGTAGTAAATGAAGCAAGTTGTTGTATGGAGACCCATGCATTAATTTCTCACTCGATGACATTTAGCTTGGTTATTGTATAGTATGAGCCGAGACTAACATTATAAATATCCAAAAAAAAAATACTCCTAAGTTAGGTAAAAACACAAATCTGATTATATATTGAACCGAGTAATTCCTCAGTCCAAAATTATTTTACAAAATAAGTTATTTGTATCAGTATGTGATACTAGAAAAAAATCTAAAAGTTTTGTCAAACATGAGAATATTTTT
This sequence comes from Cydia splendana, assembly GCF_910591565.1. Lineage (NCBI taxonomy): Eukaryota > Metazoa > Arthropoda > Insecta > Lepidoptera > Tortricidae > Cydia > Cydia splendana. The sequence continues at coordinate 271,791 of NC_085960.1, read as the reverse complement.
TTATGATACTTCCTTTTTTTGACGCTCATTTTCATCGGAAAATTGCTCTGTCATTTTTTTCTTCTTATATGATCTTAGAATATAATTTGGCGTAGTGGGTAAAAAAATAAAAAAAAAATGCGCACCGAAATGTATGTATTATAGAACTATTAAAAACTGAGAGTGGAAATTTTTTAGATTTTCATTTTGTAGGAATAAAACGGCAATAAAATGGCATTCCAGTGAAACAATTAGACTGAGCAATTTTCCGGTCCAAGACACGCCAAAAAATTTTATTTTATTAATACTGGTATTTCTGCTGGGATATTTTTTTGATATTTCATATATTGTTGCAATAAGTTACATGAATATGTCTGGTGAAGAAAGTTTGAACGGAGCATTTTTCCGTAAAAAGATATTAACGATTTAAGACTTTAGGTATTTACTTTAATTCTATTATTATTATTCTTTGGAAATTTATACAATACTTTTTATTTATTGATACTTTATCATACTGTAAAGTTTTTTCTGGCTGAGGAATTACTGCGGGGTCCACTACCTTTATTTACTACACTATTTGTTCTCTGAGCAATATGTAGCGGATCAAAACGCATTTATCAAATTTAATCGAAGAGTGGGACACTCAAATAGGCTAGGAAAAAAAAACGAAGGGTCAAGTAGATAACATATTTGAGTACGGATACCAGAAATATTATTTATTAGGTACTTACCTTCAATAACAAAGTATGTAGGCCATTACTTATGATGTCTTAGTTAGGGGAATTAATTCCCAGCAAGCTGGAAATGGGCTCGTTTGGTTCCAAATTAGTGTAATCCGAGCTTTCTTCATTCCAGGAGTTGTGGAAAAATTTTTGCTCTTTTTCAGTTTTTTGCTTGTAGTTCAAAAACGGTACGTCCGACGTCCGTCCGGTTAAAATTTGCTCTAATCATGATAAAAATTGATATCTGAGGATCCAAAAGATTCCTTAATATGAATTCAAAGACAAATAAGCTTGTAAAAAATGGCCGCCACTTTGAATTACTTTTTTTTGGTATAATCTTGTCAAAATCCGATTTTTTTTTTCACTAGGGTCTGATCTACCTTGCTGGTAGTGACATTGTAATTGATGGTGGGTTCCTTCTACATGGAGTGGTTTTGTCAATCCAAGGTAAAATGTATCTCCCAAGGTCTCCAAAATTTATCCACACGGCCTGGGATGGAACAAACTCGGATTATACGCTTTTAGGACCAAATGAAGGTATTTGATTTCTAGCTTGCTGGAAATCAATTCCTGAAAACGATTTTTTTGGGTCTAATTTGACTGGCCTAATGTAGGTACAATATATGTACACACATATATGACACGCTCTTATTTGTTTATAAACAAGAATGTGCAAGATATTTTTTCGCGCTTTATTGCACTATTGTTGGTTCCTAAAAGGTAAAAATCCATCAGGTCGTAAATTTAGGTGCGAGAAGATACACTAAATAGATATAGTCTAGAATGCCTAGATAGTAGACACGGACGAGTAACGTAGACAAATAGCTTACAGTCCAGATGTGATTGAAGGTAGAGCCGCATATACCTAAAGTAGAAGAGCCTATCTCAGGCGCCGCCGCGGCGTCTCGGGCACCTCTATTACGTATTAGATTGCGTCTCATCTCATCCATTCGAGTCAATTTATTACTTTTACTGTAGTGCGGAGGTAAAATATAAATCAGATATCATCATATACATATGTCGAATGCAGTACATGATGTAACGGAGCACATCTATAGGCGGTTGTATTCAAAGTTAAACACTACTATACACTTTTTTGACGAACTCTTTCGAACCTAATAGGAAATAAAGTGTCCAACCTATAGTTTTTATTCCCAAGTTCCCAACCCCTTACTAGGGCTTGCATTCCGGAATTCCGGATTTTCCAAATTCCGGAATCTCGGACAAATTCTCCGATATTAGAATTCCGGAATTGATACCACTGAATATCGAAAATTCCGGAATTGGATTTAAGTACTTTTTGTAAGTTTTAATACGTTTATCACCTATTGAAAATTGTTAAGAAACTACACTATACTGGTGTTTTTTTGTCGTTATTAAGTGCTTCTTAGTCATTCAGTGAACTATAGTACCTATAGGTATATTTTACTTTTCCGTTTGCTAAAGCAGTGGGACAATATGGGCTCATAATAAAAAAAATATAATAAAGCAAAGCGATTTACTTATTTAGAATAGTCAGAATCCTACAAAAGCGAATTTGTATAATTGAAATTTAAAAATATTTAGAAAGAGGTTTTCTCTATGAACGATTTCGAATCCTGTAGAAGCACATAATATATGATATTCTGAATCATAATTAGGAACTAGGAAGGAAAAAGCCAAACTTAGACCTTCAACTTCTTAAACACCACTACCTACTAGGTTAGGAAGAGAAGGAAGCTATTATGTATATTTAACTATTTTATAAAAATATGCATCGAATGGTTTGCTAGCAACTATAGTTTCCCCAAATAAATACCCCTTATCATACAAGTGAATAATACTGAATAAAAGTAACCATTTTAATAAGGTGGTAAAATAAGAGGTGAAAAAAAATGTACTTCAAATTAAATTTCTCTTAAACAATACTAACTTTAATAAACGTAAAGTATCAGAATTTCACATTTTTTGTTGCTTTTTACTTAAAAATCTAATAAACCAGTTCCGGAATTCCGTAATTGGAATCCAATATCGAAAATCAGTTCCGGAATTGGAAACCATCCGATGTTGCAAGCCCTAACCCCTTACGGATTTTCATAGACTTTGCATGACGGCAAAACATTCCCAAATTAAAAACAAAGTTTAGGTCATTCTGTGTTTGGCTATGCAAACACCCGAACCGAAGGGTCCATGTCAAACGTAATTCCTTGGGCGTAGCCGGTTATACAATAGGATCAAAGGCAATCCCTTCCATCACCTGTCTGCTGGGAGCCGTGCACTGCACGAGGCTCACGAGGGTCACAGCTATATTTAACACCAACCGAACCCGCGCGCTAGCTGTTCTATTCCGGACTCATGGCGGCATTCCGTCCGTGCTTGTTCATTTAACGTAGCATTCAGACCAGACTTTACTACCGATGATGTTGAATCGTAATTCTGATGATTCATCTAAAGAAACACATGAAATGATGAAAGTTTGTTGTTCAAACGCAGCGCCAGTTTCACGGCGCGGCGCGGCATAATCCTAATAATTATCTAAACTTTAAACATTCAGACCACTCGTGTTCATTCCAAATCGTATTTATTTTATTTCAATTTGCTTAGGTACGGTAGGTACGAATATATTTCTCATGCAATTTTTTTACGCCAGGCCATGCAGGGTTTTTTTAAACAATAAATCCACGAACCCTCGGAATATTAAGTTTCCCAGACAATCGCAAACCTCTGAGATGTTAGAAAAGTAGAGAAACCCCGCTATGTTATACGTATCCGAGAATCTTGCCAATAAAATACAGCCCGATCTGACTAATACAGATTGAGCTCCGATCAATTAAACCGACATCCAATCTGACGCGAGCCGACGGCCATGCGCCTGCGGCTGCAGTATCCGCTTCCGCCTTCAATTATAATTACAGCCAGATCACGAGATAATTATCGCTAATTTCTCTATCACGTCACTTAATTTAAGTAAGCAGAGCTTTGTAAGCTTTGCTCATGTGCTCATTATGTTTGGCGCCGCGTTGAATAATATGTAGAGTGATCTCCTAAAATGCCGTCTATTCCTAAATCTTTTATACTCCTTTAACTCTAATGTAATTTGCCTCATAATTCGAAACAACTTTTATTTTTGTCAAACTGCACAACGGGACTTAACAGTTTGATAATGTTTAATAATCGTGAAAGTTTAAATCAGAACTTTTATTTTTATTTGAGCACATATGGAGCACCTATACCGCATCGGTGGCAAGACTGGCAAGGCAAACAAGCATGCCAATGACATATCGTTACCACGGTATAACCGATTCACGGTTCGACTATAGACGTCTGCAACTTTAATAGTTGTGTGGCTTGTGCACTCCTTTTATGACGAACTATGTAGTCCCTCGAGAAAACCTTGCCAGGGAATTCCTGCAGTATACAAATTATCGCATCAGATTCTATGGCTATGCGACCAAGTTTAGGATCTGCCGCCGTGATGTCTGCTAATAACAGAACACACAGTCGTCGGTGACCCAAAGATCAAGTTGTCAAACTTTCGCGGAAAAAAATGTAGATCGTGACCCTAATGTGTCATCCCATGGCGACCCGCAGCTCCGCGCGAAGGCCGACGGCGAGACGGCCCTAATTATTCACAAATTTACACTTGTGTCTGAGCAGATGTCTAGTTTTACTTGAGCTGAATGAACTATATGCATCAGAGAGAATTATACTGGTCCACCTCGAAGTGGTCGGCAAGCTTTGTTGTCAATAACATGTGTGGCAGCAGGCAGTAGCCAGTCCCCGCCGGCCGCCGATCGCGCCGCACGTACCCAGTTAGAGCTCTACTCGGGCTGAACTGGCGTCAAATTCACGCAAATACACTGCATAGTGTTTCTCTGAATTAGCGCGTTCTGGAATAGTTCCAAGTTGTGTGAAGATTCCGTGGTAAAGTGCCGGCGGGATTTAGTCGACAGTTTGACGCGGGACGCTGATTTACTTCCTGCATCCGAAACGTCAGTGAAATTGCCGGTGCCTGCAGAGATAGCAGGTGGGTCTTGGTAAAGAGCCTCACTGCCTCAGGTTTTAATAAGTAATTTGTAGAAAGAAGGGTTTATATTGTTACGCCCGGAAAAAGCTATTGATTTTTCACAACGCCACCAGCAATGGTGCTCATGGTTTTAGGGTGCGCGCTGAAACACACAAAAGACAACACAGTTTGACTGTTCTGTGTGCTGAAACTACTGAAAGAGTAGGTATCTTAGGTACCTCAACCGTACTCAAGCGGTCGGTCGTTATTAAACTCCGATAATCGGTTAGGTATTGAGTGCTTCATTGCTCAAACACGTGACCGAAAGTTAATTAACGAGCGTTCAAGTTAACTAGGTAGGTATTATAAAAAATCATTTTTGCTGACATTCATATATATAGTAATTTGGATCTAGGTAAAGTCACGTATTCTTGCGTGTTGTTACAATTCTGACGTTACATTACCACATTGCTTTGCAAATTATTAAACGAATACCTTTCTAATCACTTTGCGTATAATTTCAATAAAAACCTGTAATTAAATTAATCAACCAGCATTTACATAAAAGTAAGGTGACTTTTCCGCCTTGGGAACGTTCACCCTTGGTATTGTAATGTTTTCCCTGGCATTGCATTACCATACCACCTTGTAAATAGGTACGAATAGGTATAAAGGTAAGCATTTAGGACGCCCATTTTGTTGTAACTAGAAACTAACGGCTGCTTTGTTAGCAAGGGTGGAAATGAAATAGGAAATTGTTTTTCGCTGTAGTCACATATTTCCTTCAAAATGTCCAGAGTAAAAGCCGTTCGTTCGCTATGTCATAACATAAATGTTTTCAAAGACATTTAAGATTTATAAGAAGGCATTGCGAGCATTGAAATTCGAAAATTGTCAGAGTGACAAATAAACCGGACAAGTGTGAGTCTGACTCGCCCACCGAGGGTTCCGTACTTTTTAGTATTTGTTGTTATAGCAGCACCTGTGAAAATTTCAGCTGTCACGCTTCTAGACAGACAGGCGGACAGTGGAGTCTTACTACCTAATACGGTCCCGTTTTTACCCTTTTGGGTACGGAACCCAAAAATGGAGATATATCTATACGGGTTTTGATTTACAAATTTCATGGTAGGCGGAGGGAGTGACTCTTCTACGAGTTCCTCTACCTACGTGCTCTGTTTTTAATACTGTTACTCCTCCTATCGTGAAGGATGACTTACTTATATTAAAGAACGGTCCGGGTCCAAGCCGAGGCATATATCCTACTCTTCAGACTAGACTAGACCTTTCTATAGAAAGCCTCCGCTCCGTTGTTCAACGCGCGATCACCGTCATATAAAACGAAGTATCCGATCGGAAACTTCGCTCGGCCCGTTCCCGGACCGGTCTAGCGTGGGTCAGCCGTTATTTTACCATTTGATGTGTTTAAGTACTTGTACGTAATATATAGTTACGACTGTACGCCCCAGGCCTCCCATGGAAGGTCGGCGTTCATATTAAATATTTGCTCCGCCCACGCAGAAAAAACCCATATGCGGCCCGGCGATGCCAGGATTTACCCATAGAAAACGTTCAACACCCACGCGGTCATAGGTCTTGAAATGAAGACTTATTTTCCTCTAAACTAAACAAAACCAGCATATAAAAATCCATACCTATAACGAAGAACCTATCTATTGGCTTTTTTCCATTTCCCACTTCCCTAATAAATACCACCCCCCTCTAGAAACTGGAAAGTATAATATAATAGTACTGAAGCCACCCTCCAGCCAGCTCCCGAACAAGCCGGTTTCCGAAAAGGCTATAGATAGTACCAATAGTACCATAGACCACATCCATACGCTGCGGTAAGTTATACAGAAGACCGAAGAATATAACTTGCCATTATGCTAAGCGTTAGTGGACTATGAGAAAGCCTTCGATTCGGTGGAACCATGGGCGGTGCTTGAGTCTCTTCAGCGATGCCATATTGACTATCGGTACATCGAAGTGTTGAAGTGTTTGTATAGTAACGCCACCATGTCGGTCCGAGTACAGGAGCAGAGCACGAAGGCGATTCCATTGCGAAGAGGCGTAAGGCGTTATCTCTCCGAAACTGTTTACTGCCTAATGGAAGACGCCTTCAAGCTCCTGGAATGGCAAGGACTTGGCATCAATATCAACGGCGAATACATCACTCACCTTCGGTTTGCCGACGATATCGTAGTCATGGCAAAGTCGATGGAGGAACTCAGCATGATGCTCGATGACCTCAACCGAGTTTCATAACGGGTGGGCTTGAAAATGAACATGGACAAGACGAAACTTATGTCAAATGCCAATGTTGTGCCCATCCCAGTCTCTGTTGGGAACTCGGTACTCGAAGTTGTTGACTCGTACATCTACCTAGGACAAGTAGTCCAATTAGGTAGGTCCAACTTCGAGAAAGAGGTCAACCGCCGAATCCAAATCGGTTGGGCAGCGTTAGGGAAACTACGTAATGTCATTTCGTCCGACATACCTCAGTGCCTCAAGACGAAAGTCTTTAATCAATGTGTGTTACCAGTAATGACTTACGGCTCCGAAACGTGGTCTTTCACTTTCGGCCTCATCTCAAAACTCAAAGTCGCTCAACGAGCTATGGAGAGGGCTATGCTCGGAGTTTCTCTGCGTGATCGAATCAGAAATGAGGAGATCCGTAGACGAACTAAAGTCACCAACATAGCCCACCGGATTAGCAAGCTGAAGTGGCAATGGGCGGGCCACATTGCCCGCAGAGAAGATGGTCGATGGGGTCGAAAAGTGCTTACGTTAACTTCTCTTCTAACTAACTTTTCTGCAGTAACTTTCAGGCAGCCGTCCGCAAAATTGACGCACTTTTACTTGTTGTTATAGAAGAGCGCGAATTAATGGAAAAACACTCGATCATCTGCCAAAAATTTCCTGCTTGGACGTGGAAGTGCCGATAAGCTAATGGAAGGATATTAATGTAATACTGTTAATGGAAGTTATTTTTTATTAACGGTGGTGGTAATGGAGAATATCAGCCGCGGGATTACGGCGATATTGTAATGATTACCTCCGACACCGACACAGTTAACTGAACTTAACTACGTACCTAGACGTTACAGCAACATATTCTTTTAAATAAATAAATTGAATTGAATAACCGCTTCGTGAGTCACCCTGATGTGAGGCAACAAAACACTAAAAAGAGATTAGAGACTTTATTAATTATGGTCATCCGTTTACACCAATACATAGAAGCCATAGAAGGTCCTAAAATATTTCGTTCTGGATAAAATAAATCTCATCACCTTAAACTACTTAATTACTGGATGTATCTAATAGTACATGTGCAACGGGTAGTTTAAGTAAGCAAATCTTCACCGATTTAAATTGTTATATTTGTACCTAATACTAACCAACAAGTTATTGTACAAACGGAAGATTACCGCTTTTCTGTATACGAGTACTTACATATAAAATATTTCCTCCGATTCCTAAAAAATTTTTGCCTTGTTGCGTTACTGTAAAGCGATCTAGACCAAATTTTGATCATCTAATAAAATTATCTGAATTATTTAACTAGTAGGTTGAAATAACAGGATAAGTAATGTACCTATTCCTAGCTACCGGAAAGTCTAGGGTTACCAGCTCCTAATTTGGAATTTCCTGACAAAATTCCTGATTTGAGATTTTTTTTCCTGACGCTCATATCGGGGGGATCTAGCCGTAAGCAATATCTATGTATGCTTGATACAATTGTTTAAATTTGATTTGTTTTGGATTTATATACCTAAGTAAGTTTGAACAATGTACCTTCTTAGGTACATAAAAAAAAAGTCTGTTAATTCACTAAAATTTCTGACATTTTCATATTCCGGCCGCATTTCTGACAAACGGCCAAAATTCCTGACATGTCAGGAAAATTCCTGACATGTGGTAGTGGTAACCCTAACCCGGAACAGAAGAAGAAAGTTCCTAGATCCGATTTGGACCATTTACTCGTCATCGTCAATACGCACAATTGTTACTAAATCTTCTCCACTCACATAACAATAGTAATTGGAAAACCAGTTTGATCTTAGAATTACGCGAAAATACGGTAAAAGTTTGAATGCGCCTTCGAATGTCACTTATGGTTGTTATGCGTATTCGGGCAGACATAGGTACTTACAGTCAACGGTAAAAATATGGGTGTAGACAACTTACTCAAAAATATGTCCCATAGTTCTTAATTCACTGACATAAGAGTTATGGGACATATTTTTGAAATGATTTGTACACCCATACCATTACCGTTGACTGTACACACGTTTTGTAAACTCCGGCAGGAAGTTTCCGCCGCGTAATCGCGGCAGCCATTACTCCGTATCTAGACTGACACTTTGTAGGCAATTTATTCATAAAGAACTGCCTGCGCTCGAATGTGCACATTCATTCGCCTTATTGTATTGGGATACAGTTGAAAACGTACAGATTTGTGGGCCTGTCGCCCTGCGTTTAGCTCACATGCTTACACACATGGCGTGGGTAATAAACAGATGCAGATTTTTTGTTCTTTATAGTAAAGTTGAGGAGTTGCTGACTCATTGACTCAATTTAAAAAAAAAAACAGAAATGAGCATTCATGTTTTGAGTTCCGTAGCCAAAATGGCACAAACGGAATTCTTATTATATTTTCGTCAAGTCTGTCTGTCTGTCCGTGTGTGTCATTCTACGAACTTCCATTTGCTCGGATAATGCTGCTGTGCAATGGGTATCCCATTCCCGTTATTGTAAAACGTTTCACTCTATTGAAAGACTTACTCGTACATTTACACGGGTTTTACTGCTAGAAAATTGGCGTCCCACTATAAGTAAAATGAATCTTCCTCCGATTCAGTTTTTTTTCTTGTGTTTAATACTATAACTTGGATGATTCATACATAGATGATTCTCACTCTTAATTAAATAGCGATTAATGAAATACCTCCGTATTGAAATCAAGGAAAATGCGCCAATTGCTTCCACTTAATTTACAACATTGATGGTTAAATGGAAGCTGTCATTTTTAAGCATGACTTTAATATGAAGGGGATAAGGGCAAGTGAATAATGTTAAGACCAATTGCATTCATCGTATCACAGATACTATAGCCTCGGGAAGTCGGGACGCAGTTGCCACTCCAGATAGTCCAGATGTTCACACAGGCTTATTGCTGACCATTTATAAGCTTGTCCCCTCCTTTCTTGAATCCGACATTGTGTACACGTACGTCACGTACAAACAGCAACACACCTAACTGTACATCGGTGGACCTTATTTTATTACAAAGGCATAAGGTCCACTGGTGTCCAGTTAACAGCGTGGGCGATGGTATTTCTTTGGTAAATTGAACAATTCTAAAGACATGCCTGTAGGTAATGGCATATCTAAAAAAAGGGGTATGTAAGTTTAATAAAGAAGATGCTAAGTAGTGTAGCACAGGATGGCTATTTATAAACCCTGGAAAGCTAGAAGGTTATTTTGTGGTTAGTATCTTCGCCGGTCGCGTGCTGCGGCGCGGGGGTGAGGTGCGGCGGCGTGCGGGGCGCCCCATTAAGCACCCCGTAACGGCTTGTATTATCCATCGACTCTGAAATGACATTTCATAAACCTTAACCCGATGACATAAGGTCTACCAATGGTCAGTGAAGAGTGCCGAATGTAGCGACGATATCGCGGAGGGTCATGTTACCAATTTGGGTCAACATTGTCGCGACCTTCGGTACTACCTGCCGTGCCGGTAGGTTTGTGTGTGATGGCCTTTAGCTCATGAAACCTGAAGTCTTACTACTTTTTATAGCGTATGAAAGCAGTTTCGGAGAAAAGCCATTGCTGCCAAGTATTTTTTAAAATGAGGACTGGGATCCTATGAAAGAAGAGTATGTACTTACTTAAAGCCAAACTCATTTTTCTTGCTCATTCTGGTATTTGATATTCATAGGGTTAAAAGTCAATTAAGTCGCGAGTTTTGTTAATTTCCGGGTGTAATAAAAATGTATTTCATAAAGCCAATCGGTACAATGAGCTTTTTGATGATTTTAAAGTCCCGAGCCTCCCGAGCGAGGCTACAGTTTATTGAGGGACAGTTTAGAAAATCTACTTAGTTGTTGGCAATACTTAGAAGTTAGCTTTACTAATAGACAAAAAAGACTCCTAAGGGCCACTTGCACCATTCACTAACCCGGGGTTACAGGTCAAACCTGGAGTTACCATGGTTACCAGTACAATTTGATTTTGGGTTAACAGTTTAACCGCTTAACCTCGGGTTAGTGGGATGGTGCAAGGTGGCCTAATTGTATTATATGGCATCCCAAGTAGCATGGAAGTGTCGGCAACATCAATATAGCAGCCAATTAAGAACTTAGAGTGATTTAAGGGACGTATAAGAGTGTCAGAAAAGATTTAAGCTGTATAAAAGGTACTTTACAGACATTATACAGCTCAAGCTGTATAAAATCATTATAAAGGATTCTGCGGAAGCATGGGGTGCTTTATCGGAATATAAAAAATCTACTATAAAACTAAAAGTGTTGTGAGAGACTACAAGCTAATTCTATCGTAAAAGCTGTATACAGGCTGTATTGTAGTAACACTTGGCACTTTTAGCTGTACAAAAGTATCTGTCAACTCCGTTTTAAAACATTAAGTGTTGTGAAACACTACAAGCTAATTTTATCGTAAAAGCTGTATACAGGCTGTATTGTAGTATCACTTGGCACTTGTAGCTGTACAAATGTATCTGTCAACCCCGTTTTAAAGCTATTTCTTATGGCGTAATCTTACTCTCCTATAAGAATAGTAGTTGTATAACTTCTGTCTGTAAGGGTATTATAAAACCAAATGAATAAATGGCAGCTATAGTACAGCTTTTTTCTGTATTACTGATAGAGTCGCTTATAACAATCTTTTGGCGTAATTTTACACTCGTATAAGTATAGTAGTGTAATGATTTCTGAAAATAAGTGTATTAAAAGTAAAGGAATATATGACAGTTACAGTACAGGTTTTTTATTTGTTATACGGATCTCTAAAGGGAATTATAACTTATGTACGGAGAACCGAAATACAGCCAAACGAATACAAATATTCTATTATAAAGCTGTTTTAATTACAAACCCTGTAAACGACACTCCATTTATTACACAGCACAGCTACTAAGATTATAATGATCTCCAACTATCCTGTAGGCTGTTTAAAAATTGTCGCCATTTTACAATAAAAAAAAAACGTATTTGTAAATATAATTAAAGAAATACTTGCAAATATTTAGCAGACTAACGCCGTGTTATGATTACCAGGTAAAATAAATTGTTTAGCCTTGGAATTAATATTTATAAATATTTTTGATACTCTAACCTTAAAAACAAACAGTAACTTTACCGATTTTTGATATTTTCCTTATGGTTTCTCTTTGTTATTTTGCAGGCGCGTAAATATTTTGCCAGAAAAGATACACAGGTTCACAATAAATAATAATCCGCACTTACCAATAATATAATATTCCATTCAAGTCCTGTATAATATTTACTTTTACTTTTACCATCCACTATAACACTTTATTGTCGCCATTACTATATTACGAATGAACAAGATTAAGACATTTTAGTTTCTTAAATGATTATTATTCTCTTGTAATTCTTTCTTATTTTAAAACTTATATTCTTATATCGTACTTATAAGAGATTATCTGTAGTGTTAAGGTTTCCTGTTACACCGAAATATAGCTGTAATGCAGCTATTATGCAGCTTATGTATTGCTTATACAGCTACTCTACAGCTCTAATAACGCCAAAGGCTGTATAATTTGGGCCCTTTTTTTACTTATAAGGGCTGTATAAGCGCTTATACAGCCTTTGTACAGCCTAACTGTACAGCTTATAGTATACAAATAAACTTTAATACAGCTTATATACAGCTTGCAATGCTACTTGGGATGCTTTGTACTGCTTTTATGAAACGGGTTCCAACATGTGTATTGTGGTACAAGTGGTACAGCCAGCATCATTCAGTATTAGCGGATAAATACATATTTTAATTAGCGATGCACCGTATACTTAATCGGTTAGGTACTATCCGGCCATTATTTAAATATCCGAACGGTTACCGGATAGTGTACTACTATCCGGCCGGATACCGGATATAAACATTGCTTGATTTCGGAGAAAGCTGTGCAAAGCGTTCTGCGTGCCTGTAGGGCGTAGGCACTCATAAGACGCTGGCAAGACGCCGACGTTCAAAAGACGTTAGAGACGTTGCCTCGTCGCTGCGTAGACGCTGGTGAGACGCAGGCGCTCGATAAACGCTGCTGCCATCGCGCCGACGCGACGTTGCGTTGACGCAACGCCTCAAATCTTGCTAGCTTCAGATCCAGACCTTGAACATTGATACGTACCCGAAGTGCAAAACTATTTAGTGCCATGAACTCGCAAAATTGCATGTTAACACCAAATTTCTGTACCTACCACATTTCTAGCAAATAAATTTATATTTTTCTATTTCTATTTCATGAACAGTTTGGCCAGACAGGAACGATCTTATCACTAATAAGAAAAACTTAAAATGCAAAAATAAAATTAATCATAAAAAAAAGTAAAACCGACTTCAGCAAGGATGAAATAAAGCACCATTCCGTTTTAAATGCGCTGGCAGTTAATTCGTTTGAAGTCGGTGCCAAGCCAAACAGTTACAATACTTGTTAATAATATACCCCTAAGCAACTAACGGGCAGCTTGCTTTCTTCCTTTCTTATCGAACTTCACCATCATATCGGTTTCACGGCGTGTTGACGCTTTTAAGATTTGGCTTGGCACCGACTTCAAACGTATTATTTGCTAGCGCATTTAAAACGGAATGATACTTTATTTTATCCTTTTTGAAGTCGGTTATACTTTTTTTTTAAAGATTTATTGTAAAGCTATAAGAGAATGGTAAGCAGATAAGTATTTTTAAAAAGTCATATCTGCAACGATTGCGATTTTCTTAGAGTAAAATGCAGTCACAAACTCAAATAGTTAATCGTAAAAAGATCAAAACTCGGGAACAGCTGGGTCGTTGAATCGCGAGTTGCCCCTCGACGCCCGCGGCAAGGGCGGCGCCGGCGCGCGTGCAGCCCGGCCCGGCCGGGCCGGCTGTGGTGTGGAGGCCGCGTCGTGACAAGACAGAGGTCGCGGGATTATTACTGGTATTTGGACGATAGGGGCTTTTGTGAGCCCTATATAGCATTAGACGGCCTTTGTGGGTCATACGAGGATTTCAGTTCTCTTTTTTCTTGTCCACGTACCTACCTTATCATAGTAGAGATTTACTGACCACATACCTATAGGCTCTTTGGTGACGAAATACATAAAATCTATCGGCTTATGACTGTACTTATGTCAACAGAACGGAATTAACCTTGTACCGATAGAGTAAAACCAGTCTACATAAGTCTAACTAGATCTGTATTATAAATTATAATATAATACATACCGGTCTATTGACACTCCACCCTACCGAACAAAATATAAGAGCATAAAACATTAGCAGAGCAGAAGGATAGTTTGAAAAAAAAAATCCTTTTATACTCAAACATTTTGCTTTTGGCACGAAATGTTTCCCTCGCTCCTCCCATTTAATATAAAACCTACAACTGATGCAAGTGAGCACGTGCGCCTGCATGCGTGTATAATCTATATTTTCATACGATAGGTACCTCTTTGTCTAAGTAGATGATTACAAACAAAACAAAACAGAAAATTTATATGTAAATTAATTTCAAACACAATGAAAATTGTTTATGAATTAACTATGACTATGACTATCTCAAGTACTTCCACCACGCAATAGTCAGAGAGTGCACATCATCGATGTTTTCAAACAACGTTTCCCTACAACTTCGCTCTACCGAGTAAGTAATATCGTTATTAAAATCGTAAAAAATATGAAAACTAAGAAATCTGTGGGTCACGACGACATTCCTTTGTCCATCATAAAAGAAAATCTGGAAATTCTCGCGGGACCTTTAGCATATCTATATAATAAATGCCTTTCTCAGGGGGTATTTCCTGACCAATTTAAAATTGCCAGAATAGTTCCAATTCACAAAAAAGGCTAAAAACGGACCCAACGAATTATCGTCCAATATCGGTGTTGCCTACCTTGTCCAAGATTCTCGAAAAAATTGTTTTAAATAGGCTGATGGCTCACCTTTACTCGAACGCAATCCTGAGCGATACGCAATTCGCATATCAAAAATCTAAAGGCACCACTCAAGCAATTGATACCTTAATAAATGTTGTCGTAAATAAACTTAACAAAAAGCTAAAAGTAGCTGCAATATTTTTGGATCTAAGCTCCGCATTCGACATGGTCGACCATAACATTCTCATAGCGAAACTGGAGTTCTACGGCATTAGAGGCCAGGCCTTAAATCTTATAAAATCTTACTTTCACAATAGAACTCAATTTGTGGAAATTACAAATGTAGAAGGTAAATGTGAAAATGTTATCAAATCCAAATCAATCAAACTAATGCGATTAGTACCACAAGGTTCTATCCTGGGCCCACTCTTTTTTGTGCTTTACACTAACGACCTGATTCAATTCATAAGCAAAGAAATTCCGGATATCGGCCTAATTAGGGTTTCTGCTCGAGAATTCTCGAGGCGAGAAATCTCGAGAAATTTGTCCTTCGTCGAGACGGGAAAAAAATTCTCAATGCCTCGAGAACTCGAGAAATAAATCTCTTGTGATAAGTAACCACAAAACACGCGTATAAAGACGTGTTGTGACTATAATCAAGTGTATTTTTAGTATTAGAAAAAAGGTCAACAATCTTGACGAGTCTTTTTACTGAAAAACGCTTAAAACAATTAGTAACTTTTACTTATGAAAGCAAAACAACATAATGATCGTAATATATATGCTAATGTTACATATTTGCCGTGACTTATTTATCAAAAGTGTTTTTCATTAAAAAGACACGACAAGATCGCTTATCTTTTTTCTAATACAAAAAAAACGAATTATAGGGCCTTGTAATAACAAATATTGCTAAACTAAATTACTATTGATAAATCAAATCATCCCGATATATTCTTATTAGCAAAATAGCACAATATTAGCAGCTTCATTGTTACGTTGAGTACCTAATGTAAGTATTCATATTACTTAGAAAAAATTGATGATAAAATACCTTATAGTGATTTGTTTAAATTTTGAGAAATACCTAAAGAAATACACTATAGCATATCACATCGCCGGCACGCATGCACCTTTAGTTTTTTTGTTGTTGAATTTCGATTATTAAGTGCAATTTATGGTAACTACAAATTTTCCATTTGTTTGATTTGATCTCACCTACGACACCTATGAGTCTGATTTGTAGTAAAGCAAACAATTGAAAATAACAAGGTGTTTTTTGAAACTTTAAAAATTCCTCGAGATACTCGAGAAACTCGAGAAATTCTGGTCGAGAATTCCCGTGCCTCGAGAAATAAAAAAGGCCGAGAAACCAGAAACCCTAGGCCTAATAGTTTTTGCAGATGATACCAATGCAATTGTAAGCGCTAGTTCACTTGAGGCTCTGAACAGAAAGGCTAATCAAGTGCTGGAATTATTTGACTGGTGGTTCAGCTGTAACTACCTGAAGGTGAACCCAAGTAAAACTTGCGCCATGCTCTTGAGGTCTACAGTCAGGCAAAGAGACCATTTGAATCTGTCGTTCTGTGGCGATAAAATATAAAACGTAAGCAGTGTAAAGTTTCTCGGTACTCACATAGACGAATTACTCACGTGGAAAAACGAACTCGTAAGCATAGTTAGCTCCATTAGCTCGGCTTGTTATATCTTGCGAAGCTTACGGAACATAGTGGAGCAAAGATACCTCAAGATGATATACTATGCACTGGTGGAATCAAATCTTCGTTATAGTGTCAAGTGCTGGGGGAATAGCTATGAGTATAACATGAATAAAGCCTTTGTTATCCAAAAGCGAGCCATGAGGACTAGAGTGCGTATTCCACAAACTGAGTCCTGCAAGGAATATTTCATAAATCTTAAAATACTAACTGTCCCGTGTCTGTACATCCTTCTGCTCCTCACTGACCTGGTCAAAAGTCTAAAGGAGTACGAGACCAAGGAAGAGAGGGAGACACGTGTAAGTACTAGAAGGAAATACCTACACTGTAAACTGCAGCCTAAACTTAATATAGTCACTCATTGCGCAGAATTTCAGAGTCTGCAGCTCTACAACAAGCTTCCCAGTGAGTGGAGGAACATCGATAGCCTTGTTATCTTTAAAAATAAATTAAAAACACTGCTGCTGAAAGAGTGCTTTTATTCTATAGGGGAATTTACGACCTACTGTAGTAATTTGTCTTCGTAATGTTGGTAGTAATTATTTTAGATAAATACGTCTGATATTGTTCTGCATGTTAGATTTTATAATATTTATAGATTTAAGGAACTTAGTATGTAGTTATATTCAAATACAATTGTCATATTGTTCATGAATAAATAAATAATAATAATAATATAATGCAATTCCTCTGAGCAGCCCGGGCGGGCGCGGGCGTACATAACGCACTCATTAAACCGTTGCCGTGAAATGAAATAAACGTTGTATAATGCTGATGAGAAATATTTTACGGGTGCCATATTTGATTTTCTTTATCCCCCATAAATATGTGCCTCATAAATAAAGTACATATTTCTATTTCTTTTTGTTCTATATCAATTTTTCTAATTTATATATGAATGTATACCGGGTGTGGCCTGTAACACGAGCAAATAATTAAAACATAGATTGTACTCCTCAATCGGTGACACTTTTGTTCAACAACTTTTAAAAATTATGAAGTTTTAAGACTCGCTATTTTTCATACAAAATAAATAACGTATGCGGAGTGAAATTATAAAAAACCATTCTTTTTAAAAATAATTATGTTCTTATAATAATGTATATATCAAGGCTTAATGTAAAAAATAGTTTTCACCTCAGCAGCTCGAACAAGGGTACTTTGCTTCTTAAAAACAGTGAGCAAAATGCGATTTTGCTCACTGAGTCATTTTGCTCACTGAGTGAGACAAAATGACATTCAAGTGACCTTTATAGTCATTTCAACATGCGGGGTCTAATACAAGTTCGATATACTTGGGTTCTATTATCTCTGTCCCTCTAGGTATGTTCTCACTGCTTAGGGTGAAAAATTTTGTGTACTACACGAGATCAAAGTTATTTACATCTCGTGCGCTTTTGAATCCCTTACTACGCTCAAGATTCTAAATTATTATAGAATCTTTCGCTTGCACGGGACTCAAAATAAGCACTCGAAGAAATATCAAACTTTGATCTCTTGTTGTACAAATAACTATTACTCCCATGCGAGATGCTTTAAGAGCGCTATTACATTTCGGCGTTGAGCGAGTTTAGGTATTTTACGCGCTGCGGCAGGCCGTGCGAGCTCAGTACGCCGATTCCTTCTACCACACTCGCACTACAATGATGGATTAAACATTCTTGATCCTTCGCGAAGCATATTGAAATCAACCATAACAACACTAACTGTACTTAACTTTTAAAGTTCTAAAACTGTTATTTGGTAAGTACGAAAATACTAAATGCAGTGCAAATGTACATAGGGGCTGTTCATAAATTACGTCATCTATTTTTGACGATTTTTGACCCCCCCCACCCCTCAAATCATCCAAAAATCAAGCTTCGGATGAATCTGTTTCCTCCTACGTCATGTTACCATCATCCGATGTCCAGACCCCCCCCCACTCCTCCCATTTGAAACGACGTAATTTATGAATAGCCCCATACTCGTACTTATGAAGGTATATTACTCGAAAGAAATTATAGGTACCTACTCGCTTATTTACATGTTTCGTCATTGCATTTGGTACCTATAGGTTGTAAAGTTTGTATCAACGAGGGTTTAAAAACGAACTGGTACTGAGGATCTGATGATGATTAAGGTGGTCACGGATACCAATCAACCATGTAGTAACATGATTAGGCTCGTTTGATTCGTCTCAACAAGATCTTTGACACTGAAGATACACAGGGTCTGATGATGGAGCTGGAAGGTGGCCACGGGTACCAGTCTATCATGTAACTAAACAACTTCGTGTTTGGGCTCGTTTGATTCGTCTCAACAAGATCTTTGAGACAAGACAGTACTCAGGGTCTGATGATGGAGCTGGAAGGTACCATTACCAATCAACCATGCAACTAAACCACATCGTGTTTAGGATCGTTTGATTCGTCTCAACAAGATCTTTGACACTAGGTGATACTCAGAGTCTGATGATGGAGCTGGAAGGTGGTCACCGGTACCAATCAACCATGCAACTAAACCACTTCGTGTTTAGGCACGTTTTATTCATCTCAACAAGATCTTTGACACAAGGTAGTACTCAGGGTCTGATGATGGAGCGCGAAGGTGGCGACGGGTACCTGTCAATCATCATCAGCTCCATCATCAGACCCTGAGTAGTATCTTGTCTCAAACATCTTATTGCGAGGAATCAAACGAGCCCAAACACGAAGTGGTTCAGTTACATGGTAGACTGCTACCCGTGGCCACAGTCCAGCTCCATCATCAGACCCTGAGTACTAACTTGTGTCAAAGATTTTGTTGCGACGAATCGAACGAAGCGAAACACGAAGTGGTTTAGTTGCATGGTTGATTGGTACCGGTCACCACCTTCCGGATCCATCATCAGACCCTCAGTACTACCTTGTGTCAAAGATCTTGTTGCGACAAATCAAACGAGCCCAAACACGAAGTGGTTCAGTTACATGGTAGACTGGTACCCGTGGCCACCTTCCAGCTCCATCATCAGATCCTGAGTACTATCTTGTGTCTAAGGTCTTGTTGAGACGAATCAAACGAGCCTAAACACGAAGTGGTTTAGTTGCATGGTTGATTGGTACCGGTGACCACCTTCCGGCTCCAACATCAGACCCTGAGTACTATCTTGTGTCAAAGATCTTATAGAAACGAATAAAACGAGCCTAAACACGAAGTGGTTTAGTGGCATGGTTGATTGGTACCGGTGACCACCTGCCGGCTCCATCATCAGACCCTGAGTACTATCTTGTGTCAAAGATCTTGTTGAGACGAATCAAACGAGCCTAAACACGAAGTGGTTTAGTTGCATGGTTGATTGGTACCGGTGACCACCTTCCGGCTCCATCATCAGACCCTGAGTATTATCTTGTGCCAAAGATCTTGTTGAGACGAATCAAACGAGCCCAAACACGAAGTGGTTTAGTTGCATGGTTGATTGGTACCGGTGACCACCTTCCGGCTCCATCATCAGACCCTGAGTACTATTTTAAGTCAAAGATCTTGTTGAGACGAATAAAACGAGCCTAAACACGAAGTGGTTTAGTTGCATTGTTGATTGGTACTGGTGACCACCTTCCGGCTCCATCATCAGACCCTGAGTACTATCTTAAGTCAAAGATCTTGTTGAGCCGAATCAAACGAGCCCAAACACGAAGTGGTTTAGTTGCATGGTTGATTGGTACCGGTGACCACCTTCCGGCTCCATCATCAGACCCTGAGTACTATCTTGTGTCAAAGATCTTGTTGAGATGAATAAAACGAGCCTAAACACGAAGTGGTTTAGTTGCATGGTTGATTGGTACCGGTGACCACCTTCCGGCTCCATCATCAGACCCTGAGTACTATCTTGAGTCAAATAAATACATATAGAATGTCAGGTCGTTTCAAATATTTTTAATCCTGTCCGGTAGTTTATTAAATTATAATACTATAAAAACAGTGCTAGGATCAAAGTCTCTCGTTGCGGTTTACACGCACACAGTATAGCGTTTTACACGGCGCCCGCCGCACACAATGATAAAAAACCTCGTCGTCGCCGTTGAAAATGTGCGGAGCCGACCGACACACGTCCTGCCTCTACAAGCTCTGCCGCGGCACTGAGCTGGCGCAGCGCGCGTCATCGGTAATATAGAGTAGTTTTCAAAAAATTGCCAAAAAATTATAGTAGAATTTCATAAACACTAATGTATACCAACAGTATAAGCAAACGTTGCAGATTGCTTGAGTATGAAAATGACTTCGATATTAAGTAGATTTTCGTAGGAATTGACACTTGTTTCGGAGAGAAAATCGAGTTCGTTTTACTTTGATTTTCTCTTTCTCAAAGGTATGTAGGAAAAATATAGTTTGATATGCCTAAAGTACAGGGTATTAGTAATACAAAATAGCCAGGTTTAGCAGAGTAAAATTCTCAACATTTCCAAATAAGAGCTCGCCATTCAGTGCTTCACGGGGTTTTTCGGAAACGACCATCAGAAAAAAAATCATTACTAATTTAATAAGTCCTTTTTCTAATATTTACAACGATATTTATAAAGATAAGAAGACGCTTTTACTGGAACAAGTACTCATTGTTTCTAATAATGAGCGCAAAGTCCTGAATTTCGTCGACTAGTATCATCAATTTTGCATTATTTCGACTTTTCTTGTAAGAGCGCTCTTAAGGCAGTTTTGTGGTACTTTGTCCATCGCTGTCGAAAACACAGATGTCGGCATTTTATTCAGCTCCGATTTTATTTTTCGAATCAAACTCTGTACGTTTTTGGGACGAAAATTATTGCAATATACTCGCCTCTTTAGATTTGCCCAAAAATCTTCTATAGGGCGAAGTTGCGGAACATTAGGTGGATTTGATGTCTTCGGTACGTATGGGATGTTTAACTCCGCCATTTTGCTAAGGGTTTTTTTGGAATAATGGCTTGAGGCTAAGTCTGGCCAAAACACTACATTTTCTCCTCTATGACTCGTATTTATGAAATCCCGCACTAATGGCAAACAACGTTCTATGTAGCGGTCGGCGTTCACAGCTAAACCTGACTCAAAGAATACAGGCTTAGACATTCCGCGTCGACTGATGGCAAGCCATAGCAAAACTTTTTTAGGATATTTTGTATGCTCAACATATTTCACGTTCTCATCGGTTGGACCATTGGTGTTCTCAAAATAGTAATTGCCTTGCCACTCGTTTCCATCTAACGTGAAATATGACTCGTCATCCATAACGCAAGTGACATTGTTTTTAGCGTAAAATATTTCTTTGACTAATTTACGCAGCCGTACTTTCTGAGTGATTTCTTCGTTTTCAGAGACAGTGGGCTTAACTTTTCTACATCGCTTATCGATGCCCATGTCTTTAAGATATTTTTTTACAGTTTTGCCGTCAGTTTTAAATGTTCTTCCGAGCTCTCTATAAGATTTTGCGACACGGCCGGCCGTAATTTTCTTTAATCGAGCTCTCTCAGAAACCTTGCTCAAGCTGGAATAGTTTCCAGAACCAGGCTTTCTAGCAGTGGTTTTCTTCAAGGCAAAGGACGCCAGAATATTGTAAATAGTGCTTCGACTCTCACCCATTTGCACAAAATGTTCCACGACCTTTGATTTCGGCCATAGGGGATGGCTACTAAATATAGAAATTACATATTGTTTGACGACGGCGTTCTTGTTAATTTACCATAATTACAAGATTAAACACCCAATCTTTATGAGACTTACCAAACTGATTGACAGATATATTGACTTTACATTGACAATACATATTTTTTATTTAGATTTTTGTGTTTTTATATTTTATATACACAAACTTTGTCCAAATTTCACTCCGCATACGTTATAATCTTCAATGGACGCCATCGCCACGCCATATCATTGTGATTGACGTTGCTTGTCACGCCTTAAACATAACAAAACTCGCAATACATTGCGTCTTAGAATAAACTTTAAAGTGTATTAAAAATCAAACCACAAGTTATTTTTAAAAGTTGCTGAACAAATGTTGGTCAGTATGACGAGTACAGCTTACAGTTTAATTTTTTTCTCATATTACAGGCCACACCCGGTATACACTTTATAAGAATTATAAGACAAGGTTAAAAACACAATATAAATATTATGCTGGGTGCTACAGTGTACTTATAGCGATATTTGGGAGACTGATTGAGCCACTGCTTGCGTGGAGCCGCTGTTCCCGTCTTGACTACATATGACATTACCATTATTTTCTGGTATTTGTTAGGTTAGTCTAATAGTCTAGTCGTTCAGGATTATACTATATCATTTATTCTTCGTCGTATTAAATGTGGCTATAGGTTGAAACAAACACACTATTTCTGTTCCCCATACCGAGAGAACGGAACACACACATAAAATGGCAAGGTTCCGAAGAAACGTGCATGCTACATTTTGAAGTGCAAGTGCATCAGAAACTCCTTTATAGTTTTACGAGGCAGGTCGCGGTTTAGTGCCATAGTTGAAGCTTATTACGCGTGCCTATAAACATTATAGTGTAATTGCCACGCCACTAAATGGCAAGTATTTGCTCACTTACCAGTGCAAGGAAATATACTATTTCTGAAATAGTACTTAAGTACATACTTTACATACTAACCAAAAATCCACCGATGGGCTTTATGAGATTTTAGTACATTACATTTCGAAGAACCTAAAAATAACCTGCCGAAGCAACATTCAGGGTGCTTGGCAACGTAACGATGTGTTTTATCTTTATATGTGTTAGGTTACAAATATAAATAACCCAAGTTTTTTTTGTAAAGTTTTGCTGTCTTACAAGCGGTGAAAGGGCCGACTTTTTATCGCCGGTGCGGTCGAACTTATTGAATGGGCCTTAATTATAAATAAAATATGCTTTTTATCTGCCATTGTTTCTGACATTCTGACGCGTCGTTTATTTCATCCCATTGAGGAGCTCACTCAGTCTCTGGACTGGTTCTGTAACAAGTACCCGTTTAAAGGTAACCCATGGTTCTACTAATTTATTACCTTTTTTAAAAGTACAGAACATAATTATTTAAAGGCATTGTGTAAACTGTCAACGATGATAAACATCCGTGGGAACGGACCACGCCGATCAGTACTCGTCAAGGCCTCTATAAATTATTACCTACTTACTATTCACATAAGGGTTGGGACCCGAGGTCGGGACAGCTCAAACAATATTCCTGAAGTGTTTCATTTGTCGTTTTAATAACTGCCTACAACTTAGTGGAAATACTTTTGGTACTTATCCTTTTAATTTATTGAATATGTAAATATTGTTTTGAACGAGCGAATGTTTAGTCATTTTAAAGTGCTATTCATTCATTGATTCCCGCACGTCTCCTCTTATCTCCGCCGTAGTGGAAAGGCAACCTTAGCGATCGGCGGGGTTTTTCTGCATCAAAACAAAATTAGGGTGGGCTTTTATATAAGTACTAAGCAACGTTAAAACAAAACTTTCGAAATTTATTTATGCGCATTATGAGGAAAAAAACGTGCTTCGGAAATCAAGAAACAGTCATTCTCGGATAGATGGCGCACACACCTTTGGCCTATGGTCGGCTAGATGGCGTTGACGACACCGTTTTATATTTAACAATTTTAACACAGGTATCAGTGAATGAACATGGGTCAAAATGATATAAAAATAACAATATCATTTATCCATATATATAAATTTTTTCGATAGTTTTATACGTTTTCATTTTGAGTTTTAGTCGTGTGTCGATAGATGGCAGTAAATTTACTGTGACTTTAAAATTTACTATGACAGGACCCCTCTATACCATCTATTCTCTTTGCTAGCGGTAAGAGCGTGCGACTTTCAATCGCGGGAGGTCGCGGGTTCGAACCCGAAGTTTTTTGGAACTTATGTACGAAATATCATTTGATATTTACCAGTCGCTTTTCGGTGAAGGAAAACACCGTGAGGAAACCGGACTAGTCCCAATAAGGCCTAGTTTACCCTCTGGGTTGTAAGATCAGATGGCAGTCGATTTCGTAAAAACTTGGATTATTGGCGAAAATCATCCTTGAAGTTGAAAATCGTGACTTTTCACCCCGTTTTACGGTATGTATTTAAATTGTATAATATGTTACCATAATTCATTTAACTTGAGTATTAAGATAAGATGTACAAAATATAACATAAGTATAGAAATAAGTCATTGTAATGACCTCACAGGGTAGCATGTACTATTACTAAGAAATAATATCTAACACCATGTATTCTGATGCATCATTGTACTGTACATGTATACAATAAATATAAATACTTACTTACTACACTAAGGGTCAAAGAGCCAGACGTAGGTAGATAATAGTTATCAGCTGGCCACTTGTCGTATAATTAGGAATTTTAATTGTTAATATTTGGAAAACCACAGCAATCACACCTCGGTATAGCCACACCGACCTCTCGACTACATTTGTAGTCTAGCGATGTCTCTGAAGTTCTTGAAAGACACAAAGTAACAGGCATAACCACATTCCGCAGAATATTTCCTCCACTACCACCCACGATCCGAAACCTAGCTAGGCCTGTTCATAAGTGACTGTTATGCGTTTTGTAGCTGAAGTGTCAAGTAATCCATAGCAGTCGTAAACGTCGTAAACCTTCCAGCTGGGCGTCAGTGCGGCACCGTTCACACGCCACACGTAAGCTGTTGGCCGCCCATGGCCCTCGATCGATGCCGGTCGCCGACCCCACTCCGCATTGGGCTGGACATGTTTATTTAAGGATTAGCTCGTTGCCGTCGAGACGTGCATTCACATCGTCTTATGTGGTCAAGTTTTTCAAAACCAGTCTTAACTGACACAAATCTGTAACCACTTTGCGTAAGCGGGGAATAATGGTTCGTCTCGGTTCACGACTCTCATATGCTCGAAGCAAGAGGAATTCCCAGTGTTGTCTTTTTGCGCTGCGCCGACGCATCGTTAACATGAGTTATGCATCTCTGCATGTGTTAACGCCGAGGGGACTGCTATTTTCGCCGTCTGAACGCTTCGCCGACTTTAGTTTTGAAAATTTGAAACTTGGGCTTTATCGCACAATAATAAGGTTTATTATGAATTGTATTCGCAAATGCTCCATGTGGCTATAAGTGTGACTGCAGCGTGTGTCATCAGCACCGCATGTTTGTCTGACTTAGTCTTGAAATTCATTAAACTATCAAGATAGTTAAATGAGTAATGGGCCGAGTTTCTTTTTAAGCTTGGATTACGCATAGTTCTTATGTTACTATTTAATCCAGGAGTCCGTAAGTAAAGTCAAAAGCAAAGAATAATTCATTCAAGCAAGCCTAGCAACAAGCACTCTCGAATAGCTAACGGCGGATAAGTTAGCTACCTACAGGAAGCTTCGGATAGACAGGCTGGACCGTTAATAACGTACCTAAGCAGGTATTATTTGAAATGTGGTGCTGGAGGCGAATTCTTAGGATACCGTGGACGGCCAAGCGCAATGCGTCTATTCTTTCCCAACTGGGCATCAAAACACGTTTGTCCACCATCTGCCGACATCGGTTGCTGGCATACTTTGACCATGTAATGCGAAGAGGAGCTGAGAGTCTCGAGAAACTGGTTGTGATTGGTGGAGTGGAAGGCAAGAGAGGTCGCGGTCGCTCGCCAACCAGGTGGACTGACCAAGTCAGAGAAGCCACTTCCTCGAGCAAATTCCATCAAGCAGTGAGGGCAACAATGGATCGAGACAGATGGAGACAGCTGATCAAGGATGTGAAACATGGTGATCACTATCCTCAGGAATGAGGGAACGACTGAAGAGAGAGAAGCAGGTATTACACAGTTATTTTATTTATTTATTGTTACATACAAAATTTGTACAGCATTACAGTGAAAACTAAGGCACTATACAAATTAATGGATAAACAAGAAATAACAGGAACATAAAAATTTCAAGTGGTATCCAGAGTTTCACAATACAACTAACATGTCCGACAATATATTTGGCCAGGAAGTTACAAAAATATCACTTTTTAGTGCCCATGACAGAAGCGAGTTCAACAGTCTTAGGGCTCGCACGGCCGGCCGGAGAGCTTATGTGCGCTACAGTGCGTGTGGTTGGGATAGTCTGTTCGAGAAACGGAAAACGGTGAAAATTTATAGATAATACTCCTAAAAATACGTGTGATACCTCATTAGATTCGTAATGAT
Organism: Cydia splendana; assembly: GCF_910591565.1. Taxonomy (NCBI): domain Eukaryota; kingdom Metazoa; phylum Arthropoda; class Insecta; order Lepidoptera; family Tortricidae; genus Cydia; species Cydia splendana. Next base: position 245,095 of record NC_085960.1, on the reverse strand, counting down.
GTCTAGAAAAATGTATTCGAAGCGTGTATTAGCACACAAAAAATTACAAAAGTTATTAACAAAAAAGGGAGAAAAAAGTAGATTTTTCTTATTTCCCAAATATCTCAAAAGGTATTAATATTTAAGAAACCAAAATTAATATTAAAGAGGAGGATATTTCCAATCAAACATTCCATACTTCTAGAACTGTATCTCCATTATTTATACTTTTTATTCAACGCTGAACACAGCCCTCCGGGCCTCATTTACGGGAAACGCGCGCGGCGTGAAAAAGCGATTACGTAACATTAAATATAATTTTAAAGGTATTAAATATTCGTCGAAAAATTAAAAAAAAATATGGTGTATTCAAAACATGTCAACAAATGTAATACTTCTAGAAATTTATCTTAAAGTTATTTTTTCAACTAGTTAGGCAATTGTTAATGATCAAAATTTTCTCGAAATTCCTTCTTTCTAGAAAACGAAAAAAAAAGTATAAATAACTATTGTAAAATTTCCTCGCTTTCTAGAGCCCTTCTCATATACATGCTTAATAAGATCACACTATAAACGTTTTAATAAAGTTAATACTTTACTTAAAATTCGTTTTAGAATAACATAGAAAATTGACGAAAAACTAAAAATCAAGGTAAAATTGTAAAATATAAAACAATATTATAACCAAACTATTAATTTCTTCAGAACGTTTATAACGTGATCTTATTAAGCATGTACTTATATGAGAAGGGCTCTAGAAAGCGAGGAAATTTTACAATAGTTATTTATACTTTTTTTTTTCGTTTTCTATAAAGAAGGAATTTCGAGAAAATTTTGATCATTAACAATTGCCTAACTAGTTGAAAAAATAACTTTAAGATAAATTTCTAGAAGTATTACATTTGTTGACATGTTTTAAATACACCATATTTTTTTTAAATTTTTCGACGAATATTTAATACCTCTAAAATTATATTTAATGTTACGTAATCGCTTTTTCACACCGCGCGCGTTTCCCGAAAATGAGGCCCGGAGGGCTGTGTTCAGCGTTGAATAAAAAGTATAAATAATGGAGATACAGTTCTAGAAGTATGGAATGTTTGATTGGAAATATCCTCCTCTTTAATATTAATTTTGGTTTCTTAAATATTAATACTTTTTGAGATATTTGGGAAATAAGAAAAATCTACTTTTTTCTCCCTTTTTTTGTTAATAACTTTTGTAATTTTTTGTGTGCTAATACACGCTTCGAATACATTTTTCTAGACATCATTACGAATCTAATGAGGTATCACACGTATTTTTAGGAGTATTATCTATATTTTTCACCGTTTTCCGTTTCTCGAACAGACTAGGACTGCCGAGAGCTTTGGGCGGCCTTAGGAGAGTTTTGGGCACAAACGGGATGGCTACATTAAATATACTTACCTCAATCTGATGTACCGTTACTCATCCAACATAGAAACTTTTACATTATCTACTATTAGTCAACCTAGTGATTGAACTGGGAGTTGGGACTGGAAATTGTGACTCTACCAAATATTAATTGCTGTTACCAAAAAAGTGGTAAAAATAGAAACTTTCAGGCCTATTCGGATTTCGAGATAATCACAAGATCTTGAGACGATTTAGAGATCAACTAGATCTACATTAGATATCGACTAGATGTGACTTGGATATCTAAGTCATAACTTGTCGAGAATTCGAGATCGTTCAAGAGGACCTCCAGAATCGCGGAAACGTCAAATTTGACATATCTATCTTACAAATATCTTTAAATTATCCGTATCGTAACTTGTTGAAGTCTAGTAGAAATCTAATTCATTTTCCGAATCGAGCCGTTTGTAATGATTCGATTTCCATGTATGTATTGTAATATGTATATAGGTATGGAGTGGAACGAGTTATTATTAGTAAGTACTTAATAGTAATTCCGTGTTTATTCGGGAATACGGCTGTCATTACGCTAATCGTGTTAACTTAGTATTTGGCAACACACGCACGCGATAGCCGCTCGTCCTAATTAAATTGTAGGTATGTAAGGCGTGTAATGAGGGAGTAACGCCCGTGCGTAATGAAGCGAGATCGTTTCACTCTTAACTGATACATAGTATGCCTTATTACTAAGTAATAAAACCTACCAGTGGTCAGTGAATAAGTGTTGTTGATTGTTGGTAATTAGTGCATTGTTCCGCGCTCGCCGGTGGAAAGCTGACTCATTGTTTACGTTTCGGTCGCTAGCCGATGTGGTTTACTAATATAGTCACATCACTCACATCTTAACAAGTTTCCTTATTAAACATCTTGTTAGTTGACTATAGTCTGTAAGCAGTCTATTCTCCATCTTGGGTATATTCTCTCTAGTGTTAGTGCACATGTTAGCAAACATACTGTTGATAATGATAAAGTTATTTTAGAAATAATATATGTAAGTACTTAATATGTGAGACATTGTGTGACTCAGAGTTATTAAGTAGTTTGGATGTGATATCTAGACCAGACTTCCTTTAATAAGATAAACGACTTATAAGCTATGGTGGAAGAGAGTCGCGCGACGAAACAAAATACGAAGTTAGGACCGATCAATAAGGTTAGCGGCAGTAATGAAGGCCAAACTTAGGAATAAAAACAAAACTAAAACGTTTCTATTCAAATTTGTGGCGTAGCGGAGCTACTAGCTAACTAGTACACCTACATTTCAGGCAGCAACTATCAAACTCCTTTTGAACTTAAGATTATTTGTTAAAGGTTCTTCTAGTATGGTTACTCTACTATTAATAATACAACAATGGAGGTACTTGCTGTTACTGTAATCTGGCCAATCCTTCACGATGTGTCTTCTTTGACTGCCTCGACCCAAGTGAACGAACTGCCTGCGCCTGTCCAACTGGCACCGTGTCCCCACTACCTACCGTGTTGCCAGTAGTATAATGTTATTTTCCCAACTACCCCTGTATTAATCGGGGTAACGCACTAATGTTGCCACATTAAAATTATTATTCAACTGCTATCTTTAATGTAAACATAAATAAATCATGACATTCGGCCATCCGACTTCGTGCATGACTCCGGCGCACGAACCTTATCGCCAAAAGTTAGGTCCGTTTTATATGTTCCGCCAATCATTAAAAATTAAAACAGTTTAGAAACTATAAATTTAAAACGTAACTTATCACAATTGATACATTTACCTGATCAGCAAATATATCATCTTGAAAATAATATCATGACATTCGGTCTTCTGTTTTGTCTATCTTTATTCATATAACTAATTAATTCCCATCTCAGTTTCTCATTACTATTATATAGTCCAGTGACTACTAGACTAGTGAGTCCAATATTTTCACCTAGGTTGTAACACTCGTTTTTACAGTGTACGTAACGTTCAATCTATACAAGACAATGAAATTTTATAATACCTACTTGTTGTTAATTTTGTATAATAACTATAAAAATATATAAATAACAAAGCTCAGTTTTTATTATGCATACTTTGTTTTGTTTTCTCATACATCTAAACATTACTTATGTCCGTTAAAGCATACGTGTCTTTTATTTAATTCAGTCATTTTTCAAAAATTGTTCGATTACTACGTTTTCCAGTCCTACATATTTTAATATTCACTTCTTGTTTGACCCAATATTATATTAGGTATATTTATATTTTATTTTTGAAAAATGTTTACATGACCTTACAGACAGATCCAATGCGCCATGAAACTTAACATTAACATATACCAAAGGTACATATAACAATCAGGTACAAACAAACAATTACAAATAACACAATTACAAATCACTAGTCCCTTATCACATCCACAATTACACCTTAACGGATGTAGGCCTCGCATCCATCACCTCACATATATTGAATTAATGTAAACTTTCTTTTAATACATTCATGTATTAATCGTTACAGCTAAAATATAATATTTTCCCCTAAAGTTAAGCGTTTACGTTACAATTTTCAAGACCACCAGTTTTATGTTCAGCTCAAAACCATTACGTTCAGTTTCAAATTTACACATATCTATCATGTATGTCTCTGGATCCGTAATTTATAATAAAAAACATGATCACTACTTGCCAGTAACAATCCTTTTTCTAGTTCCTCTGATCTTTAATAGCTAACAATACTTTGCTACTCATCTCATGATTGGTATTTTCACTACAAAATCTCATGAAAATTTCTTTCTCAGAGAAAAAAAATACGATAATGTGTAATCAATCAAATGCCACTTTGAATAACATCGCTTTCGCTGATTATAATTAAATATACAACTCTCTACATATAGTGATACTAAGGTTGCCTTATGCGCTCCACTCACTATCAGTATAATGCCATTATTTTGTCATTACTTCAAAAATAAACTAGTTTAATAACTTCTTTATCTTCCGTCATTCTTTCTGTCATTTCTGATTCCATCATTTGCATCAATTCACTGTCAATATAGTAATGTTATTTCAACGTAAGTGTCATTACATTGTAATAACTCCAATACTGAAGCAAGATATAAATAGTTACTACAATTAACAAAATAGATATTTAAACTAACTTCATTACTTGCCGTCATTCCTTCATGCCAATCCCTACACTATCACTAAAAATGACATTTCTTGAAAGTAATGTGACTACTCAGGCCCGTATTAAGATAATAACATTTTGTATCTTGTATCTTCAAAGGATGTCGAAGGATAGGTACCTACTCATTCTCACGAAAGTAATGACTTCTTATTCTTTTCAAATCATTTCAATAATTTGTTAATATTATAATTTATTTAATATTCGCCAAACACATTGTCTGAATACGCTAATAACTGCTAGATACGCCTTTATGTCAATGTAAGATATCGAGTGTCATCACTAAAGTCTTAACTTTATTTAATTGCAGCAATGATTGAGACTGCTTAATCAAATCAAGTCTAATGGAATCCTTTTTTTTTTAAATAATATTTCTCTGAAACTAGGTATTATTTCTATGACATACTTAGCAAGACGAGGAGATTGACTGACTGGGGAACAGACTGGGTTCATTGCTCCAAGTCCACTTTTTTATTAAGATTCTCGAGCCTTAAATTTTAAGCTTTTATTTTAACCCGTCCATTAACTTTTGTTACTTTTTTAAAAATATTAATATTAATAGCTTGCAACCCATAATATCATTTTTTTTAAACAGTCACTATTCATATCAAATTCTGTCAAACCTTTGTCTAGTAGTTGAGCGCAATGGTGATGATCGTCAGGTAAATATTAACTAAAGTAACTAACTAACTTAACAAAGCTTAAGATGTATAATTTATTTACTATTTTACTTTACTCTGTACGTACGTCACATAGTTATCTAGGTCTGTACAATTATTTAGTTTTATTAATGCGCTTTTTACTGAATTATACTAGTCCATAATTCCAGTCTTTTACTACTTCCAAATTTCGATTATTATAATATACCGATTACATAGGTACTTAAATCTCAAAAACTACGTAGGAAAGTTAAACGCTTTTAGGATATCTGAATCATAATTATTTACTTTTATATACTTTCAACCTGCGAAGTCTTATAATCAAATACTTTCGCGTTTAACTCAATTCTGTCTATAAAGTTTACTCTGCACTATATTCGTGTTCTATGTTTAAGTCGTACAATGCACTTCTATATTTGACACCTTTTTAATAAAATAATGAATCTGCTCATTGCAAACTCATGATAGTTAGAACTTGGTGTGCTTAAAACTCTTCAATATCTTGATAATGAAATATAAAATCATTTATAATCCATCGGAATATGAACATAATTAACAATTATTTAAAATTTCGCCTATAACAAGGAATTTCTCCGAATACTGATCATCAACAATATAACATCTAGGTTAAGAAAAGTTTAATCAATTTCACAAACCCACTGTCACAAAAGGTTGCGACTTATAAGTAGGTATTCACTCAACAAAAACTAAAAAATACAGTCAATATAAGATATCAACCTATTACCACAATTTCATTTAAATATTTGAAATACTGTCAAATTCAACTTAGTAGTAGTCAACTTCAATAGTAAAAAGAAGCTATAACTCTCACACATGTATCTTTCATCATGACTGCGTATATAGTCAACTCTGTTGTTCTAAATAGATTAAATTGAACAGCTTATTTTCACATCTATAAAGCGCTATGTAAACTATCCATCCACAATAATATTTAATCTAATAGTTAGGTTTGGCTTTCATTTCCTTTAATAAGCTCGTGATTATCAAGTAACTTGAGTCAGTGAATTGTGAAATATATCTCTTTTGAGTATTTGATAGAACACAGACCGCACTTTTTACTCGAATGCGTCTTTCTATTCCCAAATTTCGTTTAGTCTTCCTCTAGATAGTAATAATGAAACACCTGTATCTTATAAAATATCCAATATTCTTCTCTATTGTTTTTGTCTTTCAATGACTTCAAGTATGAATTCCTTTTGTTTTTCCAACCTTTTTTTTTAAACTCCTCTCAACACCAAATATCTCCGAAATCATGTAATTCTATCACTTTCATAACAAACAAATTCACTATACATTTATAAGTATTTATTTCGCAAACTAACTAACACATCAAACAAACAAACAAAGCTATCATCTGGCACTGACAAAAATACAATAATTCTATAGATAAGAGTTGTATAAAACAAACTCCTGGGTTACGCTTGGGTTAACTTCTCTTAAGTTATCTTCACTTATGTTAAGCCACCACAATGCTCTCTCACATTGTTATTATACTTACATCATGTATCTACATAGCTTCGAATCATACTAGTAGATCATATCGGATAGTAATTTTACACAAACTCATGTACAATTATCATAAATTCTTTCAAAGTTCTATATTGTCATTGAATACTAGTTAAGATATTTATAATCAACGCATTTAATTTTACACACGCTCGTGTAAGTATAATATATGAAAATGCATACGTAGTGTCATTTTTCATTTATTATTTAACCTTTATACTATTGTACATATCGGCTCTATCAAGTCCTCTTCTATACAGTCCGTTGTATAGTTAGTGTAATTTAACCCATTTAAATTATCTCATTAATATCTCTTACATACACTTATGTAAATTTACTATAGGTAACGCACTCTGAACGTCATGACGAACGACATCTTCTAATGTACATACGCTCATGTAAATTTACCATAATGTACACTCACATTATGAAGTACTATCATTACTATCATCATCTAATTTACACACGCTCATGTAAATTTACCATAATGCACGCTCACATTATGAAGAACTATCATCATCAAATTTACACACGCTCATGTAAATTTACCATAATGCACGCTCACATTATGAAGAACTATCATCATCAAATTTACACACGCTCATGTAAATTTACCATAATGCACGCTCACATTATGACGAAACTATCATCATCAAATTTACACACGCTCATGTAAATTTACCATAATGCACGCTCACATTATGAAGAACTATCATCATCAAATTTACACACGCTCATGTAAATTTACCATAATGCACGCTCACATTATGAAGCACTCTCATCATCAAATTTACACACGCTCATGTAAATTTACCATAATGCACGCTCACATTATGAAGTACTCTCATCATCAAATTTACACACGCTCATGTAAATTTACCATAATGCACGCTCACATTATGAAGTACTCTCATCATCAAATTTACACACGCTCATGTAAATTTACCATAATGCACGCTCACATTATGGATTTCATATTTCATTTATCTCAATTAATCGACATACTCTCAAGTCCAAACTCTTAATATTACCTAATATTCATGTTATTAAAACTTCATAGTATGTAATCAAACTGCTTGTTCACATTATTGTACACTAGCTTACTTGAAATAAGTATCCGTCTTTACTTATATTTTTATGCTAATCCTCTTTCAACTGTATGACTTTTATTAACATAAACTCTCTCGTAAAATTTTAGCTGATAAATAATAATAACAAATAACTATGATATTGCATGCCCAAAATGAGTAACTTATCAAAAGTTCAGTCTGTAATGCATCAATAAAATATTTCTATTATTATCTAATAATGTATTTTGATCACCTCTAAATCTTAAACTGCTCTGGTCTATCGAGTATCTTTATCCCGTCAAATGACAATTAATTTACGGAAATTGTCGATCATAATAAAACAAAACGTTTATATTTCACAATATTTCTCTGTAGCCACTTTTAGAATAATTTGACCCCACTCATTACCGATTTCTGCTTACCTTTAGTATGTACCTAAAATCTAAATGTACTATTTCCAATTACCTGCTTAAAGGTAGTCAACCTTTCTCTCTTTGCTCAAAGATATATCTCTTTACTCAGAAAGAAAAAAAAACGATTCTGCGTTAGAATTCTGTCACTTAGAGAACATACTAACATCATTACTTACGACGGTGTAAATTGCTTACAATTTTACACTGAATAGTAACAATTACGAAATAATTCGCGATAATGTATGAAAATCTGTCGTGCTATGGAAGTTAATTTAAGCTTCAGACGTCAGCAGCTTCAGAGGTCGCTAGGTATACCTATTATCAACGCAAGAGGTCTTAATCAGTTTTTAAGTATTAAACGCATTCATGTTCATTACGTTCTTCAACTGGCTCAAGAACTAAAATTCAAACAAATAATACAATTATTTCGAGTCGAAGTTAAAACAAATACTCAAACTGTGACAAAACATTGTTATAATAAAAAAAAAAACATTTATTTACACAGCTCATTCGGACAATACCTACTCAGAGTCATACAATATCTGCTCTCTATAGGTATACATATAACTTATCCCTCTTTCCATTTTGCCACCTATTTAAAAAAAAATCTACCTACCTAATAGTTTGTATTATAGAGCTCAACAGAGTTAAAAATTAATTTCTAACTTGTAATTATAGCGCTGTGTTACTTTTTAGCTACTTGTACGTTATCTTTTATTCCCGACAAGAACACTATAAGTTCAATCACGTTAGGGTATATGTATTAGGTATGAACAAATCAAAAAAATATTGGTCGCATTCTTGGAACTAAACAAACATCCATCGCGTTGTCGCGACCTCGCATAGTCAGATCAGGTCCTTACCTTAGACACTACTAGTCATACGACACTTTAAAAATTATCAGTCGCATGTTCGCATTAAATAATTTTCAATTTCAATGACGCACACTCACGTCAAAAAGAAACATTAATTTCATCCAATTCTCAACTACCTCGACGTACGCTCACGTCAAACAAAAATCAATCTTATCGGTTGTCTGAAAATCGGTCCTATAGTGTCATCAAAAATAGCGTTTACTTATTTATCATAAACTCATGGTCACAATAATCGATGATACGCAAACGTTAAATATCAATTCATCTCTAAAGTGTTTTTTTTTTTACTAAACTAAACAAAAATGCGGCGGCCTCATGTTAGCCGGCATCGCAGCCTACTTTAAGCGCTTGCAACTTTAATTGAATTTACAAGCTCCTACATTATTTAAACCATTTTAACGTATTATCATTACGCTGTAGTCACCTACTCGTAAGTTAATAAACGTTATAATCACAACTTGTCTTTTCTAAGTTAAACGTTTGAAGATCCACATGAACCTTTCTTTCTGCATCATCTAATATCCGACAAAACGCTTTTTAAAACACACTATAGGTACTGATACTGGTACCGGATGGACTATAGGACTATGGAGTCCATCACATAACGTTACCTCTATAGTCGTTAATCCTTAATTTTCTAACTCAAAACAGCAAAATGTAAATTCATTAAAATTCAGTTGCTAACGAAGAAGCAATATGAGATACTTGTAATGACTATTATTTACTCGGGAGTTTTAAAACTACCTGCAACTTCATCATGCATTCTTTTCGAAAATTTCTTATAAATATGTAGGTAGTTATGTACTTACAAGCAATCACCAAAAACTTATATCTGAAACATGTAATCGTCCCAAACTCATGAAATAAAATTATTTTTAATTCTATAACTTACGTTTCATAAAACGTAGGATTCAAAATAAACTTTACAATCCCATTGTGGGTTAGTGGTACGTTAACACTTCTGATTTGTTAAAGGTTCTTCTAGTATGGTTACTCTACTTTTAATAATACAACAATGGAGGTACTTGCTGTTACTGTAATCTGGCCAATCCTTCACGATGTGTCTTCTTTGACTGCCTCGACCCAAGTGAACGAACTGCCTGCGCCTGTCCAACTGGCACCGTGTCCCCACTACCTACCGTGTTGCCAGTAGTATAATGTTATTTTCCCAACTACCCCTGTATTAATCGGGGTAACGCACTAATGTTGCCACATTAAAATTATTATTCAACTGCTATCTTTAATGTAAACATAAATAAATCATGACATATTAAATCTAGGTACATGGGCTCTGAACTAGAGAATTTTATTTACTGGACTATTTTCTAATATTTTCTAAATATTAATCCGTTTCTTACTCGTTCCTTATAATTAGCTAAATATTAGGCCGGTCTGTGCACGTACAGTCGTACACGTAATATGTTCCTACTCGTCTAAATAAGCACTCACGGAAGTTCTCGTACAAAGATACCGCATAGCACATTAATTGGGCTAGTCCCAAATGTATCTTAGTACGATTAATATGGTAGGTACTTACTTACTGCATGGCCTGCGGTTTACAGACGTGTAGGTGTAGGTGTAGGTGTAGGTGTAGGTGTAGGTGTAGGTGTACGTGTAGGTGTAGGTGTAGGTAAGTACTTTATGTGGTTTTGATTAAGTATTACGTTGCTGTAGGTAATGCGACTCAATACGACTACCAACAAGAATAGAGTGCACGGACGTTTCCCGCTCGCGCTGTTCTTTATTCCTTTTTTAAAGTTCATCTATAGTGAAGTGTGGCGTAACATTGATTTACCTAGTAATGTTATCTAGACACGCGGTAGCGTGTCCAGCCAAGTTCAAAGAAAAGGGAACTGGCGACGTAGCAACCGTGTGTAATATTACACGAACCAATTCGAGCTACTTTTGACCCCTTCACAACTTGAAACCTACTTAACCTGCACAAATAAAATTTGGCACATGTATTGAAGCCCCTTAGCTTGTCCAAAATACAAAATTTCATAAACGTAGCTCAAACAGTTATTGATAAATTAACGTTTAAAAACCGGCATTTTTGTGACTGATTGACATATAGATCATAAATCTAACCTACTTCCAGATGATCTAGAAACTTAAAATTTGGCATCAAGGTAGACTATTAGGTGTATATTATAGAGGGAAAAATCTAAAATATGGAAATTATAGATATTTCGATGGAAAAAAAAAATATTAATACTTATAGACCAAAAACCTAGCCCACTTCTAGATCACTTAGAAACTTGATATTTGGCATTAAGGTACACTATTAGGTGTATATAGAGGTAAAAATCTGAAAACTGGAAATTATTGATATTTCTATGGAAAAAAATATATATACTTATAGACAAAAAACCTAACCCACTTCTAGATCACTTAGAAACTTGATATTTGGCATCAAGGTAGACTATTAGGTGTATATAGAGGGAAAAATCTATAAACTGGAAATTATTGATATTTCGATGGAATAAAAAAATTAATACTTATAGACCAAAAACCTAACCCACTTCTAGATCACTTAGAAACTTGATATTTGGCATCCAGGTAGACTATTAGGTGTATATAGAGGGAAAAATCTGAAAACTTGAAATGATTTATATTTCGATGGAAAAAAAAGTTAATTAATACTTATAGACCAAAAATCTAACCCACTTCTAGATAACTTAGAAACTTGATATTTGGCATGAAGGTAGACTATTAGGTGTATACAGGGTGTCCCATAAGTGACACTGGAGGTAGACCAGGCCAAGAGGACCCAAACCAACTTAACATGACCCCAATAAAAGTGGCACGGTTTTCGAGTTATTGCCAAATTAAGGTTTTTCATTAATTTTGACCGTTTTTAACATTGTTAGTGCCAGTGTGCACTCGGAAAGGTCTCGAAGTTATTTTTTTTAATGTGTACGGCGTCATGAATAGTTAATTATGATAACAAAACAGGTATTTTATCGATAGTTAGTTTACTTAATTCTCCTTTTTTTCTCAAATGTATGAATCTTGTATACTTATTTATAAATCTACCTTTAATGTAGTTTAGTCATGTAAGCCTGACCTGTAATTTATATTATCAATAAAATATGAGTATGAGTATGAGTATGAGATAAACAATGTAAAATGCAAAAAAGTACTGGTTTAATCTTGAATTAAATTCACGGCGAAACATTAATTTTGACTTTGACCACCTGTCGTGAAAAAAAATTACTAGAAAAGTAATGAGCAAATCACGTCAAGCTATTGAGCATGTTATGCAAATTCAAAAATGGTATGACACATGTACCTTCCTGCAATAAAATAGGAATTATTATCATCTTTCGAAAGCCTCATAAAAAATAACGATAACGAAATAACGATTTATGTTAAGATATTTAATTCTGGATACAGAAATAAAAAAACGCCTATTCAGTATTTGCCGAATGCCTAAAAGAAAGGGATGGAAAATGGTTATCTCCCTTTTTAAGGATATTATTGAGTTGATAAAGGTTCAAAGAAAATAAAATACTGCAGGTTGAAGTTAAATCAATTTATTAAAATACTTAATTTTATTTTACAGTAGGTGGTCGAATTGTTTTCCCCGGCTCGTATGCACGCTTGGCACCGTCTTGTAAAATGTCAAGTTAATTTCCTAAAATTAATTTCGGATATATTATGTTTCGTGCTGCCTCGAACATACGCCGCCGTAGTTCCTCTTGGGACCTTATTGGCTTGGAGTAAACTTTATCTTTTAAGCATTTTAAGCATCCTCAATAAAAAAAACCCAAGGGGTTTAGGTCCGGGGAACGCGGCGGCCATGCCACTGGTCCCAATCGGCTAATCCATCTGGGAATTTCTGTGTGAGGTGGTTGCGGACATCGCGAGCGTAGTGTTCTGGGCAGCCATCTTGCTGTGGTTCCAGCTCCAAGAAGATGGATCGGCCGACCAGTGGCATGGCCTAACGTTCCCCGGACCTAAACCCATTAGATTTTTTTATTGGAGATACTTAAAAGATAAATTTTACTCCAAGCCAATAACGTTCCAAGAGGAACTACGGCGGCATGTTCGAGGCAGCACGAAACATATCCGAACTTAATTTAAGAAAATTAACTTGAAGTTTTACAAGAAGGTGCCAAACGTGCATACGAGCCGGGGAAAAACAATTCGAGCATCTATTGTAAAATAAAATTATTTTAATAAATTGATTAAACTTCAACCTGCATTTGTATTTTATTTTCTTTGAACCTTTATCAACTCAATAATATCCTTAAAAAGGGAGATAACCATTTTCCATCCCTTTCTTTTAGGCATTCGGCAAATACTGAATAGGCGTGTTTTTATTTATGTATCCAGAATTAGATATCTTAACATAAATCGTTATTTTTACTAAGTAGCAACGGATTGCAGATTTCCTAGTTTTAACTTATTTTTTATGAGGCTTTCGAAAGATGATAATAATTCCTATTTTATTGCAGGAAGGTACATGTGTCATACCATTTTTGAATCTGCCTAACATTCTCAATAGCTTCACGTTATTTGCTCATTACTTTTCTAGTATTTTTTTTTTCACGACAGGTGGTCAAAGTCGAAATAAATGTTTCGATGTGAATTTAATTCAAGATTAAACCAGTACTTTTTTGCCTTTTACATTGTTTATCGATAAAATACCTGTTATGTTATCTTAATTAACAATTCATGATGCCGTACACATAAAAAAAAAAAACTTCGAGACCTTTCCGAGGGGTGTGTAATGTTTTTAATAACAACTATTTTCGAACTTTCATGTTGCATAAATCGAATTGCATAATTTTGAAATGCAGTAATGATTATTTAGTATAAAAACAAAATGAATAAGAACAAATTGCATAATTTCAGAAATAATAATAATTCAGTTGCATAGTAATGTATTTGCATAACAGGCAATCAGTATAATGATCACTTTGTATACTATTTAATGCTCATAACGTTATTTTTCCATAAAAACCACGCACGCCTTCCAAATGTCCGGAACTCATGGTCCCGAGGATTTGTAAGAGACAGACAAAATAATAATAATAATAATTCAGCCTATACACGCCCCACTGCTGGGCACAGGCCTCCTCTCATGATCGAGAGGATAATAAAATGTGTACTATTATAAAATAAGTCGGTTCTGGCGCTTCGCCGGCCGCTGCCGCGGCACGCTCGCTTCGCTCGCTCGGCTCGCGCGCTGTAGGGTCGCAGTTCTACCTAACACTCCTCCTCGCTTCGCTCGTCGTCGTACCTAACGGCGACCTGCCTTCAGGTAGAATATGTAAGTTGTTTTATAGTTTATGTCATATTATATTATGTCACCCGATCATTCGTTAAAATATAGTTCTACATTTTAATCATAGTACTAACTGTATGTTATGACAAGTAAAATTATTCCTAATGATCGTTATAAAGAACGTTTTTATGATTGAACATTCTGTAATTTAATTATTAAATATAACGAATAATATAATGGATTTTGTTTCTATACATTATGTTTATTATGAGTTTAAAAAGTAGTTAAATGTAAATATGCAAAATGTTTGTATTAAAATTGAACGGCACCCCTTTCCGAGTGCACACTGGCACTAACAATGTTAAAAACGGTCAAAATTCATGAAAAACCTTAATTTGGCAATAACTCGAAAACCGTGCCACTTTTACTGGGGTCATATTAAGTTGGTTTGGGTCCTCTTGGCTTGGTCTACCTCCAGTGTCACTGTGACGTGTCACTTATGGGACACCCTGTATAGAGGGAAAAATCTGAAAACTGGTATTATTGATATTTCGATGGAAAAAATTAATTAATACTTATAGACCAAAAACCTCACCCACTTCTAGATCACTTAGAAACTTTATATTTGGCATGAAGGTAGACTATTAGACGTATACAAAAGAAAAAATCTGAAAAATGAAACTTTTTGACAATTAACCGCGCGGCCAGGGTCTCCTTTTCAGCTTAGGCAAACTGCTTTTATGATGAATACTATAGTTATTTCTATACAAAAAGTAATGATATCCCAACAAAAACATAAATGTGAATGAGAGCCAAGTTCAATATTAAGAATATGTGTCGTTGTTGACTTGCTGACAAAAGAATTGAGATCTATATGGGTGCCAAGTTCTGTGATGTGTAGAAAATCCTGAAATTATAAAGGATTTGTCTTGGCTAGTTTTTAACAACAAACCAATTTTTTTAAAACGTAACATAGATAAATATATATTACCTATATGCCTATACGTAAAAACTAGCCAAGACAAATCCTTTATAATTTCAGGTTTTCTACACAGCACAGAACTTGGCACCCGTATAGATCTCAATTCTTTTGTCGGCAAGTCAACAACGACACATATTCTTAATATTGAACTTGGCTCTCATTCACATTTATGTTTTTGTTGGGATATATGTATGTATAGATGGATGGAGTAATGTATCCACTACAACTCGATGTTTTCGGTAGAGTCGGTCCAAGCTAGCTCTGCACAGGCACAGAGTGTGATGATGTCACCAAAAATATCAACAATACTAATGAAAGTGCCCATATAAACGTTATTTTGTCATTTCCACATTGTCACGTCAAAGTCGGTGCAGAGTTATAGCTTAGACGAACCCTATACATATATTAGCAGAGTGTACTTAACTGTATCTAACTGTGGTTACAGGCACTTTCCTTGGCGGCAGCGGATGCGAGTCCGCCTCATCGTGCTGCGTGCGCGCTGCGCTTGGAACACTGCGCGCCGCCTGGCCGACGCCCGCGCCGTTACAAGAGCGCTCGGACACCACACACGATTGTCGAAGGTAAAGCTTGTTCATCGATCAAAGTTGTCTTAAAGTACGAAACGCCCAAGATCTGCACCGTATAATTAGTCTTTAGAGTCTTTACTAGTCTGTAGGCAATTTGTTTATTCGTTTATTTTATACATACTAGCACTGTGTGCAATGTCTGAGTACAATAGTAAACCAACAATCAACGTACTCATTTTCAACAAGACGTTTGGCGTTGGAATAGGAGACAACCGCCATTAAGGGTAGGTACTAAGCAAGAGCATTCAATTCTTCCCTGACTCCTGCTACCAAAAAATTTGCCAGGATAGAAAACAACTACAACATAGAGCGACTTAAAGTGGTCACCGTCACGATCCTCAAAGATCCTATGTCTAAGATAACGTAGAAGAAGCAGAAAAAAAATATTCACTTTATTTGACAAATGGTATAAGCAAGTGTTAGGACAATTCAGTAAGGGTAGTCTGCGTCTGCGGGACATTGGATCTCCAATTTGAGTTGGGTAATATGTACAAACGTTGTTGTAACATTTGTATTAGTATGGGTCGTTTATACCTACTCGTATTGGTGCAGATTAAGTAGTCGTGTTACATTCAATTTGACGACATTACATCTATAATAATCTGAGATTATACTTATTGTATCTACAAAATTGTAAAGGCTAGTTGCAGTAAACTGAATCATTCCTTTGTCGCAAGTGCATCATGGTCCCATCTGCCAGCGGACTCGGTTCGGGTCCACTGACCGCCGCCGCCGGAAGCGCAGCCACTGATGCCTGCACGAGTATTGCGCAATTAACATGATCGCCCGATTGACCCACTTCCCCCCCTCCCACTCGAGCGCAGCGCAGCTTAAGTGCTCTTAAACGGCTTCTGGACTATGTCAAAAATGTAAATCTCTAATTAGGTTAAGTTGAGTATCTATTTAGATGATTATAAATACCGATCGTTACAAATCTTGAAATAATTAACATTTCTTTTATATGCCACGATGATAGAGAATGGCCATCCTGTTGCAATATGTTAATCGGTAGGTATTATTGAATACAGGCGCCTTTATTAAAATGAAGAATTAAGAGCGCTATTACATTTCGGCGTTGAGCGAGTTTAGGTATTTTACGCGCTGCGGCAGGCCGTGCGAGCTCAGTACGCCGATCCCTTCTACCACACTCGCACTACAATGATGGATTAAACATTCTTGATCCTTCGCGAAGCATATTGAAATCAACCATAACAACACTAACTGTACTTAACTTTTAAAGTTCTAAAACTGTTATTTGGTAAGTACGAAAATACTAAATGCAGTGCAAATGTACATAGGGGCTGTTCATAAATTACGTCATCTTTTTTGACGATTTTTGACCCCCCCCCCCCCCCCACCCCTCAAATCATCCAAAAATCAAGCTTCGGATGAATCTGTTTTCTCCTACGTCATGTTACCATCATCCGATGTCCAGACCCCCCCCCACTCCTCCCATTTGAAACGACGTAATTTATGAATAGCCCCATACTCGTACTTATGAAGGTGTATTACTCGAAAGAAATTATAGGTACCTACTCGCTTATTTACATGTTTCGTCATTGCATTTGGTACCTATAGGTTGTAAAGTTTGTATCAACGAGGGTTTAAAAACGAACTGGTACTGAGGGTCTGATGATGATTAAGGTGGTCACGGATACCAATCAACCATGTAGTAACATGATTAGGCTCGTTTGATTTGTCTCAACAAGATCTTTGACACTGAAGATACACAGGGTCTGTTGATGGAGCTGGAAGGTGGCCACGGGTACCAGTCTATCATGTAACTAAACAACTTCGTGTTTGGGCTCGTTTGATTCGTCTCAACAAGATCTTTGACACAAGACAGTACTCAGGGTCTGATGGTGGAGCTGGAAGGTACCATTACCAATCAACCATGCAACTAAACCACATCGTGTTTAGGATCGTTTGATTCGTCTCAACAAGATCTTTGACACTAGGTGATACTCAGAGTCTGATGATGGAGCTGGAAGGTGGTCACCGGTACCAATCAACCATGCAACTAAACCACTTCGTGTTTAGGCTCGTTTTATTCGTTTCAACAAGATCTTTGACACAAGATAGTACTCAGGATCTGATGTTGGAGCCGGGAGGTGGTCACCGGTACCAATCAACCATGCAACTAAACCATTTCGTGTTTAGGCACGTTTTATTCATCTCAACAAGATCTTTGACACAAGGTAGTACTCAGGGTCTGATGATGGAGCGCGAAGGTGGCGACGGGTACCTGTCTATCATCATCAGACCCTGAGTAGTATCTTGTGTCAAACATCTTATTGCGACGAATCAAACGAGCCCAAACACGAAGTGGTTCAGTTACATGGTAGACTGGTACCCGTGGCCACAGTCCAGCTCCATCATCAGACCCTGAGTACTAACTTGTGTCAAAGATCTTGTTGCGACGAATCGAACGAAGCCAAACACGAAGTGGTTTAGTTGCATGGTTGATTGGTACCGGTGACCACCTTCCGGATCCATCATCAGACCCTCAGTACTACCTTGTGTCAAAGATCTTGTTACGACAAATCAAACGAGCCCAAACACGAAGTGGTTCAGTTACATAGTAGACTGCATGGTACCCGTGGGTGGAGTCCAGCTCCATCATCAGACCCTGAGTACTAACTTGTGTCAAAGATCTTGTTGCGACGAATCGAACGAAGCCAAACACGAAGTGGTTTAGTTGCATGGTTGATTGGTACCGGTCACCACCTTCCGGATCCATCATCAGACCCTCAGTACTAACTTGTGTCAAAGATCTTGTTGCGACAAATCAAACGAGCCCAAACACGAAGTGGTTTAGTTGCATGGTTGATTGGTACCGGTGACCACCTTCCGGCTCCAACATCAGACCCTGAGTACTATCTTGTGTCAAAGATCTTATAGAAACGAATAAAACGAGCCTAAACACGAAGTGGTTTAGTGGCATGGTTGATTGGTACCGGTGACCACCTGCCGGCTCCATCATCAGACCCTGAGTACTATCTTGTGTCAAAGATCTTGTTGAGACGAATCAAACGAGCCTAAACACGAAGTGGTTTAGTTGCATGGTTGATTGGTACCGGTGACCACCTTCCGGCTCCATCATCAGACCCTGAGTATTATCTTGTGCCAAAGATCTTGTTGAGACGAATCAAACGAGCCCAAACACGAAGTGGTTTAGTTGCATGGTTGATTGGTACCGGTGACCACCTTCCGGCTCCATCATCAGACCCTGAGTACTATCTTAAGTCAAAGATCTTGTTGAGACGAATAAAACGAGCCTAAACACGAAGTGGTTTAGTTGCATGGTTGATTGGTACCGGTGACCACCTTCCGGCTCCATCATCAGACCCTGAGTACTATCTTGAGTCAAATAAATACATATAGAATGTCAGGTCGTTTCAAATATTTTTAATCCTGTCCGGTAGTTTATTAAACTGTACCATTATAAATTATAATACTATAAAAACAGTGCTAGGATCAAAGTCTCTCGTTGCGGTTTACACGCACACAGTATAGCGTTTTACACGGCGCCCGCCGCACACAATGATAAAAAACCTCGTCGTCGCCGTTGAAAATGTGCGGAGCCGACCGACACACGTCCTGCCTCTACAAGCTCTGCCGCGGCACTGAGCTGGCGCAGCGCGCGTCATCGGTAATATAGAGT
Organism: Cydia splendana; assembly: GCF_910591565.1. Classification (NCBI taxonomy): domain Eukaryota; kingdom Metazoa; phylum Arthropoda; class Insecta; order Lepidoptera; family Tortricidae; genus Cydia; species Cydia splendana. The sequence goes on along the minus strand of NC_085960.1, from coordinate 225,524 downwards.
AGTTTTCAAAAAATTGCCAAAAAATTATAGTAGAATTTCATAAACACTAATGTATACCAATAGTATAAGCAAACGTTGCAGATTGCTTGAGTATGAAAATGACTTCGATATTAAGTAGATTTTCGTAGGAATTGACACTTGTTTCGGAGAGAAAATCGAGTTCGTTTTACTTTGATTTTCTCTTTCTCAAAGGTATGTAGGAAAAATATAGTTTGATATGCCTAAAGTACAGGGTATTAGTAATACAAAATAGCCAGGTTTAGCAGAGTAAAATTCTCAACATTTCCAAATAAGAGCTCGCCATTCAGTGCTTCACGGGGTTTTTCGGAAACGACCATCGGAAAAAAAATCATTACTAATTTAATAAGTCCTTTTTCTAATATTTACAACGATATTTATAAAGATAAGAAGACGCTTTTACTGGAACAAGTACTCATTGTTTCTAATAATGAGCGCAAAGTCCTGAATTTCGTCGACTAGTATCATCAATTTTGCATTATTTCGACTTTTCTTGTAAGAGCGCTCTTAACTGTGTTCATTGTTTGAATAACAAATGCAGGCCGTCATTACAGCGCACTTTGGGGAGCTCTAGCAATCTTTCAGTTAGTAAATAGGTATCCTGCAATCAGTTATGTCGTTTCGAAAAGATGTTTGCTCAAATGTATCCTAACCTCAGCCTTTTACTGTAGCCACGTTGTATTAGGAATGATTGTAGCGGATAATTAGGATAGCGGCTGGTAACTACTGTAAGAGTTCATTATCATTAGTTAATGAAGCGCCGTTACCGCGCGCGGCAATCATGCAGCGCCGCGCCGCCGCGCCGCGCCGCGCCGTACAGTATTCGGTCTCCGAGCTGAGCGTCTCGGTGCAGTCGCGCGACCACCTCCCACCGAGATACACAATCACTCATTACCGGTTAGTGATATATTATGGAAATCAGTGCTTAATTTAATTTATTTGTAGTTGGCGTTAGCTTGAGTTTTTGATAGGAAGGAGCTAGAGAGATTTTTGTTTTTGTGTTTTATTCTTAATGTGTGTCTAGTCTAGATGGAGTAGATGGAAGCTTACAATACTCGCAGCTGAGTCACCCCGTCTCGGTCAGCGCTGGGTTGGTCATTAAAAGGAGCACATAAGTAATTAAGGGGTTTTAGTGGTTCTCGAATTTCTCGATAAATAATTGAATCAAATTGTTTTCCGCGTTTGTTATCATACCGTAACTATCTATTTCCTTATTTGTGTTGTTGTGATTGTGAAACCCATGGTCTAATAAAACATGGTCTTCTATTCCCAGAGTGACACGGGCCTACGTAACAATAACATTGCCACTTTATTTCAACATAACATGTTACATGGGTACATTATACCTATGGTTAATAAGTTGAAATATTTTTTTAATAATTTTATAATTTTCATTTATATGTATTTTATCTTAAATTTTACAATAACACGTCATTTTTAATTATTCGTTAGCATTATCTTCCGATTCACGAAAGAAATTTCAGACGTTCGGGTAATTCTGTTTACATTACTGGCAACACAGGATAGCGCTGTCACATTTGACAATTCGGATCTAGATAACTTCATGCCCTGACCGTCATCCTTGTCGAACGCGTGTTAATTGTTATTTCCTTCTCGCTTTTCCAAACTTTTCACGTCGTAAGCTTGGTAATTAATGTGTAACTGTGAATTAGTTTTTCTAACGTTTGTCTTGTATAGATAAATAAAGTTAAATTCAATACATTAGATTTGTTTTATTTTACTATGTTTCTACATGAATAACTTAAAATTAATGCCGTTAAAATAATTTTCACCGTTGGTTAAAATTCTCCCACATTTTAAAGTTTGAGAACCTGTAAACAGCATGATGACGTCGGCCCGTGTCAGTTAGGTCATACGCGAATCTCGGAATAGAGTACCAGGCGGAGTATATTATTATACCATGGTGAAACCATCATTTACCTATGTCGAGTTTTAGGAAGGATTTGAATGTCGTTTGTACCATTATGAAAAGCAGGAAAACTGGTTATCTAACTATCTTTGTACGGTGTATATTCTCGACAAAATTGTGCCTAACAGCCGTATTCGAACAATGAGATACGTCAAATACTAGATATTGAAATAATATGGTTCGGATATGTCAGTGTCAAACAAGTGTCAAAAGTGACGTTTATGTTTGAGGAAACGTCAATTTTGACACTTATTTGACACTGACATATCGTCGTTGCGCTTTCCAAATCTGATATGTGTTCGATTTTTGATAGACAAATAGGTACCTAGCAACGAAACACATAAGGTATTAATTCATTTGAATAAAATCTCGCACATATCAGATTTGGTAAGCGCAACGACGATATCCGATCCATATCGTTTCAATATCTAGTATTTGACGTATCTCATTGTTCGAATACGGCTGTAAGGGGGCCCACTGATTACCAGTCCGCCGGACGATATCAGCCTGTCAGTTGTTCAGGACTGTCACCATTTGCGCTTAACTGACAGACTGAGACCGTCCGGTGAACTGGTAATCTGTGGGCCGCTTTAAATCCAAAAATATTTTTAGCTTGTAAGATTTTTATTATTGTCTGTATGTTAGTTTGTAAGGTATGGGCCTTAGTTGCCCGATAATAAATGATATTTGATTTAAAAAAAATCTGCACAATCAAGTTATAATGTTGTACCTACCTGTGCCGTTCTTTTATTACGATTTAGCTAAAGAAAAAAATGTTCAAAAGTCTTCTTAAGGTACCTATAGACTACGCCGGTCCTTCATGATTCATGAAGTGTTGAATTACCTTGATGTTTAAAACTAGCCATACACACTAGGGTATGCCTGCACAGGTAAAATGTAGCGTACCTACCTAGTGTACCTACACCTACCTATTAAGTGGCATTCGACTGTGCTGTAGTGTAGTTGAACTGTACATATATAAGTACTTACAGGGAAAACTGTGCAGGCGTACCCTGGTGTGTACGGCCAGCTTAACTCAATGTAATAAACGGTTTCCATGACCGATGACCACGAAGATTGGTAAAATCACAGATATGAATATACACTAGATGACGCAAATGCATCTAGTTCGCGTGTCCAAACCCCGACCAAGCGTCGAGGTTGGCCGTCGCTACTGACGGTCCACGCGCATCAGTTGTTGCAGCCGGTCGTCCTGCGAAAACTTGAAAAATGCCTCGTTGTGTGATAATTAACTGCAACAGCCCAAATATTGCGAGCATCCAAGGGCAAGGACATATTTCCTATCACAAATACTTAAGTAATTTTAAAATGATATACTTAATGCGTAATTTCATTTTATAACTATTTTTTAAGTATTCCAAGATGTGATTCCAATAATGTACCTAAGTAACTTTAGCTTAACGTTACAAAACTATATTTACAATACATGTCGCGTTTACTTTGAGCGTTTGATCTGACGTTGTGAGTTAACAGACGATGAATATCGGAACAAGCGATACTGTCGCGCATCGTTTCGACTTCGTGGTACAGGCCATTTATCATTCGTCTACTGTCAAATTTAGCGACTAGTGTTGTTCGTTCTACCAGGTTCTACCGATCTCTTCTAATAATCGATTTTAATCGATATCGGACAGATGAATGAAAGTAGGTAAGTATTATAAAAACTTTTTTAGTAGTTATTGATAAAAAAAAACATGTCCTAATTTTACACGACACCTTTAAAAAGGAGGGTAATTTAAACATATACGATTATATGTTTATACGTTTAGTGTGTTAAAAATACTTTTATTATTTTTGTTTTCAACATAATCCAGTCATAGATTTTGAAAATTCCAGTTTCATTGAAGGGAAAAGTTGGGAAGAAGATCATTCGTCTGTTTTTATAATTCGTCTGTCTTTATCATTCGTCTGTCAGAAAATCGATGTCATTCGTGTTAATCGATTTGTGATTTTTGGCGTGGTTCGCGGGGCAGCGGGGAGTGAGCGAGCGAGACCGCAGATATAAAATCTATGAGTATGAGCAAGACAGTTGAATCGTAACGGGGCAGAGGGGCATCGGTATCTTTGAATCGGTTAGGATTTCCCATCACTAAATTACGACTGTGACTGTGGTAAAAAGTCTGCACGCTTGGTTTCAATACAAATCATGATATTTGCTTCATCTAGTGTATATTATATTTGCGGGTAAAATAATTGATGAGTCCCGGCGCCCGCGGCGGTGTGCGACTGTGCGCCCGCACCGGTGTGAGCCCGCGCCGGCGCCGCTCGAGCCGCGCAGAGATATCTCGCTGAATCTGCATGCTATTTACATGTTTTCTACGCCTCGCTCCGATTCCTGCCGCCATGCCATAGATAAATCATCGATTTCCAATACCGTACTGTACAGTTGTCTCAATATAATTGTGCGGCTCAGTGAGCCGGCAGGAATTTGCCCGCGGCTCGCGTGCGAAACGCGCAACGAGCCGCAATAATTTGTATAAGTTTTTGCACGTACCTACTTAATAAGAACTATTAAATATAATCTGTGTTACGGGGTACCTGAGGGGCTACCGCGAAAACCGAAATTCGCAAATTGCGGGGATCTTTCTCTTTTACTCCAATGAAGGCGTAATTAGAGTGACAGAGAAAAATGCCCGCAATTTGCGAACTTCGATTTTCGCGGTTATAGCCCTGAGACAAACATGCCGATAAAAATGTCAAGAAAGAAAAACCGGCCAAGTGCGAGTCGGACTCGCCCATGAAGGGTTCCGTAGCAGCAAGTAACATAATAAAATTGCCGTTTACGATTTATGACGTATTAAAAAAAAAACTACTCACTAGATCTCGTTCAAACCAATTTTCGGTGGAAGTTTGCATGGTAATGTACATCATATATTTGTTTTAGTTTTATCATTCTCTTATTTTAGAAGTTAAAGGGGGGGGGGGGCACACATTTTACCACTTTGGAAGTGTCTCTCACGTAAACTATTCAGTTCAGAAAAAATATATATTAGAAACCTCAATATAATTTTTGGAGACCTATCCAATATAGATACCCCACAGGGTTTGATGAAAAAAAAAATTTGAGTTTCAGTCCTAAGTATGGGGAACCCCCAAAATTTAATGTTTTTTTTCTATTTTTGTGTAAAAATCTTAATGCGGTTCACAGAATACATCTACTTACCAAGTTTCAACAGTATAGTTCTTATAGTTTCGGAAAAAAGTGGCTGTGACATACACGGACAGACGGACAGACATGACGAATCTATAAGGGTTCCGTTTTTTGCCATTTGGCTACGGAACCATAAACAGCATAGTGTATGAACCTGATGATATCCCTTGTTTGTCACGTTCTCTCATTGTTGTGACTCACGCCGTGTGTATACTGTTTCAGGCTCGCGAGTCAGCTGTCAAGCCCTTGCACATGGTGCGCGAGCGCCCCTCCCGCGCCCGCGCCCGCCTGCTCCCCCGCCCCCGCGCCCGCGCCCGCCATGCCGCACGTCGAGCCTACGCGCACAGGCGCCTCGCCCGGCCTGCTGCGCCGACGATACTCTGTACCAGAGACCATCATGAGGAAGTGAGTGCGAGCGCCAATTAATCTAAACAACCCGATGTCAGAAGAAAGAAAACACTCACAAAACAAAATAACAAATTCTGTTACATGAACATGCTTCGAGCGACTGAGGAAAGTCTCAGCGAAAGTGACGACGAAACGATAATTCTATGTATATGCCTGTTTAGCAGTGACGCTAGAGCTAAAAATGTCTACCCTTATAGAGAGGGTACCCGTTTGAAAACGTTTGTTACAGCACCATACAGCAACTGACCCGGTTTATTTACATTTCCAGATACCGCTTAGCTCAGCAGAGTAACGAGACAGAGGAGCCTTGCGCCGCCACGTCGCCGTCGTCGTCGTCGGCGGCGTGCGGCGGCTGCGTACGCAGCGTGCACCCCGACCGCGAGCTAATGCGCAAGTCCGCGCTACTGAGGCGCCTATGGGGCCGCGCGCCCGCGCCCTTGCCCGCGCAGCGCACCTCGCGCTCGCTGCACGGCTCCAGCTCCGAGCTGCGCCGCTCGCCCGCCGGCTCGGGCTGGGCGACGCCGAAGCGTCAGCGACTGGAGTGGACCCCGCGCCCCGCGTCCCCCCCGGCGTCGCCGGGCGTATCCCCCGCGTGCTCGGACTGCACGTTCGCGTCGCACCGCGCACGCTCGCCCGCCGCGCCGCGCGACGTGTTCGCGCGCTACTCGCACATGGCGAGCGACGCGGCGCGCTCGCCGCCCGCCGCGTGCTCCTCCTCCGACTCCACGGCGACGCCGTCGGAATCACTGCCCACCGCGCTGCCGGCGCCGGCGCCCGTCCCGGTCCCGTACGTCACCGAGGTCGACGTGGACCGCTATAGCAGTCTTCCTTTCGATATGTTGACCACCGCCGGCTCCCCGCCGTATGAAGTGCTCGAGATCGTCGTGTCCGAGACGGTGGAGGCGCCACGCGCTCCGGAATCGAGCAGTCCATCGCGGACGAATGCCAGCTCTAGCCCCGCACGCGGCCGTGCCTGCAACATCAACATCGACGAGTACGTCTCCAACATTCTAGTGGAGAGCCTCAATTCTCTCTCGGAGCAGTTGGAGAGCATGAGCGCGGCGGTGGGTGGTGCCGGAGTCGTCGTCGAGAAGGAGATCAAAGTGCGGCTGCAGAACACCGGCGTCAATACCATCGTCCACCTCAGCCCCACCTCCAACCACCAGATCATCTTCGGCAACGAGGAGCTGTGCCACACCGACAACGAGAAGCGCGACGCGTGCAACAATCCTCGCTCGCCCTTGCCGCCCTCCCTCGCGCCCGAGCCCAACAATAACGAACCGGTGGATTCGGTCAATCGCGCCGTGCTGCAACAAATCCAGAAACTTTTCCACGATGAGCTGTACCGGTTGGAGCCGGGCCCCTACCCCGGCGAGCCCACGCTGACACAAATCGAGTCTTCCAACGTGGACACGTATATCGAGCACCATACGGACTCCAACTCGGATTCGCCCTCGCTGACGGGGCTGGGCGTCGGCGCCGGCAACTACTGGGCGCGCGAGCCGGCGCTCGTGCCGCGACTGTCGGCGCTGCCGCACTCCGCCTCCATGGAGGTGAACACGTCGTCGTCGGAGGCGGAGCCGTCGGCGTGCCCGAGCCTGGTGGACAGTCTGGATGACCCCGCGTCCCCGCGCGCGCCGCCGCCCGCGCGCCGCCTGCAACGCTCCGCCGTTGACGTGTTGGACTTGCTCCCGGAGGCGCCGCCGACGCGCGACAAGTCCGAAGCCTTCTTCGTGCGTATAACTGACGAAGACTGTGATTGCGACAAAGAAAACGTCGTTGTCGCCGATCGAATGCCCGACAGAATCCGTGAGCGACTACTGCGACGGCATCGCAAGCGTGAGTTGCGGATGGAGTCGCGCCGTGGCGGTGGTCAGGAGAAAGCGCGGCGGCGGGCCGCCGACCACGATGCGCGCGCCATTGTCGCCGCGCTCGTCGACGATCTCATTGCTAAAATCGCACAGGAAGAGTATAAGTGTATGCGCATTCATCGACGACCGCGCGCTGACCGCAACAAACCGGCGAGAAACGGGAGCAGTCTTATTGAAGAACACAACGGAAGAATAGAACGCGCTTTGCACGGCAAGCTTTCGCTGCCGCCGCCAGACGCCCCGCGCCGTATCTATCAGAAGTCCGAGATTCACGACGGTGACAAGTGTATCGAGATCCTCGAGATCCTGGAGTACGTGGACGATTCGCAGAATTCCCCCGAGACGACGAACTCTGACGAGCATTACAGTAACTCCAAAAGTAAAAAGTCTCGGATCCCGATACCTATCTACGAGAGAATCCAGCGAACGACAAAAAAGGCGACAAATCGTCCGCGTTCGCCGCCACCCCCACCCTCGCCGTCGCCGCCGCCGTCGGCGCGGCGCGCGTCCGTCCCGCCGCCCGCGGAGCCCCGTGCGCGCGCCGGTTCGCTTCGCTTCCGCCGCGTGTTTGACATCATCCCTGAGGAGCGTGGCGCGGGGCCCCCAGAGTCGCCGCCGGCGTCCGACGAGGCGCTGGCGCGGCGCGTGTCGGCGCCGAGCCTCCCGCTGCCGCCACCGCGCTCTGTACGCAGCGCGGCGACGTCGCCGCCGGCGCCGCAGCGCGCGTCGCGCAGCACGATGACGTCCCCGCGGCGCGCGGCGCCCTCGCCGCCACCCGCGCCGCCGCCCGCGCCCCGCGTCGCGGCAGGTATCGCGCTCGCTTGTGCCCCGTGCCGCTGACCCCGCACCGCACGCTTGCGTCCGACAGTGCTAGTGCCTTATATCACGAACGGTTTTGTTTCGTACGGTTGACTCGACGTAGACACTATTATTTTGTATGTAATAGAGCGTAGACCGCCATCGAAGTTGACTATATTTTTTTTACTCGCACCGAAGTTTTTATCACGAATATATTATAGATGGACCGGCACGTATATTTATTTGTACATAGACGACAGAGTTGTATCGAAGCTTTATATCGTTATATAGTGGTATATTTAATAAACGGTTTGAATGAGAATTTTTGTTTTTTATTTATTCGAAGGAGGAAATGGACCTTTGAAAGAGAAAAAGGTAGCGACAGAAAATAAGTACCGGAGAGCTAACCCTCCCGGTCGGGTGAAGAGCGAGCGGGCCCAGATGGATGCGGTGACCGAGGAGATGGCGCAGCCATCAGTGCCCGCGCGTGCGCCGGCGCTGGGCCGCTCGGCGCGCAGCTCGAGCTCGGGTAGCGACAGCGGCGGCAGCTCGCTGCTGTGCGCGGCGCCGCGCTGGCTGGCCGCGCGCCGGCGCCGCCCACGCCTCGCTCGCGCTGCGCACACCTCGCGTGCCTCGCATCGTCTCCGACCCGCCTCGCAACCAGGTATCACCATTAACGAACACCTTGTTTACCCCAAGTTACAGCAATAAGAACCTGCCACAAGTTCGTTTTTACAAGTTTTTAGGCAAGTCCTTCTCAATCCCCAAGTACTTAGGCATCAAGCAAATAATTACAATTTGCAGAAACTACCCAGTCATTTTAGTACCTAGACCTACTCATTCAGACATGGTTAACCCCTAGAAGGTTTAAATCGACATCTAAGCAAATCTTCAATATTATGGCCATTTAACCTTTTCGACGCCGTGTCAAACACAAAAGCTGTCACGCGAACGCCACGTCACCGAAGTGTCAAAACTGAAATTGAACTTTATGCATATGCACGTAGGTCTATGTTGCTCTGTGGTCTGTGACCGATCAATCAGTCTTTGGCGTTGAACCTGCGGTGCGTATATATCGGTCATTGGCGTCCAAAAGGTTAAATGAATCGGGATGATTTGTTATTGTTGTGCCTAATCATTTCTGTCATAGTTTGTATAAAAGCTATTATAAATATTAACGAATATATCAAGCACTCGGTTCACTTGCAGACGTAACGGACAACACGGGGAACAAAGCTCGCTCGGCGGCCGCGGCCGGGCCGGACGCGGCGGGCGGCTGGTCCGTGACCGTGGCCGGCTCGTGCCGCGCCGCGCTGCCCGCCGACGTGGAGATGCGCCTGCGCTTCCCGCGCGACGCGCGCCCGCCGCCCCCCCGCGCCGCACCCCGCCCGCCCCGCGCCGACGCAGACAACACGCCGCGTCGGAGCATCGCCACCCGGTCCGACGAGGTACATTACGTGTTCCTCGTCAAACAGACGTCTAATCGTCCCCAAATCATTGACGTATCTCAGGACTGGCCTGACCGGCAATAAGAATGGGGCATGAATGGGGCCACATATTAACTCACATTTATAGACGGGTCTAACGCGAAATTTATTCAATTACCTTTATTTACCGACCTTTATTTATTTATTTATGTGTCGAAACTTCGGTAAATAAGGGTAATTGAATAAATTTCGCGTTAGACCCGTCTATAAATGTGAGTTAATATGCGTTCAAAACGCGAAAGTTTTAAATATTATATGAATGGGGCCAGTACAGCGGTGTGACATCGCTACAACGCGATTTGTTTATGAGTTCGCATCACGCACGCGATTGGTTGATGAATTCGCATCACGCGCGCGATTGGTCGCGTTAGCCCCAAATTAAGAGAAAAGACCACCCCACAGCAGCGGTGGGGTGCGAATCGCGACAGCTTTCAAAGCCGAAAGGCGGATAAAGCCCTCCAGAGTGGAGAGTATCGGAAGAGATCTAACTATGCGTGACCGTGACGTGACGGGCTCGTCCCGCGCCGTGCTGTCCGCCGACGTGCAGTTGCATCTTATCTTCTACTAATCTTTTTTAAACTATATAATTATAATGTAGTAGTGCTGTGTGTACTATGCCGCACCCTCACACGCACCGTAGTTGTTACGTACAGGATGCCCAGTAATTAATGGGTAACCTTCTAACCACCGACAGGGCACCTTAGGGTGGTCAAGAAAATGCACTTATAGGTCTGTAAAAGTTTCATGGTTTTCGAGATAATCTACCTTTTCTGTCTTTTTTAATAGCTAGCACCATACTTCACTTTAATCAGCAACTAGGCCATATCTTTGTTTGTAAAGATGTAAATAGCATGTGTGATCGTGATCGTGATGATACCATAGAATCAGTATTAGACTATTTTTAAGAAAGTTGGCCACTCTGTTCTCCATACATTTTTATTTTTTCACCACAAGCGATCAAACTGGTTGAAAATGTTAGAGTATAATGTAGTTTTTTGGAGTAAGGTCTAATTTCTAAAAATACGCCTTGGTTATGGAAAAACGGTTAGCAGGCCTATTTGAGAATATAAAAAAAAACAGATGGTAAAAATCTTTTCATTTGTGGCGTTTGTGGCCTAACTAAACGATCATTACACTGAAACAAGAAAACAACATTAGAAAAGTACGATTATCTCGAAAACCACGAAACTTTTACTAGACCTATACTTAATAAGTGCATTTTCTGGACCGGCCTAAGGTGCCCTGTCGATGGTTCGAATGTTATCCACCAATTACTGGGCACCCTGTATACTAGCACTTACGGGTTATTATATTTTTTTTATATTTAGGAAACAAACCTTCTCATACAAATATGTTTAAACGTGTAGATATACAATTAGACCTATATAGGTCCATTAAATATAAAATACTGATATTCATAACAAATAGAAACAGGCCGGGCTAGTTCGACAACTTCGACACTGCCCGTAAATAGGAAAATACACAAAAGTAACAATTAGATACACGATTTGACACTATTGTAATGAACCTAAACATATTCCAATCTAGGTACATAATATTTATTAGAAGAGAGTGCCAAGCTATTGCCATTGCACTTCAATTCGGTTATTACCATTGAGCACCGTACCTGCATGATTAAGTTTTGAATTTAGTAAGTATATATAAGTACAGTCGTGAAAATATTGTGACATGAAATTGAAAATTGTGGCTTTGACTGGTTTCTACAGACGGGTACCACTTAAGCCACTGCTACGTTTAAGCTGTGAGGTTTAAATAAAACAAGGAAGCTCACTTAAAAAAAAATTTATTTAACGCTTAAAACGTCGCTAGCATTCGATAAGATCGTCGAAGGGTCAAAGTCCGTTAACCGTCTGATTTTTACTCCCGGTTTACGAAAGTAGTCGCTGCCCACACGCTAGTACTTCCCTGGCCCGCTGTGTAGCTGAGAGCGATGAAGGGCTGAGGGACGTCAGCCGTGTTGCACCAGGGTCAGCACCAGGTCCTCAGGGTCAGCGCGAGCGTGCCACCGTCGGCCTTCTAGCCATGCTATAGAACCCCAAAGGGGTTACACTGGCTCTAACCGTTATTACATGTACTAAACGAGTACAGAAACTCAGGCAATTACTATAGCCCTTATTAAATTGTATGCGCTGCGAGTGCGCAACATGCACGGACGCTGCGAGAGAGCGACGTGCGCCTGCGTTGAATCTCAGAAAGGAATGATCGCCGGACGGACCGCGGCGCGGCAGCCAGACAGCGCGGGGGGAACGCGGCGAGGGGCATGGAACCGGTCGGTAGCCCAAGTACTGATTCGCGCGGCGAGTACAGTCAGTCGCGCAAATAACAAGTTGAGATTAGAATTAGACTACACGTTATTACTTTAATCCCTAGATTAGTGTAGGTAACAAGTAAATGTTAGGTAAGTGTTAAAATATCATACTTATAAAATAATGTAACTTATATTAATGAACGCAGAAATAATTACATACGATTAACCTAGGTTACGTAACATTTATGTTACAGTACCCCGGCGCGCCATGAAGGATTTTATTACCCTTAAGGAATGAAATCCGTGAAACCTGGTACCTGTAATAATCACACTGACATTACTCATCTTTCATACTTCACGCTTACACTACCACGTTAGCAATTACCCTATAGGCTTAATTACAACGCACGATTCCAGAAAGATTATACGGGTTTCCCGTTGCAAGAACTGGAGACTATACAAGAACCGCTACTTAAAGATGTTAAGGCGCAATATAATTATTTCCAACATCAAATTCGAAGTGTGATCAACAGAACATATTAATAACTAAAAACAATAACTACTACTTATTAAGACCCACTAACTTAAGATCCTTAACATGCCAAGTACCAAGATCCTTACCCGCTAAATCCTGTAAAACGTATACCAGAGGTGACTTTTTCCCAATAATCCTAGCCTTTATAAATTTAGGAGCCAGTTTCTTTGTGAATTGCTTGCCCTTGTCACTCAAGAAATAGGCGCGCTTCATAACAATATCACCCACAGAAAATTCCACAGGTTGACGTCTAAGATTGTAGTGCGAAGTACTTCTTTCATGAGCATACCACAGTTTCTTTTGCACGTCATCAAAAATAGCGGAAAGGCAACCCAAGTTTTCGGCGTAGATATCGCGTGGTAGGAACAACACCTCGTGTCCGATATCGTTGTCCGTATAATGTGTCCCACAAGGTACCAACTCGCGACCATACACTAGAAATGATGGTGCATACTTTGTGACTTCGTTGACGGCGCTATTTATGGCAAATTGAACCCTGGGAATAAATAAGTCCCAGGACCTATGGTCATCCTCAACAAAGGTGGAAATGCAAGTAATGATCGTACGATTGTAACGTTCCACCAAATTGACCTGTGGACTATATTTCGGTGTAAAAAAAACGTTAGGAACATTATAAAATTTGAAAAAATTATCCATAACTTTCCCGGAAAATTGTGGTCCATTGTCCATTAGGACCGTTTGTGGTACTCCGTGCACTAGAAAAACAGAATCCTCTAAGATTCGTACAATCACCTCCGCAGTGGCCTGTTTAAGTGGAAAAATCAAACAATACTTCGAAAAACAACACGTGACAACTAAAATGTAGTTATTTCTTTTCCTCGTAGTTGGCAACGGGCCCATCAAATCAATAGAGATCATCTGGAATGGTCGTGAACACTGCTTTGGCCTACCCATCACCCCTAAAGTTTGGTGGTTCTGAGCCTTATATGCCAGACATTTGTCGCACGAACCAACAAACTGAACAACGTCCTGATACATCCGGGGCCAATAGTAACGTAAACAAAGTCTACGGTAAGTTTTAAAAATGCCCATGTGCCCTGCTGAAGGTTCGGAATGATTATCGGAAATGGTTGATTGACGTAACTCCATAGGAACAACCAACTTCCATGAAAATTCCGACGTAAGATCATGCTTATTTTTAGACAAACGGTATAAAGAATTGTCCTTAGTCATGAAATTTGGAAAATCAACCGGGTTATGAACGCAACCGTTAAAAATGTTAGTGTACCAAGTATCTCTGGAGGTCAGATGAGAATTTGAAGTACTAATAGCACCAACAGACGCACGTGATAACGCATCCGGAATGACGTTATCCACTCCCCTGCGGTGTTTGAGAACAAAGTTAAATGCTGAGAGACGAACACCCCAACGAGCCAATCTACCGGTGGGATTGTTAATAGACAGGAACCATTTAAGTGCACTGTGATCAGTGTAGACCGTGAAAGGCTGTCCATTTTCCACGTAGCAACGCCAATACTCCAACGCAGTCACTACAGCTAAAGCCTCGCGTTCGGTTATACTGTAGTTCCTTTCAGCAGCGGTCAAGGCCTTCGACATGTACGCGATCGGGTGCTCCTTGCCATCGATAGTCTGGGTCAACATGGCACCTAACCCGTAATTGCTGGCATCACAGTGTACCTCAAACGGCCTAGAATAATCCGGACAGCAAAGCACCGGAGCAGAAACAAGTCGCTCCTTGAGTTCCCTGAACGCAGAGTCTGCCTCCGAGGTCCATTCAAACGGCGGAGAGCCCTTCTTTGAAGAAGTAAGCTTATTTAGAGGACCAGCAATTGTACTGAAATTAGGTACAAAACGCCTGTACCACGTAGCAGTCCCTAAAAACCTCTTGACCTCCTTGCGAGAAGTTGGAGTAGGATAATTTAAAATAGCCTCGACTTTTTCTGGATCCGTTCGCAAACCAGAGCCATCAACCACATAACCGAGATATCTAAGCTGGCTATTAAAGAAACGACACTTTTCTAAGTTAACCGTTAAGTTAGCTTTCTTTAACTTATCCAAAACGCGTAAGAGTAATGTTACATGACTATTGAAATCCTCGGAAACCACTATTATGTCGTCCATGTAAGCGAACACTTTAAGACCGAACTCTGAGAATAACAGGTCCACTAATCTTTGTTGAGTAGCAGGAGCGTTAGTCAGGCCGAACGCAGTTCGCTTAAAGTGAAAGGTACCCCTACCTGGAACATAAAATGCCGTCTTGTTTCTATCCTCTGGAGCTATCTCAATTTGCCAGAACGCTTTGGACAAGTCAATACAAGAAAGATAACGAGCATCCCTAAGGTTATCTAGAATTTCGGAAATATAGGGCAAGTTATAAGCATCACGCTTTGTCACAGAATTAAGCTTACGGCTATCGAGACAAAATCTAGGTTGTCCGTTCTTCTTGGTGACGATCAATACAGGCGAAGACCAAGCGCTCTCGCAAGGCTCAATTACATCAAGAGAAAGCATCTCGTCCACCTGCTCAACCAAAATACGTTGCTTTTCAGGAGATAACCGGTAGTAGCGCTGACGAATTGGACTCGTATCGCCAGTATCAATGTGGTGTGTAATTAAATTCGTTACGCCTAAACCTTTACTGTTGGAAACACGGAGGGCAAACGAAGCCGAGGACGATCTCCAACAAGATGGAGCGATCAATTAAAAGGGGCTCCATCCTCAACCAACTTTTGCTCGGTTGTCAGAGACGCGATGAACAGGCACCGTTGGAGGCAGATCATAAAGACCAGGTGTGGAGCATCCACATCCACCGATGACCACGATCCTCAGTCATGAGGGAGCGACCACAGAGAGAGAGAAACCTTTACTACGAAAAGAAATATCTTCAAACTGTTTCACTACATTGTCCGCCAATAGTCTCTGTGAATCATCCAAATTGTCGTATCCCTGAATGAAGGTTTCACGATCGGGTTTGGTGACACTCCAATCTGACAGAGCACCATCATTCACGATGATAGCACAAAGTTGCTTGGGTACAATATCAAAAGCACGCCAAAAATCCCAACCTAAAATGAAGTTATTCACAACAGCCGGCACTATAAAAGCCTTCACGACATGAAACTGGTTATTAAAGTTAATAGGTAACTCTATGTAACCCTCACATCTATAAACGCTACCTCCCGCTGCAGTAATCGAAGAGCAGCTTCCGCTCATTATCTTGTACCCATTGTCAACGAGTACTGAATGAGCACCGTTGCCAAAGATTGTTACCGCAGAACCAGAGTCCAACAACCCTGACAAAGTTAAATTACCGACCTGCACTGAGACGTAAGGCCTGTCATCATTCTCTAAATTTTGCCTCAGAATTGTGTCAACCCTATATGACCTAAAGAAAAGATTAACTGTACGCAACCAACCCTGCCAGTCCTCCTTATCAGATTTAGGTGAAGTACTCGTACAACTATCGACACAATTCTGCTCCATCAGTTTTTTGGATCTAGGTTCTTATTTTTAATGCAATCAGGGCAATCAGGGGATTTTACCCCCTTACGACCGCAAACAAAACAAACAATGACACCCGGCACCTCGGACAATAACGTGCCCTGGGCTCGGATTTAGAGACCGCAGCTACATAACTGGGAGTATTATTTGCTTTGCCATTAGTACTACTGCTATAGTTGCCATTATTCTGAGCATGCGATTTATTATAGTTTTGATTAAACTGTTTATACTTATAATTATTGTAATTGTTACCATAAGAGTTAGTAGCAGAATTAGTCCTATTTTTAGAAGAAACGCCAGAGTAGGCGAACTCTGGGGGTTCTTCTAAAAATAGTAAAAAATCAGACGGTTAACGGACTTTGACCCTTCGACGATCTTATCGAATGCTAGCGACGTTTTAAGCGTTAAATATTTTTTTTTTTTTTTTAAGTGAGATTCCTTGTTTTATTCAAACCTCACAGCTTAAACGTAGCAGTGGCTTAAGTGGATTAAGTTTTGAATTTAGTAAGTATATATAAGTACAGTCGTGAAAATATTGTGACATGAAATTGAAAATTGTGGCTTTGACTGGTTTCTACAGACGGGTACCACCGAGTGCTGGTGCCGCTGCTGCTCGTGCGGTGCAGGAGGTGCCAACGCAGCGCCCAGGGTTCCCGGGGCGCCGAATGCGCCCGCTCTACCGCCGCCACCTTCACGCCGCGCTAGCCTTACTTTCACCATGAAAAAAGATGGTAATTTGAGGTTTATTTTATTTATAGTAAGTATTTTTAGTTTTATAACAATGTTTAGACTAAAGGCCTGCGCAAACGGTTCAGGCGGAGTATGTCACTTTCTTAGGACGTCACATTCTGAGGACGTCACATTCTGAGTTCGTCACTTTCTGAGTACGTCGCTTTCTGAGAACGCCACTTTCTGAGGACGTCACTTTCTGAGTTCGTCACTTTCTGAGTACGTCACTTTCTGAGAACGCCACTTTCTGAGTACGTCACTTTCTGAGTACGTCACTTTCTGAGGACGCCACTTTCTGAGGACGTCACTTTCTGAGAACGCCACTTTCTGAGGACGTCACTTTCTGAGTACGTCGCGTTTTTTAGCATAGGTACGATTTAACAGTATAATATACCCGCACGAAAAATGTATACTGTCAGCAACCAGATTAGCTGTTCGGCATACGGTCGCTTTTATATCCTACATACCAATACCAATCTCTGTTTGCCTTACGCCTGACTGGTAGAGAATTCCATTTGGCAAAACGTCCTATGTTTCGTGCAATAAAGTGAAAATAGATAAATAAATAATAAAAAAACAATCTAATTATGTTTAAATCATTATTTAATTCAGAATACTTAGAAACTACAAGCACCAAAACATCTAGCCACAGATTGGAGTTAGGCCGGCAACAGCTTCGATTCAATACACATAAATGTTTCGCACAGTAGGAACCATAATTTTATCATTCGCCGCTGTGATTAGCTGGTGAAGGTATCACGGCAAGCTCGCTGACACCAGTAGAAGGTCATTCACACATATTTACATTTAAACGGACTGCCGCTCCTTTCGTGACAACATATTCTTCAACATACCGCGTCTTCTGTCATGTCTCCACAAACTCACGTCTTTTTTTCTGATGATAGTGTAAATTTTGGATATCTGCGTATAAAAATCAGCTCTTGCAGTTTTGGTTCAGACAATATTTCTTCTCGTGTCACCTGTGGAGAATAGGCGTCAAAGGATTTTTTCTTCATATCGTTTTCGATTTCAGAATATATGTATGTTCAGCCATCAATCACTTCTGCGATACTCTCATAGTTCTCATGTTCTGCATATATTTAATGTAATTTATTTGTTTGTTTTCTTCCTATATAGGTTACACGATGAATTTTTAAATTAATATTACATTGTACTTTTAGCCTGACAATAAAAATCTATCATGTCGCCGATTTGACATCGCTGATTTTTTTTCTATTTAAAATCCGAAACTACAAAAAGGTTATAAAGTTTGTCAAAGGACTGTCTCATTTCCAACATAGACAGAGATAAACATACTATCTTTGTCTTACACTAGTACTAGCACCCAAAAGAAAAGGATGAGTGTAGTTTTTATTGTTCTTATTTAATGACAAATTTGTTTGACCACTTACAGTCCGTTAACTCTCAGAATGAACTTCGTTTTTCGGGTAAAATCGGACGTATTCGCGTAATAGAAAATGACAGCGTCGTACTGATTTAGTTGCAACTTGCAATCCAACACTCAAAACTATACAGGGTGGTCTATACCACGACGTCCAAAATTTTTTTTAGATTCCTCAATTCAATTATAGAATATGTATGTTAGCCGGTTTTTTGTAGTTTTCGAGGTATGAATTTTAGAACTTTTAACTTTTGTTAAGAAATTCCGGGCCTAACCAATTAATTTATTTTAACAAAACTATTGAACTTTTTTGAATGTTCCTTTTTATAACATAATCCTTTACAAACGACGCAGTTGCTAAAAAAATCAGCATCCTCACTTGGCTGCGAGATGGAAAAAAATACAAAAGTCAAAGTTTTACGTTCAAGCAGGTCAAGTTTAGATTTTATCTATTAAAAAAAAACAGCGAGTTCAACGACTTTTGGTTATTTTAGAAACTGCTAGTCCCTAAGTTTTTTTTAAAGGTAAAAAAAAGTGACAATAGTCATAATTTGACAGAGTCACCGGTCAAAGGAATCGAGGTGGAAAGTTCCCAAATTAGTAATCTGATAGCCCACGTAGTGAAGAATCTAAAAAAAAAAACAACGGGTTGCACTCCGGGAGTGCCGGCAGAAGTGAAAACTCAATGACATTGTAACAGTTTTTCGATCAGGTCACGTGTCCGTCTTACGTCTTACGAATCTTACGGTCACGTGACCTGTCGCGAGTTTAACATTTTTTCCCCATCACAAAAAGTGCACAGCGCCGCTAAAGAAGTTTTCACTTAAAAATTTTGGACATCGAGGTTTGTACCACACTGTATAGAGTAGTTAATACCACCATAACTAGTAGGTAAATATTTAAATTCATATTAAAATATGTGACTTTTAAGTACTGTATAATTATTTACAAATTAAATTAATACAATTTTGTTTTAATTTATTTTTTTATGTTAAAGTAAAATTTAATTAAAACTAGAGATAAAATAAAAAAAAAAAAACTATAAAAATCGTACAAAAATGTTGACTGTTATTATTACCACTCTGTATAATTTCAGCCAGAAGTAGTAAATGACGGTGTGACGTTCTGCTTTCAAATTCTGATTCTATTTTATTTAGATTATGACAAAAAGTCAAATAATCGCAATATAGTCATCAACCAAATATTAAGCATAACGTCATTACATTAGGGCTTGTTTTACATTGAGACAATAGGTATCCCTAACTTTTTGCGAGTGAGTAAGATAGCAGAACAGCAGTATCACCTTCGAGTGTTACCGCCGATACCCGATGTAAGTATCTTTCTAAAATCCGAAGGTCATTCTGAGAGTTAACGGACTGTAGATAATATGTTGCGCTAGCTTCGACCCGCGACTTCATCTGCTTGGAAATATGATGATGATGATGATATCGTACCTATGTTAAAAAACGTGACGTACTCAGAAAGTGACGTCCCCAGAAAGTGGCGCTCTCAGAAAGTGACGTCCTCAGAAAGTGACGTACTCAGAAAGGGACGTTCTCAGAAAGTGACGTACTCAGAAAGTGACGAACTCAGAAAGTGACGTACTCAGAAAGTGACGAACTCAGAAAGTGACGTACTCAGAAAGTGACGAACTCAGAAAGTGACGTCCTCAGAAAGTGGCGTTCTCATAAAGTGACGTACTCAGAAAGTGACGAACTCAGAATGTGACGTCCTCAGAATGTGACGTCCTAAGAAAGTGACATACTCCGCCTGAACCGCGCAAACCGGCGGAGCGCAGCGCAGATCACTTTAAAATTATCAATGTATTTTCTTCCCTATTTCAATTACCTACCTATTGGTTGTTATTTTTTTTTTAGACTTTATTTCGGAAATCACAGATCCATAAATGATTATTTAGGTACAATAATAATTATTACTTATCACTATGTTAGTATTGACAACACACCTTATATTTAAGTACATACATTATTTACATTATAAATAAATTCACAAAAATATTCTAAATTACAACACAAGTCATTTATCCCTCCGGTAAACTGGGACATGCATCGAGGCCCAATATTTATAAAAGGGATTATCAAGCCTCTCGCTAATTTCGGTTAGAAAACTGTTGGAGCTGTTTCTCAATCGGTGCATCTGAGATGCTGTGCATTTTCTCATAATGGCGTAGAAATCATCCATCCGTGCCTCCGCAAACATCCCAGAGGCAGTGCAAAACCGAGGCAGCCCCAACAGCATTCTGTACCCATTGTTGAACTGGACGCGCACGGCGCCGTAAGTCCGCTTCGTATATTTGATCCACATCAGGCTGCACGTATAGAACGTTTGGCTGTATGACTTAAATAGCGTTCGCTTCACCTCAATCTTACTGCGTGCAAACCTGCGGATCAACATATTCGTCCTTACTGATGCTACCGCCCTACGCTTCCGCTCAATATCATCATCATCTGTGAGGTCTTCTGTTACAATATGTCCGAGATACTTAAATTGAGTAACCCTACTCAAAGCTGTTCCACAAAGAGTCACCGGCGGCACCTCCGATGGACTCTTGCGGCTCGCTCGGAATATAAGTAGCTCACTCTTTTTGGCATTATAGCAGAGCCCATGGGACTCTGCATACGCCTCACATACACTGAGCAGTTTTTTAATTGCCCCGACCGTTGGGCCCAGTAGCACCATGTCATCGGCGTAACTGATGTTGTTTACCATTTTACCACCTACTATGAAGTATTTGAACAAATTAAATTATTTTTCAGAAAATATTTTAATTTGTTTTTATCAAGTAGAAACACTACTATATAAATTATAAACTGAAATAAATGTCATATACTAAGAAAAAGTGACCAAGGCCTCCAGTGCCCCAGGCTGGAATCGAACCAGCGTCCTCTGCTATCGCGGCAGGTGCCTGAACCACTCGGCCACCGGGCCACAGCGACATTAGTCAAATTTTCCAAGTATATGCACTTCCTACTGAAGGCTTGTGGCGCCCCCTGGCCATCTCTAAGGTAGAACAGTATGGTTCGAACCTTCTATCTGGATCATTCTCATGATGATGATTTATTTCAGTTTATAATTTTACCACCTATAGAACATCCGACCCTGGTGCCACTGAGCTCAACAATCAGCTGGTTCACATACATATTGAACAGCAACGGTGACGTTAATCCACCCTGCCTTACTCCACATTCGGCCTTATAGCCATCCGAGTATGTGTCTGCCCATCTTACATAATTGACTTGGTTGTCGTACCAAAAACTAAATAACCCAGTGATTTCTGGAGGTACTCCAGCTGCTTTGAGCTTGGTCCAGAGCTTTTCGTACGACACCATGTCAAAAGCCTTGGACAGGTCAAGAAAAGCAGCATACACAGGTGTGCTTCTATCAGTGTAGTATCGGACGGTGTGCTTAAGAACCAGAATTGCACTTTCAGTAGATAACCCAGGCCGAAAACCGAACTGACCGTCATGTAGCCTGGCGTATCCACTAAGGCGGCGTTCAAGCACACCGTCCAACACTTTTGCTACGATAGTAGCCAGCGATATTGGCCTATAGTTACTCACCTCCCCAAAATCTCCAGTCTTATTTTTAATAATGGGAACTATAACGGTTTTCATAAGGTCCACTGGAAGATACGAATGTCTCAAGCAAAAGGTGAATAACATGGCCAGGAGTCTATAAATATGTGGTCCAGCATTTTGCAGGTGCTCGACGCTGAGCCCGTCATGCCCGGGAGACCTACCTCTCGTCATGCGTTTAATTACTGATGCGACTTCTTTAGCTGTTATAAGAATAGGTTCCCGAGCATCACTGTGCTCAGCATCCAGCTCCGCCTGGACCCCCACTGGTCTGGCTTTAATCTGAAAATGGCCCCTAAACAGGTTGGCTATTTGCTTTGGGTCATCTAAACCTCCTACTGACACTGGAATACTAGCCCTAGGATTTAATTTATTCGTTTCAGTCCAAAATTTCTTAAAATTATTTTCTTTGTGCAACGAGGCAAGGTTATCCATTTTTGTTTGCTCTTTATTTTTCTGACAGAATTTTAATTTACCTTTAAAAATCTTTTTCGATGCCACCATATTGTCAAATAAGTACCCAGAATTTGGTTTACCGGCCCTAATCCAATTCAGAAAACTAAGACGAGCCTTCCTGTGAGCCTCTCTGACATGCTTATTCCACCCTGTTCTAGGTTTACCTTTCCAAGCCTTAACTGTATCCCGACAACTAGCAGCGGCTCTTGACAGCGACGAAACAATGTCATTATATAGGGAGTCAATCATTTTTCTATGCTCCCAAATATTACACATGCCGTCACAACATCCACTGAGGCTGACAGGAAAATCTATAAGTGATAGGTAATTATGACACAGGTCCCTATACCTAATTATCTGAGTAACGTCTCTGTATCCCCATACAACATTATTTCCACATTTAATCGCAGGCGTAGTCTTGGGTCTAATTAAATTAAAGTTACATTAAATTTCAAAATAAATAACATATAGTAGCGACATCTATATTGGTGATACACTTTACTGTGTCTATAATATCTATATTATATTGTATCTGTGGTTTAAATTAAAAAATAAAGTCAGTCTGTTCTAAATCTCTTCAACGGTCGTTTCATTTAATAGGTTATGGTCCAGCTTATGGCCTTTAGACTACTAAATCGCGAAAATATAAGTAATTTCAGTGTAAAAGTAATTGCAGTGTTATATTTCGCAGTAGGATTAGTTAGTTAGTCGGGCAGTTTTGAACTCTGTGTATGAAAACGGACAGTGACTGTGCAAAAATGGCGGCGAACTATATAGTTAACGTGCCGAAACTTAATGGAAGAGAGAACTACGACGAATGGGTATATGCGACAGAAAATTTCTTAGTTCTGGAAGGAATGATCAAGTGCATCAAGCCAGAATTAGATGCAAACGGTGCAGAAGTACCTTTTCCAGCCGCAGATGATGCCAAGACAAAGTTGGTTCTTACCATTGATTCGTCATTGTATGTCCATATTAAGACCGTGACTACTTCAAAGGCACTGTGGGAAAAGCTCAAATCGCTTTTTGATGATTCCGGTTTTACGCGAAGAATCAGTCTTTTAAGAACTTTAATTTCCATTCGATTGGATAATTGCAGTTCCATGACATCCTACGTTACTCAAATCATCGAGACGGGACAAAGATTATGTGGAACAGGATTTGCAATAAATGACGAGTGGATTGGCTCGTTGCTTCTAGCTGGATTACCAGAGAAGTTCTCACCCATGATTATGGCTATAGAACATTCGGGCATTCAAGTGACAGCGGACGCTATTAAAAGCAAACTTCTCGATATGGAAACCGGAACTTGTGTCGATGGCAGTGAAGGAGATTTTGCATTTGCCGCGTCTAAAAACTGGCAACACAAAAATCGATCGAACAACAAAAGCAAATGTGAAATGCTATCGGTGTCACGAAATGGGTCATTATCGTACGCAATGCACTTATAATTCTAAATTGAATAAAAACGTAGATCGTAAACAGACTAACGCATTCTCAGCTGTGTTTTTAAGTGGAAGTTTTAGTATCAGTCCATCAGAAAAGAGTATGGCAAATAATAAACAATATCTGCGGCAGGGTTTGTAGGTCTGTTGATGACATAATTAATAAGCACTTTAAGTCCGATACACAAACAATTTGTAATACTTTTGCGTACGGTTTTGAAGACAATGTTAAAAAAATATGCTCGCCATGTAACATCAAATTATTACCCCATGGGACGTCCCACCAACAACCAACTGTATCTATGAGGCTAAAAAGAGCAACAAATGATGTA
The DNA here is from genome assembly GCF_910591565.1 of Cydia splendana. Classification (NCBI taxonomy): domain Eukaryota; kingdom Metazoa; phylum Arthropoda; class Insecta; order Lepidoptera; family Tortricidae; genus Cydia; species Cydia splendana. The sequence continues at coordinate 201,593 of NC_085960.1, read as the reverse complement.
ATCTTAAAAATTATAAATCATATGAATAAAAAAAAAAGCCCAGGTATTGATAACATACGGGTCAGAGATTTGTTATGTATTAGCACAGAGATAACGCCGGTCATCACACACCTAATTAACGCATGCATTTCCACGTCCTCATACCCCGATCAATTAAAAATAGGTATAGTTAGGCCCATTCATAAGAAAGGGGCGTACAATGACGTAAATAATTATAGACCAATTACGATTTTACCATGCATTGATAAGATAGTTGAGAGGTATATCGGCGATGAGATAACGAGTTTCCTTTCTAAAAACGACATAATAAATGATAAACAATATGGGTTTCAAAAGGGTCGAAATACTTCCCAGCTTTTATCAACATTTGTCAATGAGGTCAACCAGCAACTGAATAACAGAAATCAGGTGCTGGTTGTCTTCATTGACTTCAGCAAAGCATTCGATGTTTTAAATTATAACACGCTATTTTATAAGCTTAAAACGGTAGGTATACAGGGCCCTTTGCTGGAGTGGTTCCGTGACTACCATACAAACCGAAATACAGTCGTACGCATCAATGGACAAGATAGTGACCCCATACCTACACAAAAAGGCACGGCACAAGGTTCGATTTTAGGTCCAACCGAATATCTAACGTACGTCAACGACATGTGTAACCTATTCACAAAGGGCTCTGTATACCAATTTGCCGATGATACGTGCTTGGTCACATACGGCAGAAAAATCAGTGAGGCACAGGAAATGATGCAATACAATTTTGATACTCTGTGTAAGTGGGCTCACGACGTAGGCTTAGTTATAAATGCCAACAAAACAAAACTTTTACACATACGCTCCCCATACGCAAAAAGTGTCAACCCTATAGTTATAGCTCATGCGCACCCCTGCTGGCACGACCCGCGCGCGTGCGCGTGCGAGCCGCTCCAGCTGGTGGACCAACACACCTACCTGGGCCTTGTCATCGACAAACACCTCAACTGGAAGCCTCACATTGAACATGTATGTGACAAATTACGGTCTCTGCGTTCCCAAATGAACATACTTAAATATAAACTCCCTTATAATATATTACGATTACTATACCTGTCTCTGGCAGACACGGTCATAAGTTATGGGCTAAGTAGCTACGGACGAACATATAAAACATACATAGATAACATATATAAACTACAACTTAGCATACTTAAAACTATTTTACCAACATACTTAAATAGATTTGATAACGAATGTGATATTTTTAAACACTGTAAAGTAATGTCTATCTTTGACAAAATCAACATGTCGATAGTTCTCGATGAATATGATAAAATAAAACTACTAGAAATGAAATACAGACATAAAAAATTACGTAGCACAGTTGTTCAATCTAGATATATTCTCCCAAAGTACGTAAACGTGTATGGCAGGAGGACGTGGAAATATATGCTATCTAGCATACTAAATAATATACCAGAAGAAATATATAAAAATACCCTCGAAAATAAAACTAAATGTAAAAACGCTTTTAAGAAATATTACCAGGATGGGAATGTGTGATGACAGGTGTTACCTGATACTTGTTTACTTACGAACTTATTTTTTCCTTTATGTGTCTAGTATATAAGTACCATATACAAAAAAAGCATAGGTATATAAACATTACACATGCAGTTTGAGCGTAGTGATGCATTTGCACCACGCATAAACTTTCACAAGTTTCTGTGGCGCATCTTAGTTTTAAGTTGTTTGTATTATGTTTTTGTGATGTGTAAAAAAAAAAAAAAAAAAAAAAAAAAAAAGTAAAAACGACTACTATGTTGACTCTGGCGCGAGTGTTCATCTAACACCAAACCGAGATTGGATTACACGTAACTTTCGTGAAACTAGCGAAGAAATAGTTGTTGCTAACCCAGAAAACGTTTCGGTAACGTGTGCTGGTGATATTCGAATCGTAACCTCAGTGAAGGACTGTGAATACGAGATAAACATCGAAGGTGTACTTTGTGTACCGAATTTGACAACTAACCTTCTCTCTGTGAGTAAATTGATTGAAAAGGGAAACAAAGTGGAGTTTACCAAGACCGGTTGTCTTATTTTCAACAGAATTGGCTACTTGGTAGCTACTGCAGCATTGACAAATGGTGTTTATAAGTTGAATACAATTTCTAGACGACTAGTTGCTGCGGTGACTACGTCGGGCGAGGTTTGGCACCGTAGAATGGGTCACGTTCATAGTGATTGCTTAATGAAGACAAAGAATGCAGTAGAAGGCAGGGATTTGAATGAAAAAGTAGATATCACCAAATCGTCTTGCAAGACATGCTGTGAGGGCAAACAGTGCCGGCTGCCTTTCAAGCATGTAGGCACTAGAAGCATTGATTTGTTGGATCGAGTACATACTGACCTATATGGAGGCAGTTTCACTAGGAGGCTCAGTATATTTTCAGTTATTTGTAGATGCTTTTAGCCGGATGACGTTTATATACTTCTTAAAGCATAAGAATTAAGCTTTGAAGTGCTTTAAAGAATTTAAAGCTATGGCAGAAAATCAAACAAATAGAAAGGTGAAGATTGTTCGTAGTGACAATGGAAAAGAATTTACTAACTCAAGTTTTGACGCTTACTTGAAGGAAATGGGTATCATACATCAGAAAAGTAATCCATACACACCTGAACAAAACTCGTTATGTGAGCGTCAGAATAGGTCCGTAGTTGAAAAAGCAAGATGTATGCTTTATGATGCTAAGCTCGATAAGAAGTTTTGGGCCGAAGCCTGTCATACAGCGGTTTATCTTCACAATCGCACAGTGTCTTCGGCGTTGAATGGTAAGACACCATATGAACTATGGACTGGGATGAAACCAGACCTAAGCAACATAAGAATATTTGGTTCTCCAGTCATGGTTCATATAGAGAAACAGAAGAGGACTAAGTGGGACAAGAAGTCACGTGAGTGTATACTACTTGGGTATCCTGATAATGTAAAGGGATACAGAATATATATTATCCAGAAACAAAGAAAATCTCTACAAGCAGAGATATTATAGTGATGGAAAAGCCCTGCAGAATCATATAGCATTATGGAGGTTGAAGATAAAAAATGAAGAAGAAGTAAAGGACCAGGAACTGCAAGATTCAGTGGGGGAAGAACACACAGAATCGACACTGACAGATGTGTCTGCGTCGGATACATTCAGCGAGTATGTTCCCAGTGAGTATGAAGACACAATTGATACTAGTAAAGTCACTGAGGATACTTCTAATGTGATATCGAGACCAGTGAGACAGCGTCGTGCACCTGAAAGATATGGATTTGACGGTTTGTTTTTTACCCAGAATAATATTATGGACAGTAGTATAATGGAACTGACATTGGAAGAAGCCCTGAAAGGGCCTGAGAGGGACCAATGGCTACAGGCAGTCAGGGAAGAACTTAAGTGCTTCGAAGAAAATAGTGCGTGGGAAGTGGTTGATGTTCCTAAAAGTGGTACCATAGTGCAGTGCAAGTGGGTGCTAAAGAAAAAAATTGGACCAGACAATGAAGTGCGCTATCGTGCTAGACTGGTGGCAAAAGGGTTTACACAACAGCCCGGCGTGGACTATGTGGAAACTTTTTCGCCTGTTGTGAGACATAGTACCCTAAGGTTACTTTTTGATTTGTCTGTAAAGCTTAAATTAGATATAACTCACCTGGATGTGACTACCGCATTCTTGAATGGGGAGCTTAATGAAAATATTTACATGCAAAAATGTGAAGACAGTAGTAAAGTGCTTAAAAAACCGGGCAAGTGCGAGTCGGACTCGCGCACGAAGGGTTCCGTACCATAATGCAAAAAAAAAACAAAAAAAAAGCAAAAAAAAAACGGTCACCCATCCAAATACTGACCACTCCCGACGTTGCTTAACTTTGGTCAAAAATCACGTTTGTTGTATGGGAGCCCCATTTAAATCTTTATTTTATTCTGTTTTTAGTATTTGTTGTTATAGCGGCAACAGAAATACATCTGTGAAAATTTCAACTGTCTAGCTATCACGGTTCGTGAGATACAGCCTGGTGACAGACGGACGGACGGACGGACGGACGGACGGACGGACGGACGGACGGACGGACGGACGGACAGCGAAGTCTTAGTAATAGGGTCCCGTTTTACCCTTTGGGTACGGAACCCTAAAAAGGCAATATATGGCCTGAAACAAGCATCAAGAATGTGGTATCAAAAGGTGGATGAGTGTCTTACTACAAATGGATATGTAAAGTCAAAATAAGAACCATGTTTGTATGTAAAAAATAAAACTACAATAGTCGCTCTAAGTATATGTGGACGACTTCTTTGTATTCTCAAGCGATGAAAAAAAAATTTGTAATTTAAAAGCAATTTTAGGATATCAATTTAAAATTAAGGACATGGGTCAAGTAAGACAGTGTCTTGGAATGTCAGTTTGCTATGATAAAGAGAAAAATGTACTAACTTTAAGTCAGAGTGAATATATACAGCAACTGTTATTGAAATTCAATTTAAGTGATTGTCACACTGTAGATACTCCAATGGAAAGTGGATTAAAATTAACTAAATGTGAGAAAAGTAATAAAAGTTTCCCTTCGGCCGCGTACGCAACTGGAACTTCGTAACCAGTTGCGATCGAAAACTTTTTCGGTCTTGTACGGAACCGGTTGCGATCAAAAACTATTTTCTTCTCATACGTAACCAGTAACGATCGAACATTTTTTGTTTTTGTACGAAACCTCTCGACCGTTCATGAAACCAGCAAAGACTTTCTTATTATAAACTTTAATGTACTAATAATGCACACGTTATACAGGTAATTAAGCCCGTTTAAGCTAACTCTGCACCGTGTTTGATAGCATATATTATGGAAGTATTATTTTAAACGTCATCATTGCATAGAAATTAAAAAAATCGCATCTTTATTATCTTACGTAAGAACTATGAAAACCCCCTCCCTCCTCCTTGTAAGAAAAAATGCGATTTTTCGACCCCCTTCCCCCCTAAATCGTCTTACGTAATAAATTAATGGCGCTCAAGTAGCTACTTCCGAGCCTCGCCCAACAATAACGTACTATTACCGATTTTTGGTCTAGGTAAATGTAAACATAATTGGTTATGTAAATATAAAAAGTTACATATGTCTAAAATTAATCTAGTATAAAGGTTAGTTTATGTGAAACATCGTCAAACACGGTGCAGAGTTATAGTGTTGAGTCGCTCACTCGCGAGGCACCTCATTTGTACCACTCATTTTGTTAATTTGTCGCAGTACTTCATACCGCAAAAATGTCTTACTTCACTCCTCTATTCATTTTACTCATTTACTCGCGCGCATCACAAACACCTCTTGCCACACAAATCATTCACACACTTCAAATTTCAAAAAACTCTTATCCTTTCAAATTCACTCGCGAACCTCAAAAACTCATACACTCCTCACAACTTGCAAAAGAGTCCCTAGATGGCACGAGGTGCTCGCCTGCTCGCCGACATTCAAAACTCAAAATGTCTCAAATGAAGAAACGAGTAATGGCCCACACTGTCAACTGCCGAACTACAAACCTTATTGCAACGACAAAAGGTCCACCGAGAAATGCGTTGAGTTTGTACCACTCACTGCCTCTCTGTGACATGAACACCTCAAAAATCCTTTCAAAATGAAACAATGAATTAGAAATACCCAAAGAGGGAGTGAGACAGACACGCGCCGTACTTCAATATCGCCTCGCGTCACCACCGAAAATACGTTAAAAATTAAACACGAAAGACAACAAGCGTAAGCGCTGCAAGCTTTCATACATCTTAAGCCTTTTTGATCCTAACTTACTTGTCAAAATGGCGCGAGGAATCAGTCACCAAAAGGAAGTTCGACGTGTTGCTTCTCTGTTGCACTTGTAAATTCGTACGTAAGTGTGACAGGGAGGCAACATGACGAACATGGATCGCGGTACGCACTCTGTATACCAGACAGGCATTTACGAAGCTTGCTTAGAAACAGTAATCCTTTAGTGACTAAAATATTATTGAAATAAATTACTGTAGCGTACACAATATATGAACATTTCAATAAGTTTCAAGTTTATTAAATAAAAAGTAAGTATAATTTGCATAGGTAAAATAAACATGTAGATGTAAATTATAACGATTTGAATTTGCAATACTTTTTATTAACATTATTTGTAAACGTTTATGATTTTGACATATTTATATTTATTTTTTTGTTCGTACGTCGTTGTAGCTAATTTTAGTTCTCTAATACCTAATACCTTGTGATAATTCTTATAATTATACCAAAAAACAAAATATGGACATCGTTTTCGCCATTAAATTTACCCGCGGATCTTCCTTGGTGCCTTTTGCATGAAAAAATGAAATGTAAATGTAGCCGGCGGCGGCCGGCGCGAATGGTGCTTTGTTTAATATCATATTAATGATATTACTGTTAAATTATCTGAGGTGGTAAGTTTGTCACTTCTATATAATAATGACTTGTGAAAATATTGAATTTGTTCTCCTTAGTTTGTTAAAAATGTGGTAGTTTTATGGTTAATAGGTACAAGACTTATGAAATATATCACTACATATTATGAAACAAAGTCCCACGCCGCGTCTGTCTGTATGTGTGTTTGTTTGTATGTTCGCGATAAACTCAAAAACGACTGGACGGATTTTCATGCGGTTTTCACCTATCAATAGAGTGATTCTTCAGGAAGGTTTAGGTGTATGTATAATTTGCTAACCCGTGCGAAGCCAGAGCGGGTCGCTCTCGCTAGTGATTATTATACTTAAAATTATATCAAGTAGCAAGGAGGAGGACTAAACAATCTAACAATAAAAAAGAGCTAAATTAGAACAAGTTTCATAAAAGCAGCAAATTAAGTTACTATGTGGGATCTTTCTCCTATAAGTTATATTCTTAACCTCCAGAATTGCACTCCTTAATTATTATTATTTATTTATTTATAAAGGAAGTGATGAATACATAAATATGTATATACATTAAATATTTTTGTCACCATTGGCCCGTTGGATTAATAGAATAGTCGACGCTGAAAATATGCTAGTACCTCACCTCATTTGAAGTAAGACATTGTAACACCTCATTTTAGAAAATGAGGTACTCATACAAACTCATTTTAAATTGATGTCCTACCCATCACTACAGAGTTAGCTTAAACGGGCTTAATTACCTGTATAACGTGTGCATTATTAGTACATTAAAATTTATAATAAGAAAGTCTTTGCTGGTTTTACGAACGGTCGAGAGGTTTCGTACAAAAACAAAAAATGTTCGATCGTAACTGGTTACGTATGAGAAGAAAATAGTTTTTGATCGCAATCGGTTTCGTACAAGACCGAAAAAGTATTCGATCGCAACTGGTTACGAAGCTCCGGTTGCGTACGCGGCCGAAGGGAAAAGTTTGCCTTATCAGCAATTAATAGGCTGCTTAATGTATTTAGCTATACTTACCCGTCCTGATGATGATGTCCTCGCAGACGTATCCGTCGGCGGCGACATCCTGACAAATTAAGGGTCTTAAATATTACGTGCATGGGCGCGAGCGTGGCTCGCAAATCCAAATTTGGTTTTGAAAGTGCGACAACACAAAACACAGTAAAGCTGCCCAGATGCGTTGTATGTGTAATTGTAGGAGGGCTTGGGCCGAGTTTTTCGGAGCTGGCGTTTGGCGTCAAGATCTTCAAGTCGGGTGTGTTCGAAGTTATCAAGACCCGTATTGACAGCAGTTCGCCAGTCCGATCTCCGAGATGCAAGCACCTCCCACGACTCGCATGATATGCCGATGGCCAAAAGGTGGCGTTTTAAGACATCCCTGTAGCGCAGGTACTGCCCACCAGCCTTGCGTTTACCTGAGGCTAGCTCAGAGTAAAATACTGCTTTGGGCAGTCTCGATGGTGCCATACGCACATGGTGCCCACACCAACGCAATTGACCTTTTATGAGCAGACATTCTATACCCGGCATGCCCGTTCGGCGAAGAACCTCCGAGTTCGGAACACGATCCTGCCACTTCAACCGCAGTATTGCTCGGAGACATCGTAGATGGAATGTGTCTAGACGTTTTATGTCTCCCTTATATCATCATCATCAAGATCATTGATCCTAACATCATTCGAACCCTGTAAATAAAAATAAAATAATATGTACCTATATACAATTTCATGCAATGTATGTAGTATTAACAAATTCTAATTTTAATTTTATTTTCGAATACTTGTATTTTTTATTTGACATGTAAATGAGATGTACATTTATCAATAAATCATCTGAAATCTGAAAAATATAGACACCATGTCTCCGAAGCATAGAGCAACAGACGTAGAATAATTGCTCTATAGACGGCAAGCTTTGTGTGGAGGCTAAAATCGTGGGATTTCCAAACTCGTTGGTTCAGACCGCCAAAGGCTGCAGCAGCTTTGGCAATCCTAGATGAAATTTCAGACTCGAGACGATTGTCACTCCGCAATAGACTACCTAGATACCTAAATGTACCCACTTCGTCCAGTGTTTTGCCCCTTAAATAAGCAGTAGCATCGTTCGTTGGCGTTGAAATGAATGTGTAGTGCAATAGTGCTAACCACCAATTGTTTTTTGTTAATCTGTATTTCTTTTGAATCTTCTTTAGTAATACGAATTCAAAATTAGCTACTCTGCCTTTGGCGTTGAAATGAATGTGTAGTGCAAGAGTGCTAATCACCAATTGTTTTTGTTAATCTGTATTTACTGGTGAGAACCTGTAATTGGCTTTTTGTATCACATTTATAAAACCTATTAACATGTTAACAGCTGTTGGATCTCCGAATAGTAATAAATAAATAAATAAATAACATATAGTAGCGACATCTATATTGGTGATACACTTTACTGTGTCTATAATATCTATACTAGTAGTTCGCCCCGAACTGAGAACTCGCGGTTAACCAAAAATTATATAGCGATTGACTTTGTTGCACCTACTTAGGTAATCGTATAGTGCGACATAAAATAATAGAAAATAAATGAGGCCGCCACTTTCTACGTAACTGTCACATTTTTGGCGTAAAATGCTTACACATTTTAGTATTTTTAACAATTTAGTATGGACATTTTTGAGTTCCATTTTATTAAATTTCTACTATTTTATGTCGCTCTATTATAGGCGGCAATGGATCAAAGATCGCGTGGATTGATTGCAAGGTCTGTGGAGCCCTTAACTGATAGATTTAAGCAAAGAGTAGCAGATCTTGTCAGTAGAAAAAATGTAGGCGAATAAAGGACTTCGTATACGGCTGTCCCTCCCCTGGATTTAAGTCACCACCATAGAGATTAAAATAAACTGTATCTGTGCTAAGCCGAAATATTTCCTGTCAAATGTCAAATACATATATTATGTTTATTCTATTTTATTTTTATCTTGCTAATTATTTCAAAATGGTAAATTTAAAAACGATATTATAAAAGTGTAAGTCGAGCACTTTCATTTGATACTAAACTCGACCATGTTTCTTGCAAAAAAATGACCAGAATAGCAAGACCTCTCACAAACAGCCTTTTGGCCTTCTAAGGTCGGGGTCGTTTTCACCCGCCGCCCGCGGCGTTTGAATGGTATGTTCGGGAATGCTCGGGAGTGGTCGTTTTCGGGGGGACGCCGCACGCGGCGGGCGAAAACGACCACTGCCGAGCATTCCCGAACATACCATTCAGACGCCGCGGGCGGCGGGCCGCTGTCGGCCGCGGGCGGCGGGTGAAAACGACCCCGGCCTAAGCTCTTCTAGCTCAATAACCCCTTGATCGGGCCTGCTCATAATTTAATGACTAAAATATAATGCCCTCGACTACACGTTTACCCAATTTCATTTAAATTAGAACAAATTTACTTAAGTTATTGAGTATCAAACTATCTTCTGACAGTTCAGCTTAAAAACATCGAAATGCCGGGACGTGCCGCTGGCCAGCCGCGTGTTCAAAGTCGAATGTAAGAACTTCGCTTCGCTTCGCTCGCTCGTTCGATTATACTGTATCTGTGGTTTAAAAAATAAAGTCAGTCTGTTCTAAATCTCTTCAACGGTCGTTTCATTTAATACTACCTTCAGGTATAAATTTAAATGCTTTGAGACCGACCTCGGAGCATCACCGAGGATTGTTACTCCGCGGCATCGAGGAGCACGTTAGAGGATACCGCGGAGGTAGGCGCCGGCATGCCCCGGCATCCCCCGGCCTGCGCCGAAGTGCTCTCTGGTGCGCCGGCCGCCAGCGCTCGGCTGGCGGGCGCTCGCGGTATCGCGGGGGATTTTACCTCGCCGGTGTGCGCTGCGCGGCGTAAATCCTCCTCGGAGATCTGCATTTTTAGTTTTATAAGAACAATGTTCAGACCAAAGGCGTAGACGCAGATGTCTGTTCGAATATTAGGAGTCTTATACACATACAAATAATGACCTCAGATTCTTTGCTTCGATTGATTCTGACTTTACACATCGCACATTCACACTTTGTCTTTCTTGTAGTGGATATGAATGATTGACACGTCGCCTTCACGTCACTTTATCTTGCTCGATTGAATGTATTAAAATAGGTATTTAATACATTCAATCGAGCAAGATAAAAAATAAAATCGAGCAAGATAAAGTGACGTAAAGGCGACGGGACGTGTCAATCATTATCACGTAACAGGCCAGGCCCCAATTTCACCACGGAACAGGTGCGACAATAGTAAAATCACTGTTGCTGACGTCACAGGCATCCATGGACTACGGTTACCACTTACCATCGGGCGGGCCGTATTCCTGTTTGCCACCATCATTGTATTATTTAAAAAAACTTTATTATATCGGAAAAAAACAGATATTTCTTTTGCGAAGTTTCTGACAATTGTCAAGATTTAGAAGAATTGTAGGTAATTCTTGACAGGTAATGAGTTATATGTCGGAATTTCGTGACAATTGTAGTGTTTCTTGTGACAATTGTCAGAAACTTCGCAAAAGAAATATCTGTTTTTTTCCGATATAATAAAGTTTTTTTAAATAATACAATGATGGTGGCAAACAGGAATACGGCCCGCCCGATGGTAAACGGTAACCGTAGCCCATGGATGCCTGTGACGTCAGCAACAGTGATAATTTACAATTGTCGCACCTGTCACCGTGGTGAAATTGGAGCCTGGGCGATATTATCAACAAGTCCAATATCGCCCCTCGTGTTACAGATTCTTCGGCTCTGAACCGCAAGAGCAGGAAGAAATGTTCCCACACCCACCTCCCTCAGTTGGAGCCGGCGGGCGACGGCCAGCGGCGGCGCTCCAGCAAGGTGTGTGTGTGTGTGTGTGTGTAACAGTGTACCCCACCCCAGTAGACTTTCAACGATTATCAAGGTGGTTTACGAATGATCTTGCTCTTAAAACCAGAACCTTGTAAGATATGGTGTTGTAATGTTATTTTTATAGGCAGAATTAGAATGTAAATAAATAAATAAATAAATTAGAAATAAACAAATGAAGAAGTTTTTATGCAATATGTTGCTACTGTGGTGCTACTTTATCGCCCTAGGGTGGGATTAAGGACAATATTACGTGCCTACGTCGAAAATTTAAAAGGCCATAATGTATTGTGAAACGTTGTACAATACATGTGCGAAAAGGTAATTCGCAACTCGTGTCGATTTAAAACACTCCCTTCGGTCGTGTTTCAATTTATCGGCACTCGTAGTGAATTTCCTTCTTTTCGCCCTTGTATCTTAATGTGCCTACTATTGCGATGAGTAGGAAAGTAAGAAAGTCGTAACTTCAGCAAAATGAAGAGTCTTGTACAAGAAACCTTCCTTAAATAGTCAGCGATATTTATAAAAATGGTTTAATTGCTGGAACACATCGCAACAACACTTAGCAGCAATTTGAGTGACAACACCTACTATTAACGCATTCACTGCCAGGGGGCGTGGCCTAGGAACAAACTTGTATGACGGTTGACGCTGGACGCACATGTGCGTCGGGGGCAGTGAATGTGTTAACACTACCCGGGTGGTCAGTTCCTTCGCAGTAGTCGGTTGCAAGTTGCATTTGTTGCAGATGCGGCGCGCCTGCTCTCTGCAGTGCTGGCTGCCCGCCGCACCGCGCAGGTGAGTGAGGTCCGTGATGTGATATGAGGGTTTGACAAAAATTATATTTAATCTTACGTTATAATTTTTTCACGCCGCGCGCATTTCTCGAAAATGAGGCGCGGAGGGCTGTGTTCAGCGTTGAATAAAAAGTATAAATAATGGAGATACAGTTCTGCAAGTATGGAATGTTTGATTGGAAATATCCTCCTCTTTTATTTATAATATTAATTTTGGTTTCTTAAATATTAATACTTTTTGAGATATTAGGGAAATAAAAAATATCTACTTTTCCCCCCCTTTTTGTTTATAACCCTTGATATTTTTTGTGTGCTAATACACGCTTCGAATACATTTTTCTAGGCATCATTACGAATCTAATGAGGTATCACACGTATTTTTACAAGCTTTTATTTAGTTTCACCTGACCGTTGTCTGTAAGTCGGGTGACAATGCAATATTATGGTGTCATCGAGCTGATCTGATTGATGATGGAGACCGGAGGTGGCCATAGGAACTCTGTGATAACCTCGTAAGTCCCCGCGTACTTGTACAAGTACAAATTAAGCATAGCACTTCAGACCTTACTGTTTAACTACATAGATGGCGTAACTGCCTAATGTACTTACTCAAGTACAAATTTTTCATTCCCCATTTACCGGGTTGTTTTTTTACAACAGCAACACTGACACGGTCATTCCCATTCTATATTCTATGGTCGATTTCGCCATGTTAGGCAGGTAAAGTCAACTGTCAGTGTCAGTGTCACTTTTTTGCAAGATGGCCACACAGTCAGGTCGCTGGCCAGCACGAGGTAAGATGATCGGTATATATCCAAGTAATCACTTGTTTTTTCTGTTGTCTTACGAATGTATTAGTATATTTAAATTATAAATATTGTAAAATAAACAATATTTAAAAGAAAACTGTATATTTAAGGAGGTTTGTGATCGGTCAAAATAATTTGTACTTACGGTAGTACGTTCGGTCTAACTTACAAGTAATTTTTATCTTATTATAGCGCTTGATGAAAAGTAAATATCACCACTTCTCAATAACTATGACTTCGAGGACTCGGATAATGAAGATATGTTTATATCTGAACCCGACAAAGAATCAAATAGGGACTTTTCTTCATCTTCGGAATATGAAGATAGAGAAATAAAAGTTCCAGTACGCGGACGTGTATCTAGTCGTCGATCTTAAAGTGCTCGTGGTCAATGACTTGGGCGTAGCCGTGGTAGAAGCACAAGTGCACAAGGGCGCGACGTGGGCAAAGTGCAAGGGGTAGGTCTGGAGATCTAATCCAGGTTTTGAACACCCAAATCCTACCTAAGTGGATATAGTATGGTATTAAAAAAATGAAATGAAGTTTTTTAATTCACCTTTTTATAAGAAGAAGATTGGTTATGTTGTAAGTAATTTTTTACTTAAGTGATGTTTAGAGAAAAAATATGGTTTAATTTTAGTATTAAATATATCCTTTAATTTTTTTTTATTATTCTGTGTAAAAACCGAATGTACTCACACAAGTACAAAATATTTTCAATAATTTCCTTCTTGAAGAGGTGCTATACATAATAAACATACCATAAAAATACAGAAAATAAAACCTCACTTCAAAAAATCTCTAAAATCGTCATCTTTTAGTTTCGGTCTGAAGCACTATTCTTGGTTTGTACTTGGTATAGTACAGCCGGCAGATATGACTACTGCTGTCGGAAAAATACAGGACTTACGAGGATAAAACAACGAAACCTAATTGTGTTTGGGGTTTTTAGAATTGTCTCAATGAGTATTAGTTGCCTGTGGAAAAAAAAGTAGAGTCGGCGATAAAAGCTTGTACCAAAAATAATTTTTTTGCCAGAAAGTTATTAGGAGTATTATCTCTATTTTTCACCGTTTTCCGTTTCATTCAAAACTGTTATGTATATTGTAAACAAATATTAATAAAAATTTCTCCTTTGGAAATAATTCCGCGAGGTTTTTACCATGACTTGTTATCCGACGACTTATGCGCAGGACGGGCGAGCTGGCGGTGGAGGGTAGCGCCATCGTGCCCGAGCTGAAGCCGCGCGCGCCCACCATGAGCGAGCGCGACCTCACGCGCCACCACACGCCGCGCCTCTACCTGCGCTGCTAGCGCCCCCACACCAGCCGGTCCAGCTGAGTGCTGGGCGGGCGGGAAGGCGCCATCGTGCCCGAGTCGAAGCCGGGCACGCCCACCATTCGGTCGCGGATTGGACGCACGCAACCGGCTACACGGCGAAAGGCAAATCAAGGCCGTTCATACATTTGGTCAAGCCCAATGTATGAATGGTCTTGATTCGCCGCTTGCCGCGCCAGCACCAGTAGCGTGCGTCCAGTCCGCGGCCTGAGGCCTATTAGCCTCTACTTAACAACTCCCCCACACCCCAACACACGTGCCTCACTTCTTTGTAATACTCATAAATAAACTACTTATTCCAATGTTATATTTGTATTTCTCAGTTTTCCCAATGATTTTAAATGCCTGTTATAATATAACATTAAACATGCAATAATAGTAAATTGTGCAACGTGGGAAGTAAGTGAAATTTTGGAGACGAGGGAATTAAAGACACGAGTTTGCAATATTCTTACACTGTATCTCGTCGTGGAAGCGACGTTGCTTTCTAACTATCCCCCCTGCTTCGCATTCGAAAGTGTTGCTCATCCAGTTATTTTGTCTCTCTATACTTAACTACATGTTTTCCATCGCAACCTTCCGTCCATTCTAGGCAAACTGTTCGTTCATGGTAATACTACAGTTAACTGTACGCTAGTGTTCTACGGCACGGGCAGTGCGTGTCGGTGGTGCAGTAGCGTGATGACGACGTCCACCTCCCCCTCGCCCCCCTCGGCGGGCGGCGCCGAGCGCGTGACTCGCGCGCACACGCCGGCCGCCGCGCACCAGCTTCCCGCGCCCGCTCCTGCGCCCGCCTCCGCCTCTAAGCACCCTGCCGTCTGCACGCCCTTGTCACAGAACTCTGAAAATCAATTCGATTTTTCAAGCAAACTGTAATAAGTAGATTTCATATACATGAATAAACATGATACACCTACACCGGATACACGTATGAAAGAAAAAGTGACCAAGAAGACTGCCAATGCCCAGAACTGAGATTTGGGATCGATTGGGATCGGACCAACGTCTTCGGCATTCGCGACAGAACCTATAGGACGACACTGGTGGAAACATCTCGAGTACAAGTACCTACACATTATTTGAAACCAGGTCTTTTTGGCCAATTCTATATATAGTATGAGCAAGTATAGCTAGGTAATGTTACTTAAGGCCGCCTTAAGTAAAGAAACATAAGTATATATAGGACATGGTGGCTGACATTACTTCTTTCCCGGAAGAGACAATGTTCATTCTTCAATTCCAAGAAATGTTCTATATACCTCGACATGTGCGGTATAGACAACAACAACTTAAACATACAAAACAAAACACAAAAGTTACCTTGTTTAAAAGAGGCCAAATGTGGTTGCGAGACTCGCCTGTCCGACGCAGGCGCAGGGCGGTACTTCCCGATGTGGCATCTTATGGAGGTGTTCGTAAGGAAGTGCGCGCGCGTGTTGCGTTGCGGGCGACACAGACAGAGCCAGGCGCGCGGGCCGAGGGACAGCGCCACGCAGGCGCCTGCGCAGAGGGACGCGCATGCGCACAACGCCACCGCGCGCGCCTCCAGCGCCACGTACAGCGCCGACATCGCCAGCCACGCCACGCCTGTCGTGTATGTTGCCGCGCCGATGAACCTGCGTCATATTATATCCGAAGCAGGTTACACTACTGTCGTCTTGCTGGGCTTACGGTCAGTTGCAACAAACCGATTTTCACCTCTAAAATCGTTCGCTATAATTTATTGTAGGTACCTATGGGAAGTTTTATAGTTCACTGATGATTGCCGTTGATCAGTCTGCCAAGAGTGGTTGATGCAATTGGCCCTTATTAGTAAAGAAATGGACTTGATATGTAAACGAAGCAACTTGAACAATTCGTAAATAATTATTTACGATACAAGTGCGGAAAGTAGGAAATCTATTCGCAAGTGTTGTACAAATTAAACGATAATTTAAGTTTACCGCGTTTCATTGAAGTTATGCGGTAACCGGCGAGTGCGAATCGCGGCAACCGCGCAGCAAGCCAGAAGCAGCAGCGCCGGCGCCAGCGGCAGCAGCTGCGCCGTCGCGCGCTCGCCACCGCACGCGAGCACGGCGCGCGCGCGCCCCGGGTGCAGCAGGCGCGGCGTCGGCGGCCAGCGCGCCGCCGCCCACGCCGCCGCCACCACGCCCGGGCTCACCAGCACCCCCCAGCCGGCCACTTGCGCGCGCGAGGACAGTAGCGGCACGGACTGGCCGCGCTCGGCGCCCGCGACCAGACGCGCGATGCGCACGGTGCGCGCGAGCACAGCCGCGTACACGCCGCCCAGTGCCGGCGCCGCTAGCCTCGCCAGCGCGCACGGCAGCGCCGCGGGACGCGCCACTGCTGCCAGCGCGGCTTTAAATAATTAAACGCATGTTAATTGGCTGAAACTTATAAAACAATGTGGCAAAAAGGAATTTAGATTGTAACCTTCAATATTCTCCCGGCCTTGAAATGCGGAGAATTTCAATAATGATTTGAAGCGGTTAACTAATTTATAATTAGGTCATGGTATGAAAACAACATAGAACCGAAAATGAATCGCGATAGTAATTCTTAGCTATCAATGTAAAGATTACCGACATGGCAGAGCGCAGCCGCGACCAGCAGCAGCGCGCACAGCTCGCGCGACGCAGACTTGACGACGGGCGTGCCGCGGTGTCGCCAGAACGTTGCCGCGCACAGCGACACGCCTGCCAGCCCCGCGGCGCCCGCACCGCCCGCCAGCGCGCGCGCCCAGCCGCCGCCGCGCCCGCCGCCCCACTCCACCGGCGACGGTAGGCACACTATCACACCATGTAGCTTTTTAGCCTGTATTTTTATTTATTTCTTTCTTTCTTTATTTAGAAACAAACAGTCTCTTATAGTAATAAATTATTACAGTAAACGGTTATTAGACTTATAGACCTACAGTTTCCTTAATAAGAATATATAAACCATACAACTTATATAAGTAGTACTAAAACTAAATGGAATTTCAAAGTTGAAATGAAATTAAAGTTACTAAAATACTCAATGGAATTTCGAAGTTGGAATGAAATAGAAGTTACAAAAATACTCGTGCATCCTAACGAAAACGGATAAATTTTAATAACAAACAAAAAGTGCACTTAGAGTTATAAACTATCTAATTAAAGCCTATTAATACACTTCAAGGTCAGTCGTTTGAAACTACATATATAACTTTTCATTGAAAATATCTAAATTTTGAAATTTATCATCGTACGTCCTGCATGCTCTTCTAATGAAACCGTTTCTCGCGTATGAAGTTCGGCTACGAGGAATATAAAAGAGGTTCTTCTTTCTACATGCTCGCTCACAACGACGGGGTACTCTAAAGGAAAGAGATTTTAACAACTCAGGGGCGTCGATAATGTTGTTTATGATTTTATAAAGAATTATAGCATCAGTGCGTTCACGACGCAAGCACAAGGATGAAATATTATATCTCTTCATAGCGGTAGAGTAATCTATGTATTTATTTCCAGTGCGATAATCAATTGTTTTTACAAACTTTTTTTGCACTTTCTCAATTCTATCGCTATGGATTTTATATAGCGGATTCCACACCGCGCTAGCGAATTCCAACCGACTACGGACGTAACTATTATACAATATCTTATAAGTCGAAGGTCTCCTGAAATCTTTACCTACGCGCAAGATGAAACCCAACTGTTTAAAAGATTTATTTAAGATATTATCAATGTGGGGCACAAAGGTAAGCTTTGAGTCCATGATTACGCCGAGGTCACGAATCTGGTTTACACGGGTTAGCTCTTTATTGCAGAGATCATACTTGAAATTAATATTTGTCCTTTTTCTACTAAAGCTAATAACAAAACATTTTCCTGGGTTTAAGAAAAGATTATTTACATAACAGAAAGTCTGGAAATTATGTAAATCGTTTTGCAATAAATTACAATCGTCTGGATTTCGTATGACTCTAAAAATTTTCGTGTCGTCGGCGTATAAAAGCATGTTTGAATTCTTGATACATTCCGTGATATCGTTTATATACAGTACAAATAATAAAGGCCCCAGATGGGAACCTTGTGGAACACCAGAGCTGATGGACCTATAATGAGAAATATGCCCTCTCACAGCTACAGCCTGCGAACGATTTTCTACATAAGATGTATACCAAAATGCCACAGCTTTAGAAGTAAGCGCTCATGACAGGCCTTGTCGAAAGCTTTGGCAAAATCGGCATACACAGCATCCACTTGACAGTTGTTATCTAATGCAGTTAATATGGCTTCTGTGTAAGATAGAAGATTCGATTCAACACTACGACCGCTAAGAAAACCATGTTGGTTTGGGATGATATGACGTCGCATAGCAATAGAAAGCTGATCACTAACAATCTTCTCTAATATTTTCCCAAACTGACACAATTTTGATACAGGGCGATATTTCTCTATGTCCGAGCTAACTTCACCTTTTGGTACTGGTGTAACTAATGCCTGTTTCCATAATGATGGTACACACCCCTCCCTGATAGATTTCTCAAAAAGTAAAGTAATCGGCAATGTTAAGCTAGAGGAGCAATTTCTAATTATGATGGGAGGTATACCGTCAGGACCAGCGCCCTTATTAATATTTATACGTTTAAGATATTTATTAACAAGGTCTTTAGTTATAAAAATAGTGTCCATGTCAAACACTGTGTCATTAACAGGTGGAAGATTATTCAGGTCAACATAACTAACAGTTCGTTTTTCGAAAACTGAGTGGAAATATTGATTGAAAAGATCACATATTTGTGTACCATTTGAGGCTGTCATACCCTTATAATAGTGCATAAGCTGTGGGAGACCACTTTTAACAAAAACCGATTTTATATACGTCCAAAAGAATTTAGGGTGACTGCTAATTTTGGCTTCAGTATTGTTTATATAATTTCTGTAATAAATTGGTTCCAATTTTAAAATTCTTTTTCTTAGAGTTTTCAAAGTGTCGAAATCTAAGGGATTACCGAAAGTCTTCCACAGCCTATGATATTTCTTTTTCTCATTCAGAAGTCTTCTAAAAGATCTAGTATACCAAGGGGGCTTAGAACACGATGTACGTTGCGGTACCTTTGGAACATATCTGTCAATCAATCTATTTAATATATTTAGTAACTAACACTACTATGGCTCGCATAATGCTCTGAAACAAATCATTTTTTTATTTTCTAAACGATGATCGGTAGGAATACACTACATACGGTATGTAACATACCGGGTACACTACATAATTCCGAAATATTTTATGCCGAATTTTAAAATATCGAATTTTATTATTCCGATTTTTAAATGCTCGACCCATCAAAATTCCGATTGTCGTAATTACCGCACGATGAAAATCACGAAGTTTTATATTTCCGAATAGTAAAACCGACGATTTTTTAAATTCCGAACCACATAATTCCGAATATAACAATTCCAATAGGGAGAAACACCGAATTTAACATTTACGATTTTTGATATCACGAATTCCGAATTGTCATAATTCCGAAATTTTGAATTCCGATTTGACGTGATTCCTATTTTTTAAATTCCGAATAACGATATTCCGAATTTGTTGTTAATAAATAAAGGTACCTAGGTTTCTACGGGGGGTAGCAGTTCTCGTAACCTAAACCTACTTTTTCAAAACAGTTATTTACTGTAGGGGTCGCAGGTCTAACCTAACCTTTACCTACTTTTCTGAAAGCAGTATGTTTCTAGCAGAGTTGGGCAAAAATTAACTGGAATAAGAATAAAAACAGAAATTTTATTCTTATTCAAATCGATTTGAATTAGAATAATTCTTGCACTAGTTATTTTAGAATAAAATTAAGGTGAATAATTCATGTGACTTTTATTTTAAATGCGGAATAAAAAACAGAATAATTATTCTAGAAGTGGGGCTATTCTAACTAAGGTTTTATTCAATTAAAATGTTATTTAGAATTAAGTTAATTTTTGTAGTACAATTGGTTATATTTTGTAACTTGATTTTCACCCTTCTATTTAAAACTCGGATTGATTTGATATTTGTTACTTTAGTTTAGGTATAGTACACATTGAAGAGTTCCGCTATACACTATCTAGTTCTATCATCCGATCAGGGTGCTTAGCCAACATGCCAAACGTTGACGCTCCGTAGAGTTGCGCATAGTCTCTCTCTATCACTCTTACATATTAGTGCGATAGAGAGACAGATAGCGTTTCGTTGTCGTAGCACTCGTGCCGCAAACGATTGGGTGCCTAGCTAAGATGCCAATTTTTGTTTTTAATTTTGTGACATAGCTATGTCACCAGCGCGCCATGTCACCGCAGCGACGCGCCCTGTACGGAATCCGGCCACACCGACACGACGGCGCGGTGCGGGGCGCGACGGAGGGGAGCACCAACCGGCAGCTATATAACCGCGCGCAGCACTCAGTACAGGACCCATTCCGTCCCCGCCGCTTCTCGGCGACACACCTCTCCTAGTCCCTTCCTGCGGTCGCGGCCGGGGTGACATATGTGCGCCTAGGCCAGGCTGTTCCCTTCCATCACGGGCTGGAGCGGTCACCGCCCGCCAGTGAATCCTCATACGCAAGGCCTGTAGCGGACACCGCCGGCCGGCGTAGCCCCTGCCCTCAATCTAACCTTCCCGCCGACCACGATTACTTACACCTCTCCTAGCCCCTTTCTTGCGGTCGCGGCCGGGGTGACGTATGTGCGCCTAGGCCAGGCTGTTCCCTTCCATCACGGGCTGGAGCGGTCACCGCCTGCCAGTGAATCCTCATACGCAGGGCCTGTAGCGGACACCGCCGGCCGGCGTAACTCCTGTCCCCGATCGTCCCTATCACTCCCGCCTACCACGATCTAACCCGGAGCTAGGTTTGCGTGTAGATTACCTAGGGCACTCGCGTATCCCGCCGCTACTATAGGGAACCGGCCCACCGGGGCATAATAGTGATAAGTGTGTTAACAACTGTATAATTACGTGATTATTTAATGTGACTTTGCTGTGTACCAGTTTAGATTTAAATGTTTATTTGGAAACCACTGGTTGATATCTCACTTAAAGCCGAACTTCCGGCTGGCGCCATTTCTGATTGTTGACAGTTCTTATTGGCGCCAATAATGGAAGTTCACTTTTAACAGTCTGTAATATTATTAAGCGACCATTTATAAATCAAATTATCAAATAATATACTTCTTGCAATATCTGTTGAAAATTGTTCATGATTAAAATGTTGCGACTAGTGATGAACTTCCGGTTGGCGCCCTTTCTGACAGTTGATTGTCAATATAAAAACCCGCCATTGCGCCAACCAGGGCAGTTCATCACTAGTGGTCGAAGAGTGATAATCTATGTGATAATCGAGTTAAAGTGAAATTGTCTTGAATTAAAGGTGTTGTAAAAAGGTTTGCCAAATATAAGAGTAAGTGTTAATTCCATTTCTTTTATTCAAATTACTATACCATTACCTTCCTTCTCCAACTTAATTAATATGAGGGAGCCTAATGTCCAAAAAGCATAGTTACAATAAAATTTACAGTATTTCATAATTAAGGCTCCTCTCCCATGATTAAGACGGTAATAGTGGCACTATCAATCGAACAGAACAGTATTTCAAGTAAAGTGTAAGTACGTTTACTACTTATTTGCCTAAATCTCGATTGAGAGAGCTATAGTGTTTAACATCTCAGAAGTGGGTATGAACAGATTTTTTTTTTGTTGTTTAAATTACCTTACGAAGTCACAGTCCATGATGATATTCCACGTTGAGATATTGAATGCAGTAATATGAAGATAAAATAATGCAAAACACGCGTGGCATAGATTTATTATTCAAAGAACAAAGTGGCATTTTATTTACCTACAAAATAACAGTAATGTATAGTTTCCATTATAATTTCTTCGAACCTGCTATGTGCTTATCCAATGAGAGGCTCATGTTACAAGGTTTATTTTCTTTTTAATAAAAAAAAAGGCCAGTCAGTTGACAACACATCGATACAGCAATAGTTCATACTTAAGTACTAATAATACGTTAGCATGCCTTTAAATTGTTTAAAATTAAAAACGTGTTTTAATTTTCTACTTAAGCTACATCAAAGCTACGTTAAACACATAAAGTTTTTAGTTATTAGCACTAGCTACTTTTCGGGGCTGAAGTATAATCCCCTTTTATTTACAAAGAATAAATTGTGCGCAAATGCATGCTCAATTCCAGAGGAACCTGACCAATACGTAAATGTCTACTCCCCTTCACGTCCCACCAACGAGCGGCGGTCGTGAAGTCAAAGGAGGCGGCCGACGTCTCGCAGACCTTCCCGACAACTGACTCCGTCACGTAGCCGGCTGACCAATTGGCCGCACGACCACACAGGCCGTCGTTCGCGCAGCCGCTTAAGCCGTTGGCCACGCAGCCAAGCGCGGCGTGGCTCGCGCAGCGAAGTGAGCCGTCGCTTGCGCAGCCGAGCGAGCCGTCCCTCGCGCAGCCGAGCGAGCCGTCGCTCGCCCAGCCGAGTGAGCCGTCGCCAGCCGAACGAGCCGTCGCTGGCGCAGCCGAGCGAGCCGTCGCCCGCCCAGCCGAACGAGTCGTCGCCCATGTAGCCGAGCGAGCCGTCGCTTGCGCAGCCGAGCGAGCCGCCGGTCCCGCAGCCGAGCGAGCCGTCGCTCGCGCAGCCCAGCGAGCCGTCGCTCGCGCAGCCTAGCGAGCCGTCGCTCGCGCAGCCGAGCGAGCCGTCGCTCGCGCAGCCGAGGAGCCGTCGCTCGCGCAGCCGAGGAGCCGTCGCTCGCGCAGCCGAGCGAGCCGTCGCTCGCGCAGCCGAGCGAGCCGTCGCTCGCGCAGCCGAGCGAGCCGTCGCTCGTGCAGTCGAGCTAGCTGCTGCTCGTACAGCCAAGTAGGCCGCCATTCGTGCAGCAGAGTGAGCCAGCGGAGTGGGCTCAACCTGCAGCCGGTAAACCAGCCGAGTCACTCTTCGCGAGCAAGTCACCTGATTAAACATGTGAGTCAACCTCTTCTTATTCAGATAATAATAATTTAAAACTCTTACTTGATGCACTAAAAACGTTTGGACGTAATGATTCGTTAGATAAGGTAGGAAACTTGGAAAACGCGGTCCCTGAATTCGATCCAGCAAAAAAAAAAAGGGAACAAACAATGAGCATGTGGATTCATAAGGTTAATGAGTGTGCGACTATATACGGCTAGTCTGAAAAACAGTTGATACATCTGTCCTATTTTCTTGGACGGAGTGGCAAGCAAAACTACTTGCGGCTTTTCCTTCCAAAGGTAATTATGGACAGAGGCTCAGTGACATGTTGTCTATACGAGCTCGTTTTAGACTTCTACAAAGGTGGCTTTAATAAATAGAGTTAGCGAAGCCATAGCTGGCAGATTACCAGTCGAAATCAGATTAGGAGCCGAAGCTGCGCCGTTTCATGACCCCGATAAACTTTTAGCATACATATCTGCGTAATGCACGTAACATTAAGCCGGTTTCTGATCGTAAAGTAGAGAAAAAACACAACTATGGAAAAATCTCAGGAAGATACCTCTCGATCAATTGATGTTGTTACAACTTAAAACAAGAAGGTCACTTGTCTACTCAGTGTACCTTACCTATTAAGAAATGTACGAACTGTTTGAAAGTGGGTCATGAAGCTGAGCAGTGTTTTTCAAAATCACTAACACCAATCGCAATCGTTACTGAGTAATCTGTCTCGTGCTGCTTTTATGTTCACACAAAGTAAATGAGTTAAATTATTTTTAGTTCGACCATCTACGATCATAAGTTACGCATAACAAACAACACAATTTATTTATTCGTATGGCTTAATTTTTCAGTCGTTTATAAAGCTTTTCTTAGGTTCTGCATCCATTAAATTACGTCACTGCCGAGGGTAAACAAGTGTGCAGGGTTTCCGTCGTATTTGCTAAGTGGGCAGTACTGAATGATGTGCTCGATGTCCTGCACAGGAGCCCCGCAATTTTCGCACTTTGGAGTCTCTATCCATCCACATTTGTGCAGGAATGCTCGTGAGCGATCGCAGCCGGTTCGCAGCCAGTTCAGTTCAGATGGCACCATTATTTTCTAGGCAATGAGAAGCCAGGTGGTTTTACTGTGGCAATGATAGTAATCCCAGTATTCCCAATCCTTTCGGGGGAACTTATCGTTCCATTCCTCTTCGCATTTGTCCGAGATATTAAAGTTTGCTTTCATTAGGTTTCTTGCAGTTCGGTGAGGAGGATGTCGAGATTTTAATCGGTGTGTTGTAGGGTTTCCAAATTCAGCACTGGCAGCTAGATGGGGATGGATCAAGATCTTCTGTGCCTCACGTACTAGCGCTTGCTGTCTCCTTAAGTGTGAAGGCGGTATATGACTAAGGGTTGGAAGCCACTGGACCGGAGTGCTTTTGATGGTTCCGGAAATGCACCTCATGGTTTGGTTTAGGTGTACGTCTACTTGCTTTGTGTGTGCACTGTTTAGCCAGATAGGTGCGCAGTATTCTGCTGTTGAGTAGACTAGGCTAAGAGCAGTGTTACGAAGTACGTCGGCTTTTGCCTCATGTGATGCCAGCCAGTTTGTGCAGGAGGTTGTTGCGAGTGTGCGGAGCATAAGTGAGACTGCAGTCCAGGGTCACTCCAAGGTACTTTGGCGTTGGATTGTATTTTAGTACTGACCCACCGAAGGAAATGTCGGGGGTTCAAATTTAGCCTCTTTATTGTGCAGGTGGAAGGTTGTCACTTCTGTCTTAAGTCAACACACACAGAATAATGACACAACACAATAATAGAGATTAAAAATATTTAATTAATTAATTAATTAGTATTACATACGGCGAGAAACCGTTCTTAGTCGTCGCGTGGAACGGACGAACTCATTTAAATTCAGATATATTGTTTCTCACTTACATTATGATTTCAAAAGATATAATGAAAGTACGTCGTAATGCTGCGATATTCTAATTAAATATTGAATAATTAAAACTGCATCCGTTGAGTTTCCCCATATTATTGTTCCATACGATATTAATGAGTGGAAATGTTTATAGTACACGGATCTTAAGGCGGCCTTATATCTTAAGGGGGTTTTCAGTTTTCATTTCCAGCTAAGGTTAGAATCAATCATTCACCCTAGAAACCGGTTTTGATCGCACATTATCATTGGGGTATAGAATTGATCATTAAAATTAAATATAAAAATAACCTAGCATTCTGAGTTTTTATCTACTGACTTCGGCAACAGAGGCTGTGTGGTTATGGTTTCTTATTTTGACAACATAAGAAGCAAGGTTACGTGGATTAAATAACGATGTTGAATAGTTTGGGTGATTTT
Organism: Cydia splendana; assembly: GCF_910591565.1. Taxonomy (NCBI): domain Eukaryota; kingdom Metazoa; phylum Arthropoda; class Insecta; order Lepidoptera; family Tortricidae; genus Cydia; species Cydia splendana. The sequence goes on along the minus strand of NC_085960.1, from coordinate 176,036 downwards.
CTTGTTCAAACGCTTAGCCGGTGCAGGGTCACTATATGGGTTGATGAGGTGAACTATTGTTGTTGGTTTATTTTAATGAATTGTAATTTAATTGAAATTGACCTAATTAATTAATAACCCTTTTGACATGTAAAGTTTGTAATTTTATGAATAAATGAATATGAATATGAATATTGTAGACTTACAAAGTTAACCAGACCTTATTTATTTCTTGTTTTGAAGGCATTACATATTTGTTCTTGTCGTACCTAGGTGTTTTTATGCGTATAAATATCATCACTTAGTAAGAGTGTAAATGCGTGCAAGTTAGGGCGCGGCGCGATCTTATTGCAGTGAGATGACAATAATGTTTTGAAGACGTTGGTGCAGATTTTGAAATTCAAAGGTCTTTGCTCACTTTTCTAGTAGCAGTCCATTTTTGTAAAGGTCGTTGTGGTACGGTAATTTTTAACAGTTCAGGTAAATAAGAACGATAATGTCACAAATAAATAGATACCTACAATCTTTTATTACATGAAATTGTTTTAGTGAGAGAGTACCAGTCAGTACTATAACATTAAATGAGTATTACAGAAATTTGTTTATTGACATGAACATGAATTGTTTTATTGAGAGAGTACCAGTCAGTACTATAACAATAATATGAGTATTACAGATATTTGTTTATTGACATGAACATGAAATTGTTTTATTGAGAGAGTACCAGTCAGTACTATAACATTAATATGAGTATTAGAAATATTTGTTTATTGACATGAACATGACATTGTTTTATTGAGAGAGTACCAGTCAGTACTATAACATTAATATGAGTATTACAGATATTTGTTTATTGACATGAACATGAAATTGTTTTATTGAGAGAGTACCAGTCAGTACTATAACATTAATATGAGTATTACAGATATTTGTTTATTGACATGAACATGAATGAAGCGGAGTCATTTTCGGGCTATATAAACTATGGCGCACTCGAGTCGTCGCCCATGTAGCCGAGCGAGCCGTCGCTTGCGCAGCCGAGCGAGCCGCCGGTCCCGCAGCCGAGCGAGCCGTCGCTCGCGCAGCCCAGCGAGCCGTCGCTCGCGCAGCCTAGCGAGCCGTCGCTCGCGCAGCCGAGCGAGCCGTCGCTCGCGCAGCCGAGGAGCCGTCGCTCGCGCAGCCGAGGAGCCGTCGCTCGCGCAGCCGAGCGAGCCGTCGCTCGCGCAGCCGAGCGAGCCGTCGCTCGCGCAGCCGAGCGAGCCGTCGCTCGTGCAGTCGAGCTAGCTGCTGCTCGTACAGCCAAGTAGGCCGCCATTCGTGCAGCAGAGTGAGCCAGCGGAGTGGGCTCAACCTGCAGCCGGTAAACCAGCCGAGTCACTCTTCGCGAGCAAGTCACCTGATTAAACATGTGAGTCAACCTCTTCTTATTCAGATAATAATAATTTAAAACTCTTACTTGATGCACTAAAAACGTTTGGACGTAATGATTCGTTAGATAAGGTAGGAAACTTGGAAAACGCGGTCCCTGAATTCGATCCAGCAAAAAAAAAAAGGGAACAAACAATGAGCATGTGGATTCATAAGGTTAATGAGTGTGCGACTATATACGGCTAGTCTGAAAAACAGTTGATACATCTGTCCTATTTTCTTGGACGGAGTGGCAAGCAAAACTACTTGCGGCTTTTCCTTCCAAAGGTAATTATGGACAGAGGCTCAGTGACATGTTGTCTATACGAGCTCGTTTTAGACTTCTACAAAGGTGGCTTTAATAAATAGAGTTAGCGAAGCCATAGCTGGCAGATTACCAGTCGAAATCAGATTAGGAGCCGAAGCTGCGCCGTTTCATGACCCCGATAAACTTTTAGCATACATATCTGCGTAATGCACGTAACATTAAGCCGGTTTCTGATCGTAAAGTAGAGAAAAAACACAACTATGGAAAAATCTCAGGAAGATACCTCTCGATCAATTGATGTTGTTACAACTTAAAACAAGAAGGTCACTTGTCTACTCAGTGTACCTTACCTATTAAGAAATGTACGAACTGTTTGAAAGTGGGTCATGAAGCTGAGCAGTGTTTTTCAAAATCACTAACACCAATCGCAATCGTTACTGAGTAATCTGTCTCGTGCTGCTTTTATGTTCACACAAAGTAAATGAGTTAAATTATTTTTAGTTCGACCATCTACGATCATAAGTTACGCATAACAAACAACACAATTTATTTATTCGTATGGCTTAATTTTTCAGTCGTTTATAAAGCTTTTCTTAGGTTCTGCATCCATTAAATTACGTCACTGCCGAGGGTAAACAAGTGTGCAGGGTTTCCGTCGTATTTGCTAAGTGGGCAGTACTGAATGATGTGCTCGATGTCCTGCACAGGAGCCCCGCAATTTTCGCACTTTGGAGTCTCTATCCATCCACATTTGTGCAGGAATGCTCGTGAGCGATCGCAGCCGGTTCGCAGCCAGTTCAGTTCAGATGGCACCATTATTTTCTAGGCAATGAGAAGCCAGGTGGTTTTACTGTGGCAATGATAGTAATCCCAGTATTCCCAATCCTTTCGGGGGAACTTATCGTTCCATTCCTCTTCGCATTTGTCCGAGATATTAAAGTTTGCTTTCATTAGGTTTCTTGCAGTTCGGTGAGGAGGATGTCGAGATTTTAATCGGTGTGTTGTAGGGTTTCCAAATTCAGCACTGGCAGCTAGATGGGGATGGATCAAGATCTTCTGTGCCTCACGTACTAGCGCTTGCTGTCTCCTTAAGTGTGAAGGCGGTATATGACTAAGGGTTGGAAGCCACTGGACCGGAGTGCTTTTGATGGTTCCGGAAATGCACCTCATGGTTTGGTTTAGGTGTACGTCTACTTGCTTTGTGTGTGCACTGTTTAGCCAGATAGGTGCGCAGTATTCTGCTGTTGAGTAGACTAGGCTAAGAGCAGTGTTACGAAGTACGTCGGCTTTTGCCTCATGTGATGCCAGCCAGTTTGTGCAGGAGGTTGTTGCGAGTGTGCGGAGCATAAGTGAGACTGCAGTCCAGGGTCACTCCAAGGTACTTTGGCGTTGGATTGTATTTTAGTACTGACCCACCGAAGGAAATGTCGGGGGTTCAAATTTAGCCTCTTTATTGTGCAGGTGGAAGGTTGTCACTTCTGTCTTAAGTCAACACACACAGAATAATGACACAACACAATAATAGAGATTAAAAATATTTAATTAATTAATTAATTAGTATTACATACGGCGAGAAACCGTTCTTAGTCGTCGCGTGGAACGGACGAACTCATTTAAATTCAGATATATTGTTTCTCACTTACATTATGATTTCAAAAGATATAATGAAAGTACGTCGTAATGCTGCGATATTCTAATTAAATATTGAATAATTAAAACTGCATCCGTTGAGTTTCCCCATATTATTGTTCCATACGATATTAATGAGTGGAAATGTTTATAGTACACGGATCTTAAGGCGGCCTTATATCTTAAGGGGGTTTTCAGTTTTCATTTCCAGCTAAGGTTAGAATCAATCATTCACCCTAGAAACCGGTTTTGATCGCACATTATCATTGGGGTATAGAATTGATCATTAAAATTAAATATAAAAATAACCTAGCATTCTGAGTTTTTATCTACTGACTTCGGCAACAGAGGCTGTGTGGTTATGGTTTCTTATTTTGACAACATAAGAAGCAAGGTTACGTGGATTAAATAACGATGTTGAATAGTTTGGGTGATTTTCTTGTTCAAACGCTTAGCCGGTGCAGGGTCACTATATGGGTTGATGAGGTGAACTATTGTTGTTGGTTTATTTTAATGAATTGTAATTTAATTGAAATTGACCTAATTAATTAATAACCCTTTTGACATGTAAAGTTTGTAATTTTATGAATAAATGAATATGAATATGAATATTGTAGACTTACAAAGTTAACCAGACCTTATTTATTTCTTGTTTTGAAGGCATTACATATTTGTTCTTGTCGTACCTAGGTGTTTTTATGCGTATAAATATCATCACTTAGTAAGAGTGTAAATGCGTGCAAGTTAGGGCGCGGCGCGATCTTATTGCAGTGAGATGACAATAATGTTTTGAAGACGTTGGTGCAGATTTTGAAATTCAAAGGTCTTTGCTCACTTTTCTAGTAGCAGTCCATTTTTGTAAAGGTCGTTGTGGTACGGTAATTTTTAACAGTTCAGGTAAATAAGAACGATAATGTCACAAATAAATAGATACCTACAATCTTTTATTACATGAAATTGTTTTAGTGAGAGAGTACCAGTCAGTACTATAACATTAAATGAGTATTACAGAAATTTGTTTATTGACATGAACATGAATTGTTTTATTGAGAGAGTACCAGTCAGTACTATAACAATAATATGAGTATTACAGATATTTGTTTATTGACATGAACATGAAATTGTTTTATTGAGAGAGTACCAGTCAGTACTATAACATTAATATGAGTATTAGAAATATTTGTTTATTGACATGAACATGACATTGTTTTATTGAGAGAGTACCAGTCAGTACTATAACATTAATATGAGTATTACAGATATTTGTTTATTGACATGAACATGAAATTGTTTTATTGAGAGAGTACCAGTCAGTACTATAACATTAATATGAGTATTACAGATATTTGTTTATTGACATGAACATGAATGAAGCGGAGTCATTTTCGGGCTATATAAACTATGGCGCACTCCCTTAAGAGACCTTATGTATAGGATGTAGCATCTTGATCTTAGCAATAGAAATCCAAGTAAGGACGAATAAGAAGTGAAGTTATTTTGCATATATAGCAATTTATTTTCGAGAATGTTATTGTTATTTTAAATAATTATTATTTTACAGTATTCAGAACGTAGCGGGATCTGTTGCTGAAATACGATATATGGCATTCAGGACATAGAGGGGGCCTGTTGCTAAAATACGATATATGGCATTCAGGACACAGAGGGGGCCTGTTGTCAAAACTATGATGGATGACATTCAGGACAAAATGGGGCCTGTTGTCAACAATATGAAATGATTAATGGCATTCAGGACACAGAGGGGGCCTGTTGTCAAAACTATGATGGATGACATTCAGGACAAAAGGGGGCCTGTTGTCAACGATATGGCTAATGACATTCAGGACAAAATGGGGCCTGTTGTCAACAATATGATTTACGATATTTAGGTCATGATGGGGCCTAATATCGGTTGACTGATTTATGGTGTACTAGATGTAACAAAACATGTTACTTGGTGTAATGTTTAATTACATAATTAGATACATATTATACATTAGATTGTTATTTATTCCATGTACATTTAGAGGTAATGGTTAATTAGAGGGCACAATGATATGTCCGAGGTCGCACTTCTGAATCGGATGGCCGACTGTTAACAACTGTATAATTACGTGATTATTTAATGTGACTTTGCTGTGTACCAGTTTAGATTTAAATGTTTATTTGGAAACCACTGGTTGATATCTCACTTAAAGCCGAACTTCCGGCTGGCGCCATTTCTGATTGTTGACAGTTCTTATTGGCGCCAATAATGGAAGTTCACTTTTAACAGTCTGTAATATTATTAAGCGACCATTTATAAATCAAATTATCAAATAATATACTTCTTGCAATATCTGTTGAAAATTGTTCATGATTAAAATGTTGCGACTAGTGATGAACTTCCGGTTGGCGCCCTTTCTGACAGTTGATTGTCAATATAAAAACCCGCCATTGCGCCAACCAGGGCAGTTCATCACTAGTGGTCGAAGAGTGATAATCTATGTGATAATCGAGTTAAAGTGAAATTGTCTTGAATTAAAGGTGTTGTAAAAAGGTTTGCCAAATATAAGAGTAAGTGTTAATTCCATTTCTTTTATTCAAATTACTATACCATTACCTTCCTTCTCCAACTTAATTAATATGAGGGAGCCTAATGTCCAAAAAGCATAGTTACAATAAAATTTACAGTATTTCATAATAAAGGCTCCTCTCCCATGATTAAGACGGTAATAGTGGCACTATCAATCGAACAGAACAGTATTTCAAGTAAAGTGTAAGTACGTTTACTACTTATTTGCCTAAATCTCGATTGAGAGAGCTATAGTGTTTAACAAGTGTTAGCTGTTAAGTGTTTTCAATAAACGGCATAAAGCCCCGTCTATACCAGTGTACTATCCGTGTTTGTGTTAACAACCCGTAAGTCCCCTTTCTCCCAAATCTGAGACTAGCTCGGTAAACCTCTCCAGCCTTCCAGGCCGAGGGGATATGTGACTCCTGCCCAGGCAGCACATCACATTTGGCGCCCAACCGAATAACTCACAAATAGGAGTCTTATAGACTCGGGAGAAAGGTAACTAATAATATACGCGACGCGTCCCACCCGCCTGTGCAGCTCCGCGAACCGGTCACCGTATCCTGTCAAGCAAATCGTTATAACTCCGGACCGTATCCTGTCAAGCAAATCGTTATAACTCCGTACCGCATCCTGTCAAACAAACCGTTATAACTCCGTACCGTATCCTGTCAAGCAAATCGTTATAACTCCGTACCGTATCCTGTCAAACAAACCGTTATAATTCCGTACCGTATCCTGTCAAGCAAATCGTTATATCGCCGGACCGTATCCTGTCAAGCAAATCGTTATAACTCCGGACCGTATCCTGTCAAGCAAATCGTTATAACTCCGTACCGCATCCTGTCAAACAAACCGTTATAACTCCGTATCGCATCCTGTCAAGCAAACCGCAAACTCCGACCCAACGCATCGCGATAAGAGAACAACGTAGCCTGCTACATATCAATGTCAACTTCTTGGATATACCACTTGAAGAAACCAGAATTGATACAACAAGCCGAAGATAGAAACATCCCAACGACAGACCTCACGGTCGAACAGATAAGAAAACTGCTGGTAAAATCCATAAAGGCCACAGACGAATTCCAAACTCCAGAGAAAGAACGACCGGCTACAATGTCTGAAGACGAAGGAAAAGTAGACGCAAATCGGTTAACAAAGCTGATCCGGGAATGGAATCTCTCATTCAAAGGGTATGGCAAACCCGAGGAGTTCCTGGAGAGGTTAGAGGAGCTCATCGCGGCAAGTGGAATAGAGAAGGAGGAAATATTACCAGCGCTACCACGGATACTACAAGGAAAGGCTCTAGCATGGTACAGAAATAACACAGAGTCATGCAAAGACTTCGACAGTTTCCTCAAACTATTTAAACTTTATTACTACCCCAGCAACTACGAGGAGGATCTCATCGTAAGGATAGTAGCAAGGAAGCAAAGGTTCGGGGAGAGTTTCGTCGATTACTTAACCGATCTACAAACATTGATGCGAAGAAGCGGAAACCTGAGTGACAAAGAACAACTACACAGGATTCACGAAAACATGACAAAAAACTATAAACTCTATGTAAAGAAAACCGACTTTAAGGATCTATCAGAGTTAGTACAACTAACAGCAGAGTATGAAAGCATACTAACACCAGCATACAGGGGAGTATTACCAGGAAAAGGATCCACAGAAAGAGCGAGATGGAACAACCCGCCGCAGGATCAGAGCGACAGAATACTACAGACACAACAGCGAAGCGGACAAACGCGTGATCGCCAGTATGGACAACGGAACAGCGAACCGGGACCAAGCGCACGCGAAGGGATAAAGATACATCCAAGATATGATCCGAAAACATGTTGCTGGTCGTGTGGCAAGTTTGGTCATGACGCAGCACAGTGCCGCTCGCAACAACGCATTTTTTGTAGTACTTGCGGCATACTAGGTACGTTGAGCAAAAACTGCTGTAAGAAAAATAAAGGAAACAGTAGCTCACAACCAATAGGAGCGGCAGGTGACGAGGACCAAGGCGACACCAGACCTTTTATCAACGTGACATTTAACGGAGTCACATACGAATGCCTCATAGACACAGGGTCAACTCACACGTATGTAAACGAAGAAGTATACAAAGTATGCAAAATGAAAGGAAATCTCGAACAACGGGTACAACGAGCAATAGTTTTGGCAAATGGCACGAAAACAACAGTAAGAACAGCCGTGCTAGCAAAAATAACAATGAACAACGGTACGTTGTGGCATTGGGTACGCGTAATGCCCATGGCGTCGACCATCATCATAGGTATGGACATTTTAAGGAAAATGGGCATGAAGATTACCTGGTCCGATAGCCAAGATGGCAGAGACAGCCACACCGACGATGCTCAAGCCATGACTCTGGAGGGAACACCGACTAGCCCCCCAGGTGGACTACCACCACATATAACTGACAAACAGAAACAACAGTTGGAAAAATTACTTGAAAGCGAGTTCGAACAGTGTGACAACAGTCCCAAAGGAAACACATGGGTTCAACATAAAATCAAAATGAAGCACAATGAACCAATCAAGCAGAAATACTACCCCAGGAACCCTAGCCAGCAACAGATCATAGACCAACAAGTTAAAGACATGCTAGAACAGGGAATAATAGAGAAATCAGATAGCCCATATAGTTCACCAGTAGTATTGGTAAAAAAAGAGAATGGCCAGTACAGATTTTGCATAGATTTTAGGAAAATAAACGAAGCATCGGAAAAGGACGCATATCCCATCCCACAAATAGATGACACATTGGAGAAACTCAGAAATGCACAATACTTCTCCAAATTCGATCTCAAGAATGGATATTGGAACGTAAGCCTGGAGGAGAGTAGCAGACCACTCACAGCATTCACAGTCCCTGGGAGAGGACTTTTCCATTTCAAGGTCATGCCGTTCGGATTACATTCGAGCGGAGCCACATTTCAGAGGCTTTTAGACCAAGTAATAAGTCCCGAATTGGAGCCACACGCGTACGTGTATCTAGACGACATCATCGTGTGCAGCACGACATTCGAGGACCACTTGGCACACCTTAAAGAGATATTTCATAGGATCCGACAAGCAGGGCTACAAATAAACAAGAATAAATGCGAATTCGCGAAACCAGAGATAGAGTACTTAGGCCACACGGTCACAAGAGAGGGTATAAAGATGAATGAAGCGAAAATAAGGGCAATAGTATCACTACAACCTCCAAAAACAGTAAAGGCCGTGAGAACACTAATAGGAATGACATCCTGGTATAGGAAATTCATACCTAACTACGCTACAATAACAGCACCACTCGTAAAACTACTCAAGAAAGGAGAAAAGTACCTATGGAACACAGAACAACAAGAAGCACTAGAAAAAATAAAAACAATATTAACAACAGACCCCATACTCGCTAGGGCGGATTTTTCTAAACGTTTCACGATACAGACAGATGCGAGTGACGTGGACCTTGGCGCAATATTAACCCAGGAACACGAAGGATTAACAAAAGTAGTCATGTACGCAAGCAGATCACTAACCCCACCAGAGACAAGATACTCCACCACAGAGAAAGAGTGTCTCGCAGTCATATGGGGAATCCGTAAAATGAGGGCATTCATAGAGGGATATCACTTCACTATCATAACGGACCACCAGGCATTGAAATGGCTGAACACACTGAAGAACCCATCTGGAAGGCTAGCCAGGTGGGCACTAGAACTCCAACAGTACCAGTTTGACATTATATACAGAAGTGGAAAGCAAAACCAGGTAGCGGATCAACTATCAAGAAACCCGGTATATGCAATAAATACACAAGGCTGGTACGACAGGAAACTAGACCTGGTACAAAAGCAACCGAACGCAGTACAAGATTACCGCATAAAAGGGGGACAGTTATATAAAAAAATAACTCACTCGGCGTACAACAAGCACACAGATCCAGAAACAGAATGGAAATTATGTGTACCAGAAGCTGACAGAGGACAAATAATGCACCAAAATCACGACATGCCAAGCGCAGGACACTTAGGGATGGCTAAAACAACCAAAAAAATAATGCAACGTTACTACTGGCCCGGTATGCAGAGAGATATATATACGTATGTTAAAAAGTGTGACGCCTGCCAAAAACATAAAGCAACGCAACAGAAGCCGAACGGGGTGATGCACATAAATAACGCGACAAGACCGTGGGAAATCGTAACAACAGACCTCATTGGACCGTTACCGCGGTCATCAAAAGGTTATACATGGATAATAGTCTTCCATGACAAGTTCACGAAATGGACAGAGATAACGCCACTTAGAAACGCAACTAGCCCCGCGATAGCCAGAGCATTTGAACAAAACGTAGCGTTGCGGCACGGTGCACCACAGGCGTTACTATCAGATAATGGGAAACAATACGTAGGGAAAACATTCACGGATACGTTAAAAGCCTACGGAACCGAACATAAATTAACCCCACCCTATACTCCGCAATGTAATATGACCGAACGAGTGAATAGAACATTGGAAACCATGATATCAATATTCATCAACGAAAACCACAAACAATGGGACAAATACCTATCAGAATTCAACTTCGCTCTAAATACATCAGTCCACGAGTCGACAAAATATACACCTGCATTTTTGCTATACGGAAGAGAACTTCGGACACCGCATGACATTAATCCCCTTCCGACACCCCAAATAAAAGAGAAGTCAAAGCTAGAGGAAATATACACCATAGTAAGAAAAAATCAACAACAAGCTTCGCAAACGCAAAAAACATATTACGACCGGAATAGGAAACAATGGAAACCCGAAGTTGGAACCTTAGTACTTAAGAAAAACCACGTACTGTCCAACGCAAGTAGAAATTTCTGCGCAAAACTAGCACCTAAGTATACGGGACCATACAAAATATTGGAAAAAAAATCACCAGCAATATTTAGGCTACAATCACCGGACGGAAAAGGGAAATTAATAACAACACACGTAAAAGACTTAAAGCCGTACGAACAAGAATAAGGAATAACCATCAACAAACAAAAATCCAGTAAATAAACAGAATAAAAATATAATTAACAACATTTAAGATAGCCAGTACCAGCTGGAACAGAACCTACAATAATAATCCACTCGAATATCCGAGCGATCACCGACAAAGAGGAATGGACCGTACCGTAATACAAATAAGACACGGAATAACAACGGGTTCAGGCAATGACATATCATTAAATTCCATATCAAAAACAAGTCGAGAAGTCAAGCGACATTGGACCTTATTTGTAGGAGAAGAAGACATCATTTCGTATGGCGGGATAAAATAAAATCAGGAACATACAGCTAGCGAAGGAACACATACAAAGAGGTAGACGTGTCTAAGGAGAATTAAAACTACCCGCGATATAACAAAATAATAGGTCTATATAAGCACGCACGTCATGAACGGGCACAAACGGAAAAATGCAAACTCCAGTGGAGCATCCCTTGATCGCTGCCGGACGCGCGCGCGAACTGCGCTACGGCCAGGAACCGCGAGAGGAGAGCACAGGAGACCAGCCACAACAAGAATGGAACTTCGAAGAGACGCTGGCCCTCCTGGTCTCCACAGATGAATACTCCGCGTTCCTGGCAGAGGGCCTGATGTCTCCGATGGACACGAGCGGAGGCGAAGACGGACCAGACCCGGACACATCGCCATCATCGACAACAAGCCCTAACTCGAACGACGGGAGGAAGAAGAAGCACCGAGCGGGCCGAAAAAGGAACGGTGGAAGGAAGTGTGGCTTAATCAGGATGCCACATACCAGGCAGAAGCCAAAACCGCAGCACAGAGACAGCTAGATGATATATATTTGTGGTAAAAAAACAAAAGCCTAGAAGATTGTACAATGATTATACTTAAAAAAAAAAAGATATAAAAAGAAGAAAAAAGATAAAAATATATATATATAAAAAAAAAATACATTTATAAAAAAAAACAGATAAAAAAATATATATAAAAAGAAAAGAAAAAAAAAACATATAAAAAAAAAGATATATGAAAGAATAGAAAAAAAAAACAAAAAAAAAATTAATTATAGAATAGATATCCGTTACCGTTATTAATGTTGCGGTGATTTTTCCCCAGGTAAAAATCTCCAAACCAAGGAGGGGTATGTGACATAGCTATGTCACCAGCGCGCCATGTCACCGCAGCGACGCGCCCTGTACGGAATCCGGCCACACCGACACGACGGCGCGGTGCGGGGCGCGACGGAGGGGAGCACCAACCGGCAGCTATATAACCGCGCGCAGCACTCAGTACAGGACCCATTCCGTCCCCGCCGCTTCTCGGCGACACACCTCTCCTAGTCCCTTCCTGCGGTCGCGGCCGGGGTGACATATGTGCGCCTAGGCCAGGCTGTTCCCTTCCATCACGGGCTGGAGCGGTCACCGCCCGCCAGTGAATCCTCATACGCAAGGCCTGTAGCGGACACCGCCGGCCGGCGTAGCCCCTGCCCTCAATCTAACCTTCCCGCCGACCACGATTACTTACACCTCTCCTAGCCCCTTTCTTGCGGTCGCGGCCGGGGTGACGTATGTGCGCCTAGGCCAGGCTGTTCCCTTCCATCACGGGCTGGAGCGGTCACCGCCTGCCAGTGAATCCTCATACGCAGGGCCTGTAGCGGACACCGCCGGCCGGCGTAACTCCTGTCCCCGATCGTCCCTATCACTCCCGCCTACCACGATCTAACCCGGAGCTAGGTTTGCGTGTAGATTACCTAGGGCACTCGCGTATCCCGCCGCTACTATAGGGAACCGGCCCACCGGGGCATAATAGTGATAAGTGTTAGCTGTTAAGTGTTTTCAATAAACGGCATAAAGCCCCGTCTATACCAGTGTACTATCCGTGTTTGTGTTAACAACCCGTAAGTCCCCTTTCTCCCAAATCTGAGACTAGCTCGGTAAACCTCTCCAGCCTTCCAGGCCGAGGGGATATGTGACTCCTGCCCAGGCAGCACATCACATTTTAATAACCAAATCATTAGGTACAATTTAGCTGTTTTTAGCGCTTTTTGTCTCTATCACTCTTACATATTAGTGCGATAGAGAGACAGAGATAGCGTTTCGTTGTCGTAACGCAAACGATTGGCATGTTGGCTACGCACCCATGGTGCCTAGCCAAAATGTCAATTTTTGTTTTTAATTTAATAACCAAATCATTAAGTAAATTTAGCTGTTCTGGGGGCCTAGCCAAGATGCCAATCGCTTGTGCTCCGACAACGAAGCACTTTCTGTCTCTATCACTCTTACATATTAGTGCGATAGAGAGACAGAGATGCCGTTTCGTTCACGTAGCGCAAACGATTGGCATATTGGCTACGCACCTAAGGTGCCTAGCCAAGATGTCAATTTTTGTTTTTAATTATTTAATAACCATCAAATCTTTGTGTACAATTTAGCTGTTCAGGGGGCCTAGCCAATATGCCAATCGCTTGCGCTCCGACAACGAAGCGCTTTCTGTCTCTATCACTCTTATATTAGAGCGATAGAGAGACAGAAATAGCGTTTTGTTGTCGTGTCGCAAACGTTTGGCATGTTGGCTACGCTTCCAAGGTGCCTAGCCATGATGCCAATTTGTGTTTTTAATTTAATAACCAAATCATTAGGTAAATTTAGCTGTTCTGGGGGCCTAGCCAACATGCCAATCGCTTGCGCTCCAACAACGAAGCGCTTTCTGTCTCTATCACTCTTACATATTAGTGCGATAGAGAGACAGAGAGAGCACTTCGTTGTCGGAGCGCAAACGATTGGCATGTTGGCTAGCCCCCAGAACAGCTAAATTTACCTAATGATTTGGTTATTAAAATAAAAACAAAAATTGGCAACTTGGTTAGGCACATTGGGAGCGTAGCCAACATGCCAATCGTTTGCGCTACGACAACGAAACGCTATCTCTGTCTCTCTATCGCACTAATATGTAAGAGTGATAGAGACAAAGCGCTTCGTTGTCTGAGCGGAACCGATTGGCATCTTGGCTAGGCCCCTAGACCAGCTAAATTGAACCTCATGATTTGGTTAGTAAATTAAAAATAATACGGTTACTGAAACTATGCGTTATGCGACTGTCAATTTGTAAGATTTTATTCCATCAAATAGGTATAAATTAGACAAGAGACTAACTACTATTACATCTGCCTAACTATACGTAATTAGTACCTATACACCCGGACTACATTTTTATTAGTGGAATATTATTCTCATTCAATTTTTTCTCATACGAATTATTCCCGACCAAAATTATTTGAATATTTTTGACGGGAATAAAATCGAGATGATTTTATTCCTACGAAATCTTATTCAAATAATGATTTTATTCTTGAATGCCCAACACTGGTTTCTAGGGGAGGGAGGGTCGCAGTTCTAACCTAACCTACACCTACTTTTCTAGTAGTAGTTGGTTTCTGTAAAGGTCGCAGTTCTAACCTAACCTAACCCACTTTTCTAGTAGCAGTTGGTTTCTGTGAAGGTCGCAGTTCTAACCTAACCCACTTTTCTAGTAGCAGTTGGTTTCTGTGAAGGTCGCAGTTCTAACCTAACCCACTTTTCTAGTAGCAGTTGGTTTCTGTAAAGGTCGCAGTTCTCACCTAACCTAACCTACTTTTCTAGTAGCAGTTGGCTTCTGTGAAGGTCACAGTTGTAAAGGTCGCAGTTCTAACCTAACCTAACACACTTTTCTGGTAGGAGTTGGTTTCTGTGAAGGTCGCAGTTATAACCTAACTTAACCCACTTTTCTAGTAGCAGTTGGTTTCCGTAAAGGTCGCAGTTCTAACTTAAGCCACTTTTCTAGTAGCAGTTGGCTTCTGTGAAGGTCGCAGTTCTAACCTAACCTAACCCACTTTTCTAGTAGCAGTTGGTTTCTGTAAAGGTCGCAGTTCTAACCTAACCTAACCCACTTTTCTAGTACCAGTTGGTTTCTGTGAAGGTCGCAGTTCTAACCTTACCTAACCCACTTTTCTAGTAGAAGTTGGTTTTTGTAAAGATCGCAGTTCTAACATAATCCACTTTTCTAGTAGCAGTTGGTTTCTGTGAAGGTCGCAGTTCTAACCTAACCTAACCCATTTTTCTAGTAGGAGTTGGTTTCTGTGAAGGTCGCAGTTCTAACCTAACTTAACCCACTTTTCTAGTAGCAGTTGGTTTCCGTAAAGGTCGCAGTTCTAACTTAAGCCACTTTTCTAGTAGCAGTTGGCTTCTGTGAAGGTCGCAGTTCTAACCTAACCTAACCCACTTTTCTAGTAGCAGTTGGTTTCTGTAAAGGTCGCAGTTCTAACCTAACCTAACCCACTTTTCTAGTACCAGTTGGTTTCTGTGAAGGTCGCAGTTCTAACCTTACCTAACCCACTTTTCTAGTAGAAGTTGGTTTTTGTAAAGATCGCAGTTCTAACATAATCCACTTTTCTAGTAGCAGTTGGTTTCTGTGAAGGTCGCAGTTCTAACCTAACCTAACCCACTTCGCTAGAAGCAGTTGGTTTCTGTAAAGGTCGCAGTTCTAACCTAACCTACTTTTCTAATTTATTTATTTATTTAATTTATTTATTTAAAATTTAAATCAGGCAACAAGGTCCATATTACAAATACCTTACAGACTAACATACATATATATATATATATATTATAAACTTAAAAACTAAACACTATTTATGCGACAAAACGGCGTGGCTCCGTTGAATCGGCTGTTCTTGTGTCGGATTCGGCAGTTTGCCCCGGAACCTCCGAAACACGACACCTTTCATAATCCACTTTTCTAATAGCAGTTGGCTTCTGTGAAGGTCGCAGTTCTAACCTAACCTAACCCACTTTTCTAGTAGCAGTTGGTGTCTGTAAAGGACGCAGTTCTAACCTAACCTAACCCACTTTTCTGGTAGCAGTTGGTTTCTGTGAAGGTCGCAGTTCTAACCTCACCTAACCCATTTTTCTAGTAGGAGTTGGTTTCTGTGAAGGTCGCAGTTCTAACCTAACTTAACCCACTTTTCTAGTAGCAGTTGGTTTCCGTAAAGGCCGCAGTACTAACCTAACTTAACCCACTTTTCTAGTAGCAGTTGGTTTCCGTAAAGGTCGCAGTTCTAGCCTAAGCCACTTTTCTAGTAGGAGTTGGCTTCTGTGAAGGTTGCAGTTCTATCCTGACCCAGTTTTCTAGTAGCAGTTGGTTTCTGTAAAGGTAGCAGTTCTAGCATGTCCAAATGATTTAAATGCATTTTTTTTTGCAGATCATTTTAAAAACGGCTGACCATTTAATTACCTACTTCCCCTTTGAAAATCACGAATTTCATTATTCCGAGTTTACAAAAGATCGAATTTCTGAATTCCGAATTATTTTATTTCCGATCGGTCAATTATTTTTCGGAATAGACAAATTCGGAAAAAAAAAATGGGATTTTTTAAAAATCGGAACTTTAAGCTTTCGTTCATATGACAATCGGATTTTAAGTATTCGGAAATAGCGCAGTCGTGATTTTCTTCTTTCGTGGTTTTCAAAGTCGTGATTTCAATATTTCGGACGTATAAAAAATCGTGATTATGAAAATCGAGGTTATGAAAGTCGGAAAAACATATTTCGGAATATTTGGGTGTTCCCTAACATACCTACCTAATACAAAGTATACCTGCGGGCTTAGCAAGGTTATATCATATTGCGCGTGGAATATACTGTCGTCTTTTAACGATAGTCGTATTTTTATCGTTTTGCTGAACATGGTTACGGGCTACGATAAGAATACCACGTCGATATCGTATATAGTTATCCACTATCATTCGTAAGTGACCACGATTGTCGATGCCTAGAGTTTATGAAAAATCCATTTAATGCCTGGCTTTATTAAAATGTCGGACGTGTGTCGGACGATGTTTGAAAACGAATAGTTAGTTTTATTACTACACTTCCAAATTGAAAAATGTTTAAATGAGTGACAGCTTTATACAAATTGACTTACATTATAACATGCACGGATAATCGTGTTTTCTCAACTGACAATTCACTTGACATTGACAAGCATCGCGTACGCGAATGATTCAGTGAATTTAGTGAAAATACAAACCAACTCGAAGAAAATACTGATTTGCTGTGTAAACTAAAGGAAATGCCACCCAAAATGTAAGTTTCTCTAATTTATTTATAGAAAAAGTTATAGTTCGTTTGATCATTAACTGGTTTTGTCATGAATATGTTTAATTTCAGTCGATGCTTCGGCGCACAAGAAAATGCTAGCCAAATATATAACTCAGCATCCCCTGTTCGCCTACACCTACAGGGAGATCCATGAGCCTCTCGGAACCCAGAGATACAAAATGCAATGCTGCACAGTGCACACAAGTTCTAAGATCTAGAAGAAAGGATTGAATATGTAAGTACACCTTTCTTAAACTAAAATCATGAAAAGTTTCTGGTGCCTTTTAATATTATTGACACTTAATATCTATTTCTTCTCATTCTATCTATTATGTTCTACTAAGTGACAAAAGTTTGTTAAAAACCTGTTCTATCACTACTATAATTGCAGGAAGTACAATGATGTGTAAAAGTTACACTACAACACTACCTATGCATACATTTATTCACATTGCATACTTAAGGGTTCTAACAAATATTAAAATCTTTGAAACCCGTAGACCTCACTTTAAAAACTTATATATTTTTTTACTCTGTTTGTATATTCTAGAAGCTGGTTTTGTAGCAAGAATAAAAGTTTATTGAAAAAGAAAAAGACACATTTTATGCCATAAATATAAGACATAAAGATAAAATATTATTAATAATTATTTAGTTTTTATGCCCATTCCGGATGTGAACTCCCGCTCACTTAAATTTTAAGTCCTTCCTCTTCATAACCGTTTTATGTCTGATTGTTTTGCCATTCAGGCAACCTATCTATGGAATGCACTCCCTCTACCTGTAAGACAAGCCCCAAGAAAATTTGTTTTTTGAGTAGTCATGCTCGGTAGTCATCTGCTAAATGAAGAACTCATCTAGTGTCTATCATCCCATATACATATTAGTACATTTATTTTTATAACATATATGTATGTTTATGTTAGTATGTATATCTAAGATATACCTACTGCATTTTCTTTTTGATTGGTTTTTGCACCAACCTTTAGTGTTTATATGTGACGTCCCACGGGTAAAGGCACCTTATGGCGGTTGGCGCTTACGCTATTATTAACGCCGCTCCAATATTATTGCGGCGCTATGCGACGTAAGCGCCAGCCACCATAAGTTACCTTTTGCCGTGGAACGTCACATACCGTAAAACGGGGTCAACAGAAATCGCAGGGTGAATAGAGAAATTTTGAACTTTTTCTTTCAAGTTGTTATATTTAAAAACGTACATCTCTAAAATTAGATTTTTGGAATGCGTATATAGTAGACTATTTATTATCTACATTGGTACCAAAAGAACTTAATCAAACTGCCTAATAGTTAGATTTTTTTGACTCTAAAGTAAGGTCTCGGAGAGGTAAGAAATGAAACCTGTCTGAACTTTGTTCTAGCAGTAAATGTTTTGACATTAACTAAGTAAAAGTTAGCTAACCTGGTAATATAGTATCTGTAGTACCTAAATAATATATAATATCACTAATTTTCTGTATAATAAAGCATTTTTTTGCAAAAAAACAATAACAAGCAAATTTACGTGATAAAGGGGTCAGTGGACACGCATATGGGGTGAACAGTTATGTCATAGGGGGTGATTAGATACAACAAAGGGGTGTAAAGACACGCCTTGGGGGTTAAAAGACACAAAAAAATTTTTTGTGTCAAATAGCTGTTTAACAGATACCATTACCATTATACCATTTGCCAACAGAGTATCCACATAATAATGACCAAATTCGATGCCTATGACAACTAAAACTTAATATTTCTATTCACCCCTTTCTTGTGTCTATCGACCCCGTTTTAAGGATATGGAGAAAACAGGTAGTTTTCTTTGATTTTCTCTGAATTGGGTAGATAAAAAATTATTTCACAAATGCAAAATTGAAGAACTAACCAAGACTCAAAAAATGATATCAAAATTATTACTTTATCATTTGGATTATTGGCGAAAATCCTCCTTGAAGTTGAAAATCGTGTCTTTTCACCCCGTTTTACGGTATTTGTTTCTATGGTTGACTGGTAGATAATGCCTTTTGGCATTTAGTTTGCCATTTTTACGTAATTCTATATGTTTGTGCAATAAAGTTTATAAAATAAATAAAGTAGCCATACCCACAAGTAACTTACAAATTCTCTGCAAGAGTTATTCAATACAAATAAATTGTATTAGTACCTATTCTACTAAGATTATAAAATAATATAATACCTACTCGTACAATATTCTTACTTATAACATGTAATATAGGAATACTAGGAACAGTTATGTTAGCACTAAAGCTGGCCATATTATTTATTTATTTATTTATTTATTTATTAACATAAAAGTATACAGCTTATACAAATACAATGTCCCACAAAACAGTTTACACGGTTTGACTGTGGGATCTTGCAGTCTCTACTCTCTTATATTACATTAAAGTTTACATCTGTCATTACTAATAATGCTCAACAATTACTAAACGCGATTTACGCGATTTTATACATTTGACAGCTAAGTTTGACCCACTTCCCGATTTCCGATTGTGCTGAAATTTTGCATACATAACAATATGTAAATCGGATGACAATTGCAATATTATGATGACATGGAGCTGATCTGATGATGGAGACATGAGGTGGCCATGGGAACACTGTGATAAAAACAACGCAAACTAATTGTGCTTGGTGTTGTTAGAATGGACTCATGGAGTATTAGTTGCCTGTTGAAAGAAAAGTACAGTCAGCGATAAAAGCTTGTACCAAAAATGATATTTTTGGTACAAGCTTGTACCAAAAATAATATTTTTGCCAAAAACTTATATTGTTAGGGCTTGGGAGTAGAAGCTGGTTTCTTTACTGCTGGGAGCTGGAATATTTTTTTTTGTGTTTGGTAAAGTGGTTTATTGTACCTATACCTGATTATGGGAATGATTTTAGCAGCCTATGTATGTGTGTGGGTATGTTTGTGTCGTATATTACCCTACCATAGAATATCTGAGACAAATTTTGATAAATAAGGTGTTCGTTGGTTTGTTTTTATGACGCAGGTGGTACAGAACTACACTTAATACATAATACTACTTTAATAACGTATAAATAATTACTAGAACGAAATTCAATTTATTTTCAATCGATAATTTGGACAACTGTAACAAAAAAATCCCCCTGGCTTAAAAACGAGAGCTTTCTAAAAGTGACATTAATTTCACATAATTTGCCAATGAACCGCTGTAAGTACTAGCCTGCGCCTGACCTCATCTAATCTAATTTGTTTCTGTTTCAGTCATAACATATTGGAGGCTTGAGAGACCATGCGATGCATCTCAGGCACTATCCGATCTACAACCGCCACTGGCTGCCGGCATTGAGTCACATTGCCCCTCCTCACATCCGACGACTCAAGGCGTTGAAGAGGGAGGCTGAGAATATCACGAATAACCCCACAATGCCTGTCCACGAGGAATTCTGCCGCTCGACTGCCCGCCGACCCTGTGCTACAGCTGGGAGCCTGAGCAGCTTTAATATTTCGGATAGGTGGATAGCGGAATGGTCTGCTTCGGCAGCTCGGAGTAGCTGTATATCTGACCCAAAGCCAAAAGGGTTTGACCTTCCTCGGAAAATCTGGTGCCGCCTGAGAACCGGACATGGCCGCTGAATGCCCTCATCAGTTTATGATATGAAATGAAATGAAATCACTTTATGGGAGCATTCCACGAGCTGTCCCATACAAACGCATTTTATTTCCTGTCTTGAGACTTTTTTTTTCGTCATTTAAAGCAAGCGATTAATTTTCCGTGCATATGTTTGACCATTTGTCATAGAAAAGGAAACTCTTATACCTGCAAATCTCCAGAAAATCCGCATTTCTACGGGACAAACTGTAGACAATTTCATGGAATGCTCCATTGCCAAAACATGATAGGTTGGTGGTAGAAAAAATATTAGGAATACAAACCATATACATATAAATTCTATGTTAAGTGTGTACTAACTTATTCTTGGTTAAGTACTAACTTATTGTCTACTCTATACATAGGTAATTACATTTAGCAAGACATGTTGGCCGTGGGTACCAAGCTCAACATGTGCTAGACTGGCGTCCAGCGCTGGTTTTCAGTTTGGCCCCTTTTTGTTGGAGGTCTGAGAGGAATGTTGATCTTTTCTGCGCCGTTAAGCAATCTATTTATATTTGAAACGAAACTTATAGATGAGCAGTTATGAAATTGCAATAACATTACTTTTAAAAATGTTATTCTCGCCCTCTTGTGACTCTCTATATGTAGTTAAATCTGTATGATCGATAAAATATTGCTTAAACTGCTTTTGTTCGTAACAAATCGACCTGTTTTATTTGTCATTTTAGTTTAGTTTGCTCAGCTGCCGCATGGCGCTAGATGTAATGTCAGGCGTAATGTACGGCCAAGATGAGTTTGACCTGATAATGTAACAGCTGTATTGTACGTAGTAAAACTATACATATACTGGGTCAAGCAGATCTTGTCAGTAGTAAAAGGCGGCAAATTTGAAAAATGTAGGCGCGAAAGGATATCACCCCATAGAAAATTTGAATTTCGCGCCTTTTTCTACTGACAAGATTTGCTTGACCATCTATAGTAATTTATTGTAATGTATTCTTGACTAATTGCTATCTTTGTCTTTTGTATTCTTATTACTATCTTTGTATTTTGTATGTTTTAATTTTGTTGTTAATTCTCTTGTTATTCATGTTACCTGTCGTGATTGTTTCACCGGATGGTCTTATCGGAAGATCAGCGCTGGAAGTCGCCAGCAACATGCTGAGGTGAGACCATTTCGTGGCACTTTCTCTTTTTTATGTTTCTCTGTTTAGTATAAGTTTTTTTATTTTGTGTTTGTGCTTACGAATAAAATTACTTCTATTCTATTCTATTCTATTCTATTCAATAATTTAATAATATGGATATCAATTAAAAGCTAGTGAGAAGGCCATTCCATATATATAGGTGTCATACCTATCCACAAATAAAACAACAAACAACCTTTTCAGTTCATTAGTATTATCATTAAGCGCTTTACACGTAAGGCAGGCCGTCGAATCAGACAGAATGGTAAGGGCCCCCGCTCCGAGACGTTCCGGTACAAAAGCTGTTCATAGTAATCCAGCAATAAAGCTGCTGGCATGATGGGCACTTTCACAGCGGGTACGGCAGCGAATGATTTATTTGTACACCTACATTTAATGTGTAAATAAACTTTGTTTAATTTTTTGGCAATAGTTGTTTTATTTACCCATTTATAATATTCTGAGCCGACATTGTTAACTTATCTATAGAGTTTAGTAAACAAAAGAGACTTGACAACACCACGAGTGACGAGAATTGTCAAATGTTGTATCTACCAAATAGAATTTAACATAGTTTTTAACATTCAACGTTAGTTATCGGCGTATTAAGTCTGACCGCAGTTATAGTCACTAGAGTAGACTTATTAGCATAATAGAGCATTTAGGAATATTCTTATTTGACCTTTTGACCGCCAGACTCACTAGACGCGCCTTTTCATACAAACGTAGTCCACATTTTTCTCTCTGGATAATAACATTAAATATTTTGATACAATTTGTTGTACAGGCGTAGGGATGTGACGACCCCATCGCCCGCTGGTTTTACCAGTGCAATCAGTCAACGCAGGGCAGCTTGTGGCGAGCTGTTGGGGATTAGCGACCTCACGTACCCGAGTGCTCCTGGAGAGTTCTGTTACCCGCAAGGAGGGTGGGTGGGACAGGATTCTCTGCCTCTGGCTTACCTTAGCCGGCCGGCCAGAGTGGAGTCGTTAGAGCTATAAGCTCCAGGGGTGGAAGTGAAATATGCATAAGACGCGAGTTGGCACAGTGGCTGTTAACAGCCACTGGGTAGAAAGCGGCGCACACCTCTCGACACCCCTGAGCCGCTCACACCGGTGTTGCCCTTGAGCCATCCTAGATGTCGCTTTTTGTGGGGGCCCATCTTGTGAGGGCGAGTCACCGTCTGCCGGAAATAAAATTGCATACCGTTTTATTAGGCAGGCGTCCGGTTTTTTACCCCATAGCTCAGTTCTTAGTCCATCGCTTTCACCCAATAACCTAGTTCATTTTAGATTCCATCAACTCTCAATAGTCCTTACACCCTAGCGGGTGCTGCCTCTGCGTGCGTCCCATGACACGGGCAAGGGCAGCCTCCGCTCGGTGTACCCCTTACATTTCATTAAAGTGTCAAAAGGGCCTCTACGTGTTGGCTTCGGCTCCGCGCACGCCTCCCAAAGGTCCGGAACACCATTGTTCCGTGATGGGAAAGACATAATAATAATAAATATTATATGACATTTTTACACAAATTGACTAAGCCCCACGGTAAGCTCAAGAAGGCTTGTGTTGTGGGTACTCAGACAACGATATATATAATATATAAATACTTAAATACATAGAAAACAACCATGACTCAGGAACAAATATCTGTATCATCATACAAATAAATGCCCTTACCAGGATTCGAACCCAGGACCATCGGCTTCATAGGCAGGGTCACTACCCACTAGGCCAGACCGGTCGTCAAAACATATCAACATCAACTACACCCATGCCCCTACGTTTGTTCTTTTTTTTTTCAATTTTTTAATTATTATAAGAGTTAGGAGCATTTAAAAATTTGTATGAAATCTGTCTTCCGCTCCTAATTTTTACAATAATCAAAAAATCGAACATAGGGGCATAGCTATATGGTTAATATACATTAAATTATGTAAAAATATTTTCCATAATGTCAATATCCAGAGAGGAAAATGAGGACTACGTTTGTATGGAGCAGCGGAAGCGGCCATCTCCCTTTCCTCTTAAATAAGAACGTGCCTAAAATATTTTTATTACCTATGCTTTCACTGTACTATACTGCATATGAGTCGGATTTTACATTTAGAAGCTATAAGAGTCACAAATTTTGTACGCATAAGGCTAAAATGAAAAATAAGAATAAGTGACACCTACATTGAAGCATGCCCGGGAATGCTGTTCTATATAGAAATATAGGTAAATTAGGTAGGTATTTGTGTGATAGTAAAACATAGTAATATGTGAAATATGTATTTATTAAGAGCCGGTTTTGTGCATGCTTGCATGCTTAGGAAGTCTTTTAGGAGCGCCTTCTCTAATTTTTCCCTTGATCCACGAGAAGTTTTCTGGAAGAAAAAGAAGGAAATAAGTAAAAGTAGGTTCATGTGGCAGCGATGGAGTAAATATTTTCACATGAGTGCAGTCTAGTGCACCCAAAATATACACTAAACAATCGCCAGGAATAATATCCATTAAACAAGGCAGCACATTAGAACTAGGTGCCTTAGTTAAACCTAATAAGTATTGCATTCCCAGATTATATATCCCAGAGATAACTACTTATCAAACAATAGGTAGGTACATATCTCAATGCACAATACAGCCGCACTCATACTTATTCAAAAAAGTAAAAAGAAAAGTCACAGTTTTTTATGTCTAATACTTAATTCAGTGCTCAAAAGAACTTACCTTCTGTTTACAGCATCTACAAACTGCTCGAGATAGGTTCAGGCTTACAGTAGTGTGGCCAATCCAGTCAGTAGTGCTCCAATGGACAAACCATGATCTTGACTAGTCCCGCGTTGGTAGTTGCCATCAGCTAGCAGGTGTAACTGTTACACACCAGCAGCTGCTGCTGCTGCTGGTGGTGTAGGTGTGCTGCTGGTGTTGTGTATACTGTTAGAACCTAAAACAAATAAGTACCTAATTACAGTACCGGCCAATAATATATCACCTCCATGCTTTTACGGTATAATTTTCCTTTTTTATATTTCTGAGTGACTTCTACAGCTTTAGGTAGTTTAGTACTATTCCTTGTCCAACGATGAGAAAAATTGGTCTCATGTAATGATTTTTTCATAGAGGTTTTTTGTTTTAATGTATGGTCAACTACATTATTTTTAAAGAGCTTTTTTAGTAATATGCTGAGTCTCTTATTGTAGTTCACAGTATTTCAGTATTCATAATATCTTATACCTTTAAACGAGCAATTCTTGTATATTTATTTATTTATATGTATATATAGGTATTTCGGGGATATCGGAAACGGCTCTAACGATTTCCATGAAATTTGCTATATGGGGGTTTTCGGGGGCGAAAAATCAATCTAGCTAGGTCTCATCTCTGGAAAAACACGCATTTTTGAGTTTTTATATGTTTCCCGAGCAAAGCTCGGTCTCTCAGATATTATTTATATAAAATGACTAGTAAAATATGAAATCTACAAACTAACCTACTACAAGTTCATACAAAAACACACAAAGGTGATATGTTATTGACAGGTACTGTAAATCTAATTTTGTCAAGTAGATTTTCCCCTTTAGGTTCGGAGGTTAGGATATGAATGTTGAAGTAAATAGTAGCTTAAGTAACCTCTGTTAGTAGGTTAGTAGCATAAGTAAGAGATTGTACAACAGATATCTTAACATACTAACTTTTACATATAATAATGAGGCCGGTACCTAGTATTGAAGAGTTTAGTAGCATTGTCATTAAGACGTCTGTTTTACATAGAATCAATGATTTCAAATATAATAGGGTCTATGCATAGAATACATATTAACTTTATAAGAAACACTGCAATTTTATAGCTTTACCTTTGAGGTGTTTTGGTAGGTAACCCATCACCGTTTTGAGGCTCGGCGTTAAGTTCGGCACATAAGTAAATGCACTGCACACTCCGCACGCAACGCTACGCACTCTGTAAATATGCCGAAACTCTTCGTCCGGCATATCAAATAGGCTGCAAGCGTTTCTTAAAGCTGTTTACGAGATTTTTCTTCAACAGCAGCCGCGAGTAGGAATAATAAAATTTGACTTCCCTGCGAAGAAAATATTGACAATAATTATATACAGCGGAACATTGTAACTAATAACTCTCAATATAAACATAGAAAAACTGATATTTACCTGTAATTTATACCTTAAAATATGATTATTCACTACTTTTGCTTTCACGACAAGGCTTATCGTCATCTAAGAAGCACGTAGTTAAAATTAACTAAGTTGAACTGTCAAAATGGGACAATCTGTCAAATTATCCACATCTTATCCAACTACCATGTTATGCAAATTGTCTTCTATCATCTACCGCTGTCAAATGTGGATAACTCCATATATCGTCTGCAACCATAGTATGGATGATAAAATCGACGATAACGGCCGTTTTATCATCCCATATTGCGTGATAACTACCTTGTCGTACAACCTTGCTAAGCCCGCTGCTCGTAAGTCGTAATTCTAATTATTTAATGGGCCTATGTAGTTAATGTAATAAGTGATAAATGTGATTGCGTGATGAATTGATGATTATATCTTGCAGTTTTGTAAACGTATTAGGACCCTATTGAACAGGGTTTTTAGGTTTTACATGTAAATTTACAAGGTTATCGAGTAGCGTGCTGTAAAGGGGTGGCTTGATGGAGACATAGGAGACCAACCAAGTTTCGACGCTTCTAGCGCCCTATATACCGGGAGTTGTAAAACAGACAAAGATAAGCGCTTACATTTCCTGTGCACATCGGGTCTGTGTCCAGGCGGGCAGAGCCGGCAGCCGGCGTGCGGCGGCGCGCGCGTGACAGCGAGCGGCGCGCACGGCACGCACGTCCAGCAGCACGGCGCCCGCCGCGCCGTCCCTCCCGCCTCCGTCCCGCCCGCCGCGCGCGCCCAGTGCCCCGGCGCGCACGGCGCCGAGCACACCGCTTCCGTGCCCGCTGCACGCCTGTCACCATCAATCATTACATTAATATTAGTAAAATCTCCCATGGTTAAGAGGCCTACTTGAATAAAGCATACACGTATTTTTAGTTTGACTTTGAACAAGCCGCCTAAAAGCCGCTCTTATACAATTGAAGTTCAAGTGACTGGTACCTCTCGGGCGCATGCCGGCCGCCGCGCAGGTGCAGCTGGCCGCGCCGCCAGCGGCCCACACGCACGTAATGCCATACCTCCCCCTCTTCGTCCCCGGCCGCGCCCGTCTCTCCCTTGCCCGGCGCGCGTTCGAAGCTCATCACGTCGTACTCACTCAACCTGCCCAATGAACAAAACTGTTCCCTTTGTAGTTACAGAAGAAACAGAAAAGTCATACCTACTCAGTGTAAATTTCCAACAACGACAATATTCAATATCACGGTTCATGCGATACAAATAGCAATATTTAGGCAGACTAAATTAATGTTTAAAGAAATACAAATTAAAGTGTTTATGAATCAAAATAAAGATTTAAATACAAGAAGGCGCAATGTTGTCATGCAACTGACTCGGGCGGCGGGTCGCCGTTGTCGTCGAAGGCAACCTGTGCGCCGTCGGGTGCGGTGAAGCGCACTCGTTGGAGATACGCCTGGTAGAGCGACACATTGAAGGGCAACATGGCGGCGCACAGGCCGGGGCGGGCGCCGCAGCGCGCCGCGCGCATGGCGTGCAGCGCGTGCGCGAGTGCGTACACGCCGCGCACCACCAGCGCTAGCTTCGGCTCCTGTGAGTAGCCACGAGCTAGCGACTCTGTGCCTTGAAAAACCGTTAGGATAATTTTATACGATGTAGCACGGCTGCTTAAAGTATCGCAAATATATATATTAAGGCTTGGCTTTGAAGTGCGAGAGAAATTTTTATCTGCCTATAGAAATGATTGTTACCAACCAGTACAGGCTTGAACTCCAACGGGCGGGTTCGCTGCTAGCGAACAGTTGAATTTCTGTTCCCAAAATTCCTGCAACAGAACATTAGGTAGGTATTTTCAGAATGCAGTGAAAATTCTTATTGAAATTGGTTGAAACGTGCTATTATTTATTTAATTATTTATTTAACATTTTAACATTTTACTATGGTTAACTATAAATAATCAGTAGCCAATATATATTATATATTATAGGGACATATTATAGGGACATTCTTACACAAATTGACTAAGCCCCATGGTAAGCTCAAGAAGGCTTGTGTTGTGGGTACTCAGACAACGATATATATAATATATAAATACTTAAATACATAGAGAACAACCATGACTCAGGAACAAATATTAGGTCATTACCTATGAAATTGGCGTTTTGTTCGGAGAATTTCAACGAAACACGAATTTCCATACAATTAATTTTGCGGATATTTTTTTGATGGCTAATTCAAACCAAACAAAATTTTTCCAGTAATTTTTGACACCTTTAAGGTATGTTTTCAATATCTCCATTTCTTGAAAATTGGTACCATTAGAAAAATATAAGTAATTTTAATACTCGAACCGACAGCACATGAAAAGACCTATTTTCAAGGCTTAATTCTGAACACTTAACAATAAAAAATAACAATTAATTGCTGTCAAGCAGTTTGGCGAAATCATATTGTAGTTTTATTGTAATTGTGTATGTACTTTTGTAAAAAAAAAAAAAACTAGGATCAGACTTATATCTATGAACAAAAACGCCAATTTCATAGGTAAGGACCTAATATCTGGATCATCATACAAATAAATGCCCCTTACCAGGATTCGAACCCGGGACCATCGGCTTCATAGGCAGGGTCACTACCCACTAGGCCAGACCGGTCGTCAAAATATCAATGAACACTTTTAATTTTATGTCCATTTGTATCTAAATCCCGCACACTGGGCGCAGTCTTTGTCCTTTGAAATCTTCAAGGGAGACCACATATTTGTTAGTTTTGTATATCGCAACTTTTCTTCACTTAACAGCAAGAGATTGAACGGTTACCTGGAACCAGGGGTTCCTGGTGTTATTCCTGGGGTGCAGATTGTGGTAGTGAGTGTCGAAGCCGGCAAGATAGGGCGAGCGGATGCGCAGCGTGAGCGCGCCGTCAGCCGGTGCCTGGAGGCCGGCCACCACATCCCCGCGGTCGGCCCAGCCGTCGCTGCCCACCAGCCGCAGCCGCCGCACCGGCGACCGCGCCATGCCCGCCAGCAGCGCGCGCGCTGTCCGACCCTCGCACCTGTTACCAAATTAGAATGGTTTTGACAGTTTTGCTGTAGTCCATCAAAGTTAAAACTTGGCATTCCTTCTATGATGGTTGGATAAGGTTCTATAATGAACTGCAAGGTTACTCTAGCAATTAAGAATATACTCTAAAAAGCCTATTCTTAATTAGTTCATTACACCTGGTATTAATTCTGAACAAAAATCTTAATATACTTCTGTATTCTTCACAAATGATGCTCGAAATGTTAGACACAACGACCGAGAGATCTATGCTGAACCGTTTTGTCATATGAGTTAGTAAGCCTCGGCGTCCACCTCTTGCAACTCGGACGCGACACGCTGCTCTCTTCCTCCTCGCACGTGACTCACCAGCACACAGCGACCCGCGGGCCGCGCGCCAGTCTCTCCAGCACTGCATCTACCTCAGCCGGCGCGGGCGCAGCGCGCAGCCCCTCCTCTCGCGCCACGCACACGCCGCCCACTAGCGCCTCCTCGCGGAACGCTGCCATGCCGCTCTGCCCGTAGCTCTCTGTAACGACTCACACTGCCTGATTCAAACATTAAGATACGCAACAAAAAATAATCAATGAATTACGCCAATTTTTTTTTGCATAATTCATACTTAAAAATAAAATACCTTTTTCTTATTTCAATGATTTTAACAATGTCCCAAACAAACTCTATTGGTTGCATTTGTGGTTGCATTTCTGTGCATAATTTGTTGCATTCCGATGCACTTTTTGATGCTTATCTGTGTCGGGGTTGTCATATATGTAATTAAAAATAATTATAACAAGGGCCTATTTTAGATTTAAGCTAGTTATTAATTTATTTTTATTAAAAAAAACTCTATAGGTATTTTTGTTGTCACTCCAGGATAACTTTGAAGATTTAGGTAAAAGAGAATTTAGATATAAAACAAAACAAAGGAATTACAAACTTCTAAAGGGGCTCTGGAATAAAACTTTTTTAGATTTAATGATAAAAATATATTTCGTAGTGTAACGTACTTAGTACATTTTCTTAAATTTTGATTAAATTTTTGGGGTGAAAATACTTGAAAGCAAAATACCTTTTTCGCATTTCAATGATTTTAACCATGTCCTAAACAAACTCTATTGGTTGCATTTCTATGCATAATCTGTTGCATTCAGATGCACTTTTGGGTGCTTATCTGTAGGTATCGGGTGAAACGTGCTATTTTTGAGGGTTAAATGAAATTGCAAAGCTCCGGCTTGTCCATAAAAAAACTATAGCACGTTAGCACAGAAAAACAAATTGAAATTAAACTGTAAAAATGTGGTGTCTAAAATGCTTGCTGGGGGAACCTATTTTGGAGTGAAAGGGTGAACAAAAATTATATTAAAGAACTTTATTTATTACTAAAATCTTGCCTATGAAATGTTAGTGGCTAAATCTAAACCCGGGACTTCTGTGTGAACCTCTAACTTGATTTACTAATATGACACCTAATTGTTGGACTTAGCTCAGTGGAAAGCTGGGCCGCTTAAGAGGTCCAGAATAAAGCTTCACACAGAATTCCGCTTATTTAAGAACTAATTTTTTAACACTTAATTCTATGTACCAGGATTTTTTGAGACTTTTTTTATGTTACTCTAATGGTTGCTCATGATTCTAATTTGACTCTAATATTTGTAGCTGGCGCTGATGCCCTGAGGCTCAAGAGTGAGTTGTCTAAAGAAATCAGTCAGAATTTTCGAAGGAATTGTGTCTTCAGGGGATTGCCACCCTACCTTTGTTTAGGCCCTCTGTCCTGCACGTATGAGGAGGTCATTCCAAGATGACATGCACATTTGATCTGAGAACCCCTCTGGGGACCCTCGATCGCATGAGCCCTATTTGTTGTAAGACCACACATACGCCATGGTGGTCGGAAAGGTGGAAGCAGTTTGAGTCCTTCGGAATTCTCCACTGAGTGAGTACAAATGAAGTTAGTTGTGATCAACTCCACAATGGCGCGAAACGTTGTGGGCTTGCTTTTAACCAGGCTTTTGGTTCTTTGCACGTTGACTCCTGCTCGAGGGATGGGGGCGCTCCGCTAGAAAAATAGAACAGCTTTAAGTGCGGTGAGCTCAATGTCCAATTGTTTCATGTTTACTCTAAGAGCGGTCAGCATCCAGCCTTCTCGGGGGAAACCAGCTTGTCACCCCGCAGCATCAGAGGAAGGTTTACATCCTGAGGTCGGTCTGTTCTATCTTTATAACTTAAAGGGGCATCAGCGCCAGCTGCAAATATTACAGTCAAATTAGATTCATGAGCAACCATTAGAGTAACATAAAAAAGTCTCAAAAAATCCTGGTACATAGAATTAAGTGTTAAAAAATTTGTTCTTAAATATGCGGAATCTAATGTGAAGCTTTACCTCTTAAGCGGCCCAGCTTTCCACTGAGCTAAGTTCAATCAATTGGGTCACGTTAGTTAAAATTAAGTTAGTGTTTCACAGAGGAGTCGGGGGGTGTACATTTTTAAGTACTTACATACAGAGATGTATTTTATTTGAAATAGTTTTTGGGGCCTATTTTCTATTTTCAAAATACAAAATAATTTATAGTAGCTAATGTAGGTAGGAGAGTTACATCTCTTCTGATGTTACCGTCCTGGCAACTCTCTCATTGGATCTGTTTAGTAACGTCGTACATAACCACAAGCGTAGCGAGTGGTTAAAAAAGTGGAATCTTGAGTGTTGCGAGGGTTTCAAGGTACGAGAGGAGAGGAGAACAAACTTTTCTGCCCTGGTGAAACACAAACGAGACGATTTCATCACACCAACGAGAGGCATTATACTAGCTGTAAAAGATTACAAATCTAAATTAATGCTTAGAATAAATTTAAAAGTGGAAAAATTACTGTCTTGGGTGAGACTTGAACTCACGGCCTCTGGAGTTCAAGTCTCACTAAGCTTAATAGCATCGTTCGCAGACGTTTCTGCTTGTTAAAAAACTAAATTAATGGTTTTAAAAATTGGCCGTTAAAAACAATCATCCATCCATCCTACCGGTTAATATGAGCAAACAATTAGAAATTTGCACTTTAGATAGAAGACTGATTGACACACTGTTTTCAAAGAATAAAGAGTCTTATCAACTCGGAAATTCCGAGTAAACTTTTTAATTAAGACAAGGTATTCACTGTTCATTGTACCTTTTATCGGAAAGTATTTGTATTTTTAAAAAGTATTTTGAAAATACCTATTTTATATTTTGTATTTGAAATACAAATTCAAAAACTATTTTGTATTTTGCATTTGAAATAGTATATTAAGGAAGTATTTGTATTTTGTATTTAAATACTTTTTATAAAGTATTTTTCACATCTCTGCTTACATAGATAAATACAAGCTTTCCTTTGGCAGGATTTAGAATTTTAATAAAGTTGTTAAATATAATTTTATTCACCTTTCATCTCCACAATAGGTTCCCCCAAGCAAGCGTTTTGACACTTTTGACACTGTTTCTGAACGCAACGCAACCATATTAGATCGAATGGTTTTATTCTTGTATCCATTCACCGACTCACTCACTCTATTCTTTCTCAACAACTCCCACTCACTCACTCTCAATATCACTCTGTATAATAATTTAAGTTTTTATGGAAAATACATATTTTCCTTGATAAAAAGTAACTTTTCATCATCCACCAATAGACACCACTTTTTGTAGCTGTTTAATTTTTACTTTCTTTTTTGTGAAAACGTGCTATTACCTTTCCAAAAAGAAGCCGGAGCTTTGTTATTTTATATACCCCTTGAAAATAAGCACGTTTCAATAACTATACTCATATTACCCCCTTCTATAGTAGTCAGGGCAATATAAGTACGTAGGTATGTTATATATATACTAATAAGGTCGAACATAAGGTCTCTAAGTAGTAAGGTCGTACCGTAAAACGGGGTCAACAGAAATCGCGGGGCGAATAGAGAAATTTTGAACTTTTTCTTTCAAGTTGTTATATTTAAAAACGTACATCTCTAAAATTAGTTTTTTATGAATACGTATATAGTGGACTATTTATTCTCTACATTGATATCAAAAGAAGTTAATCAAACTGCTTAAAAGCTAGATTTTTTTTACTTTAAAGTAAGGCCTCTCCGAGGTAAGAAATTAAGCCTGTCTGAACTTTGTTCTAGCGGTAAATGTAGTGACATTAACGTAGTTAAAGTTAGCTAACCTGGTAATATAGTATCTGGAGTACCTAAATAATAAATTATATCACAAATTTCCTCTATAATGAAGCATTTTTTTGCAAAAAAACTATCAACAAGCAATTTTACGTGAAAAAGGGGTCAGTGGACACGCATATGGGGTGAATAGTTACGTTATAGGGGTTGATTAGATACCACAAAGGGGTGAAAAAACACGCCTTGGGGGTAAAAAGACACGACAAAATATTTTAGTATCAAATAACTGTTTAACAGATATATGTACTATTTGCCTATAGAGTATCATAGTATCAACATAATAATGTCCAAATTCGATGACTAATATGACAACTAAAACATCATATTTCTATTCACCCCTTTCTTGTGTCTATCGACCCCGTTTTAAGGATATGGAGAAAACAGGTAGTTTTCTTTGATTTTCTCTAAATTGGGTGGGTCAAAATTTATTTTACAAATGCAAAATTGAAGAACTATTAACCAAGACTAATAAAATGATGTCAAAATATTTAACTTTTATGATTTGGATTATTGGCGAAAATCGTCCTTGAAGTTGAAAATC
Source organism: Cydia splendana (assembly GCF_910591565.1). Lineage (NCBI taxonomy): Eukaryota > Metazoa > Arthropoda > Insecta > Lepidoptera > Tortricidae > Cydia > Cydia splendana. The sequence continues at coordinate 142,353 of NC_085960.1, read as the reverse complement.
GTGTCTTTTCACCCCGTTAACGTAATTTATTTATTTATTTATTTATTTACATAAGGAGATCCAACAGCTAACTAAATGACAATGGAATCATAAATAGATATATAGAGCCAATTACAGGAACTCGCAAATAGATATGTAGTAAAAACATATACTTAAGTAAAACGCATCACATACACACACACACACACACACACACACATCGCACACATGAAAGAGATAAGACTCAAACCAAAACTAACAACATTCGCTTACATAATCAAACCCTTCTACCGGTGACAGGACACCAATTAAATAGTGTAAAAACAAAGAAAACACAAAAAAAAAAAAAAATTGAAAAACTAAGAACAAAATAAAGTGTTATGTTGTAACTTAGATACTACATATACAAAGCACTCACTTACGAGATAAATAAAAAGTGCCTAATTGAAACACATTTCCGTCAATTTACGCCTCACGGACGGAATGTCACAATTAAATATATCAATGTCAAGCTCTTTCGTTAGCTTATTCAAATTACGGCTCGCACGGTTAAGAAAACTATTACGTCTGTAGTTGGATGATGTTCGCTTTAATGAGATAGGAGGAGAGTGTCTTTTTAACCGAGAAGGGGTTACGAATGAGATCTGCTGGAGCAATTCCGGGCAATCTATTTCACCAGTTATGATTTTAAGGAGGAATACAACATCAGCAATTTCAGTAATAATTGCAATTACTACGAGGATTTTTATGATGTAAGTAATTGATGTAGGAGGCAAACGAATCGTCTGATGGTAAGCGATTACCGTCGCCCATGGACGCCTACAACACCAGAGGGGTTGTAAGTGCGTTGCCGACCTTTAAGATGATGTATAATCTATTAAGATGATGGTTTTCTGCTAGATAATTGACATATCTTAGCAGTGCAATCAGTTACTGTAAAGTTCTATAAAGTCCAAGTATTTTATAAGACAAATATAGATGGATAGACTTGCTATATATGTCAATCCAGTTTTGTTGCGGGCCGAGCCAGTAGGTACGAAGCGAGCGATACGCACCGTCGGTGTGCACGGCGTGCACGTAGGTCCAGTTGTGCGCGCGCAGCAGCGCCACCAGCAGGCGCGCCTGGTGCCGGTCGGACGGCACCACGCGGAAGAACGTCGCGAAGCGCGCGCGATCAGACAGCTCGCGCGACGTCGCTGAATACGACACCTGAAGCAAATTCCGTGCTTTACAGCGCAGCCTAGTGGGATCGTTCATATCGGGGACCCCCCACACTGCCTATATACCGTCTCCTGAGCGTCGGCGACTAGTCAACTGTAAGGCTGCTGCTCGAAGCAACGTTGGCAGCAAAACCATTATCCATAGCGCTGAATAGATGCCAACGCTCAAAATACGCTAGTGTGGGGTGGCTCGTTAGTGGTATCGTTCACATCGTTTGTATCAGCGACCGTCGGCGACTAGACAATGGTGCGACGATCGAATTGATAAGAGGATCGGCAGTCGGCATGCACAATTGCACACACGCAACCATTAGTTAGTTAGAGTAACATAGTAAGTAAGTAGGTAAGTGTTGGATGGATGGATAGCTAGTGGCTAACTTGCGGGATGGAGAAGAGCTGCAGCAGGTTCTGCACCTGCACGGCGGCGGCGCTGGCGCCCGGCCCCAGCACGCCCAGCAGCGGCGCCCTCTCCTGCAACCGCCAACGTCACTATACAACATGGCCAATGTGGCACAAACCGGCGGCGCTGGCGCCCGGCCCCAGCACGCCCAGCAGCGGCGCCCTCTCCTGCAACCGCCAACGTCACTATACAACATGGCCAATGTGGCACAAACAAGTTTTTGGTAATGAATTTCATTTTTGAAAAACTTTTATCGCTGAGCGCTGACTGTATTTTTCTTTGAACAGGCAACTCATCGTATCACAAACAAAACAACGGCTGCGTATAATTCCTATGTACTTATGGTTACCTCCTGAGTCCTTCATCAGATCAGCGCGATGGCCTCGATGGGACCATTAATATTGCATTGTCACCCAACTTTCATATGTAAGTATGTGAGAGATAGATTTGAACCGAAAATATTTACATACATTATAAGTATAGTAAGAGTAATAATATTCTTTATTGTGTACCATAGAGTAAAAAAAAAGGTAACAACAAGTTTAAGTAAAAGCTTGTAAAAATCTAATATTTATTCAACATCTCAAAAGATTCGAAAGGAATATAGAGTTTCATATGAATGAAATTCAGTATCTATCTACCAGTCGATTCAATCTCGTGTCTACAATATAATAATTTAATCAGAAGAACGAATATAACAAAATGCGGTAATTTACATGGAGACATGTGAAGAGTCTGGAGGCGAAAGCCTCTGTCGTGTGTCGTGTGACGAGTGTCGTGTGACAGTGTCAAGACAAGTGACGGGCGACGACACTCCAGTATACCTACTCGCGGCGCCGCTCCACTCCGCCGCACGCATTTGAATATTTTTTTTATTTACTACTATTACTACCAGTATATAAAATAATCGAGTTTACATATGGTGCTACTTTACCGCCCTACATACCTACCGCGGGATTAAGGACAATACGTATGTACCTAAACTGAAAATCGTAATTCCTGACCAAAAAAAGTAAGACAATCAGGCTGTACGGGATGCTCCTCGTACAGTCTTGAGATGATAGTTGATAATGATAACACTGCAGTTTCCACCGAAATAACGATTTATTGATAATATGATACAATTAGCGGCTTAATGAATACACTCCGCGGCGGTCGGGCATGTACTGTCTTAAAATAAGTAATAAAGTATAATATGCTATGTGACGGAAAGTGCTGACGGGCGAATGTTAACCTTTGTACGGACCGTACATGCTCCCGGGCGCGAGATGAAATTAAGATAAAAAATTACAACAAATATTAGACTTATAAAAGTATGCAATAAAATGATAAAACTTATAAAATAAACACAATATTAAATCATTCACTCGCGGCGAAGCGTCCTCCAACGATGGGTGACGTGGCCTTGTCGAGTCCCCGTGCTCTTGAAAGGTGAGTCCTTGAGTTGGTTTTGGGTTGCACGTTGATCTTAGGCGTGTGTTGCGGGTTGGCTTCCTCTCGGTTGTCATCTCTGGCAACGTACTGAATTCTGATATTCGCAGATGCGTCGCTGGGGGGCACAGGAGGTATCCGCGCCGAACAGCGAAGACTCAAGCGTTTCCATAGATTCACGCTGAATACTACTATGGCGGCGCCTAGTAGTAAGTATAGAAGGACGCACTGGTGGACGTCATGGGTTGATAACCGGGTGGCTAAGATACTAGCTTCACTAGCCTTCATTTGTTCGACTTGTCGATCGATATCCATAAACTGCTTCTTGAAATCCATGCTAATAGACGTAGAAACGTTGTCTTCGTGTATAGGTATTGATAAGTTTATGATATTATTAATAGGAGGCATTACTATCTTCACTAAATCTGGCTGGATATTAAGATTGTTCGTGTGATATTTATGGGCGAATATTGTAAGAGATTCGCTTTTAATGACACAACCGTCTCCTAGAGAAATAATGCCTGCACCGCTTATTTGCTCGGCGGTAACTTGAGATTCACATATGCTTCTTATGGTTCGATGACCGCAGGTAAAGAATTGATAATTGTTTTGTTTATTCAACCTTTCCCATTTGTCCATGCAAGGTTGCTTGATACTCATGCATTTTGCCTCATTTTTATCCTTGATACACAAGTTGTCGTCTTCGTTCATGTGATATATTGGCCTTTGTAAAGGGCATATGTGATTTGATATATCATATTGTTTACATTCATCGGCTTCTTTCTCTGAGAGCGGTATGAAAGAGTCCTTTTGTATGTTCATGGCAACATACTCGGAAATAGGTATAATGCTGATAATTGCTTCATTTTGCTGTTGAGGTACAGGTATCAGGTGGTAGATTTCGTAGTCATCCCGGCTGGCTAACGGAATCCTGATTTCAAATATGAGGTACTTGGGCGTCATCCTTGTCTTGACCTTGAGCAATTGATAGATGTGTTGTAGATCTGTTTGTATGTTTTCAATTGGAATAGTTAAGTAAGTCCTTTGATAACTGGCCGGAAATTATGCTTAACTCTTTCCTTAGCTGAGCTGGAGTCAGTAAGTGAAAATTAAACTGTCCATGGTGAACGTCGGTGATAGTATCTAATAATGTTTCTTGAATACTTTTTAGATTCACCATTATTGAGTTAGTGATAATCGATGATAACATAAATTCACTTGTGTTTTCGACAGCGACAACTTCCATTGCCAAAACATTGGTCGCTTTTTCAAGATTGATAAAGTTGCGGTTGAGGATTTTATGTTGCTTGTGCATGGCCTCTTCTACTCTTTTTAGTAAATTATATTCAGCCTCAACCACTGAAGTCTGATTTTTCCACAGCAACGCGAGGTGTTTCTCATCATCTCTGATAAGTTTGATATCCTTTTCGTACTGTTGAGCGAAACGTTCGTCCAGTATTCCAAACAAAGTGTTCGCGACATATCCGACTCCGTTGGCCAGGCCGCGCCGGCGGCGAGCCGGGCGAGTGAGCTGCTGAGCTAGCATTATGCTGTTGTAGTACTCTAATTCCGCGAATCCGTGCCTTAGTTGTATGAGAATAACGTCGCATTTTGATTGCTTATCTGCCTTGATACACATGTTTTCTAATGAGTGCAGATATTATTTTAATAATTTTTGTCCTTGCCAATAAGGTCCCATGTTGTAATAAGCAATAAGCTTCCATTCGTCGCGAATAAGGTGCATATTTGATATCTTGTCGAAATAAATTCCTTGATGTTTATTTATGTTCGTAAGGCTGTGCTCACACTGGACGGGTGATATTATTGCGAATAATAGCATGAGCGCAAGTGTCAGTAAGTTTCCCCTTCTCTTAGGACGTCGTTTTTTAACGTCGGGCTCTGCCTTTTTCGGTTCGGGGTCGGATTTCAAATCTTCTTTCGTTTCTTGATTAACAGGCAGTTTTGATAATTTGGTAATGGGTCTCTTGAGCAATCCATTCTTTGTTTTGATTGATACTACACGTACATTATCCGTCGTGACCTTGGTGAACGGTCACAACCTTGCCAAGTGCCCACTTTCCGGCTGACAAGTTGGCATCGTGAATGATAACTATGTCTCCGACCTTTAAGTTCTCTTTTGGTTTTTGCCACTTGCTTCGTTTTGATAATTCACACAAATATTCTGATTTCCACCTCTTCCATACGTCAGAGAATATTTTTTGCACAAGTTGCCATCTCGTCCGCTCATCTCTTTCGGTTTCGTATATTGTCAAATTTGGACCACTTGATAAAAAGTGAGACGGCGTCAGAAAATCCAAGTCGTCCGGCTCTTCAGAGATAGCACACAACGGTCTGCTGTTAAGACATGCTTCCACCTGGGATAATAGAGTTGATAATTCTTCGTAGGTCAGTTTCTGTTCACCCATGACTCTGCGAAGATGATGTTTGAGGCTTTTTACTGAAGCCTCCCGCTGGGCCATGATGGGGCATTAAAATGCCATTCAATTTCCATCTCTGATATAGTCGTGAAGAACTCTGCGTCCAAGGTGTTTTTCAAGTCTATAATTTCCTCGTGTAGTCGCTTGTTTGCTCCAATAAAATTTGTCCCCTGGTCACTGTAAATGTGCCGTGGAGTTCCTCGACGCGCTGCCATTCGGCGAAGAGCTGATAAAAATGCTGAGCTGCTGAGGTCTGATACAAGTTCGAGGTGTATGGCCTTCGTCGCCATACACACAAATACTGCTACATATCCTTTCGTTGTCTTTATACCTCGGCCTTTATTTGATTTAACGTCAATAAAGCCTGTATAATCAACGCCGGTGTGATTAAACGGGCGTGTCGGGTTACACCGCGCCGCCGGCAAGTCTCCCATGATTTGTTCTTGCTTCATAGCTCTGTGGCGTATACAAGTGACACAATTATTGATATATTTTTTAACTGCTCGATTCCCTCGTATGATCCAAAATTGATATCGGAGCTGCCTCAAGGTCAGACGAGCTCCACCGTGAAGGGTCAATTTGTGAGCAATTTCTATGAGAAGGTCGGTTACGTGACCTTTGTGAGGGATGACAAGTGGATGTTTCATGTTTGGGTCAATATTTGCCTTTCCTATTCTTCCTCGTACCCTGAGCAGCCCATTGTCGTCCAAAAAGGGATTTAGTGATAAAATGTTACTTCTTGATTTTACTTGCCCATGTCGAGACAAGTTGTGGATATCCTCTCCAAATGATTCTTGTTGCACATGTTTGATAATAATATTTCTTGCTTTTCGTAATTCCGCCACCGTAAGATAAGGTACTGTAGGCTTGCATGTTGATACGGCGCGTAGTATCCATGCTAATACTCGCGTCATACGGTTGATATTGCTGTGCTTGATAATTAAGTCACTTACGACGTTATTGCCTTGTACCGTCGTGACGTTTGTTTGTTTTGATACTTTGATATCTTCATCAGTTGTGTATTTCTCTTCTTGGGGGTTTTCTTCAAATGTAGATAGCCATCAGGAAGGTCCTGTCCACCACAAGGGATGTTCTTTTAATTGCGTAGCGCTGCTTCCGCGACTCGCGCAGTCTGCCGTATTTTCGGCAGATTTGACGTAACGCCAGCAATCCGAAGGTGCAATTTCTTTGATAATTTGTACTCTATTTGATACAAACGGCTTCCAGCGGTTGATATCACCTTGTAACCATCCTAAAACGGCGGTCGAATCCGTCCAACAGAAAAGCTTGATATTATTTTTTGATAAACTTTCCATGACGTTTTTCAATAATTTGGAAAGTAGCAACGCTGAGCTCAGCTCCAGCCTGGGCAAGGACACAGCTTTCTTGGCTGGCACGAGCTTAGATTTGGCAGCCACGATGGTTATCTTTGGGGGCGTTGAGCTTGATCCAGTACAGTCGCTTCGAATAACACTGTAAATAACGCACGCATACGCACGTTCTGAGGAATCACAAAAGGCATGCAATTCGATCGTGTCCTTTCCTTCGTTTTGTAACCATCTAGGGATTTTCATATGATTGATCTGATATAGGTCTTGCTTGATACTTTTCCACTCGTTTTCAATTGTTTTTGATACTTGATCGTCCCATTTCAAATCTTCTTCTTTCCAGACCGATTGAAATAATAGCTTCAGTTTTGTTGTTGTAGGGCACAACCACCCTAGAGGGTCGAAGATCTTCGAAATGTCTGATAACAGTGACCGTTTCGTCGTTTTACCAGTCGGCGACGGTTGTATTTTGAGCTGAAATGTAAATTCGCCGTCTTGAGGGTTCCATCGCAGCCCCAAGGTTTTTTGCGACTCTTGATGTTTGAAATCGAATGATTGTTGTTTTGTGGTGTCCACGCCTTCTAGCAATCTAGGGTTATTCGATGACCACTTCCGTAAGTTGAAAGTGTTGAAACCCCCTGCTTTAAGGAGGTCGATAAGATCCGTTTGCAATTTCTTTGCTGATATGATATCGTGCGTGCCACTTAGAAGGTCGTCCATGTAAAAATCTTGATCCAATATTTTTGCTGCTTCAGGATATTCATGACCTTCGTCGAGGGCCAGCTGTTTTAAAGTCATCATTGCTAAAAATGGTGCGGCCTTTGTGCCATAAGTCACCGTCGTTAAGGCATATTCCCGTAGTGCTTGTTTTGGATGATCTCTCCAAATAATTTTCTGATAAAGTTGATCTTTTTCGTGACACAATATCTGGCGAAACATTTTTTCTATGTCCGCGAGAAAGACAATTTTATATTGCCTCCATCTTACAATCAATTTAAATAAATCTGATTGTAAATTGGGCCCACTGTACATTTCATCATTCAAGCTGTAACCCGACGATGTAGGTGCTGACGCGTTATAAACAACACGAAGAGCTGTAGTTGATGATTCAGCGCGTTGCATACAATGATGTGGTAAGTAGTTGCTAGGTTTTGTGTCTCTTTCGCACTCGCGCATATGTCCCAGTTCATAGTATTCGTTGATAAATGATCCCTTCCGATAATTATTCATTTTTCATAAGTTTTCTCTCAAGTTGATAAAATTGTGCCACAGCCTTGTTTCTTGACTCCCCTAATTTTTCTTCAATGTCCGGTTTCAGGGTAATCGTACCACATAGCGTCCGTCGCCGCGGCGCGTGGTTTCTGATTTGTATTGATTGATACAATATTGATCTTCTGATGATAAGTTGTCCGAATTTTCGGCAATGTCTTCTATTGCCTAAAATCTGCTGATATCTTTAATGTTGTTTAGAACCATATTGCAATGATAAGACTTCATGTCACCACAGAGAAGCCACCCAAGATGAGAGTCCAGGGCTATGGAGCCCAAAATGATTCTTGCGTAAACACCTGCGCCCAATAAAATGTCAATGGGGTTGCTGACATTGAATTCGGGGTCTGCCAGCTGTAAGCCTTCAAGATGCGGCCATAAAGGCTTGATAAATGATTCATTTGGTAAGTCTATGGTAAGACGGTTCATGATATAAACTTTTGTGATAAATGTGTAATCCGTATGCATAGATTCGGCCTTGATAATAGTATATCCTTTGCAGCTACTCTCCTTTTTTCCGATTCCAAAGACCGTACCACTGTAATTTTGGCGTGGTAGGCCTAGTAATTGGGCAGCGTTTTCTGATATAAGGTTTAGCTGGCTTCCTGGGTCGATTAAGGCTCTAAACTTGATATAAGACCCATCCTTTGTCTTCACCTTAATTTGGGCAGTCGATAATAGAGTGTCCAAATCTTCATCTTGAAACACGTGTACCACGTTTTTTGATGTACTTTGTTCATTTGTGGCCCCCTTTTTCTTGCTGACAAAGGCCTCGTGGAGTATCGTATTATGTTCGCCGTTGCATTGCTTGCAACGTTTTTCCGACAAACATGGATTGCCGTAATGTTTGTATAAGCAGTTCGGACATATTTCCTTTGTTGTTATTGTTGCAAGTTTCGTCTCGGGTGTCATGCCTAGAAACTTCGAGCATCGAACGAAATAGAACATGATTATAAGTGCAACAAGGACACTTGAAATTTTTGCTTGAAAATGATTGATGATTTTTTGCTTGATTTCCTTGATAATTCTTGTTTGGCGAATAATGATAATTTCCATTTTCTTTGATATAACCTTTGGAGCGGGGGCTTTGATATGACGAAGGCGTGCCGCCAAACCTTTTTTCGTAGTTGGTATGTTGAACAGGTTGCGTTTGCTCTTGTTTTCGCCGAGATAATTCTAGCGCAGTAAATTTTGCTTCTAAGAATGATAAAAATTCAGCCAGTGTAGGTAGCTCCCTCGGGTCCGCTACATGCTCGACGTAGTCGTGATGAGAGTCAGCATCTAATTTTTGTGCTAGTAGATGTACAATTAACGGATCCCACGTAGATGTGTCAACGCCCAAATTCAGTATGGCGTGAAGGCATTCTTTAGTGTTGTCGTGGAGCCTTTTTATTGCTACGGCAGTCTGCTGCTGCATAGTGGGTAGTCCAAGAAGGATGTTGACGTGGGAACTGAATATTAATTTGGTGTTGTTGTATCGATGATTTAAAATTTCCCAGCAAACTTGATAATTGTCGGTACTGATTTTTACATGCTGGATAAGCTTCTCCGCTTCGCCCTTGACCTTACTTTTAAAGAACTGCATTTTTTGCGCGTTTGATATAGAGTTGTTCTTGTGTATAGTTTCTGTGAATAAATCCTTAAATGATGTCCATTGATGATAATTTCCATTGAAGATGGGTATTTCTATTTTTGGAGTTGATTTTTCTCGGTGCGAAGAGTCCCACATCTTGATATTGATACGTTTTTTGATATCGTTGTATTTTTGTTCGCATTGGTTGTAGGTTTCTTCGTATTCCGGCTTTTCGTTGATTTGTTCACTGTCGATTTCCCAATGTAAGGTGTCGATGGCGGTCCACCGTGCCTGCACGGTTTTTAAAGCATCTTCGAATTCCCACCGTTCGGTGAGTAATTCTAATCTAGTGTTGTTGATAGCGCGTTGGAAGGCCTTGAAGTTACTTTGTTGTTTACGGTACATCTCTTCCAACTTACTTTGATTACCGCGTTCAGCCTTTTGAGCGTTAGATTTGGCTACCGAAGGTTGCGAGGTTGAGGTACTGGCTTGCTCTTCCGGTGGCTGATTCCAGTCCATTTTTAAGTTAAACTGGGGAGTAGCGGGCCTGATTATAGACTTTGTCTCTATAGCTAGAGACTGTTGCAAAAGATTGCGAGGTTCGTGATAAATGCTTGATACTCGATCATGATGATTTTCGGCAAAGTAAATAAAATCTTAATTTTCAAACTCGCACAGAGCAACATGATTTGTCTGGAACTCTCTCCAGTATTGCTCTAGAGTTTCTGAACGTCTTTGGATATTTTGAGGGGTCTTACGTTCAGCGCCGTCTTTTTTTAAATTGATAAGGAGCTTTTCAATAGCAATGGCAAGTTGACCTTGTTTATTTAGTAGTCCCTCCATTTTAGAAGTTTTGCCAATAATTTGATATGATAACTAAACAACCGATGATAATGATGATACAACTCCGAACGAAGATCGTCGAAAATTTGTGTTTAAGTGTCCTTCATGGATATATGCGCCTTCTCAATCAGACGGTGAGACCCGCTTGTGGGAAGCCGCCTAACCGATTCGCTATCGCACAAAGTTCACATTCACACAAACTTGCTGAAAAATTGATCTTGATATTCTTGATCATCTTGATATATTGTTTGATCTTGATATTTAATGCTGATACTGACGGCTTTGATATTTCACACGGCGATGGTGTCACAGCTCCTGGTCACGTTGCGTCGACACGTGGCGTGGTCCAGGTATAAGTTGTGCACTGATTCAAATCTTCGAAGGACCAAAAATATGTATGATGATGCTCCTCGTACAGTCTTGAGATGATAGTTGATAATGATAACACTGCAGTTTCCACCGAAATAACGATTTATTGATAATATGATACAATTAGCGGCTTAATGAATACACTCCGCGGCGGTCGGGCATGTACTGTCTTAAAATAGGTAATAAAGTATATGCTATGTGACGTAAAGTGCTGACGGGCGAAATGTTAACCTTTGTACGGACCGTACACAGGCCTATTCGGATTTCAAGATAATCACAAGATCTTGAGACGATTTAGAGATCAACTAGATCTACATTAGATATCGACTAGATGTGACTTGGATATCTAAGTCATAACTTGTCGAAATCGTTCAAGAGGACCTCCAGAATCGCGGAAACGTCAAATTTGACATATTTAGCTTACAAATACATATCTTTAAATTATCTGTATCGTCGTAACTTGTTGAAGTCTAGTAGAAATCTAATTCATTTTCCGAATCGAGCCGAATGTTGCCACTTTTTACTAGCGCGTCTTGTATTTATGTAAAAATAAGTAAATAAAAGTACTTTTTTAATCCTAGGAGTAAAATTACCAATTAATACCTAAATTATCTTAGCGTGTTTATTTATAAAAAGGAATTTACTATTTTCCAAACAAATTATTACAGTGGCAACATTGTCTTACTTTTTTTGGTCTTGAATTACGATTTTTAGTTTAGGTAGGTATGTTGTAAATTAAAAGAGCCGTATATTATGTACTGTAAAACGTTGTACAATACACGTGCGAAAAGGAAATTCGCAACTCGTGTCGATTTAAATATTACCTTCGGTCGTGTTTTAATTTATATGTATGGCGCTATTTTTCCGCCCTAGTGCGGTAATGAGGAATATAAGTACGTGCCTATGTCGAAAATTTTAAGGGAAAATGGATACCTGGGTGAGGGAAGCGTATTTTTAAAAATCTTTGATTGCAGTTTTGTTTCTTTTCGAAGTTAACTGAATGTTTTATTAACTGAAACTTGCTATCTCCATTATTTAGAGCAGCGGTCAGCCACAGGCGGCCCCCGAACCTCTTACTTGCGGCCCGCGAGCCCCCTTGGCTATTTTGTATGTAATATTGTCAAACGACAATGTCTGATAAAGTCACACATATTTATTAACAAAGTGCGGCCCGAGTCAACTTGTCGCTGATTTAGTTTAGAGTAAGTACTTTTCCTCCGGCGCCCTGTTTATCAAAAGCTTGTAACTTGTAATACAAGTAGAAGTCCCTTTCTAACAAAAGCTGCCAAAAAGGGACTTCCACTTGTATTACAAGTTACAGCTTTTGATAAACAGGGCACCGGAGGAAAAGTACTTACTCTAAACTAAATCAGCGACAAGTTGACTCGGGCAAGTGGAAGTCCCTTTTTGGCAGCTTTTGTTAGAAAGGGACTTCTACTTGTATTACAAGTTACAAGCTTTTGATAAACAGGGCACAGGTGGTATTAGAAAATTCCACCCTGTATATAAATACTTATATCGACAATTCGACATATGTTTCGCTCCATATCGACGGAGCAAGTGTAGGTAGACCGACGCAGACTGAGGTCTGAGGTCAAAGGTCAAAGTCAGCTTAATACCTGAATGCAACTTGATGACACTAATGAAAGAGGATAATAGTTACTGTTTGGTCCTCGGCAGTGCCGGCGGCGTCAGACGCAGCGCAAGTGGCGGCGGCGTGCGCCTGCGGGTCGATCGCCTTGCGCACCAGGTCGATGGTCTGGCGGAGCGCCGTGTGCGGCGCCCAGCACGAGTCACGCAGCTCGGCGCCCAGCGGCAGCGCCGGAAGCAGCGCCGCGTCCTTGTTGATGGCGTCCAACGCGCGCAGCGTAGCCTCCACGCGCTGGATGCCGTAGTGCTCGCGCACGGCGCCGCACGCGCCGCCGCCGCCCGGCGCGCCGTGCACGGCGAACAGCGCGCCGAGCCGCACGGCGCCCGGCACCACGGCGCGCCGCGAGTCCCGCGCCGTCGCCGCCGCGCCCGCCAGCAGCAGCAGCAGCAGCGCCGCGCCCATGTCGCCGCACAAGCGCGACGCATCTGCCGCGGCCGCCGCGCCGCGACCGCACGCGCTCTGCATCTCGACATACTTTTGCTAACAAGCGGCCGAGAGACAAGAGTGATGGAGATGGCATGCCCGAGTCAATTAAGATAATTTTGGAGAAAAACATCTTATATTTAGGATTCCGTACCAAAAAAGTACAAAAAGAACCCTTATGGTGCGTGCGACTCTGTCCGTCTGTGTCTGTCTGTCTGTCTGTCTGTCTGTCTGTCACATTGATAAATATCTCGAGAACTAACTAACTAAGCTATCGATTTGAAATTTGGAATAGTTATTATGAACAACACTACCCCAAACACATTGGAAAGACCCCCCCGCCCCCCCATAGTGCTTACGTAATACTTGAACAGCCCCTATGTATACTAAGAAATAAAATTTTAGGTAGGTATTATATATATATACCTACCTACTATTAAATACATATGTATTATATATTTATTATTACACGCCAGCAGCGTGCTAGGCACATTTACCAGGGTACCTAATTACCTATCGACTAGTCTGACGACCTAGTCTGTAAATTTCTATAATATTACTTTTTATCGGCGTCCCCCAAGGAAGTGTACTGGGTCCACTTCTGTTCCTGGTATATATTAATGACCTTCCTAATGATATCCGTCATCACATGGTGCTCTTTGCTGACGACAGCACCTCAATTATTGAATGTAGTAATTTGAATGATTATAAGCATGACATCAGTAGCATATTGGACAGTATAATTGAATGGCTAAATGAAAATAATCTATTAATAAACTTAACAAAGACGAACCTAATGCACTTTCGACAGCGAACACAAATTATTGACATGGACATAGACTACAATGGCACAAAAATAGAGAATGTAGAGGTAACAAAATTTTTAGGGTTAATGATTGACGACCAGCTTAGCTGGAAATATCATATAGGGTATTTATGTAAAAAACTAAGTACATCAGCCTTTGCATTATTTAAATTGTCAAAAACTGTTAACCTTGAAGCAATGTTGACGGCATATCATGGTCTTGTAGCCTCGGTGTTAAGATATGGCATCATATTTTGGGGCAACTCAGTTCATAAAGAAATAGCCTTCAAAGCGCAAAAGCGTTGTGTACGATCAATGTGCGGACTAAAAGTTAGAGAGAGCTGTGTACCTTTCTTTAAGTCACTTAAAATATTAACACTGGCATCGTTATACATACTAGAAGTAGCTATATTTGTCAAAACCAACCTAAACTTATACAGCAGCGTTTCTCAAAGCCGGAGATTTCCAACACGTCAACAATATAGTCAGAATCTGAAAACCCTACAGTGTTGTAACACCGCGCTGGTGAAAAATGGCATCTTAGGCATGGCACCGATAATATTTAATAAAATTCCAAACAATTTTAAAGTACTTGACATATATGAATTCAAAAAACAGTTTACTTGGTATCTTATTGACAAATGCTACTATACTATTAGTGAATACATAAATGATGATAATGGCTCAGACTTGTATTAGAATTGTATTGATTATTGATATCTAAATGTATTTTCTTTTCTATTGACATTGGATTTAAATTTTGTATTATAATTGTAAGACAATATTTCAATTTGTATTTTAAGTGAAATTTGTAGTAGTATTAATGTTAATGTATGACTATGTTTTCAAATAGGTAGGTTTTTTTAGACATAAGCATGCGTTTATTTGATAACCGCACGAGACAATTTTGTACACCTGCATAGTGGGTAAAGCATAGAGGCCAATGTATATTTATGTACCTACCATCTTTCATGTAACCTATGTTTAACAAAATAAATGAAATATACATATTTGTTATACAAATAAATGTCCTTTATTTATTATTTTAAGATAAAGTGGCATACGACCACGGCAATCCTCTGAATCTCTGTAGATATATAAAAAAACCGGCCAAGTGCGAGTCGGACTCGCGTTCCAAGGGTTCCGTACATTACCCAATTTTTAATAATGTATTTTGAAATGTGGAACGCGAGTGAATTAGGGGCTGTCCATAAATTACGTCATCGATTTTTGACGATTTTTGACCCCCCCCCCCCTATAATCATCCAAAAATCATGCTTCAAATGACCCCATTTCCTCCTACTTCATGCTACCGTCATCCGATGTCCAGACCCCCCCCCCCCTAATTTGAAATGACGTAATTTATGAATAGCCCCTTACCTTTAAAAAACCCGTAGGGGTCGGATCAAAAACTAAGTAATTAGTCCGACTCACGCTTGACTGCATATTTCTAATAGGTTTTTCTGTCATCTTTAGGTACTAAAAGAACTATTTTGAGTGTTTTTTTCAAAATTTTAGACTCGTTAGTTTCGGAGATAAAGGGGGGGAATGATAATTTTTAGGCTATTTTCTTAAATAACTTCTAAACTATTTATTTTAAAAATTGGGATTCTCAAAATGAGCTCTTTCATTTGATATGTAACACGATATAGTTTAAAAAACATTATTTTTTAATATATCTAAGAGGGGTAAAGGTAGACTACACGGGGTAGCAAGATATCACTCATTATCTTAATCTGACGCGCTCGAGTAACTACACAAATCCCCTCTTGGGCTCCCCTACTATAAATATTGGCTGAGGTGATCAACTGATCAAGCACACACTTCGGGGAAAACGTAGCAGAGGTGTGCGCCTTCTCTACTACGACTACGATGCACACATTCACACTACTTTAATTACCAAGGCTGCTGTTGCAAAGTATGGCTTTGAGGAAATTCGCTACGCACCGTATATTTACGACCAGGCTCCTAGTGACTACTCTTTGTTTTGGAAACTTAAGGCAGACTTAAGGGGAAGACGATATTCTTCAGACGGTGAAGTAAGGACAAACTTACACGGGGATAGAAAAGCTAATTTACAGATTTAAAAAGTGTGTTGAAATAGAAGAGGAATTCATATATCTAAAAATAAAAATAGTTTTGTAAATGTATGCTCTTATTTTATATGTCAGGCCAGAAACTTTTGGACCGCACCTCGTAGTATACTTCTGGTCAAGTAACGTCTTTCGTGATTATAGTTAACTACATGAGAAAATTGTCAGTTTGTATCATGTATAGAACCCTCTGTGCGCGAGTTAAACGAACTCGCACTTGACTGTTTTTTTTTAAATATTTCGTACAACAAAACAAACTAGCATTACAACATATTTATTCTAATTAATGTCAAATCGCTTGCGTTGACATGTATCTATATCGGCCTTTAGACGTGCAGTTCTCGTCGTCGTTTGACGACAACAAATACATAAATCATATCTAGTATAAATATATGCACCTCATAGTATGTACTTACTCAAGGTAAAGTTTATAGCTTTGCGAAACAAATTTTATAACTTATTTTTAATTCAAATAAGTATACGCTACCAACGACTCAACAATCGTTATCAAGATTTCACTGCGTTATTATTTGCTGCATTTTTTTTTTGTTTTTGTGCATTTTCTGTAAATGTTCATTTCATAATATTATGTGTGTTATATTTTATGACTATAGAGATGACCTTCTTTAAGTACTCTTTCATGATAAACGTTTTAATTGTTATTATTATTAGTTATTGTACTGCTTTTCATATACTTAAAATAGAAACTGGATTTGGAGTAAGTATCTACTTTTTGTAACTATTGTGCAAGCTTAAATTAAATTAACTGTTTGTTAGTTAGTTAGTTAGTTTAAGGCAAACCATGCAAGTAAGCAAGATTTGAACCAGTTCCCGCTGTCCGAAGTTGAGTTTATATATGGCTGCTATTTAACTGATCACCTGATACAGTAAAATTTAACACCAATAAAATCTATTTTACTACCCTAAAATAATAAATGATCACCAAAATTATACCTCTATTTTAATGTGAAATGATTACCAATTTTATTACATTTTGCTATGCTATTAAAGGAAATGACACTAAACTAATCATTATTAACCCAAAAATAGTAAATGATTACCAAATTTCAAACCCCATTTTAATGTGAAATGATAACCAAAGTTTTACATCTTGCTATCCTATTAAAGAAAATGACACCAAAATAACAATTGTAAACCCAAAAATAGTAAACGACCACCAAAATTAGAACTCCATTTTAATGTAAAATTATAATTATAACCAAATTTTTAAATCTTGCTATCCTATTAAAGCAAATGACTCCAAAATAATCATTGTAAACCCAAAAATAGTAAATGACCACCAAAATTGTAACCACATTTGAATTAAAAATGTGCAAATATTTAATATATCGTTATCCTATTAAATTAATTAATCCACTTCGTCACCTTTTTCTAGTAGCATTTCATTTCTGTTACAGTCGCAGTTCTAACCTAACCTAACCTAACCCACTTATCTAATAGCAGTTCGGTTATGTGAGGATCGTAGTTCTAACCTAACCTAACCCATTTTTATAGTAGCATTTCATTTCTGTAAAGGTCGCAGTTCAAATCTAACCTAACCTACTTTTCTAGTAACATTTCGTTTCTGTAAGGGTCGCAGTGTTAACCTAACCCACTTAACTGATAGCAGTTTAAACCTAACCTAACCTACTTTTCTACTAGCATTTCAGTATGCTACTAGATAATTTTTAAGAAAAGAAAAACTGACTTCTATGGGGCCCGGTGAAAGATTATTGTAGATGGTGCGCTATGTAGAAAAGGAGGTAAAACCACCCACTTTTCTAGTAGCATTTCGTTTCTGTAAGGCTCGCAGTTCTAACCTAACCTGACCCACCTTTGTTCGGTTCTGTGAGGATCGCAGTTCAAACCTAACCTAACCCACTTAACGGCGCATGCGGTGCGGTGTACGGGGGTTTGAGCGGGAGGCGTTTGGCATCATCATACTTTATACCTACATACATTTTATGGTAGGTAAGCATAGTGGTTTATTTAGTTTAGGTATCATAGTGATTTTCCGGGTCAAGGTCCGGGTCTGAGTCCGAGTCCGGGTACGAGTGCGGGTCCGAGTCCAGGTCCGAGTCCGAATCCGAGTCCAGGACCAGGTCCGGGTCCGAACCGGATCCAGGTACGAGTCCGGATCTGGATCCGAGTCCGGGTCCCAGTCCAAGTCAAAATCGAAATTCGAAATCACCAAATGTGTACTATGCGTCGTTGAAGAGTTCTGTTCTGATCATCATCAGCAGTTCCACTTCATCAAATGCGAGTTTTTAATGTTAATGCTTTATTTTATGATGAAAATACAGAAAATTCTATACGTATGCCTTTAAGATTTGAGGAGTTCCTTCGATTCCTCATGGATCCCATATTCAGAACTTGAGCTTGACATAAATATGGCTTAAAAACCTAACTTGTTTAAAAAACATAGCTTAGAAGAAAAATCGCCAAACGCGAGCTATGCGTCGTTAGAGAGTTTCGTTCTGGTCATCATCAGCAGTTACACTTCCTGAAATGTCACTTTTTTTAATGTATATGCTTGATTTGTTGATAAAAACACAACAATCACTATATATATGCCTTTAAGATTTGAGGAGTGCCCTCGATTCCTTATGGATCCTATCATCAGAACTCGAGCTTGACAGAAATGTGGCTTAAAAACTAAACTTGCTTAACAAACATAACGAAGAGGACAAATCGCCAAACGTGAACTATGGGTCGTTGAAGAGTTTTGTTCTGATCATCATCAGCAGTTCCACTTCATCAAATGCGACAGTTTTTAATGAAAATGCTTGATTTGTTTATAAAAAACACAAAAATCACTATATGCATGCCTTTATGATTTGAGGATTTCTCCGATTCGTCATGGATCTCATCATCAGAACTGGATTTTGACAAAAACGGGACCAATCTGTATGCATATACATACTATCAAAAAAAGAATTTTCAAAATCGGTCCTGTAATGACGGAGATATGGAATAACAAACATAAAAAAAATACAACCGAATTGATAACCTCCTTCTTTGAGATTTGGAAGTCGGTTTAAAAAGTAGTTTAGGTCAGGTAAGTATGCGGTGCGGGGTACGGGGGTTTGAGCGGGAGGGGGTAGTAATTTTGGCATCATTTTACTTTATTTAGTAATATGTATAAATTTTTTGGTAATCATAGTGGTTTATTTAGGTGAAAATATCGCATTAATTTGGTCTTCAAAATTTGGTGATCATTAATGATTTTTGATGATCATTCAGTATATTTGGTATATGAATACAATTTGAAGTGCAGTCGTAATTAAAACGGTGGTACTTTTGTATTTTTTGGCCACCAAAAATCATTAATGATCACCAAATCTTGAAGACCAAATTAATGTAATATTTTCACCTAAATAAACCACTTTGATTACCAAAAAATGTATACATATTATCCAATAAAGTAAACTGATGCCAAAATTACTAGTCAACCCCCCGTACCCCGCACCGCATACCTAACTAACCTAACCTACTTTTCTAGTAGCATTTCGTTATGCTACTAGAAAAGTAGGTTAAACTGCTATCAGTTAAGTGGGTTAGGTTAGGTTAGCACTGCGACCCTTACAGAAACGAAATGGTACTAGAAAAGTGGGTAAGGTTAGGTTTGAACTGCGACCTTTACAGAAACGAAATGCTACTATAAAAGTGGGTTAGGTTAGGTTAGATCTACGATCCTCACAGAACCGAAATGCTACTCGAAATGTGGGTTAGGTTAGGCTTCAACTGCGACCCATACAGAAACGAAATGCTACTAGAAAAGTGCGTTAGGTTAGGTTTGAACTGCGACCTTTACAGAAACGAAATGCTACAATAAAAGTGGGTTAGGTTAGGTTAGAACTGCACGTCGACGACGACTGCACTGGGACGATTATAAAAAATAGGGGTATGGATCCTAGTCAGGATAGCCGCTGCGGGGTCGCGGACGCATTGCGCTAGCTTCCCCGTAACCTCGCAACTATAGCGGCGAGAGGACACCATGGAGTTTAGTGGGTAGTGGGGCCTCTTTACAGCCCTGAGTCCCACATAACCGTCCGGGTTTCTCCCCCGCCCGGCGGTATGCGTAGAAGCATTCCCCAAGTTAAAAAGCAGGTTAGAACTGCGATCCTCACAGAACCGAACTGATATAATAGCAGTGGGTTAGGTTAGGTTAGAACTGCGATCCTTACAGAAACGAAATGCTAATAAAAAAGTGGGTTAGGTTAGGTTTGAACTGCGACTCTTACAGAAACGAAATGCTACTAGAAAAGTGGGTTAGGTTAGGTTGGAACTGCGACCCTTATAGAAACTAAATGGTGCGAGAAAAGTGGGTTAGATTAAGTTTGAACTGCGATCCTTACAGAAACAAAATGCTACTAGAAAAGTGGGTTAGGTTAGGTTTTAACTGCGACTCTTACAGAAACGAAATACTGCTAGAAAAGTGGGTTAGGTTAGGTTGGAACTGCGACCCTTATAGAAACTAACAGCTACAGAAACAAAATGCTACTAGAAAAGTGGGTTAGGTTAGGTTGGAACTGCGACCCTTACAGAAAAGAAATGCTACTAGAAAAGTGGGTTAGGTTAGGTTTGAACTGCGACCCTTACAGAAACGAAATACTACTAGAAAAGTAGGTTATGTTAGGTTAGAACTGCGACTGTTACAGAAATGAAATGCTACTAGAAAAAGGTGACGAAGTGGATTAATTAATTTAATAGGATTACGATATATTAAATATTTGCACCTTTTTAATTTAAATGTGGTTACAATTTTGGTGGTCATTTACTATTTTTAGGTTTACAATGATTATTTTGGGGATGACCCCAAAATAATATTAAATAATATTAGCAAATGATTGCTTTAATAGGATAGCAAGATTTAAAAATTTGGTTATAATTTTACATTAAAATGGAGTTGTAATTTTGGTGGTCGTTGACTATTTTTGGGTTTACAATTATTATTTTGGTGTCATTTTCTTTAATAGGATAGCAAGATGTAAAACTTTGGTTATCATTTCACATTAAAATGGGGTTTGAAATTTGGTAATCATTTACTATTTTTGGGTTAATAATGATTAGTTTGGTGTAATTTCCTTTAATAGGATAGCGAAATGTAATAAAATTGATAATCATTTCACATTAAAATAAAAGTATAATTTTGGTGATCATTTATTGTTTTAGGGTGGTAAAATAGATTGTTTTGGTGTTAAATTTTACTATATCTGGTGATCAGTTAAATAGCAGCCTTTATATATTAGGCTCCTTATAGGGTCGTCGTGATGAGTAGTGGATCTGGGGCCCGTTTCTCAAAAGCTTGTAACTTGTAATACAAGCGGAATAAGCGGATGTCACTTTTTGACAGCTTTTGTTAGAAAGGGACTTCCATTATTAAAAGTTACAAGTTAAGACGGCCGGCTCTTTATCATTTGTCACGTTCTAACAAATACGTAAGTGCGAAAGTGACGCATGGCTTTTTTTTGTTTTTTTTTTAAGTAATTACACAGTTTGGTCGACACAATGACCAGCGACTGCTTTTTTTGTGAAGAGATTGGTGTCGTGGCCGAAAGGGCCATGTCACCACCAAGGACGAAAGGGAAAGGAAATTTACAGAAATAAGGATAGAGAAAAGCAAAGAATAGAGAAGAGAAGTTAACTTGTAGCAAACAATAACGCTATTACAGAATGTTATGAGTCTGTGTGACGCATGGCATGACAGGTGAAAAAAAAATGCGACCATGATACCGCTTCTGATCTACTAATCATTAAGACTGTGACGTTTAGCGTCGCATGAAGTAGGTAGATTGCAAAATGAGACGGAAGAAAACTAACTTGGGTAAATTTTACGAAATATAATTAATAAATAAATAAAAAACTAAAGGAAAGACAAGGTCGTGGATCTTTTCTGAGCTGGCAATTAACAGTGGTGAAACGAGTCCTTGATAGGGGTCACTTGCCTGCACTACGTCGCAGAACGTCGCACTTGGAGGTGGCCGTCTTAAAAAAAAGGGTTCCGGATCCAGCACGGGAACCTTCCGGAAATAGCGGAGCATGCGAATTCAGGTTGTTAGGTTCCGACTCCAACCCCAGACTTGGTCCCTGGAATTCCGGTAATTTGGCCATTTCAAGAAAAGTCCAATTTTGTACAAGTGACTGCGACATCCGGATTTTAGGCCAAATTAATGTGCTAATGAGAAAGAAGGCTGGTGTAGTGAACCCCAAAGAATTAAATGGTGATCAATGATGTGGCAGTCACAAGTAGAATCATCATTTTATATTTAAAACAAAGAAGAAAGTGAAGTTAAATTTACTAAATGTACTTCTACAACTAAAAGCAACTAAAAACATTATTAATGCATGTTAACTACAATTTGGCATGTAATATTGTACATTTAAATTAGAATTAAGCATAACTTTGATTATAATCTACAAGATTTTTATAAAGTGGGTAGACTCATATTTCCAGAAGGTTCGAGAAGCTTGTTATTTCCAGCGTTATTTTTATAGGAAAATTACAGTCAATAAGCAGATAGTGATAGTCAAATGTACCCAGTAAGAACTAAATGAAAATGTAATGGTAAGAAGAAAATGATTCCTTATTATACTACTATGAAAGTTACCTTGTTCTTAAAACTACAAAATATTCAAAACACTCACCCTATTTGGGGAATTACTGGAACTGGAACTTAACACATTTAATATTAGAATTAATTTTACACCATATAAAAAATTTGTCACATCATGACTTGAAAATTGTATCTGAGTATTTAGTCGATTTGACCTCTGGCTGTTAAAGCCGTAGTAGGAATGTCGCGGATGCGTATGTGTCCCATTAGCTGGCCGGTGCACATCGCTTATCGCGAGCCGGGTGACGTGACGTAGTCCTTTGTATTCGCCTCTAGTTTTATCTAATAGCAAATGCAGTCGTCAATTCTGTTTGTTCGTAGATTTATTTTGTGTTATTTATTAGTTTTTAAGGGTTTTGTATATTTTCTTAGATAATATGTATGAAATGTGTATTATAGTAATTTAAAGTTAGGTTTTAGTTTATTTCTTATTTTATAGAATTTTAATTTAAATAACGGTAAACCGTTACAAGACTATTTTCGTTGATGAATATCGTAAATAAAAGTAAGTTGGAATTAAGAAGTTAGCTTAAACTCAAGAAACTTACAAAAAATACAAACTTAAAATATTGTTGGTACCTAGAAGATAAGGTAAACGTACTGGTGCTCGACGCGGTCCCAGTACATGTCATCTTGAAACTTAAGTCATTGTCAATAGACGTGCACAGCACGGTGTCATCTATTGGGCATTAGCATGTTGAGCACTAGTTCGTTTACCTTACCTACGCACTAAATTGCGCGCACTAGTGATGATCTGCACAACTCTACAGTGAGTGATTCTCAAAATAGTGGCATCTTAACCTTTGAATTGAATGTATGCTCATTTGCTCTTTTTCATATTGTTTGGGAGGTTAGCGTTTTTCAGGAGGTCTCAGGAGCAGCAGGCGGGTCTCTTCAATGACATTTCTTATTTTGATTTTACAGAATTGTTTTTTTTTTTATTATTATTATTACAGCTTTATTTTATTTCAGCGAAATTTTGTACAATATACAATGTAGTGTTTTTTCATAGAATATAATGTTAGTTTATGTGTTGTTGTTTGTATTTGTTAATTCTTTTCACTAATAGGGATCCTATTGGGTAAAAGCCTCCTCGAGTCCCTTCCATTGTTCTCTATCTGTAGCTAATTTAATCCAATTTATTCCTGTTTTTCCAACTATTTGAACTATGTAGTCTGACCAGCGCTTTTGTGGCCTTCCTTGATGTCTTTTTCCAGGTGGTCCTGTCCATTCCGTCACAGTCTTAGTCCATCTTTTTGTCTGTGTATCTTGACACATGACCAGCCCATTGCCATTTTAGACGCAGTGTTTGTTTTAGGGCATTCTCAAGTTTAGTTCTTTTCCTGATCTCTTCATTTCTGACTTTATGTTTTCGTCTTAGCTTCAACATACTCCTTTCCATGGCATGCTGACATATGGAAATTTTATTTTTTATTGTACTTGTGTATGTCCATGTTTGACAACCATATGTCAGGCAAGGTAGTATGCAAGTGTCCATTATTTTTTTTTAACTTTGGATGGTAGTCGCCTTTAAGTACTTCTTTTTATGACCAGTATTTTCTCCATGTGTTATTTATTCTTCTGTAGACTTCTTCTTCATTTTTTGTTTTTTTATTGAAGGACACTTGTTTGCCTAGATAAATATAGTCGTTTACGTACTCCACTTCGTTTCCATCCACTTTTATTATCCGAGCTTTAGAGTTGGTAATTACTATAGTCTTTTCTATGTTCATGTACACTACAGTCCGACGCGCATGCTCTCATTTGCCAGAGATTGCATCATTTCTTCTAGTTTCTTTGATGACTCGGCGAAGATGACAATGTCGTCTGCAAATCTGAGATGACTGAGATATTTGCCCCGTATCCACAGTCCTTGGTTACTCCAGTTGATTTTTTTGAAGACTTCTTCTTCAAGAAGAAAAGTTTGGGTGATAAGGGGTCTCCTTGTCTTACTCCCTTTCTTATTGGTATTTCCTCTCCAGTTTTTTCCAGCCTTACTCTGCTGACGCTTTGATTGTAGATGTTTCTGATTATGTTTATGTAGGCTTTGTCTACTCCGCAGGATTTAAGTGCTTTCCAGATTGACTTGTGTGTTATGCTTAGTTTCCGACCGAAACATGTTTTTTTGCCGAAACCGAAACCGAAACTGAAGGTTCGGCATTGGCCCCAGTTTCGGCCGAAACCGAAACCGAAACCGAACCTTTTGTAGACTTGTTAAAATCGTTGAAAATATGTCATAAAACCGCTTTTTAGAGGAGAGGCCAATTCGTAGAAACTACCTTATCTACGATTTTCGTAGGACCGAAAAGGTTTATACCGACAAGCTGTATTGTTGGAATCAGCATGGTCTACTGATTATCAAAATGCATGTGGTCTTGTCTTAAAGTGGTGGAATGAGTTTTTATGACGTCTAAAAGTCGGCAGTACTAACTTTTTTTCTTTTAAACATACCATGTGGGGTACCAAATGAAAGGTTTTTGTGAGTAGATTACAAATATATAACATACTAAGTACTTATAACATTTTCACTACTTGATCTAATAAATAAGAAGAAAAAGTATCGTATGATTTGAATGTTTTCCTTTTGCCAATGATGGAAATGTAATTACTTAATAATAAGTGCTAATCTTATCTTTAAAATGTTTTGACGTGTAATGTATCCGTGCATTTACGAAATAAATAAATATGAAATAAAATTACACAATGCAGAGTTGATTTTGAACTGCTCTACATTGAAAACTACTTAATGGAATATTCTAAAATACATACCAAGTGATTGTAAATATCCTCTATATAATGTTCAAAAATAATTAGCCAGAGATATTACAAAATTAGAGAAATAGGTACATCAATTTGAATAACGGTATAATTTTCTGTTATGGGAAACTTTTAAAATACTATTTCTTTCACTGAAAATATACCATGTGATGTATTAAATGAAACCGATTTATGAGTAAATTACAAAATATATAACATACTATACCATTTCCACTATTTGGGCGTTTAAATATATTTGTAATCTACTGACTAAGCCCTTTCTTTTCAGACCCCACATGGTATGTTTTCAGTAAAAAAAATGGTATTTAGTAGTCTACTGTAACAGAAATTTATACTGTTATTCAACTTGATGTACCTACTTTTCTTATTTTTGGATATATTTCGTTAATTATTTTTAAATCATTAAATCATTTATTCATTTGCAAGAATGTAGTACACAAAACAAGTTCTTAACAATATAAAAATGTCCAATACATTCTGCTTAGCAAAGCATGCAAAGGTTTGCTTAAACTAAACTTAACTAAATTACAAATATTTTAAGTCAGGAGATACAAATATGTCAATTATCAGAATTCCAATAAACAAGAAAAAATAAAGTAAGTATTGCAAAATAAAGTAAAATTAGGCACATAAGTCATTTATTAGAATGTCAAATTTTAAATCACATATAAATATAATTAATAGAAATATTCATCCAATAATTAAATGGCATTATAATTAAAATATTCATTTAGGCTGTAGAAACAATTTTGTTGAAGCCATTTTGTCACTTTTTTCTTAAAAATATTGAGGCAGTCTTCTTTGAATTCTGATGGCAGTTTGTTATAAATTCTGATGCACATATAATATACTTACATGTTTTTGGCTACATACTAGGCGGTAAAATGGTGCTGCAAGTTTATAGTTATATCTGTAAGAACGATTTGAGACTTGAGATTGTAATTTAAATAGTTGAATATTTTGCTTAACGAAAATACAGATTTCCCTAATGTATATGCAAGCTAGGGGCAGAATGCGTAATGTTTTAAAGTACTGCCTACAGCTTTCTCTGTGTCCACCGCCACAAATGGCACGGATGCATTTCTTTTGAGCTTTAAAAGCATCATAAACTTCGGTCGAGTTACCCCAGATTATTAATCCATAGGTAAGGCTCGAGTAGACGTAACCATAATATGCGGTGATAGCTGCTTTACGAGAAACAATCTGTTTTAAGCGCCTTAATGCATAAACAAACCGGTGCAGCTTGTCACAGACGTATTTTACGTGTGATTTATAAGTTAACACGTTTTCTAGCCGTATTCCGAGAAACGTTGTGCTATCGACTTCTTCTATCTTTTCTTGCATAAATTCAGTGGTGAGTGGAGCATGATTAGACTTGTGTGTTTTAAACTGAACAATTTTGGTCTTCGTTAAATTTATCTTTAGATTATTTTTAGACAGACATTGATGCAATTTCGTCAAAGTAGAGTTAGTTAGTACATAGTAGTTAATCTTATCCTCAAGTGATTCACCTAGGTTGGCTCTAATTATTACCGACGTATCGTCAGCGAACAATATGTATTTGTCAGATGAGACACTGGGCAGGTCGTTAATATAAAGCAGAAAGAGAAGCGGACCAAGAACGCTTCCCTGTGGGACCCCATTAACGTTTTGCCGGTAGGAAGACCCGTAAGTCTTTAATGTTGGGACTTTTTCACTATCGATCATACTTGGAATTTCTACACATTGACTTCTATTACTAAGATAACTCAATATCCAGTCATTGGCCTTACCCCTTATTCCGTAGCGCTCCATTTTATTAAGAAGTATTTTGTGATTGACTAGGTCGAATGCTTTCGACATATCAAGAAGAAGAAGAAGAAGAAGAAGAAGAATCTTTTATTTGCAATAAACATTACCAGGTACATCGGTGTTCATGCGATAGGTGGTAGGTTTTATGTTTAACCATAAATGGTATGCAAAATATGTACAAAGACAATTACATTGTATTATGTTGTACAATATGTAAGAAATAAGGTCCCTGTTGGAATTCTGTTATCGATACAGTCGGTGACATATTTTATAAGCTGAAAGCAAGCTAATGATGTCGAGCTCCTTTTCCGAAACCCATATTGTTCAGGAATTATAATGTTATATCTAGTGACAAAATTATCAATTCTGCTATAGATAATCTTTTCAAAAACCTTGCTTAGGATTGGTATTAGTGTAATTGGTCGGTAGTTATTTGTGTCTGTAGGCATAGTAGTTTAGACATAGTATACAAAATATTCAGTCATTTTGTATAAATTTTGGACTAATCCATTCAGCCATTTTCAATTTAGAGCAGTTCAAATTCAACTCTAGATCGTAATTTTTTTTTCTAATAATTTGTTAGACCAAGTGGTGAACATGTTAGACTATGTTATAGGTATATTTGTAATCTACTCATATAGCCACATGCATTTTGATAATCAGTAGACCATGCTGATTCCAACAATACCACTTGTCGGTATAAACCTTTTTAGTCCTACGAAAGTTGCTATTCTTCAACTTGGCCACTCCACTATTTATACACATTACGACTGCGACGACCGTCCAGTGGCGCCTTGATTAGGGGAATTGTGTTTTCTGTAAAACAATTAATGTATGTATACATAAATCAGTATATTAATATTGTTGTCCTACCTAATTGTTCCCCAACTTTTAATCTTTGTCACATGTTTAGTTTCATAGTACGAAGTACGATTTCGTAAGTTTCGGCCCGGCCGAAAGGTTCGGCCGTTTTTTGGCCGAAACCGAAACTATGGCCGAAACATGATTTTTAGGCCGAAACTGGCCGAAACCGAAACCGAATCCGAACCTTCGGTCGGACACTAGTTATGCTATCAAAAGCCTTTTTATAGTCAACAAAGGCTACATACAGAGGAAGGTTGAACAAACTGTATTTTTCAAAAATTTGTTGTAGCGTATGTATATGGTCTATAGTGGAGTAGCTACCGCGGAAGCCAGCTTGTTCAACTGGTTAATTTTTGTCTATTTGCTGTGTTATTAAAAATTAAAAAAATTAAAAAATATTTTGTTTCGGACAAGATATCCATATTCTATACAACTGGTTAATTTTTGTCTATTTGCTGTGTTATTAAAAATTAAAAAAATTAAAAAATATTTTATTTCGGACAAGATATCCATATTCTATACAACATAAATAAATTACAAAAACACACCCAATAGATTTCCGGAATTTCACAAAATAAATTAAATAAATTAAATAATATAATTAAAAATATTTTTTACTTTGTATACATTCTTCCTCAGTCACTCACATTATATTACATTAAACAATTAAAAATTAAAAACGACTACATAATACACATTCCTAAATAAATTAAATTAAATTACAAATTCTTTTTACTTATAAGTTCTTACTGGTCATACCGGGCAAGTGGCGCGTGAGATTTCGCCCAGTGCCCAAATATCGGGCTGTCATGGGCCCCTGCGACCGCGCTCAAGAGCCCGTTGGTGCTGCCGCGCACACGGCGCATCAGGGACGCGACGCGTTTGCGCATAATAGCACGGAAATCGTCCGTGTGGGCCTCCGCGAACATCCCCGAGGCACTGCAGTACCGCGGCAGCCCCATCAGCATCCTAAATGCGTTATTGTAGAGGACGCGCAGAGCACTATAAGCTTTATTCGTGTAGTTGATCCACAGGCTGCAAGTGTAAAAAGTTTGGCAATACGATCTGAACAAGGTTAATTTAACACTTGTTGTGCATTTTGCAAACCTGCGGATCAACATGTTGCTTCTCACTGATAGTGCCCTGCGCTCCCTCTCTACATCCACGTCATCATTTTGAGACGCAGTGACCCAATGCCCCAGGTACTTAAACTGAGTCACCAATTTCAACTGAACACCCCCTAACATGACTGGTGGTACTATGTTGTATGTTTTTGTGCCAGCTTTGAAAATTAGTAACTCAGTCTTATTAGAATTGTACCTGAGGCCATGTGCCTCTGCGTATCTTTCACATATGGCCAGTAGCTTATTAAGTGCGCAAACCGAGGGGCTAAGTAACACCATATCGTCAGCGTAGCTGATGTTATTGAAGCACTGTCCTCCGACTGAACAACCCGCTCGAGTACCGCTAAGCTCATCAATCAGGTGGTCCATATATAGGCAGAATAGCCTTGGCGAAGTTATACCTCCCTGTCTCACCCCGCACTGCAATTTGTAGGAGTCAGACAGCGAAGCCGCCCATCTTATCCTGTTACTCTGATTGCTGTACCAAAATTTAAACAGCTCAACCAGCTCTCCAGGTACCGCAGCTTGGCTTAGCTTTTTCCATAGGAGATCGTAGGACACCAGGTCGAATGCCTTGGATAAGTCCAAGAAACATGCGTAGACTGGTGTTCTACGATCTGTGTAATATCGGACAGTATGCTTAAGGCACAGAACTGCAGCCTCTGTTGATAGACCTGACCTAAACCCAAACTGGGCGTCGTGGAGCGGCACAGTCTTCTCCAGCGCCTTGTCAAGCATACTGTCCAACACCTTACTTATGCAGTTTAGCAATATTGATGTGAAGAATTTGTTTATGCTAGACAGTAAGCTGATTGGCCTATAATTACCAATGTCTAGTGGGTCTCCTTTCTTATAGAGAAGAACTATATCTGATATACACCATTGCTTGGGAACTTGTTCTGCTCTAAGTATCGCATTGAACATTTGTGTCAGGTAAGGAAGCAATAGTGGTGCACCTATTTTTAACACTTCATTACTTATGTTATCGGGCCCAGGACTTTTTTCCGTTTTTAGTTTTTTGATATGTGCACTTACTTCTTGTTCGCTCATTGATTGTAAGTCACTGCTTAGCATATTTTCCCAGGAATCATCTTCTTCGTTGTTTCTAATATCCGGATAGTCACTATAAACTTGTAAAATTTCGTAGCTACATTTATGATGCTCTTATCTTGATTTCGGTCTGTCCTGTTTTGAGTTTCTGTATCCATTCTTTATTTGTAGTTAGCTCTTTTTGAGCCCTTTTGCTGCTTCTAGTAGGTCATTTTCAATAAATTTTTTTCTATGCTCGTTGTAGTCTCTCTTTATAGCTTTGTTACATAGTTTGAATAATGCTTTTAGTTCTTCTTTCATTTCTTTTGTTTTGTTTGGAGTTCGAATTAGTTGTGTGCGGCTGTTTATAAGGTTAATTGTTGATTTCTTTAGTATTTGATGTTCATTCCTCGCACTGTTGTTGGTTTTTAGATTATTTGTTATTACATTTTCCAACTTGTCGTAGTCAAACAAACGTCAAAGTTAAACACCCATTTTCGGAGTGGGAAACAACCTGACTGAAGGACGTCGGTGACCTTTTCACATATGTCAATTATAAGCGTGTTTATCATTATTCCTGTCATCTACGTAGCAGTCTTCTAATATGGTGCGAGAGACCTCTTCGTCAGCACATTCTTTTGCCAGCCAGCTGTTTGAGACAGCTGATAGCTCAAAAGGCTCCAGAAGAAGTACCGAAAGTTACCGTATTAAGTTGGTAAATATTTAGCGGCTCCGAAGGGTTCTCTCGCCACAAAATTAGTTGAAGGTTCCGTTGTCGGGTTGAATAAGGACTTGCCTGTACATTTTTGCCACGTCTGCGCAGGCGACGTATCTGTACTCGCGGAAACGTAACAATATGAAAAAAATATCGTTTTGTATGGTCGGCCCGACTAATTGCAAATCGTTCAGGCATTTCCCTGAACTAGTGGGCATACATCCATTGAAAACGTTCATTCATTCTACTTCTATTCTATTTCTATAAGTGACATTATGTGCCCTAGCTCAATGTACTCACGCATAAAATCGCAGTACATCTTTTTGTAGTCCGGGAGCCGCTCGAGTTTGCGTTCTAATGATAAGAACCTACTCCTGGCTCCTGGCTACATCGAAGGTATCGCCGAGCGCATCAGCTGATTCCTTTAGGGGTAAACGTACTAAAAAACGACCATCTTTATCCCGTTGCGTTAGACGTATAAATTACTTAAATAACACGTACATGCACTTATATACGTTGGCTATGCTTGTGTGAGGGTGAGGCATAGCACACACACTACACCTCCCCCCTTGAAGAAAAAAAAGATTAATCTTCTTTAAATTTAATCCTTTTTTATACTAAAATTTATTATAAAGTAGTTTGTTAAAACAATCTTAGCAACGAAAGTAAAAATGCATAAATGAACCTTGAAGAAATGTTTTACGAAAACAAACCAAAGAAAATAAGTGTGGATTAATAAAAGTTTCACAAAAAACAAAAAAAAACAACTTAAGTAAAAACACAATTGTTAAATTAAAAAAACACTAATTTCACATAATATCTTGCTTTCTAAAAATCCAAACAAAATTTAAAAAGTAATAAAAAAAATGTAACAGTAACAAAATTACATTTTTAATTTATTTTGGATGAAAAAAAAAATGGTTATACACACAGCTTATACACAGTCGGTGTACCTACTGAAGAACTGGTTAAATATCTTTAACAGGTATTAATCATAACATAAACTTACATATTCATATGAATGCGAATTGATAAACCAAATTAGACTATTATTTTAAGCGACTTGGGGCAACGTTTGAGGGAGGGAGGTCATGACCCTCGTTCCGGGTCATTCCTGAGGCAGAGGCTGTCTATCGCGGTCCAGCGTGGCAACGCGGCGAGCGTGATGGGCACCTTTGCGTCTGGAAGGGCGCGGGACGGGTTGTTTGATTGAGTTCTTGGTGGTGGCTTTATTTTGCTTAGTTTTAATTTAGTTTAGTTTAAAGTTAATTTTAATGTAATTTATAAATAAAAAAAATAGACTAAATAAACCCTTAATTAACATTTCAACTTATTCGTAAAAAAACAAAACTTACAATAACATACAGGATATTAAAATCTATATAATACATTATAATATGTTCTGGATATATCCATATTCATTCAGAGACTCTGTTTTCATAGTTTATTTAGTATAAGTACGTATGCATTGTCCATAATTCATGTCATGATTACAATTTTTTTTATTTTACTTGCAAGTCTTAACCTTTTTATTTAATCATTTACTTACTCAGTTTTCACATTTTCATGTTAAAATATGACGTCATTCATTTAAATATATTTTCTTTGTTTTTCATTTTATTTATTAATTTATAGTGACATATTTTATGCTTCACTGGAATCAAAGATCAAGGGTACGCAACGATGTTACATAAGGACGTGGTCGGCCGACCTTACTATATAATATATTTTACATACGTGGTCGGCCGACCTTACTATATACTTCATATATTTATTTATTAGTTCAGGATACAAGGATATTTATTTTTAAGCGCGCGCACATACTATTTATTTATTCATACAGGCAGTTCTTTTAACACATCCATACACAATATCATTCCGTGTGTCCAAGGAGTCTCCGCGATTGATACTCGACCGAATCATGGTCAGACCTCCAAGGATTCGGTGCCTGCCTTGTATCCTGGCGTACCCATGCTAACCTAATCGATCAAGGCCGCCTCTCGGGCCACCGAAGATGCGATAGGCATATATATATTTTTAGCATTAATTTTCATTTCCCTTTCAAAACACTCAAAATGCAACCACATAACTCAAACACTATGAAAACTTCAACAAATAAGAATTTCAGCAACTCTTAGTTGATCAGGCTAATCGTCCTTTGAAAAACTTATCTGTATCAGTTTTCCCAACCGCTTTGCTAACGCACTTTTCTAACAACAAACGAATTCCAATGTACGACCTAAACAATCAATAACCAAACTATAACTTTAAAACTTTCCATAGACACACAGTTACAAACATATTTACAGACCTTAAAATTCAACCCTTAAAATCCAACATTAAATCTGTACTTTAAACATACCGAATACCCGCAAACTCTGTTCCTAATCCTAATTCAATTCAATATTCTTCTTTATTATACCTCCTTTTATTTTGAAAGTCATATCCATTAATATAAAACTCATTATTTTGTTTGTTTCTTATGTCAAATCCGTGTAAGTATATAAAAAAATGTCTAGACCAATACAATAAACATCATCATTAAAAAAAAGCATTTAAAATTCGAAGTAAAAATAAACTTATACTTACTAGTAGTTCGCCCCGAACTGAGAACTCGCGGTTTGCCAAAAATGATATAGAGCGATTGACTTTGTTGCACCTACTTACTCGTATAGTTCGACATAAAATAGTAGAAAATAGTTTTCAAGAAAAAAAAACAGACTTCTATGGGGGCCGGTGAAAGATTATTGTACATAGATGGTGCACTATGTAGAAAAGGAGGTAAAACCACCCACTTTTCTAGTAGGTCGCATTTCGTTTCTGTAAGGCTCGCAGTTTTAGCCTCACGAGCTTCTCTGATAGCAGTTCGGTTCTGTGAGGATTGCAGTTCGAACCTAACCAAAACCACATTTCTAGTAGCATTTCGTTTCTGTAAGGCTCGGAGTTCTAACCTAACCTAACCATAACCTAACCCACTTTTTTCGGTTTTGTGCGGATCGCAGTTCAAACCTAACCTAATCCATTTAACGGCGCGTGCGGTGCGGTGTACGGGGGTTTGAGCGGGAGGGGCTAGTAAGTTTGGCATCATTATATTCGCATTTAGTCCTAGACAATTTAACAGTGTAGTTCTCCCTTTTCCGCTGCTACATACGCAAGTTTAGAGATACCATTAAAAAGTAAAAACGTCATCGTCTGGCAACACTCACTTTTCCTTTTGCGCTCAACGCGACCGATACAATTATAAGATTTTAATTTTGATAATACGAAAATTATTGGTTTAAGTTGTTTTTTCTGAAGAATAAACCATGCCTAAGAGAAAAAATGAAAATCTGCAACATAAAATAGAAAGGTTAGAGAAAAGACTGGCGAAATACCGCGAGTCTAATGGTAAGTATTGGGCCAAATCAATCAGCCTTCCTTATAAATTCTAGTGCTTTAGATGTGTATTACAACAATTTAAATAATGTACAAAGGTCCCGTGGGGATATTTGTAAGTGAATATATATACATTACAAATAAATCAAAAAATTTTCATAACCTCACTTATTCACATGTCGTGTGACGCCATGTGCTTTATCGGTGCGATAAAGATTTTTAAGAGGTGAATATTTGCACTCCCGTGTGACGGGACTGCCTTTATCCGTGGGATAAAGTTAAAAATTCTAAAGAAATCTTATATTTTTTAGCTCAACACCAGGAGCTAGACCCTGAAGTAATAGAGGAGTTGGATCACGATGAAGCTAACTCAGACACGGGCGTGGCCCAAGATGAAAATGTGAACGCCGACACAGATTTTGGCGAGGCCCAAGAGCCTGACCAAGACATGGGCGAGGCCCAAGAGCCTGAACAAGACATGGGCGAGGCCCAAGAGCTCACGCATTCTGTGTCACTTACATTTTCAATACACTGAAATAAGAAGGAGATTGGTTAATCCATTTTTGGATAAGAACTTAGTAGAATCCCTGAAAGATAATAAGAGAGAAGAGTTCCTGTATTCAAATCTGGACACCTCAGTAAAGTCTTACTCTGCTATGAAGCGGGCTTCGAATATAATTAAGCCCAAGCCAGCCCATACTGCGAAGAACCCGCACACTCCAAAAAACTTTCATCAGACCCCTCGGCGCCTGCACCCAACCAATCAAGCCCACCCAATGAGAGGGTCATATCGAGGGGCTCATCGTTACAACACCCCCCGCCGCCCCTTCAAACCCCTGGACATCAAGCCAATGGGACCGTCAGTGAGAGGCCATGCCAGATATCCTTAAAGGTACCTTTTGCAGGCAAACTATTTTATTTTTATGAATGTTGGTGTAATGTAACCCAAGATCCTGTCATTTTGGGCTGGATAAGGGGATATAAAATTCCATTTTTGAGTCAGCCTTCCCAAAATAATATACCTCAAAATAATAACTTCAATCAGGTTGACAAAGAAATTATTTTGAAGGAAATTGAGGAACTGTTAAATCTTGGGGCAATATCAGTGTGTGAAAATGATCCTATCCAATTTTTATCCAGTGTTTTCACTATTCCTAAGAAAGATGGCACATATAGATTCATATTAAATTTAAAAAAGCTAAATAATTTTGTAGGTGATCATCATTTTAAGTTGGAAGACATTAGAACGGTATGCAAATTATTAACAAAGGGTGATTTTATGTGCACAATTGACCTTAAACATGCTTACTATATGTGCCCCATTGACTCTGACCACAAGAGATTTTTAAGGTTTAAATTTAATGACACACTATATGAATACAACTGTCTAGCCTTTGGATTAAGTTCGGCCCCATATGTTTTCACCAAACTTTTAAAACCTATTATAGGGTATTTAAGAGAGAGAAGCATAAGAGTAGTGATATATTTAGATGACCTTATATGTTTTGGATCCTCATATAATGAGTGCAATAATAATGTTCATATTATAAAGAATCTTTTAGTTTGCCTAGGGTTTGTAATAAATGAAGAAAAGAGTAACCTTATTCCTTCCAATGTCGTAGAGTTTTTAGGTTTTAAAGTAAATTCCCTTAACATGACTCTAAGTCCCACGGACAAGAAACGTGAAAAAATATTATCCATTACAAACAAATTTCTAAAAATACATCAGTGCACAATTAGGGAATTTGCAAAGATGTTAGGCAATTTAGTCTCTGTATGCATGGCTATCTCCTATGGTTTTATGTATACAAAAAACCTAGAGAGGGATAAATTTATAGCTTTGGAACGTTTGGGGGGAAACTATGAGGGTAATATGGCTGTAAGTGCGGAAGCAAAACAGGATCTGAGGTGGTGGAAAGAAAACATAATGCATAGATACTGTTTTATTAAGCAATACAATTTTTTGTTGGAAATTTATAGTGATGCTTCATTATCTGGATGGGGTTCCGTTTGTAATGGGAAAAGTGCAAAGGGGGTTTGGTCTGTGAGGGAAAAAGAGAATCATATAAACTATCTGGAGTTGTTAGCAGCATTTTTTGCATTGAGATGTTTCGCTAACAACTCCAGAAACTGCGAAATCTTACTGTAGCTGCTTTGTTACTGCACACCGTTGTATGGGGACCTTGCACTTTGAGACTATGCGCTGAAACTTGGCACAGTTGATTCTTAGCTGGTCTTGAGCAGATACAGACCGGGAGACCTCGAGAGCCATGTCTCATTTAGTGGGGGGGAGGGGGGGAAGTTCGACGCCGCCGCGCTTCACTTGGAGCAACATTTCTCTAAAACTATACCTATTAGGGAATGTAATATATCATTTTCGGATAAATTAAGGATGAGGAATCTAGTTTTGGAACAAAAACAATGCACTTTCTAACAAAAAAAAAGCATAAAGTAGAAAAGACTAAAAAACGTATTTTTGATTTTTTCATAATTACCAATTTTTTTTTAAAGTATAGCAGGAATCTGAAAACAAAAAATACAGTCGTAAAGCTACACTTATTACGTTTAAGAAAATATATAGTTTAATATACAAAACTGTTGATAAATGGGAGATAAAAAATAATATTAAGCGTGGGTCAGAGTGATCTCAATACAAAATATGATGAATGTGGGAAAGTTACTTATAATTTGTTCTACAATCGTTTATTTTTCTTGTTTTTCGTAAATAACTCGTAAACGGTAGCCCACAGCAAAAAAATATCTTTTACGTAAATAATCTGTTTCAGATTTCTTTAAAATAAATACTACTGTTTTTCGGTACCATCAATATTAAAAAAAATATTGAAGGGAGAAAATAAATACTTAGGTCCCCTTTTTTAGTCATTCGTAAATAACTCGTAAACGAAGGCCAATAGCAAAACAATTTTTAGTACATGAATAATTTACATAAAATTTCCTACAAAAAAGGTCATTCGAACTTTTTCGCTAGGATCAATATTAAAAACGATATTAAAGAGAGAAAATAAATTCTAAGGTCCCCTTTTTAAATATTGATCCTAGCGAAAAAGTTTGAATAACCTTTTTTGTAGGAAATTTTATGCTAATTATTCTTGTGTTAAAATATTTTTTGCTATTGGACATCCTTTACGAGTTATTTACGAATGACTAAAAAAGAGGACCTTAGTATTTATTTTCTCCCTTCAATATTTTTTTTAATATTGACCTTAGCGAAAAAAAGGAGCACTTATTTTATAAGAAATCTTAAACAGATTATTTACGTAAAAGATATTTTTTTGCTGTGGGCTACCGTTTACGAGTCATTT
Source organism: Cydia splendana (assembly GCF_910591565.1). Classification (NCBI taxonomy): domain Eukaryota; kingdom Metazoa; phylum Arthropoda; class Insecta; order Lepidoptera; family Tortricidae; genus Cydia; species Cydia splendana. Next base: position 104,915 of record NC_085960.1, on the reverse strand, counting down.
ACGAAATTATTAAAAAATAAACGATTGTAGAACAAATTATAAGTAACTTTCCCACATTCATAATATTTTGTATTGAGATCACTCTGGCCCACGCTTAATATTATTTTTTATCTCCCATTTATCAACAGTTTTGTGTATTAAACTATATATTTTCTTAAACGTAATAAGTGTAGCTTTACGACTGTATTTTTTGTTTTCAGATTCCTGCTATACTTTAAAAAAAAATTGGTAATTATGAAAAAATCAAAAATACGTTTTTTAGTCTTTTCTACTTTATGCTTTTTTTTTGTTAGAAAGTGCATTGTTTTTGTTCCAAAACTAGATTCCTCATCCTTAATTTACCCGAAAATGATATATTACATTCCCTAATAGGTATAGTTTTAGAGAAATGTTGCTCCAAGTGAAGCGCGGCGGCGTCGAACTTCCCCCCCTCCCCCCCACTAAATGAGACGGGGCTCTCGAGGTCTCCCGGTCTGTATCTGCTCATGACCAGCTAAGAATCAACTGTGACAAGTTTCAGCGCATAGTCACAAAGTGCAAGGTGTCGTGCACTAACAAACTAGCTACTGAGAATTGACAACACCACTGCAATTTCATATATAAATAGGATGGGTTCAGTACAGTTTCCTCAATTAAATAACCTGGCGAAACGGATATGGCAATGGTGTGAAGCAAGGGAATTGTGGATATATGCCTCTTACATAAAATCAAAGGACAACTTTGAGGCAGATTATCAATCTCGTTGTTTGTCTAATGAGGACATAGAATGGGAATTATCACCATCGGTGTTCCGCAGTATAACTGATTCTCTTGGTGTCCCAGTAATCGACCTGTTTGCTTCACGTTTCAATAATAAATGTACTAAATATGTCTCTTGGCACCGTGACCCCTTTGCATGGAATATTGACGCCTTTACAATAAAATGGTCCGATTACTTTTATGCATTCCCTCCCTTCTCATTGTTATTAAAGGTGTTACGAAAAATAGTTACTGACAAGGCCACAGGTATAGTGGTGTTCCCTATGTGGTATACACAATCCTGGTACCCCTTACTAAGGTCACTAGCAATATCTGAAATTCTCACATTTGGTCCAGATAAAAATCTTTTAACATCTCCTTCCAGATCAACACACCCCTTACACCAGCACCTTACCCTGGGGGCTTGCATATTGTCAGGGAGGCAATGAAGAGAAGAATGTTACCTAACAAGGCAATTGAGATAATGATTGCCTCTTTATCTAAAAACAGTATTAAACAATATGATTCTTGCCTGCGCCAGTGGTGGCATTTTTGTATCTTGATTTTAACGCCCACCACGTTGAGTGGCTTGGTTCCCGGTCCACCGACCACGCAGGGAGGGCTGCTCACGATTTTTCTCTGGCCTATGGACTCTCGCAACTGGTACATTCTCCCACGAGAATTCCAGATATCGAGAACCATACGAGCTCTTTACTGGACCTCCTGCTGACCACACGTCCGGACGGATATTCCGTCTCAGTGAATGCACCTCTCGGTTCGTCCGATCACTGCCTCGTCCGGACACAGGCACCTTGCGCGCGGCCCGATCCACCACGGCCAGCTAGCTCGCGACGCGTGTGGCAATATAAGTCAGCAGATTGGGACGGACTGCGTGAATTCTACGCCTCGTTCCCGTGGAGGCAGCTCTGCTTCACATCAGACGATCCTGACTCCTGCGCAGCCAATGTTGCCGAGACAATACTGCTGGGAATGGATTGTTTCATTCGAACTCGGTAATAGCTGCGGGAGCAAAGTGACGTCCTTGGTTTAATCGGCATTGTAAAGAAGCTACTGTTCGCAAGCAGCCGCTTACAGGAGTTACAGGGCTTGGACCAAGGCCGTAGCTAATAAGGATCCGAACGTTTCTGATGTGAAACGCAAATTAAACGCTGCCTCGAGGTCCAGTAAAAAAGCCATTGCCAGGGCTAAATACGATTTCGTCGGCAGAATTGGTGAGAAACTAGCGGGCTATCCCACTGGGAGTGGCGCGTTCTGGTCGCTCGCCAAAGCTGCCGAGGGAAATTTTTGTCAGTCGTCTTTACCACCACTGCGGAAAGCTGATGATTTTCTGGCCCACAGTGGAAAAGAGAAAGCCGATCTTCTTGGTACTCTCTTTGCCTCGAACTCGACCCTGAACGACGACGGTAGCGCCGTGCCGCCCACCATTCCGCGGTGCGTATACTCCATGCCAGAAATCTCATTCACGTGGAGGGATATTCGGCGGGAGTTGCTATCCCTGAACGTCCATAAGTCGAGCGGACCAGACGGCATACCAGCTCTTGTGCTTAAGCAGTGTGCTCCTGAGTTGTGTCCCATGTTAGCGCGTCTTTTCACACTCTCTAGCGACAAACGGCATGTTCCATCTTCGTGGAAGACGGCCCTTGTACACCCTGTGCCTAAAAAGGGTGATAGATCGGACCCATCGAATTACAGGCCTATCGCTATTACCTCCCTTCACTCTAAGGTCATAGAGCGTATAATTAACGCAAAGCTCCTGAGATACCTAGAAGAACACGATCTGATCAGCGACCGCTAATATGGTTTTCGCCACGGTCGCTCGACTGGTGATCTTCTAGTGTATTTCACACACCCTGGGCTTCGGCCATTGAGAGTCAAGGTAAGGCATTGGCAGTTAGCCTAGATATAGCGAAGGCGTTCGATCGGGTCTGGCATCGGGGTCTCCTGTCGAAGTTACCATCTTATGGATTGCCGGAGGGACTATGCAAATGGATCGCTAGCTTTTTGTCCGGGAGACGCATACGAGCCGTAGTAGACGGAAGCTGCTCCGATAGCATGGACATTAACGCTGGCATTCCGCAAGGTTCTGTGCTATCCCCTACGCTGTTTTTGCTGCACATCAATGACATGATGTCTATCGATGACATTCATTGCTATGCAGACGACAGTACTGGGGATGCCTATTACACAGGCCGTGCCAATATCCCTCGTTCTGTGGTGCTGGAGAGTCGTGAAAAGCTTGTGTCAGACATTGAGAGCACTCTATCCAGAGTTTCGGTGTGGGGTCGGGACAATTTAGTTCGATTCAACCCCACCAAGACACAAGTTTGCGCGTTCACCGCTAAGAAAACCCCATTTACTGTGGTCCCACAGTTCCAAGGCACAGCCCTTACCATGTCAGGGAGTATTGGGATCTTCGGTATTGACATCTCCAGTGACGTCCAATTCCGCAGCTACCTGGAAGGTAAGGCTGCGCTGGCGTCCAAAAAACTCGGTGTGCTCAATAAAGCGAGGCGATACTTGACTCCAGGGCAAAGACTGCTGCTTTATAAATCGCAAGTCAGACCCCATATGGAGTACTGCTGTCACCTTTGGGCAGGAGCACGTGGATGCCAGCTTGGACCCTTCGACTCAGTCAAAAGGCGCGCTGTGCGAATCGTCGATGATCCCAAACTCACAAGCGGTATTGAACCTTTAAGTCTAAGGAGAGACTTTGCCTCCTTGTGTGTGTTCTACCGCTTGTACAATGGGCTGTGCTCTGAGGAATTATTTGACATGATGCCAACGGCCGCATTCTATCACCGCACCGCTCGCCGTCGGCAGGGTGTTCATCCTCACACCCTAGAACCTAAATGGTCGCATACTTTGCGATTTAAGAGGAATTTCCTCCCGCGGACGCACCGGCTGTGGAATGAGCTCCCTTCCGAGGTTTTCCCGAGGGTCTACAGTATGGGGTTCTTCAAAAAAACCGGTCAAGTGCGAGTCGAACTCGCGTCCCAAGGGTTCCGTACTGCACACATTTTCGAACGAGCGAGCAAAGCGAAGTTCATAAGTACATTCAACTGTTCATTAAATTTTTCCACACACGGCTAGCTATCTTTAATTTTGTTCGAATATCGCAAATTGCTGGCATCTCACTCTGTCATTCTAATTACGGTTGCATTGGAGTAAAAGAGAAATCCCCGCATTTTGCGAACTTCGGTGTTCGCGGTAGACCCTCTGATATACGGCAGTTCAGCCTTCTCATTTAGCTACTCGTACTTAACCAACCAATTATTTGTTCTGTTTGAGCACTAATCTCCTAAAGCTCATCCTTCGACCTTGCGTGGAGGCACACCTCTCTTGGATGCTTCGGGCCTTCGGCCCAACGCAGAGCTCGGCCTTCTACTTTCGCACTAGCTGTCCACACCACTTTTCACGTAAATCAATTGCAGTTGTGGCCCTGATAGAGCTTATCCGCAATTCTTAAGTCCGGCTCACGCTTAATTGCAGACTTCTTATACGTTTTTCTAGTAATCTATAGGTATCGGGCCCAATCGCTTAACAAAAGATAGAACAAAATCGACGATCTCCTTTGCAGGAAGCATGCACATGTCGGAGGCTCCGGGCCTTCGACCTTCGCATTCAGACACTTGTACTATAAATAATTGTTCTGTGTTTGAACACTAACCTCCCGCATATCGGCCTTCGGCCGTGCGTTTTTTTACAAAAGCTACTGGGGGATGCTTCGGGCCTTCATACGCGTAGCTCGGCCTTCGGCCTTCGCAGAAGCCGAGTTTCACGTAAACCATTACGGCTGTGTCCCTAAAACAGCCCAACCGCGTTTTTTTTCTTAAGTCCGACTCACACTTGACTCTAGATTTCTAATAGGTTTTCCTGTCATCTAGAGGTAAAGAACTATTACGTGTAAATTTTTCAAAATTTTAGACCCAGTGGTATCGGAGTTAAGGGGGGGTATTGGTAATTTTTTGCCTATTTTCTTGAATAACTTCTAAACTATGTCATATAAAATTATAAAAAAAATATATTTGAAATCCTCAAAATAAGCCCTTTCATTTAATATGTACCACGATATGGTTTGCAAAACTTTGTTTTTTAATTTTCTTATATTCTCCCTAAAAGAGCCCCCTATGCTTAAAATTCATTTGTTTTTATTACATGTCCGTCTTTGGGTAACAGACTTCCATAATATGTGTACCAAATTTCAACCTAATTGGTCCAGTCGTTTTGGAGCAAATAGGCTGTGACAGACGGACAGACAGACGCACGAGTGATCCTATAAGGGTTCCGTTTTTTCCTTTTGAGTTACGGAACCCTAAAAAGGAGTCTACAGGTTTTTAAAAGGTCGGCAACGCGCATGTAATACGTCTGGAGTTGCAGGCGTCCATAGGCTACGGTGACTGCTTACCATCAGGCGGGCCGTATGCTTGTTTGCCACCGATGTGGTATAAAAAAAAGTTCTTATGCTGAAGGATTACTGCCTGCCTTAACCAACAAGATTGATAAAGTTCTGATTTCAAAGTAAGTTCATAACCGACCGATTGGTGAATGTGTCAATTTTAAAGTAGTGCGCTAAGTTTTAGGTAGAGGCATTTATGTTTCTTATTGTCCTCCCAATTCATCAGTTCTGATGCTGAAGGATTACTGCCTGCCTTAACCAACAAGATTGATAAAGTTCTGATTTAAAATCGATATTATAAAAGTGCAAACCGAGCACTTTCATTTGATACTAAATTCGACCATGTTTTTTGCAAATAAAATGACCAGAATAGCAAGACCTCTCACAAACAGCTTTTTGGCCTTCTAAGCTCTTCTACCTCAATAATCCCTTGATCGAGTCTGCTCATAATTTAATGACTAAAATATATTGCCCTCAACTACACGTTTACCCAATTTCATTTAAATTAGAACAAATTTACTTAAGTTCTTGAGTATCAAACTATCTTCTGACAGTTCAGCTTAAAAACATCGAAATGCCGGGACGTGCCGCTAGCCAGCCGCGTGATCCAAGTCGAATGTAAGAACTTTGCTTCGCTTCGCTCGCTCATTCGACTATGCGTTGCGTGTACTTACATTGTGTGATTGCGACTGATTTGATGACTTTTTGTTTTCATGCGAATTTGAGTGCGTATTTCTGGAATGATTTGCCGCAATAGATTGCAACATATCTGCACGATTTTGTAAAAAAAGTAATCAGATCTAGCTTAATGCGAGAGGTAGAATCCTGCCGATTAGAGTTGACTGTTAGTTGCCCTTCTGTTCCTCCCACTCGCGTTCCGTAGCCGCGTCTAATTTTGTGACTATTAAATAGATGACTAACGTGTCCCAGGAGTCCGTAGGTTCTCCTAGGGTCTTCAGGGCACGAAAGGAACACAACATGGAGTCAATCAGCTTTCTAATCTGTGTAGCCGATTCTTTGTTTATTGATTGCGTGTTGAAAAGTGACTTTACGTAATCGTGTGTTAGTAACCTATGATTATTGAAACGGTTTTCGAGAAACTCCCACGCGGTCGTATAGTTATCTGCTGAAAATTCCAAGGACTTATCTTATCTTATTGTTTTCGGGGGCCCTTGCGGATACACTTCGACCCATAGGGATCTTTTGTGCAGTTACCCCCTAGAAGAGATCCGTCAACTACTCAAGAGCTTTTCCCACCATATCCATGTGTCGGATGATGGAGCTCATGGGTAGCGTTTTAAAGTCCTTTGGTTCCAGGTATCCTGCTCCAAAGTCCTTCATTCTTTGTCTGGCGAGGGCGTGACATTCACACATTAAGTGTCTTACTGTCTCTTCCTCTTCGCCACACATACGACAATCGGTGTTGTCAGAGTGTTCCATCTTGGCCAGAAATCCTTTGACCCCGTAATGGCCAGTAAACACCCCCGTTATGATTTGGAGTTGTCTTTTGCTAAGTTTCCAAAGCTTTTTGCTCCAGCCGGAGTCTATTCCTTGCATAAAGAGCTTTGCATGCTTTAGACCCGTCAGACTATCCCATTCTTCTTGGTGTTTGGTCTTGGTATGGTCTTTAATAGCCGTTGTGATGGTTCCCTGTGAGAGCCCCACGAATGGTTCCGGACCTATAAGGTTACTTACAGATCCGGCTCTGGCGAGTTCATCTGCATTTTCATTGCCTATGAATCCCTCGTGCCCTGGGATCCATACCAGTTGCACCCTGTTTTGCCTTCCAAGCTGGTTCAGAGCTTGGACGCCATTATATACCAGTCTAGAGTCCACTCTGGGAGCTTCGAGCGCTTTGAGAGCGGCCTGACTGTCGCTGAGTATATAGATATTCTTCCCTTGGGTTCGCCTAACTATATTCTCATGCACACAGGCAATTATAGCGAATGTCTCGGCTTGGAAGACAGTGGCGTAATTGCCCATGCTTATACTACTACTAAAGTCATTTGCATAAATGCCTGCCCCCGTACCAGATTCTGTCTTAGACCCATCTGTGTACCATATGATGTCGTTTTCATCAGAGATTGGTGCTTCAAGACCTTCGGTCCACTCAGCCCTTGTTGGAATTTTAACGTTAAAATTCTTATGGAACACAAACTTGGGTTGCATCTTATCGCAGCCCATGTTCGTAATCCTTTTCATGAAATTGTCACATTCCATGTTTGTGTGTTTGGTCTTTGGCTTGCTATCGCTCCAGAGGCCTGTTAGGGTCAACCTGTGTAGCGATTTCCGCGCCTCAGATTGTATCACTAGGTGTAGCGGCGAGAGGTCTAGCAGTACCTCCATCGCCGCTGTTGGCGTCGTTCTAAACGCGCCAGTAATAGCCATGCATGCCGTTCTTTGTATTTTCATAAGGGCATCCCTGCATGTGCTCTTTAGTGTCCTTGGCCACCATGCCAGGCATCCGTACAAGATGATTGGTCTTACCATCATGGTATAGATCCATCTTAGTACCTTTGGGTTTAGACCCCACGTTTTGCCATAAGCCGATCTACACATTCCAAACACTCTAAGTGCCTTGGTGGTTGTTAGTTCGACATGCTTTCTCCAGTTCAGCTCTTTATCTAGTGTAACGCCTAGATATTTCACTTCATTGGACATTTCCAGTACTCTTCCATAAAGCTTCAGCTGCTTCATGCCATTAAGGGTCTTTTTCCTGGTAAACGGTATTACCACTGTTTTGCCTGGGTTTATGGAGAGTTGATGACAGTTGCACCATCTCTCCACTTGATTCAGTGCTTTATTCATGATTTCCGATACTGTTCCCGGGAATTTCCCGTTTACAAGAATTACTAAATCATCTGCGTACCCTACCGTATGTATTGGGCCTTTGTTTAGTTCTTCCAACAGTGAGTTAACTACCAGACTCCAGAGAGTTGGTGAGAGAACCCCACCCTGTGGACAACCATTCGTGGCCGTAGCTAATATTTCATCTCCCATAAGGGAGGATTTTATTAGTCGGCTATTTAGCATAGTACCAATCCATCTACAGATTGTTGGTTCTATGCCATGTTTAGATGCTGCAATATTGATTGCCTGATACGTGGTGCGGTCAAATGCCCCCTCCACGTCTATAAAAGTGGCCAGACATAGTTCTTTGTTCTCTATCGCCTGTTCCGCTCTGGTTGTCACCAGGTGTAGTGCCGTTTCAGTCGATTTACCCGGCTGATACGCACACTGCAGTTGGTGCAGCGGATGCCTCTTAAGAGGACCATCCCTTATGTGTCTGTCTACTTACCAGTTTCTCCAGTGTTTTGAGGAAAAACGATGACAGACTTATCGGCCTGTATGATTTGGCTTCTGTGTAATCTGCTTTGCCTGGTTTAGGCAAGTACGTTACCTTTACCATCCTCCACACACGTACTGTCCGAAGGCTATGCACGCTCTGTACAGTCTACCTAAGTGCGGTATTAGTACATTGGCGCCCTCTTGTAGTAGTATGGGGTAGATTTCATCTGGCCCCGGGGCTTTGTATGGTTGAAATGAGGATAGTGCCCATTGTATCTTATCGTGATCTACTATACCTTTTTAGACGTGTCCCAGTTGTACCTGGTCGTGCTGATGGATTGTTCCATTGCACCGGTTGCTACATCGTCCGTTACGCTCTGATGTATTATCGAGCCTGGGAAGTGTGTGTCACACATAACTTTGAGGGTTTCTAGCCCCGTTTCAGTCATTCTTCCGTCACTTCTTCTAATGGAAGTGAGTGGAACTGACTTCGTTGCAGCTAGTGCCTTTGTAAGTCTCATGCCTTCCGGTATGGACCTGATTTGATCGCAATGGTTCATCCATGCTTTCCTTTTTACTTTCCTCACAGCTTTGCTGTATTCCGTGTCTGTATTCAGTTTTCGCGCGTAATGCTCGAAGTTATTGGTCCTTTTAGCATCATTGAAGACAGCCCTGGTTTCCTTCCGGAGTTTTGCAATCTCCGGGTTCCACCAGGGCACCTTCTTCGCCAGGACTTTCTTTTTCGGGCAGTTGTTTGTCCAAGCTATATAGACAGCTTGTGTTATTCTGTCTGTTTCAAGTTCTATGTCAATAATAGAGTTTAACTTGCCTTTAGGGTCTCCCAGTTCCACCTCCAGGTCGCTTTTGAACGCTAACCAGTTGGTGTTCCTGGGATTCCGTTTGCGTATAGTTTCTAATTGGATTTTAGTCGTATACCTGAAGCATATATATCTGTGGTCCGATAAAGAAATCTCCCCAGAGACATGCCATGAGCTAATCTTATTACTCGCGTTGTTGGACGCTAGCGTTATATCAATAACCTCCCCCCGCCTTGCATTGACGAATGTCGGTTCATTGCCTTTATTTAATAGTTGTAAAGAAGAGCTTACCAGAAAATCCAGTACCTTCTCCCCTCTTCTGTTGACATCCGAGCTCCCCCAGATGACGTGGTGAGCATTTGCATCGCAGCCGATGATCAGGTCGGTGTTCGCCTGCTGGCTGCCGTAAGCAGCGAGATCCCTCAGTTGCCCAGTGATTGGATCCGCTGCCTCGTAGGGAAGGTAGGCTGATGAGATGATTAGTGCCTTACCCCCCCCCCCCCCCTTGTTTTGGATCTTGACCGTAGTCAGATCCCTGGAACAGAAAGCATGTAGAAGCAGAGCGTCAATGCCACTTTTAACATAGATACATGTCCTCATAGTACTCTCAGGACAAACATATAACAATGTCCCGCCAGTACCGTTTAAGCCTCTTATCTCGCCTTTGTAAATGTATGGTTCTTGAATAAGAGCAATATCGAATTTATCGCTTTTTAACAGCTTAGCCAGAAGGGCAGTGGCTGCTTTATTGTGCTGGAGATTAATCTGTACGCACCTTAAGCCCTCCATTGCGGCGTTTATTGTTTGGTGGTGCTGAGATCAGCAGCCACCTCCTGGACCGTGTCGTCGAAGGACATGGGTGACATGGTACCCTCCAGGTAGAGTTCCGCCAGACCACGCAGATCCTCTGAGCCCGCCATCGATGAAATCGGTGACGATGCTCGAGACATGCGCGGTCCAGCATGGTCCTCTCCTAGCTGCACCATGCCCCCCGCCTCCTCCGACTGATCTCTCTGGTGGCGCCTCCCGTTCCGGGGCCCCCCCTGTCGCCACAGCGACCGTAGCCTTCTGGGCTACTCCCCCCCCCCCCTCTCCCCCCTCCCTACACGGCTCGACCTCAGCCCCCCCAGGCCCCTGCTCCCGCGCTTCCTCCAGAAGCTTGAAGTGGCTGGTGTCGAGCCCCGGTCCATCAGTACGATTCGCCTGGTGCTCGGCCCCGACCCCACGGTGTCGACTACCTTCCACTCGCTCGTGCGCAGCCTAGGCTTCCTCCTCTGCAGCACCCTGAGGGCTCTCGCCATGTCCTGAGTGCCATCGACCACCGTTCTCCAGGCCATCTTGACCGGTTTCGGCAGATCTTTGGCACTCACGACCTTCAGGCGCAGCCCGGCAATCTCTCCACCTCCGAGTACCGTGCCGAGCCATGCCGCGGATTCCCTCCCCTTGCAGGTGACGTTGAGCGGGGTGCGTAACGGTCCATATAACAACTTTTGATATATTTTTAGTCGATATAACGATTGAGGGACATAATGCTAATGGAGCTTGTCTGCTCTTTGGTGTGCTTAAATATGGTACTCCGCCTTATCTCTTCAATAAGCTTTCTTGTATTAAGCTCCGCGAACGCCGTAACTGTGGAATTCAATTGTTAATGCCACGCCATGCCACAGCAGCGTTTCGGGGAAGTTTTCGCTATGCCGCGTCGAAAGTCTGGAACAATATACCTCCGCCTTTGAGAAACCTGCAAAGTATTCATAGCTTTAAAACAAAGATTAAACTGTATTTACTTAATCACCAACGTAGCCAAGAAGCCTACAGACTTGATACCAGCTGCCTGTAGTTTGTAATTTTACTTACGCTACGTCTTACGTAAGCGAACAACTCGCGAACGCGGCGCGGCGCGGCGCGGCGCGGCGCGGCGAGGAAGAAACAAAACGTTGATACGTATAGGTGTGTCCTACTCACACATGAGCGATTTAGACGCGAAGCGGCGCGGCGCGGCGCGGCGAAGAAGAAACAAAACGTTGATACGTATAGGTGTGTCCTACTCACACATGAACGCGGCGAAGGCGCGGCGCGGCGCGGCGGCCTTGTCCGACTAGGGAGACACTCCACGATCGCAATGGCCGCACGCAGACACGGTTTATTAGTAAATTCGTATTTAAATTATGAGTAACCTATGTCTTTATGTGGTTATGCAAGTAAGTGCAGCGTTCTTCGTTGTCTAAAATTTTGGTTTACTGGGATATTGATTTGGCACCGCCTTCAAAAACTAAGTACACAATTACCCGGGTGGTTATTAATTTGCTTATTAGGTACTAGCTTTTGCCCGCGAATTCGTCTGCGTGGAATTAGTAATTTGGGTACCATAATTTTTAAACAAATCTGCTTTTTATTACATCCTTCTTTTCGCCCCCAAAATGGATGACTAATTACAATTAGTCAAAAATGCGAACTTTCTTTATTTGTAACGAAATTAAGATATTATTTTCTTTTATTTATTTATTAATTTTGACGTGATAACGTAAGTTGATAAAGTTGAAAAAGTTGGAGAAGTTGAAGTTGGACAATTTAAAGTTGGAGAAGTTGGAGAATTTGAAAAAGTTGAAGAAGTTCGAGTTGGAGAAGTTGAATTTGAATTTGAAGAAGTTGGAGAAGTTGAAGTTGAAGAAGTTGAAAAGGTTGGAGAAGTTGGAGAAGTTGAAGTTGAAGAAGTTGGAGAAGCTGAAGTTAAAGATGTTGGAGAAGTCGAAGTTGAAGTTGAAAAAGTTGGAGAATTTGAAGAAGTTGGATGCATTGAAGAAGTAGAAGTTGAAGAAGTAGGAAGATAAATAAGTTGGAGAAATTGAGGAAGTTGAAAAAGTTGGAGAAGTTCGAGTTGGAGAAGTTGAATTTGAATTTGAAGAAGTTGGAGAAGTTGAAGTTGAAGAAGTTGAAAAGGTTGGAGAAGTTGTTCAGTTGAAGAAGTGGGAGAAGTTGAAGTTGAAAAAGTTGGAGAATTTGTAGAAGTTGGATGCATTGAAGAAGTAGAAGTTGAAGAAGTAGGAAGATAAATAAGTTGGAGAAATTGAGGAAGTTGAAAAAGTTGGAGAAGTTAAAAAAGTTCGAGAAGTTGAAAAAGTTGGAGAAGTTGAAGTTGAATTTGAAGAAGTTGGAGAAGTTGAAGAAGTTGAAAAGGTTGGACAAGTTGAAGAAGTGGAAAAGGTTGGAGATGTTGAAGGTTGAAGAAGTTGGAGAAGTTGAAGTTAAAGAAGTTGGAGATGTTGAAGTTATAGAAGTCTACTTCTTCAACTTCTAAGTTGAAGAAGATGGAGAAGTTCTTGAAGTAGATGTTGAAGTTGAAGAAGTGGGAGAAGTTGAAGTTGAAGAAGTGGGAGAAGTTGAAGTTGAAGAAGTTGAAGTTAAAGAAATTGGAGAAGTCGAAGTTGAAGAAGTTGAAGTTAAAGAAGTAGGAGAAGTTGAAGTTAGAGAAGTTGAAGAAATTGAAAAGGTTGGAGAAGTTGAAGTTGAAGTAGAAGAAGTTGGAAAAGTCGAAGTTGAAGTTGAAGAAGTAGGAGAAGTTGAAGTTAGAGAAGTTGAAGAAATTGAAAAGGTTGGAGAAATTGAAGTTGAAGTTGGAGAAGTGAAGAAGTTGAAGAAGTTGAAAAAGTTGAAGCGCTTCGAGTTGGAGAAGTTGAAGTTGAAGAAGTTGAAAAAGATGGAGAAGTTGAAGAAGTTTGAGTTGGAGAAGTTGAAGTTGGAGAAGTTGAAGTTGGACAATTTAAAGTTGGAGAAGTTGAAGAAGTTGGAGAAGTTGAAGAAGTTCGAGTTGGAGAAGTTGAAGGTGAATTTGAAGAAATTGAAAAGGAGAAGTTGAAGTTGAAGTAGGAGAAGTTGTAGATGTTGGAGAAGTTGATAAAGTTGAAAAGAAGTTGAAGAAGTTGAAGAATTTCGAGTTGGAGAAGTTGAAGTTGAATTTGAAGAAGTTGGAGAAGTTGAAGTTGAAGAAGTTGTAAAGGTTGGAGAAGTTGAAAAGGTTGGAGAAGTTGAAGACGTGGAAAAGGTTGGAGATGTTGAAGGTTGAAGAAGTTGGAGAAGTTGAAGTTAAAGAAGTTGGAGATGTTGAAGTTATAGAAGTCTACTTCTTCAACTTCTAAGTTGAAGAAGATGGAGAAGTTCTTGAAGAAGTAGATGTTGAAGTTGAAGAAGTGGGAGAAGTTGAAGTTGAAGAAGTGGGAGAAGTTGAAGTTGAAGAAGTTGAAGTTAAAGAAATTGGAGAAGTCGAAGTTGAAGAAGTTGAAGTTAAAGAAGTAGGAGAAGTTGAAGTTAGAGAAGTTGAAGAAATTGAAAAGGTTGGAGAAGTTGAAGTTGAAGTAGAAAAAGTTGGAAAAGTCGTAGTTGAAGAAGTAGGAGAAGTTGAAGTTGAAGAAGTTGTAAAGGTTGGAGAAGTTGAAAAGGTTGGAGAAGTTGAAGAAGTGGCAAAGGTTGGAGATGTTGAAGGTTGAAGAAGTTGGAGATGTTGAAGTTATAGAAGTAGAAGTTGAAGAAGATGGAGAAGTTCTTGAAGAAGTAGATGTTGAAGTTGAAGAAGTGGGAGAAGTTGAAGTTGAAGAAGTTGAAGTTAAAGAAATTGGAGAAGTCGAAGTTGAAGAAGTTGAAGTTGAAGAAGTAGGAGAAGTTGAAGTTAGAGAAGTTGAAGAAATTGAAAAGGTTGGAGAAGTTGAAGTTGAAGTAGAAGAAGTTGGAAAAGTCGAAGTTGAAGTTGAAGAAGTAGGAGAAGTTGAAGTTAGAGAAGTTGAAGAAATTGAAAAGGTTGGAGAAATTGAAGTTGAAGTTGGAGAAGTGAAGAAGTTGAAGAAGTTGAAAAAGTTGAAGCGCTTCGAGTTGGAGAAGTTGAAGTTGAATTTGAAGAAGTTAGTGAAGTTGAAGTTGAAGAAGTTGAAAAGGTTGGAGAACTTGAAGAAGTTGAAAGGTTGGAGAAGTTGAAGTTGAAGAAGTTGAAGTTAAAGTTGGAGAAGTCGAAGTTGAAGAAGTTGAAGTTGAAGAAGTAGGATAAGTTGGAGAAGTTGAAAAAGTTGAAGCAGTTCGAGTTGGACAAGTTGTAGTTGAATTTGAAGATTTTGGAGAAGTTGAAGTTGAAAAGGTTGGAGAACTTGAAGAAGTAGATGTTGAAGTTGAAGAAGTGGGAGAAGTTGAAGTTGAAGAAGTGGGAAAAGTTGAAGTTGAAGAAGTTGAAGTTAAGAAGTTGGAGAAGTCGAAGTTGAAGAAGTTGAAGTTGAAGAAGTAGGAGAAGTTGAAGTCAGAGAAGTTAAAGAAATTGAAAAGGTTGGAGAAGTTGAAGTTGAAGTAAAAAAAGTTGGAGAAGTCGAAGTTGAAGTTGAAGAAGTAGGAGAAGTTGAAGTTAGAGACGTTGAAGAAGTTGAAAAGGTTGGAGAAGTTGAAGTTGAAGTTGGAGAAGTTGAAGAAGTTGGAGAAGTTGAAAAAGTTGAAGCAGTTAGAGTTGGAGAAGTTGAATTTGAAGAAGTTGGAGAAGTTGAAGTTGAAGAAGTTGAAAAGGTTGGAGTAGTCGAATTTGAAGAAGTTGAAGTTGAAGAAGTTGAAAAGGTTGGAGAACTTGAAGAAGTTGAAAAGGTTGGAGAAGTTGAAGTTCAAGAAGTAGGAGATGTTGAAGTTATAGAAGTAGAAGTTGAAGAAGTTGGAGAAGTTGTAGAAGTTCGAGTTGGAGAAGTTGAAGTAAGAGAAGTTGAAGAAGTTGAAGAAGTAGACGTTGAAGGACAGTTGAAAAAGTAGGAGCTGAAGTTGAAGAAGTTGAAAAGGTTGGAGATGTGAAGTTTAAGAAGTAGGAGAAGTTGAAGTTAAAAAAGTTGGAGAAGTTGAAGTTGAAGTAGGAGAAGTTGAAGTTGAAGTAGTTGAAAAGGTTGAAAAAGTTGAAGAAGTAGGAGAAGTCGAAGTTGAAGTTGAAAAGGTTGAAGAAGTTGAATAAGTAGGAGAAGTTAAAGTTGAAGACGTTGAAAAGATTGAATAAGTAGGAGAAGTCGAAGTTGAAGTTGAAAAGGTTGAAGAAGTTGAATACGTAGGAGAAGTTAAAGTTGAAGACGTTGAAAAGGTTGAAGAAGTTGAAGAAGTAGGAGAAGTTGAAGAAGTAGGAGAAGTTGAAGTTAGAGAAGTTGATGAAGTTAAAGAAGTTGAAGTTAGAGAAGTTGAAGTAGGAGAAGTTAAAGTTGAAGTTGAAAAGGTTGAAGAAGTTGAAGAAGTAGAAGTTGAAGAAGTTGAAGTTGACGAATTTGAAAAGGTTGGAAAAGTTCGAGTTGGAGAAGTTGAAGAATCGTTGAAGAAAAGGTTGTTGATTCCCCATACAAACTTCCACCCCCTTTTTCACCCCCTTTAAGAGGGATTTCTGGGATAAAAAGTACCCTATGTCCTTCCCCGGGACTCAAACTATCTCTATACCAAATTTCATGAAAATCGGTTCAGCCGTTTAAGCGTGAAGAGGTAACAGACAGACAGACAGACAGACGGACACACTTTCGCTTTTATAATATTACTAGCTTTTGCCCGCGACTTCGTCTGCGTGGAATTAGTGACAGCAGCTAAACTAGGTATGGCGCCTGGATAATTCTAATAGCAATGATTCAATTCGCACATTGCTTGCTTCAATTATTAGGCAATTCATTAACTCTTTCAATTCCACCCCCCTTTGCACTCTCTTCAGGGATGATTTCCGACATAAAAACTATCCTATGTCCTTCCCCGGGACTCAAACTATCCCTATACCAAATTTCAACTAAATCGGTTCAGCGGCTTAAGCGTGAAGAGGTAACAGACAGACAGACAGACAGACACACTTTCGCCTTTATAATATTAAGTATTGATATAGTATGGATAGTATGGATTAATTACGTTTTGGCAGAAATTGGCTTTACGACGGGATAGGGACTGGACAAGGATAGGGGTGGGGTCTGGGTATATAAAAAAATATTTTGTGCTTTTCAGTGGGTTGGGTTTTTGAAAGGACCTCAAAAGGAAACAACGGAACCCTTATACCCCTTATAGGATCACTCGTGCGTCTGTCTGTCTGTCCGTCTGTCACAGCCTATTTTCTCGGAAACTACTGGACCAATTAAGTTGAAATTTGGTACACATATGTACATTAGTAACCTAAAGATGGACATTTTTTTATAATTTTAAAATACATAGGTTCGAAGTTATTTAAGAAAATAGCCAAAAAATGACCATTTATCTCCAAAACTACTGGGTCTAAAATATTGAAAAACAATATATACAAAATAGTTCTTTACCTATAGATGACAGGAAAACCTATTAGAAATGTGAAGTCAAGCGTGAGTCGGAATTATGTACGGAACCCTAGAAACGCGAGTCTGACTCGCACTTGGCCGGTTTTTTTAAAGAAATTATATTAAGTTATTTTGCTTTTATGTTTGTTTTTTTAATTGATTTATTTATATTTTTACTTTTTTATTTCACGTTATTTATTTTTGTCTCATTATGACGATCGATTGATCTTGCTGCGCGCTCGTAATACAGGGACCCACTCCCTCTCCCACTCGCACTCGCACTCGCACTCTCAATCCCACTGAAAACCGCATCAAAATCACGGACAAACATACATACATAAATACATACCGGTCAAACTGAGAACCTCCTTTTTTTTAAGGCGGTTAAAAACGAAAGTAGTTGCTCTTTTCTGTGACCTAGACTTCGCAATTAGCTTAAAAAAATTAAAATAATTACATTAATTACTTTGCCGAATCTTTATTACAGCGAACTCAGAATAGTCGTAAGTGCCATAGACGCTACTGGAGTTAAGTCTTTTATGTCAATTTCCGCGAATTTATATATTTTTTTAGTTTTGTGCCTATAGATTACAGGAAAACCTATAAAGAAATCAAACGGGAGTCGACTAATCAAATCATAGCCGGTAATTCTATATACGCCACGCCTCTAGCCGCGTCATATTCGCGTCTAAAAATCAAATGGATTGATCGCGCCCGTTCCGCGCCGCGCCGCGCCGCCGCCGCGCCGCTTCGCCATCGCGTCAAAATCGCTCACCTAGGACACTTCCATATGCAACAACGGTTTGTTTTTTCCGTGCCGCGTCTCACCGCGCCTCGCCGCCCGACATTCGCGTGCAAATCGCGCGGCGCCGCGTTCGCAACGAGATCGCTTACGTAGGACACTTCTATGGGCATCAAAGGATTGATTTAGCCGCGCCGCGCCGCGCCGCGCCGCGTTCGCGCGTTGTTCGCCTACGTAAGACGTAGCGTTATGCTTACCTCAAGTGTTTTGTTCCTTTGGCCTGACAAGGGTTCATCATTCCTTTACGCCATACTTAGTAGAGTGCTGTTATGTTAGTATTTCGTACATTTTCGTAAATTCGTCATCCTACAATGCTGTTTTGCTAATAAGCTAATCTTACAAGATTTTTTAACGTAGATTTCATGAACTCTCGATGTTGGTTTGGTCTGACATTGCTTTTTAGTTAGTGTAGCCACCGTTGGCGCTAGTAGTATATACAGCTGTAATGCTCAGCCAAGATATGGTCGGACCGGATCGATACAGCGATTTAGAGCACGATGCTTGTTTTTGTATTAATTAATCTTAATTGTAAATAGTCGTTATGTTGTATCTTCTTGCTGTGTAACTTTTTTCTTATATAACTAACTGTTTACTGTATGTTATTTCTGTCTTTTTTCTTCTTGTCTGTTACCTTCCGTGATTCTTCTCACTTGATGGTCTCATCGGAAGATCAGCGCTGGAAGCCACCAGCAACATGCTGAGATGGGGCCATTTCGTGGCACTTTAATCTTATTTTGTGTTTCTTTTTTTTATACTATGTACTGTTCCGATTGTTTGTGCTTACGAATAAATCTATTCTATTCTATTCTAATGCACTTTTGCTATAACAATACATGGTATATTCTTAGAGAGTCTAACTATCGTCAAGTATAATGAACTTGTAATATAACAACTTCTAATCTAACATTAACAGCGTATAATGTATATGTGATATAATTATGTTCCATATAACGCTCAGTTGGCATAATGTAGTACTGGTATAATTTGTAATATTTACTACTATTATAACAACCTACGTATTCGAACTTAAGGCAGGTCTCAGTTAGGTACGACGACGAGCGAAGCGAGGAGGAGTGTTAGGTAGAACTGCGATCCTACAGCGCCAGAACCGACTTTTTTATTATAACCTCAACTTATTTTTATACATTTGAATACATTATACCATAAATACTTATAACAAATATTCATTATATCCAGTAAACCTTATATCGAATAGCTTTTATATCGATTAAACATTATACCCAATGAAAATAGTTATTTTATTGTTATATCAAAAGTTCATTATACCGCTTAAGTGATAATTTGGTATAACCATGAAATTATACCAAAAGTTGTTATATATTTTGAAAATATATCAAAAATTGTTATACGGATCATTACACACCCGTTGAGCGCGCCCCCCACGAGGTTGCCGAGTGTGATGTCGGGCATGGGTTCTTCGGCCTCGTCAAGAGATAGGAGCAGAGCTCCTACGATGGCCGGCATATGCTCCTGCACCACTTTCTCGGCAGGAAAGGCCACTGGGACGATGGCCATCTTCTCGCTCGCCGTGACTTCCGCGAACGATCCCCCTACCTTCGCTCTCTTGGAGTCACCAGCGAGCAGAGATGAATCGCCACTGGCCCCCAGTGACCTCTTATTCTGTGGCCTTCCCGCTCCACTTGTGGAGGGTCCGGCCACCGATTCCGCGTCCGTTCTTAGTCGCGCCTTCGCACGCCTCTTCTGCCTCCTGGACTTAGCGGCTCCTCCACCCGACTGCACGTCCACGCCCTTAGGAATGGCCGCGTTGTCGAGGGCGCCCGGAGCAACGCCAGCAGGATTTGGAAGCGGTGCTACCGTTTGCCTCTTGCAGTAGGCCATCGTTCCGCTGCCTACTCCTCCGGCACCTGCGCTAGTCGGTCCCCCTGGGGGAACTTGCTCGGCGCGAGTGGTACCTTTGAAGTGGCCTGCTCCACCATGGCCTCTGCCTTTCGCGCCGTGCGCGTCCTCCGTCCTCACGGACCTCCAAACCTTACCGCTACCTACTCTCGCGTTCCTGTCAGGGACAGGCCCACTAAGAGCTGGTGCAGCAACCTTTGCGCTATGCGCCTTTGCCTCATCCCGTACGGGTCCGGCTTTTCCTCCTTCCGTCGTTTTTGGACTTTTTGGTATTATGCTATCCATAAACCACCAGTGAAATTTTCAGCAGCTTGGCTCCCCACCCTCCTCGGAGCCTCACATTTGGGATGCTTTGACGCATCAGGGATACCAAGCTGATATAGCGTCCCAAAGTGCGTTGCCCATGAATCCGCACGGTGCCAAAACCCTAGTCAGCTCCACAGCCGACATGGGAGTCGTGCTCCGCCGATTATAGACCCCTACACCCCAGGACACTCGCCATGCGGCCATCTGACTGGACACAACAGCCGATTGATCTTGACTGGCTAGGTCTAGACCTCCCGTGTGAGATGAATCTAGAGCCAAAGGAACTTCTTCTAACGGGGATAACGACAACAGACCCCCGCTTCGCGCCCGCTCCCAGGATCTCCTTCTCCACCCGTACGGGTCCCCGCGCACGGCACAAACACGCGGGTGGCATTCTACCGCTAATCATCCTTCTTTGTGGATGAGAAGCCCGCTGCGACATGCCACATCATCGCTTACGGCTGATTACGTGGGATATGGATCGTTATTTGTGGCCACCAATCTTCCCGCCCCTGCATGCTCGCCTCCGTCAAAGGAGACGAACCTACAGTGGCTTCTCGATGTTGGCACACAAATACAGATCCATCTGAGGGATAGGGATAGATAGGTTGGGATTGCGTGAAGGGTGTTCTTTGCACTGGTTCACTTACCTGGCCCCGTTGCACATGAAGTCATACGGATGACATCATCGACTTCCGAGCCCGGCGTTCGATCCGTTGCAAAACTCACCCTGAGATAGTTCAACTGGTTGTTTCCGTTCTGCCTGTTTCTACGGTAGAACCAGGCAGTTAACAGGCAGTAACCTCGGGAAGGAGCACAACCAGTTTTGCCTCGAGGATCTCCGCAACTTGTGCTCCCCCCGAGACCATTCACCATGCCAACTACCGGACAGGTAGCTACCATAGAGACAGACCCATCGCAAGCAGCGACCGGCCGCAAATTATTCCTTGCATATGGACCCGCCTCCGCCCAATTACTTAATTACAGTCGCCATCAGATATATCGGAGCGGCCAAGGTGTTCATAATATCTGAACACGCGCCCTAACGCCTTGACAATAGAGGCGTGTTCAGATATTTGTGAGCGCCTTGGCCGTTCTGATATATCTGATGGCGATTGTACTTGCAAAACGGTGCCGGTTAAGGCTGCGCGTAGGTAATGAAACTTTTGTATGGCACCTAGATCCTTAAGAATCGTGTATCAGAGAAGTATACGTGTCCCTAAACCCTAACCAATGCTCGTACGAACCGTCGAAGGTGGGGAGTGATATTGTAGGTATTAATTTAACCTTATATTATAGCCCACGGAATCGGCGCTGGCAGGGGCAGCCGTTAGCAACAGCGGGGCATTTGTTGCCAACGTCAGTTAATTCGGACGCTGCGGCCACTGTCTGATAATATTGCCCCTCGAACTCTTCGTGGTATTCTAAATGCTTAGGGAGGTCACTCGACTCTGCTAACTCCTCGATCCTAGTTTGAACGACATCGAAATCTCGATAATAACTCGCGGCATTATTTATGCGTAATTGTAACTCGACTTTTTGAATATTAGTTAAATTAGCCTTATTAAGCGTAGCGACATATTTAGCGAATAACGTGAGTTTACCCTTGAGTGTGCCTCGTCTTTGCGTCAAGACACGCGGGTCGTTTAAATCTACAGTTAAGGAAATTGGAGTCACTGCTGTTTTAGGAGTAGCCATGGTGTCTGTGAGAGAATGTAAAGCACTTACAGTTTATTCCCGAAACTCGTTGTTGGCACGTAATGGCGGCCGTGTGCACCACGCGACACGTGCTCGACACTGGAAGGTTACAAAATAGACACGGTATTAGCACAATGCCGATTGAAGGGAAGAAGGTGTAT
Source organism: Cydia splendana (assembly GCF_910591565.1). Classification (NCBI taxonomy): domain Eukaryota; kingdom Metazoa; phylum Arthropoda; class Insecta; order Lepidoptera; family Tortricidae; genus Cydia; species Cydia splendana. Next base: position 83,538 of record NC_085960.1, on the reverse strand, counting down.
AATGGATGGCCTGACCGTTTCTTGCTGATCCTGGCAATGTTTGGGAGGTTAGCGTTTCAGGAGGTCTCAGGAGCAGCAGGCGGGTCTCTTCAATGATTTTTCTTATTTTGGTTTTATAGAATTAATTAAATTAATTTGTATAACTTTGGATAGTATGGCGACTTTATATAAAAATGCAAAATAATCGCGAGAGCGGCTTGTGTGCCTTGCCGTGTAGGATGGTAAAGTGGTAGAGGCTGTCGCCGCGCCCCCGCGCGGCCGTGCTTGGAAACTCCGCCTCTTCTTGGGATGCCCGCTAGATGGCGTTAGGCTCGCGAACACATATGAAACAAAAATGTTTATAGATAAACAAAAACCATGTTTATCGAGGTCAAGTCATTATTTTTATTTAATACTTATATTGAAAAAAAAATAAAGAGTACCACTTTTCACTGTAACCTGTCTTGTCCAAATGCATCGCTCTTCCAGTTTTAGTTCTTTAGATTTTATTGGAATAGACCTGGAGCCCATTTTTTATTTGTAGGTTTTTTACTTTTTAGGTGATTTTAGTTTAGAATGTTTAGTTATTAGTTTAATTTATTAATTTTTTTGCCATTATTATTTAATTTATATTTAAGTTTAGTTTTTAATTAGTTTTATGTTTAGATTATGTGTTATTATTTCTTTACTTTGTAACTTTTGAATGCCAATAAATTGCTTATTATAATATTAATAAAATATCATGCTATATAATAACATAGACAATATCTTTTAAAATGTACGTTGCACGGGTCTTATATATTTTTTTTGTACAACAATATGCACGCACGAAGTTTGTCCAAGGATATTTTCACTGTAACCTGTACATCCGCGGTATCGCATCACACTCACGCACACAAAATTAGATTTAGATCATAACTGTGACAAAATATTAGCTAAGTATCAAACTAACCACCGTAGGGGACCATTATGACCCAAGTGTCGCAGTTTCACAACATAATGTTACACAATGTTAACTTTAACTTGTCTCGATTATTTTACGAAATTGATATGGGGCATAATGTAATAATATTATTTCAATATTGTATGAAGGTATATTCATCTATGCTAAAAGTGAGACATTCGTATTATTATCCATTTAAGAGATAAAATATAAAACAATGTATTTTTTACTGTAACCTGCTTAAACTGTGATCAATATAAATCCTGACAGGTGATTGTGACTTCTGACTCGATACATACACTAGCATAATAACGTCAGCTCGTGCTGGCCGTCTGGATTTCCACACAGGAAATGCAGGACGAGATTCTAGACTCATTCAATTTGATTATATATTATTTTATATTACAACTCACTTTAAGCTGCTACATTTCCCTCCTAACCTGTGTAGTGTAACTTTAACCTGTATCACAAAACTTCAACTTGCCATAATTTCGTTCCCTTTTTGAAATTTGGGATACTTGAAGTATTAAAAAATATTTCTGTCTTAAATCTGAAAAAAACTTTAACCTGTAGATGCCACTATTTTGAGAATCACGCCTGTACCACTACCACCAGTTTTAACATTGACATATTCACTCACGTCTATATACATCTCGCTCGTACTCGCATATTAGTGCAAGCGAGATGTATAGAATGTAATTTACGTAGACGCGAGCTAATCTGTCAATGTCAAAACTGGTGGTAGCCGTACTGTACTGCTTTCCAAAAAACACGACGTATTACCGCCCTCAGAACGAGCGTAAGCGTCATTACTTCGAGCAAATCCTTCAGCCGGAACTGGAGGCGTGCGTAGGGGAGAGGGAGCGCTGGGGCGTGACCCTCGCCTACATGAGTTACTACTCGTATGACCCCCGGACATACCGCTGGTTAGACAACGACGTGTACGACTGCGCCTGGGGCTGCTTCTTCCTGCGCATGGGCTGGGTGAGTGTGTTCCAGGCTTTGCGGGGCACGTGTGTTTGTTGTCACGCTGGAGCGCCTGCACCGCTACGTGCACCTGGGTGGGGCTACTTCTTCCTGCGCATGGGCTGGGTGAGCGTGTTCTAAGCTCTGCGGGGCACGTGTGTTTGTCGTCACGCTGGAGCGCCTGCACCGCTACGTGCACCTGGGTGGGGCTACTTCTTCCTGCGCATGGGCTGGGTGAGCGTGTTCTAGGCTCTGCGGGGCACGTGTGTTTGTCGTCACGCTGGAGCGCCTGCACCGCTACGTGCACCTGGGTGCGGCTACTTCTTCCTGCACATGGGCTGGGTAAGCATGTTCTAGGCTCTGCGGGGCACGTGTGTTTGTCGTCACGCTGGAGCGCCTGCACCGCTACGTGCACCTGGGTGGGGCTACTTATTCTTCCTGCGCATGGGCTGGGTGAGTGTGTTCTAGGCTCTGCGGGGCACGTGTGTTTGCCGTCACGCTAGAGCGCCTGCACCGCTACGTGCACCTGGGTGGGGCTACTTCTTCCTGCACATGAGCTGGGTGAGCGTGTTCTAGGCTCTGCGGGGCACGTGTGTTTGTCGTCACGCTGGAGCGCCTGCACTGCTACGTGCACCTGGGTGGGGCTACTTCTTCCTGCGCATGGGCTGGGTGAGCGTGTTCTAGGCTCTGCGGGGCACGTGTGTTTGCCGTCACGCTAGAGCGTGTTAGATAAATGAATAATTTTTAAGATATTAAATATTTAAAACTCAAAATTAATAGTAAATATTATTTTCAAAGATATAACTTGTCAGGAACTTATTTATTTACCTTGCCCAAGTAACACAAAAGTAGCTGAATATTGTTTGAATAATAGAGCATTCCGTACCGTATGCTGAATAAGGTAGCTGTATAACGTCTGTATAAGCGCTTATACAGACGTTATACAGAAGGTTTGGGCGCAAAGTGGGCTAGCCCACGCCGCTTATTACTGAATAACAGTAATGTAATAGCTGTATAAGTGTGAGCCCACACATTGAATCGCTGAATAACACTTGTATAGAAGCTGTCAAAAGCTTCTATACCGCTTTTAAACCAAAGTTATCCAGCTTTGTATAGAATGACTCAGTTAGTCACACGTTATGCAGCTTTTGGTTCAAAAGTGCATTGTTACAGAAAATATATTCAGCTATTTGTGTATGATTTGTCTTCCATTTTAATTTGTGAACTCGTGTCAAAGTGTAGTGTCTGAAGTGAATACAAAATAAGGAGGACATTACTCATATATTGATTTGATGTTTACATAACATCAATTTCATTGCGCATGCGACTTTACTGTTAATATATATATACATTTTATTTAAAATTTTAAAGCGCCGCGTAAATAATGCACTGTTTAGAAAGTAAATATAGAAAATGTAGTACTCCGCTTTTAAATTTGTAATTTTTTTGCGGTGTTTAGATGTTTTAGTGATAGAAAATGTACTTTAACAAGTTATGCTACGATAAAACTAGTTTTATAAATGAATATAAATGGGGTTTTCAGTTCATTTTAAATTCCTATTTAATTTTAGAGGTTAGAATATGAGCAACCGTAATGGCGTCCGACTGTGCTGAATATAAGCTGCTGCCACAGGTATTATGTGCTAAATTTCTGAATAGGCATTCACATTATTCGCGTTACTAAGCTACATGTTAGATAATAATGGTTTTAGAACAACAAGTTTTGAATAACATCAGTATAATAGTAATTGTTTTCGCAATCTTAAAGCATATTAGGGTTCTATACACAAATAGTAAAAACCACATAGAACCTCACTAGTTTGATGAGAAACATTATAGGTATGTAACACGGGCAATATTCAATCCTACTTCCTACTAATATTATAAACGCGATATAATATTTAAGTTATATGATAAATCTGGGGGCACGGCAGACTACACAGTTATTTTTTCCGTTATCAGTTCCGACAAATATGTAGTAGGTAAAGATGTACGAAGTGAGTACGAAGATGTGTATAGTATGAGTATGGTGTGGTTACGAGTATGGTATGAATATGAATATGGTATAGGTGCGAAGGTGCGGGTATATTAGTAGCGGGTATCACGGGTATGAGTACAAGTATAGTTTGGTATGGGCAGTATTGTTTAGGTATGAGTACGAGTATAGTGTGGGATGGGTATGAGTAGACCCACTTGAAACCTAAAAACAGTCCGTTCAAAATCGACAGGAGAACCGATTTCGCTATATTTTAATGGGGGTGATTATTTTACATTTCACATACCCAGTCCAGTCTACAAGTTTTTAATGCAACAATATCAATAACTAGCATTTGCCACCTTGTTTGCAAACTAGCAACAACCTTAAATGGCCATTGGTAAACTTTATCTCGTTGCAGTAAGGTATGCAAATGGTCAGTTAACAGTGTTTACGATGGTAGCTAGCAATTGTTTTACGTCATTAAAACGACAATGCATCTTGTGTAAAATAACCAATCGAAGAGAATTGTTAAGAAAACTAAACCTCGATTTTTTAAATAATGGTTGGATTAAAGAATAAGGGCGTTTCTCAGAGATGACCTTCGGTGCCTGACTTCGGTGCCAAATTTTTTTTTTTACTTATTTGATATGCGACTTTATTTCCTAAAATCTAGCCTTAGAATAAAAAATATTGGTAGTGGAGGCCTCCATTAGAACCTTATAGTTTTTAAGATATTTGAGATTGAAAAAACACCGAAATCATGTGCAGGCACTGAAATCAATTGGCGTCACCGAATTCAATAATGCATACACAAAAATCACGTTTCAATTTTATATCTCAATCATATTACATTTTAATCATATTTTTCATTCTTATTTGATTATAAGCGATGTAATAAGGCTAATGATCTCGAAAGCTTACATAAATTTAATAGATATAGACCCAAGATTTTAAAATAACCTAATTACGGCTTGTAAAACAACATCTCTAGAAGATATCCCACACTATTTGACTGTCCTCTCATATAATAGGGTGGTGGGCGATGTATGGTCCTGGAACGAGTTTCAGACATGTCGACCACAAATTCGCACATTAGTGCCATAAAGGAGAAGATGTTTGTTTCACACAATCCGACCGCACACGCATCAAAAAGAAACTTATGTTACCTACACTCGATAAACAAGAAACTTTTGAGTGGTGTTCAATGCTCAAAAAATATTTAATGTACTTATAAAGCAATGTGATGCAATACGGAAAACAAGTATTTTTGAATAACAGAGTTTTAAAGCGTGAACTCCATCAATTTAAAACTATTTGAAGTAGTCGACTAATGCTTGAAGATCTAATAACCTGTTAATTATTTGAAAATGGAGGAGGAGATCTACAGCATTCTGAAACACTTGAGCTAATTTGTAACTCCTATATTTAGACATAAAGACGTAAGACATTGAAGATTGTTAAAACATTTGCTATATTCAATTTGTGTATATGGCTATCCTTTAGAAATATCGATCAGTAAGGTACGCTCAGTGCCTTTGAAGCGATCTCGACATTAGAAGGCCACTTTATTTTTAATCCCTTGTTCTGAACATCCCGTCCCTTGGGTGCATAATACTTACATACACAAGTTATTGTAAAAGAAGTGGGATCTGCATTCATTTAACATGGCTGACACGTTTAAAGTTATCGAGGTGTAGGGCCTCAGGTGATACAGAGGACAATTAACATAATTTACTTCATTGGTTTGAAGAGAACATCAAGACAGAGAAAGAAACATTGGGTCTACAAGTTTCAACACACGTCTGGTTTAAAAAACTACTCATAGTAAACTAGTGATTTTTTGTACCTATTATGACTTAATTTACTTACAAACATAATTTTACGTTTATACAACGTATCTTGCACTTTTTAGGTGTGATAAATTAGTACAACAAGCTAGTTTACAAAGCAGGATTTGAATTCAGTGATCACTTTTTTGATATCGGTGGTCAAAAAATCCACCGAATCCAAGGAAATCAACACCAGTGATGTCAAAATTAATCGCTTTTTAGCAATTACAGAAATAGCATGAGTGATACAGAGGAGATGTAATAATGATGGATTTACGTACTTTCGAGGATTTCTTAAGCACTTGCATAACGATAAATGCACTGAAACTTTCGGAGTAAATTGCACCACCGATCTCAAAAAAACATAGAACCAAACCCACCGAAGGACGGTGAAACCTTTAAAAAATCACTTTAATATACTGTGACTGTACCTCTACTCTATTCAACGGTTAAGGCACAACTAAAGCATACTATGTTTGAGACACTGAGTTCCTGGTTTACAACTTTGAAGGAGTACCGACATGTTTTGCAAATTACACCGAAATCAGGCCCTAGCCCGGGACACATAGTAAATTTGGTTTTATTCAATGAGTTGAGCAAACACATTATTGTGATATAAAGAATATGATAAGTTAACTAATACCTTATGCGTGAATACCCACAATAACTGCGATCTAATGCCCCATCTTGAGTAATAATTTTTTGTTTCATAAAATCTGGGTGCGGGACACTCCCACCGAACATCATTTTTGGCATTTGAATTTTTTTTTCTTGTATTATATAAATAATAAATAAATATTTTGATAGTGTCCCAGACAGAACATAGGCTGAAGATCATGCCTAAATTAATTCAGATTTATTGAACAGTAAATTCAATCATTTATTGCCCCGGACACGTAAAAATGGCCCTCCTGAGAAATGCCCATAAATACGCAAGATGCGTTCAAAATAAAATAAAAACACGCTCAAGCTCAAAGCAAACAGGCTCAAGTAGCACTGTTGACCGTGTATAAACTTATAAAGCTACGGAACCCTCTCCACCGCGCATTTGTTGATACTAAGCAGTAGTTTGAATAGCGCTGCTCATTGCGTTCATTTTGCAGCTTTTAGCAAGAAAAGACAGTATATGTGTACTAAAATCGCTATAACTTAAGTATAAGTGTTGTTTTAGTATTTATTATTCAGACGTTATGTCTATAAAAGCCATAACTAACCCATATATGCAGCTACTGAATAACAAATAATATGTGGAGTTCATTACAGCTTCCAGTAATAGCGTCCACCTTTATTCAAAAACTAGCATTAAAACAGAAACTGCAACCGCTTTTATACAGTTGAAAGTCTTCACCGACGCTTCTTTTCAGCATTTAGTAGCCACTATCACATTTTTCTTAATATTGTCTGCTTAATATCTCACGACACAAAATATATACAGCTAATTGCTGCTAATGCTGCTATTATGCAGCTTTTAGTAACCACAAATGCTTTAAGCTGAATAATGTCTGACTAACTGTGTAAGAAATAAGTATTATTCAGCTTTAATATGCAAAACCGATACTATGCAAAATTTATTCAGCATTTAGGCCGCACTAGGCCCACATATTTTCTTATTCCCAATTTAGTAATTTCCACCGCTTATACACAAAATTTATGCAATCTTAATTTGAATAAGATGATAATTTTACTCTATTATCCTGCTTGTGTGTTACTTGGGTGGTTCATAATTACTTATGTAAAACTGCTAAATCAATAACTGGATACTATTTAAGTTTTAAGTAAGATAAATAAAATGATAAACAGATGTAATTGAAAATAACACTGTTTTATTAAATTAAATAATCCAGTTTATTAAGGCCGTTCCCGTACCCAAATGAAATCTACAATCGAGCCTCCCCTCACGCCACCCATCCCGCCCCTAGATACAATGACGATACAACAGCGCCACGCAAGAAGTAGCGACTTAAATGAACTAACAGGACACTGATTTGTAAAACGTATTACTAAATACTGAAAAAAAGCATGCTGCATCTCATAGATGGCGTTAAAGTTAAATTGGAAAAATAAATGAAACATAGTGCAAATTAAATATTCATTTTAATGAAGTCAACTCTTATTTCAATAATATTTAATTATAAGGGTAAATACAGTTTATATTTAAACAAATTAATGACTGCAAGTTTTCTATAATATCATTATTTATTAGGTATACTGTGCAGGTATATCATCGATATTTATTAAAAAATCTGGGCATACCGATACAAGTGTGAAAAATAGGTAATTCGCACATGTATCATACAACGTTTTACAGTACATAATATGGCCCTTTAAATTTTCGACATAGTTACGTAATGTTCTAATTATCGCACTAATGCGGTAAAGTAGCACCATATTGTAATAGTACTTACCTACATTACGTTTACAAGTGCGGCAAATAGGAAATTCGAAACGAGTGGCGATAAATTCGAACACGACCGAAGGGAGTGTTTTGAATCGACACGAGTTGCGAATTACCTATTGGCACATGTATCGTACAACGTTTTACAGTACCTACAGTCCTACATACTAGGGTTTGCTCCCGGGAAATACCGGTACCGAAAGTACCGGGAATTCCCGGGATTTAGAGACAAGCAAAGAACCGGGATTTCAAAATTAAATTCCCGGTACTTTCGGGATTTTCTGGACTAATATTTCCGGTACAATATTTGACTGTTTTCTGTTACTTAGCATGAAATATCATGTTTTTTAAAGAAATACATTATATAAATCCATTGCTGACGCTAATACTTTTACGACTGACCATATATTAAAGCAAAACAAAAATAGTCAATGGGTTTGACAATGCCAACAAAATAAAATAGCTTATTTTGAAACTATACGAGTGTTTCTACGATAAATAATTTTATACGAATAATTAGTTAGTTGTATACTAAATACGAGCAAAAACTAGAGAGAATTGTGTAATTAATAAAATATTTCTTTTAATTCGAATACGGTATAAGAAACTCTTATTGATAATCTGAATGACATTTTAATAGTAGTTTATGTGACTGCTACATAATGAGAGGTATTAAAATACGAGTGTGGGTTTAAGAAACGAACGTTAGTGAGTTTCTTAATAGGATCACACGAGTGTTTTAATGCCTAATTATGTACAGTTACATACACTACTTTATCTAAACACATACTTAAAACTAACTAAAAGATAAACTGTACGTCAAATGGCGGTGAATGTAAACTTTTTTCACGCATGTCACACATCCGTAGTTTTTTTTAATTCCTAGACCTCTCCTAGACAAAAGAATGAAGTCCCTATTCTCATGTCACTCGAGATCAAATATCGTGCGGTTTATATTTAAAAAACATACTAAATTGACGTTTCGTATCGATAACTGTTTTAATATCTATGGATACTAGAATAGAGACCTACTTGAGTTTTGACTGCTGTTCCAAATTTAAACTCATAACCTACAAAAATCTATAACGTTATGTACATTAAAGTACAAATTTTCCTACTACCACAGATAAGAAAGTTCTCATAGTAAAATTGGTTGTAATAAAGCTTGTCATTTCCTACGGTTTCTGAACGCATTATAGAGCACTAATGACATGTGTGTAGATAAAATGAATTAAAATATTATAGTGTTAAACTAAAACACCAATCATCATCAAATAAAGGATTTAATACAATAAAACAGACATAACTTGGGAAGCTTGACCTACGACGCCGCCATTGCGGCGATGCTCATCTGTCAGTCCTTGCCGCGATATAGTGAGGTGACCATTTCCAATACCGATTGTTAGGCTTCACACGCGAAAGATCATTATCGGTTATCAGTTCGGCCTCCTGATGAAAAAAACCTTCGCCCTCGAAGGTCAGCAATCAGCACCATAGAACTCTTGTCCTCGTACTCCTTGCACCGAGGGACTCGTGACGTAGGTAGCCAGTTGTGCTCAACGACTTCATTGGACGCGATGTTAACTGTGCTAAAAATAAGAAAACAAAACCAACCGACTTGGTCAGTTCCACAATTCATCTTCCGATGTTTAGGCTCTTTAGGCTACATCAATATAAATTTTCTTGGTGTCATATCGTAATGCCATTTTATGCATCAAAATTTGTCAGATCATTGGGACTATTACGAGCTGGTAAATCAATCTTAATCGTCAGCTCTCAGGTAGTTCCGTTATGGTTCAAAACCAGGTTTATATTGTATATTTCCAGTTTTCTTAAATAAATATCATGTTCTCCAATCGTCAGCTCTTTAAGCAGATATAATAATATTATACATAATATCGTCAATTGTCATTTTATTACAGAAACTTCATATCTTGTCAACTAGCTCTTTAAGCCTCATCATAATTATCATCTTCCGAGCTCACTATTTTAACTTCGCTGATCTGTACTATATAAGTTTGCTAAATCGATTCTTAAACTGGTCTTGCAAAGGTGATCATATTCTTGAGCTCGCTAGGCGTACATATAATTTACGTATTAATTAATTACAAAATCTTCTGCAAATACTCGCTAAGTACCAGGCATGGGATTCTCAATAAATTCAAAAATACTCGCTAAGTCACATTCACGATCTAATAAAGTATTATCTCATTTGGGTGAGCCCCTTTCAGGCGAATATGTGCGCTCATTAAGCGTTGTTTCAGCTGTGTAAGACACTTCTGGCGATAAAGTGAGCCCTTGAGGCGATCATGTATGTAAGCCACTCAGGGGATCATGTGTGTGAGTCCCTCAGGCGATAATGTATGTGAGCCCTTCAGGCGATCATGTATCAAGCCACAAAGGCTATCAACAACCAGGCCACAAAGGTTGTCCAGTACCAGGCCCCGAAGGCAAATCATGTATGTAAGCCCTTCACGCGATCATGTATCAAGCCACAAAGGCTATCACAACCAAGCCACAAAGGTTGTCCAGTACCAGGCTCCAAAGGCAATTCATGTACGTGAGCCCTTCACGCGATCATGTATCAAGCCACAAAGGCTATCAACAACCAAGCCACAAAGGTTGTCCAGTACCAAGCTCCAAAGGCAATTCATGTACGTGAGCCCTTCACGCGATCATGTATCAAGCCACAAAGGCTATCAACAACCAAGCCACAAAGGTTGTCCAGTACCAGGCCCCAAAGGCAATTCATGTACGTGAGCCCTTCACGCGATCATGTATCAAGCCACAAAGGCTATCAACAACCAAGCCACAAAGGTTGTCCAGTACCAGGCCCCGAAGGCAAATCATGTATGTGAGCCATTCAAGCGATCATGTATGTGAGCCCTCCAGGCGATCATGTATCAAGTCACAAATGCTCTCAAACCACGTAAAGCCTTAATGTATCTTGTGCGCACTTGAGGCAACCATGTAAACATTTCTGTGAGCCCTTGAGGCAACCATGTACCTACATCTTTAACCCTTTACCAGGCGAAGGGATATATATTTCCTACAAACGGGACTTCAAACATGTGTTCTATTTTCAATGAGTAAGACTGACATTCGATTGTCATTGTGAGCCCTTGAGGCAACCATGTACCTACATCTTTAACGTACCTTGTGAGCCCTTGAGGCAACCATGTAATCTTTTCTGTGAGCCCTTGAGGCAACCATGTGATCATTTCTGTGAGCCCTTGAGGCAACCATGTAATCATTTCTGTGAGCCCTTGAGGCAACCATGTACCTACATCTTTAACGTACCTTGTGAGCCCTTGAGGCAACCATGTAAACATTTCTGTGAGCCCTTGAGGCAACCAAACTTGGCGGACATAACTTTTCTTTTTCACCACCATGTCTTGACTAACTTAAGGCGACTTTACGCTTACATGGATTTATTTCTTTTATCACGGGCAATAACCTTATTTTGTGACAGCATAACAAGTTTGGCAACAATGACAATTTTGTACTTAAGTGTAATAGCCCTGTCGGCGTTATCACCACACGACTACCAACCAGAGACCCAGAGAATCATTGTCTCGCCAAATATTCTTCCCTTTTTTATAATGCATCCACTCTGATAATTACACTAACATGCATACCTCAGACATAAGGTATGTTGCCTTCAGAAACGATTTTCATGTTTCTCTCATCAATTCGACCTTTGTCAACACCAAACAATATATGGTAAAGTGTGTGATGTAAAGATACTACCAAGTAGCAAGTATATGAACAAGCAAACCTCCAGGCATAAACTTGCTATACATAACTAATGTTTACTAACTTAACTTACAAAATGTTGTTCAGAATAGGTCGCTCAACAAGACCATTTCCTTTCTTCCTCCATCTGAGGCAGCTTTGAATGCTAGAATGATCTGCGTACACACCCCTTTAACCAGCCAACAGTAGGTAGTTATGCTTTAGCACACACAGTAGTTCAGTCACACAGCATAAGTACTATTCAAATTTTATTTGTTTTGTTACTAGATGGTTTTTTTTAAATCTACCTATTATAGTATCCATCCATATTAATTACTTGATATTATGATGTCTTTGAAAAATTGCAAACAGACAAGACATAAAGAGACATTTTATAAGTCATGCCAATTATCAGTAAAGTAGGCATAGGCAGTATGATTCATTTGCATGAAAACATCCAGAAACTTACTTCAAGTAGGTACTTGGTGAAACAACATGTGTTAATAATATTGACCATTACTGTAAACTTGTAAAGTTATGTGCCTCATTCAATTGGATAACTTTAGTAAGTAATAACATCTGCAGTCACTTCTCATTGCAGACTCTTCTTTCATTGCAACCCATTTCAGCTGCAGTTCAGTCAGGAAGAGGACTCACTTCAAGCAGCCGCACCGCCACGAGCCGCAATATCCATTCTAGGAGTCATATTGACTTTATAATAACACATGTCATGATAATACAACATTTAACAAACAAATTGAACATGTTGACTCATTGAATATTATCACTTCACACTGTTAATTTATCAATAATTTACTTTAGGTAATTAAGAAATAACATTATAAAAATCATTGTTTCAATATGAAGCCATACACACACACAAATAACATATTAATAATTTTAATTGTTCTTGGAAGTCCCCATCTACATGGAGCACACCATCAATAGACTTCAATTCCTACCGGCCTAATTTTAGCCAGTTAATACTTTTACTACCAGTCAACCAGTTTGCCCATAACCATATGAACAAGCCGCCTATGTGAGATAGATATCTCATATCTAACAATATTGGCAAGCTCTGCATAACTAATTAGAATTTAGTTTTCATCCCTCTTAACATGACACAAATTTCATTCAATAACAAAACATTATTACCTACAATTCAATTCACACTTACAGGTTTGCATATACTATAATAACCATACCAGTTGTCTCCACTCAATTTGTTACTTCATCTCACCGCTGTTCTCACTGCCTCCTGCAGTGCATGTGCAAATTCAACGTACATGCTACTTCAATTCTTGGGCTTGCAATCCACCTGAACTTGTATGGAATTATCCACTAAGCACCGGCCTAGTACGCATGCTAATCTGCACTATTTCATTTGAGAACATGTTAACAAATATCCATTAGTCAGTGTAAGTACTGTTACACAACACTCATTTTGTTCATTTAGTACATCTAGGTGTACATTTAAACATCATATTTTACCACAACAAAGTCTCCAATTCGCTTTTGAACATGCAAAGTATGTGCAGTAGCTTGTGTTAAAGTTGAATTATTAGTAAGTATATTTTACCACACAAGACCATACTTCATTCATAACCAATAGTTGATTACATAATACACAAACACATAAGAACCATACACAGTAATTCATCTCCATGTACTCACTTTGCAAAGATTAGGCAATTTGCAGCCACCAACATAATGTTTGACATGACTAGGTCTATAAGCATTTTATTGTGGAGAGGACAGTACACACAAAACAGTCAAGTACTTACAGCAATACTTTCAACCGATCATCAGTAGACCTTATGTTGTTGGAATAAAGTTTACAAACTGCAAGTTAATAGTGTGTATATGAAATTGTCTGTGACATTTTAAATTCTTGCCTCATTTAGGTAAATGTAACTCAATTCATTAATAATCAACTCTAGTCACCTCTATAAATTTCTAAAGCTATACAGCTAGTTACACTGTGACAATTCGTTTCATATAGGTAGTCCAGATAATCATCTTTTGATTTACATGCCCAGCAACAATCTAAGAGTTGCATTTATCTTACCATAATCTAATACCACTGCATTTTATGATAAATTAAAACATAACCCAACAATTTATTCAGTACTTATTGCATTAACACAAGTCATCATTTATGATCTCCAAATATTATTTATTATATATTTAATTACACAAACGGGTCTACCGCGATATAATTTCATTGTTTTTACCTTTAATTCCGACGTTTCAGCTGAGTTGCACCAGCTGTGGTCACGGAAAGACTGACGTCCCAACAAATGTCAACGGAGATATTAATAAAACACCACTAAACTACCCGAAATTAGTTTATAAAAATGTTCGGGGTAGACAAAGAAATTGCAGCTACCCGTTAAAGTTTAATGTTTATTGTCCACGGCACGACACGCAACACTCACAGTATCCGTACACTGGTCCGAAGATATATCCGCTGGTTTCAACATTTGAATCACTGGTCCCCAAGTAGACGATAATTTGTACCCGTCCTCACGATTGAAATTTTTAGGGTGTTTTTTAATTTCAATCGCCTCTCTCACGATCCGCGGATAATAGTGTCGCTCGTTGGAGAGGACTTTGGGTTTATGTAGCTCAATCCAGTGATTCGTTCCTGTTGTCAGCAAGTGCTCAGCTATTGCGGATTTGTTTACATGGCGATTTTTAACAGCTACACATACACATTGGCCAAACTAAGCGCAGCGTTCAAGAGAGGGTGAAGGAACACATAGCAGCTGTTAAAAATCGCCATGTAAACAAATCCGCAATAGCTGAGCACTTGCTGACAACAGGAACGAATCACTGGATTGAGCTACATAAACCCAAAGTCCTCTCCAACGAGCGACACTATTATCCGCGGATCGTGAGAGAGGCGATTGAAATTAAAAAACACCCTAAAAATTTCAATCGTGAGGACGGGTACAAATTATCGTCTACTTGGGGACCAGTGATTCAAATGTTGAAACCAGCGGATATATCTTCGGACCAGTGTACGGATACTGTGAGTGTTGCGTGTCGTGCCGTGGACAATAAACATTAAACTTTAACGGGTAGCTGCAATTTCTTTGTCTACCCCGAACATTTTTATAAACTAATTTCGGGTAGTTTAGTGGTGTTTTATTAATATCTCCGTTGACATTTGTTGGGACGTCAGTCTTTCCGTGACCACAGCTGGTGCAACTCAGCTGAAACGTCGGAATTAAAGGTAAAAACAATGAAATTATATCGCGGTAGACCCGTTTGTGTAATTAAATATGTGTACAAAACGCGAGAGTTTAAAGTGTTATATTATTTATTATACACAAATATGTTGTGACATTGCACTAGATTTCATGTGCCTAAATTTTACCACAGTGAGTGCACAAGCTTGGATGAATCCAATAAAGATCTTTATTTCTATTTTCTGCATAGTGCATAGGTGCTATAAAATATCTAACACACTAGCCACTTCAATGTTCCTCATAACTGGGTTGTAAGTAAAGAACCATGACAATGATTAAATCAATTACTTCAGATACCTACTACTATTTTTGTTTTCACTTTTGAAATAAAGGTGGTTGAATAAATGTCTTGTTTACTCAACCAGTAAACCGGCCAACTTATTTAGTCACAAGTTTTATAAGCGCTATGGAAATTACTGTATTCTGATCAATTTGAGGCCAATTAGATGATATTGATTGATGATATAATTGTAACAAATAGCCTTGTTGGGTTGTCATTTCTGTGTAAGTAATAATTCTATGATTACTGAACTCCGCAGTAGCCAAGAGTGACCAATATTTATTTGGCATGAGTAAGTATAATATTTCATACTTGCCAATTATAGTAATGATTTTAACTTTTTGAAATGATTACATACTTTCTCATACTATGGGGCTGTCCATAAATTACGTCATCGATTTTTGACGATTTTGGACCCCCCCCCCCCTATAATCATCCAAAAATCATGCTTCAAATGACCCCATTTCCTCCTACTTCATGCTACCGTCATCCGATGTCCAGACCCCCCCCCCTAATTTGAAATGACGTAATTTATGAATAGCCCCTATGTGGATATGTCAACTTGTGATTTTACCTTAGATTTCTGATAAAATTAAATATTTATCACACCAAAGTTCACTTACAAAACTATTCACAAAAACTACTACAAAGTTACACCATTGTAAGTCACACGACTGTAATATTTTTCCCAACAAATTGGAACGATACCTCATAGCTTACCATACATTGTAATCCAATTTAACATGGATTATCTGATCACAAACTTGACCATAACTCAAGGTCACGTACACAATCTTGATGACGTGTAAACTGATTAACAGCTTTTTAGTATAATCGTAAAGCCTTATTACGGCTACAGAAACTATTTATGTCTGTTATTCAATGATGATTGATGCGAATTCAATTAAATAATTATGATAAAATAATGCAGACCGGCATTGTTTCCATGGCAACCATTGTGTGGTTGAACTACATCATTTAACAAAGTAAAATGTATTGTGGACTGAAATTACTTATCGCACTTCTGAACTGTTAAACTAAAACACCAATCATCATCAAATAAAGGATTTAATACAATAAAACAGACATAACTTGGGAAGCTTGACCTACGACGCCGCCATTGCGGCGATGCTCATCTGTCAGTCCTTGCCGCGATATAGTGAGGTGACCATTTCCAATACCGATTGTTAGGCTTCACACGCGAAAGATCATTATCGGTTATCAATAGTGACATGTCCTCTCCTTGGTAAATTCTTAATTCTGGCTGCAACAACTTCTTGATCCTTCCTATTGATAATTTTATTACCACTTTTACCTACTCACATGCAATTTTGCACATTTATTCAAGCCCCTTATCTTGTCTAGAATACAAAATTTCGTAAACGTAGCTCTAACAGTTATTCATAAATTAACGTTTTAAAACCGGCATTTTTGTGACTGACTGACTAATAGATCAAAAACCTAACCCACTTCGAGCTGACCTAGAAACTTGAAATTTGGCACCAAGGTAGACTATTAGGAGTTTATAGAGGGAACAATCTAAAAAATGAAAATTATTGATAATTTGATGAAGAAAAACATATATACTTATCGATAATAGGCTAGATGACTAATTTTCATTTATGGTATCAATCGATCAGGTTTGTCTTTAGGATCAAAAGTCTATATGGGATCCATTGCATTAAAGGAATACAAAAGTCAGAAATGATAGTCAAAGTCCGACAGTCGTACTTCACTCGCGAAACGCCCCGAACAAAACGATATGTGACCGTGACGTCAAGGTCACAAAGAGTCCATCTTGAAGTATGAACAAAACAAGAAAATTGCGATTTTGTCGGTGAAATATTGCGTTTATGTATATAGTTTCCATACAATCTTTTATTGGATAAAATGTGAGGAATCGAATCGAATGGTAACTAACTGCGACAATTCTTCGACCGACGGTTTTGTCAGGAACAGGGACAGGAACCGGTTACCTTAACCGGGGTTTTTCATAGGGTTATTTTAGAGGTGTTTATAAAAACCCCTACCATAACGGTAACCGCTTAATAAGGTAACACTTTGATTCGGTAACCGTATCAGATCGAGTTAACCTCTGTTACCGGTAACCGAAATAAAAACCCAGTCTATTCAGTTACCTCATTATGAGGTTTTTGACCAGTTCAAACGATTGTAATCTTTACGCACACTTAAATTCAACTTATTATTGAATAACCGAGGTTGGCATGGGCGGTCTATGAAGCCTCCAACCTCCAACACAAACAAGTTTTTTTGCCTTTCCTTTGTTTATCTTTATACCTACCTGTGTGGTGTGTTCTTATTATAAATAATTTTATATTATAACTAAAATAATTAAAATAAGTAAATTAAATAAATTAAATAAATTAAATAAATTAAATAAATTAAATAAATTAAATAAATTAAATAAATTAAATAAATTAAATAAATTAAATAAATTAAATAAATTAAATAAATTAAATAAATTAAATAAATTAAATAAATTAAATAAATTAAATAAATTAAATAAATTAAATAAATTAAATAAATTAAATAAATTAAATAAATTAAATAAATTAAATAAATTAAATAAATTAAATAAATTAAATAAATTAAATAAATTAAATAAATTAAATAAATTAAATAAATTAAATAAATTAAATAAATTAAATAAATTAAATAAATTAAATAAATTAAATAAATTAAATAAATTAAATAAATTAAATAAATTAAATAAATTAAATAAATTAAATAAATTAAATAAATTAAATAAATTAAATAAATTAAATAAATTAAATAAATTAAATAAATTAAATAAATTAAATAAATTAAATAAATTAAATAAATTAAATAAATTAAATAAATTAAATAAATTAAATAAATTAAATAAATTAAATAAATTAAATAAATTAAATAAATTAAATAAATTAAATAAATTAAATAAATTAAATAAATTAAATAAATTAAATAAATTAAATAAATTAAATAAATTAAATAAATTAAATAAATTAAATAAATTAAATAAATTAAATAAATTAAATAAATTAAATAAATTAAATAAATTAAATAAATTAAATAAATTAAATAAATTAAATAAATTAAATAAATTAAATAAATTAAATAAATTAAACAAATTAAATAAATTAAATAAATAAATTTAATAAATAAATAAATTTAATAAATAAAGTCAATAAAATCAACAAAATATAAATAAAGTAAACAAAATAAACAATTTTTTTAGTATTTTTTTTAGTTCTGACGGCACATCACTAAAACTACTTTAATGTAGCAAACCAGTAAGCAACCGATAATAAAGGTTACCATAACTGAATGAAAACCTGTTAAAAACCCTTAACAAAAACCCTATCGCGATGGGGTTTTGAGATTAACTCGGTTAAAGGTTAGGGTTACCGTTTCAATAAGGTTACCATTACAATCAGGTAACAGTATGATAGGGTTACCGAATGATAAGGTAACCGAATCGATTGGGTTACCGAATTGATAGGATTAAGCGTAAAGAGGGGTTTTCCGGTCCTTGGTCAGGAAGCTCTTCTTCCACATTGAACGATATTTGTAACTGAAAATAAAATATATTGTATGTGTTAGCATTTACAATTTGTCACATCATGTACAGTCGACGTCAAAGATATGTACCTATTGCAGCATACTCCTTTGTAATAAGGTGAAAAATGTATACATATATTTGACGTCGACTGTACATATAAAGCACCGGTGGTAAAGAACCAACGAGAGAAATAGAAGTAAGACCCTGTATAATGACTACGAATCGTGTGATAAATCAATTTACTATGGAATTCTGGCACACGAAGTTGAAACAATGTTATTCTAGCTAGGTAGTTAGTACAAAAGTTAAAATTGTTCTCTGCTCTACAATCAATAAGCATAATTAGCATGAATCACCTACCTCATGGGTATCTTCTTCCTCTAATATACTAGGAACCCGATAAGTGTCATCCACCTCATCCACCTGTGCAATGCGTGGGTTCAAAATGTTTGAGCCGGTCGCCTCACTGTCAAAACCAAAATTAAATAAATGTATGATGTTTTACAGCACATATGGACTTTACCGCACTAGTGCGATAATGCACACACACATTACGTAACTATGTCAAATATTTAAAGGGCTAGTAGTAGTAGTAAACTCTTTATTGTACAAAAAGACATATTAAAAATAACATACAATTAGCAAGAAGTACAAAGGCGAACTTATCCCTTTGAGGGATCTCTTCCAGTTAACCTATAGGGCTATATGTACTGTAAAACGTTGTACGATACATGTGAGAATAGGTAATACGCAACTCATGTCAACTATTTTTCGCACTATTTTTTATCATCAAGTGATGATGAACAATAACAGCCACATTTTGCCTCTCATTAAGCATCCGGACAAATCTGTCGGTCGAAGAATTGTAGCAGCCAGTCATTTCTTTACAACATCACTCAATTTATAAATTAGTCCATTACTATTTCATAAATTGATCATGGACCCGCGAAACGCAGCATTCCAGAAATGCAGTTATTTCGAAAAGTGAAACAGACTAATTTCAAAATTTTTATGTAGGTACCTATATTATAACAAGTGATGACAATGGAGAAAACTACTTGAAAGTAAATAAACCATTGTGCTGGTTACAGGTACAGTCGGCGTCAAATACTTTGTAGCAACAAAGTAGCCAAATAGTAACATCTAGCAAGTAACATAATAAAATTGCGGTTTGTGACGTCCCAACTAGCAAATCTATGTGCTATAAAAGTTGAGAGCACGTTTTTATTTTCGCTTTTTGGTGCTATACAAGGTGTAAAAACAGTCGAATAAAAGTCCTGTAAGCGTTTACTCAACGCGAAAAGGCGCACTTATACAGACTAAAAGTGTTATAAAAATCGAGTAAGCGCTGTATAAGAAGCAAATCGATGCTGCAAGAGTTGAGTAAAAGTGGATAAAAGCGCTTCTAGTGTTTTAATAGCAACGATAGTGCTTTTATTCGACTATTTGTTCTATAAACATTAGCAATTTACTATTACTCAGTGAAAGTGTTCTATAAAAGCAGCCGCACTGCTTTTTCTCAGCAAAAATGTTTCGTAAAAGTAGCCGAATTGCTTTTACTCGGCATTTTAAATGTGTAAGAGTGCAGTAAATGCTTTTATTCAACTAATATGTGCTAAAAACGATCTCAGGTAAGCGATTATATTACAATTATTTTATTATGTTTGAGGCCTAATCGTCTTCACGTGTCTAATAAAACAAAAAGGTACTTAAGTATTTTTTTACTGCTGTCATCCATGACATTTATTTTTACCGTGATTGTGTACATAAGTTTTTACTGTCTGTAAGTACACGTAATACAGTAAAACCTAGCGCGAAAAATACTTTATTGATAAAACCAAAGGCACTGGTTCATATATATTCATGGGCCGTCTATTTTCTTAAATTTCAATAAAAAAATATTAATTAAAATAAGTAAAAATTTGCTTACACGATCTAGTTTCTCTTATATCTCATTAATTCGACTATAAGTCGAGTAACTGAGTTTACTGCTACACTTATAGCACATGATGTCGCCATGTTTATGGATTTATAGTCCGGTGGCCGACTGCATGAAACCCTACCTGATAAAAAAATAGAAAAATCCTACTCTGTAGGGGTAGCTGACTTTTAGCAGCTTCAACTGCTCTTGGACGGCCGTGGCTTAACTTGGCAAATTTTGCGCAAGTGGCAAAAAAGTGGTACAAATATTCATCAAAAAACAAAAGTGGTCAGCTACATCCTGTGTTGGCTGGTTCCTGTGTCCGACCGAATTTGTGGTACCAAGTGAGCTACAATTTACCTCATCGAAAAATAGAATGTCACTTGTATGGTAGGATAGCTGCCATTGACATTTTTTTTAATGCGGACGGACTGCAAAAGCTGCCAGGCTAAGGTGAGACCGACCAAGACATACGTCAACAAATTTAATGTAGGTATTACAATCAGTTTTTTTTCATTCTATTTTTCGATGAGGTAAATTGTAGCTGTCACGTTGTACCACAAATTCGGTAGGACACAGGAACCTGCCAACACAGGATGTAGCTGACCACTTTTGTTTTGCTGTCCTCAATTCTATTATACGATGGGGTTTTTTTTTGATGAATTTTTGTGCCACTATTTTGCCATTTGCGCAAAATTTGCCAAATTAAGCCGCGGCCGACCAAGAGCAGTTGATGCTACTAAAAGTCAGCTACCCCTACAGAGTAGGATTTTTCTATTTTTTTATCAGGTAGGGTTTCATGCAGTTGGCCACCGGACTATATTGAAACGACAACATGGCTGACTTGTGCTGTTAATGTAGTTCAAAACTCTTTAAAAGTACTCTAAGCTGAATACATTTTGAATAAAACCTGTAAATACACTTCAGCTCCTATAACAGCGGTTTGAACCCCATTACCCGAATTATGATATAAGCGCGCTGTTACAGCAGCATTGTTGCCAAATGGTTATTGGATTGCTTTTAATAAGCTTTTATAGCAACAGAGAAGAGAATTGAGTAACAGTTGTATTAAAGCGCCTTATTCAGACAATTAGCTATTCTATAGCTGTTATATGATTTTAATAGAACAATTATGCTGAATAAAAGTGATTTAGTAGCGCTAACTCAGCATTTATTAAAAGGTGGAATAAAAGTGCTAAAAGATAGTGCTATAAACGTTTATACGACATGATTATAGCACTAATTAGCGAAAATTGCTAAATAGTCGAGTTAACCGCTATTATACGATATATTGGTGTTTCAACAACCGTAACTCGGCTGTTATACGATTACAGGCTGAGTAAATCAATTCTTATACGACTATTTTGCTAGTTGGGGTAAGTATTAAAAAAACTGCTTACTAGATCTCGTTCAAACCAATTTTCGGTGGAAGTTTGCATGGTAATGTACATAATATATATATTTTTTTGTTTTATCATTCTCTTATTTTAGAAGTTAAAGGACACACATTTTACCACTTTGGAGGTGGTCTCTCGCGCAAACTATTGAGTTTAGAAAAAAAATATATCAAAAACCTCAATATATTTTTTGAAGACCTATCCATAAATACCCCACACGTATGGGATTGATGCAAAAAAAAATTTTGAGTTTCAGTTCTAAGTATGGGGAACCCCCAAAATGTATTGTTTTTTTCTATTTTTGTTGGAAAATCCAAGTTTCAACAGTACCTATAGTTCTTATAGTTTCAGAAAAAAGTGGTTGTATATACGGACGGACAGACAGACAGACATGACGAATCCTTAAGGGTTCCGTTTTTTGCCATTTGGCTACAGAACCCTAAAAATGCTCTATCACAGGTAAATGAGAAATTGAAAATGGAAATAATTGCCCAAGATTATTAGTTTTATTAAAATAAAAAATCGGTCAACACGCTCAAGAAAAGGAAATCATTTACTATTGTGTAGGGTAGGTATAATATAAAATAACTACCAGTTCATTAAAAAATACGTAAAAGAATAACGAAAGTACGGACAATCGGTAAATCCCGGGATTTTAATTTCCGGGACTTACTCAGGCAACCCTATTACATTCTATCAGTGTACATTTTTAGGGTTCCGTACCCAAAGGGTAAAAACGGGACCCTATTACTAAGACTTCGCTGTCCGTCCGTCCGTCTGTCCGTCTGTCATCAGGCTGTATCTCATGAACCGTGGTAGCTAGACAGTTTAAAATTTCACAGATGATTGAATTTCTATCGCCGCTATAACAACAAATACTAAAAACAGAATAAAATAAATAGTTATGCAACAAACGTGATTTTTGCCGGTTTTTGCATAATGGTACGGAACCCTGCGTGTGCGAATCCAACTTGCACTTGGCCGGTTTTTTTAAATTAAGTACCTCTTGGAGAATATCAAATAACTGATGAGGGCAATGTATCTCGTACGATATTATTGATTGGCGACATTTTATTTAGTTTTCGGCGAACATTTGCTAAGTAGGTAGTACTAATAGCCATCTAGGAAAATAAGTACAAAATATGTCCAAATAATTGAGAATATCAATTCAATTAATAAAAAGATATAAGCATCTGCACTGATAGGAAAACAGTATCTAAATCTAACTAAGGTCTTTTCGTACGCCGCCGCTGTGAGTACTTGAGTAGGTAGGTATTTATCGCAACGCACGAAGTTACGCGCGACATAGGTACCTACATATGTGACGTTATCTATGAAAAGGGACCTTATTGTCGATGGCGCTTCCGCCATTATTAACGATGCTCTGATATAAATACCACGCCGTGCGACGCAGTGCGTCGTAAGCGCCATAGACAATAAGGTCCCTTTTCATAGATAATGCCACAATTAGAATTAGAACTTACTCGTTACTTTGAATGTCAGTGGTTGATGAAATCGGAGATTCCATTTCCATATTTTGCAGTCTGTAAATAAAGATAAATTGTAGTAGTGTATTGTGTTACGTAGGTAGGGCTAAAAAGCACAAGTCAAATAATTATACTCACTCGATGTAGTCTAAAGATATAGTATCATGTTCGGCTGTGAAATTATCCAATTTTCTTCTTTTCCTAGAAAGACAAAAAAGTAAAAAGTTTAGACGCATGACAAATCACGAGCTGAGGTGGGTGCTCGTATTTATAGGAAGGCCCACTACACCGCAACCGCGTAACTACGACTCACGGAGACGCACACATAGACGGCAATGTTTTCTGTCTTTGCCGTGCAAGGCAGCGGCGCTAGTGCCGCGTGGTGTAAACGTCGCGAATCGCAATATCCTTTTAAGCTATTTAGATGATGAATTGATGACAATGCTTAACCGGTAGATGGAGCGATTATTAAATTCTAGAATGTTTTAAGTTATATGGATTACTAATTAGTACGATCAAGTATATATTAAATTAAGTAATAATTACGTATTTCACTGTGTAATAAATATACATTTTTACTTACGTTAGTTCCATTGTTTGTTGGAATCTTCCGAGTTGTCTTTTTCGAGATGTCTTCTTTTTATTCAATTGCTTGTTACCCATTATAACTTAAAGGTTTTGGTGCACACGGTATATCACTAGGACGCACAACACAGCACAGTTTTTATAAGTAAATCTTATATTTGTTTTGGGGACACCTAGTACAGGTCCGTCTGGCACGAGCGCTCAGCCATCACTGTCTCATTTCGAAAGACGGACGGAGATAGAGCATGCAGGCCGGAGTCGATATTTTGTTACGATAGAATTAGTTGATGTTTATTTATTTTAAAAATATTGCCTCTAATTATCGTTTTTCTAAAGCTGTCAAATTACTGTTATAGTTATGATTGATTTTCTCCTTTTTTTGTTTCATAGTGTCACATAGTAAAGAAACGAGTAAAGTTGGAGTAAAAATTCGAATTGGAGGTTACTTTGGGAATAAATTGTATCGAGCGAAGTGTTATGAATCGTGTATCGAAAGCTGTGTTATTAAAGATAATATAATCAAGAATTATATTTATTTTTCCCACGTCTACAAATATCACCGTTTCTTAGAAAAATAGGATAATTATTGGGGTATTTTTACATTTCTGGCTCAGGGAACGGCCTTAACCTTATCCAATCAACAACTTACAAACACAATCACTATTAGTTTATAATTCAGTAAGAGATGATTTAATTAATTATTAATTAATTAATCCATCTAATTAATCAAGTAAGTACATAATTATTACAATAATTACCAACATAGTATTTACTTAACTTTCAATATTCCTTTGGCGATGATTAACTCAGTGCTGCAGGGCAAAGCAGAATGCAGAATGCTCAAAGCAGAATGATCAGTAATGGCTGGGTCGGTCCCTTTTATACCAATTTCTACCTGGCAACTGGTTGATCATGCCACTTGTCATGTACCTCGTCCATTTATCGAATTAAGCAGAATAAAACTATTAGAACATCTTTTCAATAAACTCCGTCATACATAATTATTAATCAGTAATATTAATACGAAATATAATCACTTCAAAGTAGTTTACAAATCTTAGTAGTAGGTTAACTTACTATTTCTCTTGTCAACCGTGGTTTCGTATCGTACCCACATAAATAACAAATTCAGTAAAATTCACGTGATGTTGTGTTAAGTGTTTAAATAGTGTAATATATTATCAACATTGGACGTCAAAGAGAAACAGAGGTCAGTTTCATACGTAATACAATTTGTACATAGAACAACAATATTCTAACAAGCGCCTGCACCGCTACGTGCACCTGGGTGGGGCTACTTCTTCCTGCACATGGGCTGGGTGAGCGTGTTCTAGGCTCTGCGGGGCACGTGTGTTTGTCGTCACGCTGGAGCGCCTGCACCGCTACGTGCACCTGGGCGGGGCTACTTCTTCCTGCGCATGGGCTGGGTGAGCGTGTTCTAGGGTCTGCGGGGCACGTGTGTTTGTTGTCACGCTGGATCGCCTGCGCCGCTACGTGCGTCTGGGTGGGGCTACTTTTTCCTGCGCATGGGCTGGGTGAGCGTGTTCTAGGCTCTGCGGGGCACGTGTGTTTGTCGTCACGCTGGAGCGCCTGCACCGCTACGTGCACCTGGGTGGGGCTACTTCTTCCTGCACATGGGCTAGGTGAGCGTGTTCAAGGCTTTATGATAAAATGGTAATACGTGGACGATACTCGGCCCGAATCGAACTTTAAGATACGTCAATTAATAAATCTAGAAACGATATGGATTAGATATTTAAATATATATTTACGAAAATATAGAGTCAATACTGTATTTACTGTAATGAATTTTCTTATTTGTCACAAGTAATCTAACTAGGTACACAGAAATACCTGGTGCCACGGATTTGAGTGTGATTTTGTATATCATTTTAATGATACCTACCTAGAAGAGTGTATTAAATAAATTCACAATTTTATTAACCTTAGACCTCTGGCATTTTATAAAAGTCCCAAAAACCTGTTCCAAACTGTTCCAAAAACGCTTTAATATTATACTTCAACTTTTGAATCTTACCGATATAGATACACATTTTATAGACATGCGTAAGTGGTGGGACATATTCATAGAGAAGGAATAGGTGCCAGTGTCAGTGTGTCTGGGTTCATTTTTGGAAGTTTTTTTTTTCTATGGAGAGTTGAATATTTTGATATCTAGACTAGCATAATCCAGAATTTGGGACTGACCTGGTGTGTGACGTGGATACCGCTACCCAGGGGCCCCTGTCCTTCGATGATGAATGTAGTAATCTCATAGGCTAGCGTAGTTAGACTTCTTCTATTTGTGCTGAACACTTTGATCTTTGAATTTGGTTTTATATAGCTCAAGCTTTCGGAGCGAGCAGTCAGCGGCGGCGTTTCAATTTTGATATCGTTAGGAATGTAAAATATGGCAACACTCGAGCTTCCAGTGTTGCGCGCTTTCATAAAAGCGTTTCGTTGCAGGCTTATCCCGTTTTGGAACATGCTAGTCGATTAAAGTCTTAACCGATTTAAAAATAATGAAAAGAAAATACGTAGTATTTGTGCGTACATATACAAAAGTACCGAACATGCCGCCGGCCATAAAATAATGCTTATTTTATTTAAGAACTATCATACAAAATGCTATTCTACACTGAAAAAAAAACCTGGTACTGGTAACCAGAATCTGGTTAGCTGTACTATATTGTCTTGTTGTATATGTGACGACAGGACACTTTGTAAACATAACCAGACCATTCTTGTTAAATTAAATTTGTTAATTCTATGAAGTGTATAGTAGTGGGTATAAGACTTTTAGTAAACGCAACTAGCCGGTCTGTTAATGGTTACTAAATAATACAGTAACATATACGTTCCTGTCCTGTTGTTATAACAAGGTATTCAGTATATGTAACTGAACGATTTGTGCGGTGTACTGGTTTTATATTGTTCACGTTACCAGAACGCACTGTGCTAATGGGGCTTCTAAACGAGCCATATGTTCACTGCAATATGTGGCCGGCAACTATTGGTGTCCTCTTACTCACATGTTAGAGAGGGACACTAATAGTTGCCGGCCACATATTGCAGTGAACATATGGCCCGTTTAGAAGTCCCTTCAGCACAGTGGGTTCTGGTTACGTGAACAATATATAACCAGTACACTGCTATCTTCTAGTAAATACAGACAAGTTTTTAAGCACACTTATTTTTTTTTATTTTATTGATCAAATAACTAACACAGCATTACAGTAAAACCAAGGCACTGTGACACTACAAAAGAAAAAAACATTTTGTCTCCACAAAGAAAACAATAGACACAAAAATGACATACAAATTAAACATTGGATTTGGGCGACGACGTAACAGCGTGGCTCCGTAGCGTCGTCTGACTCGGCGTAGGATTCGGCAGGTTGCCCCGGAACCGCCGAAACACCACACCCTTCGGCCAGAAGTCCGCGCTTGCGATGGTGTCCTGCAGAGGCCGCGGCACGCGCACTACAAATGAACTGAAGTGCACATTGTGACGCGACTGTAGCTGGTGCACCCTCAGCGTGTAGCCAGTCTTCCGGCAGACGTACTCCACCCAAGGACCGGAAAACCCCTCTTTACGCTTAATCCTATCAATTCGGTAACCCAATCGATTCGGTTACCTTATCATTCGGTAACCCTATCATACTGTTACCTGATTGTAATGGTAACCTTATTGAAACGGTAACCCTAACCTTTAACCGAGTTAATCTCAAAACCCCATCGCGATAGGGTTTTTGTTAAGGGTTTTTAACAGGTTTTCATTCAGTTATGGTAACCTTTATTATCGGTTGCTTACTGGTTTGCTACATTAAAGTAGTTTTAGTGATGTGCCGTCAGAACTAAAAAAAATACTAAAAAAATTGTTTATTTTGTTTACTTTATTTATATTTTGTTGATTTTATTGACTTTATTTATTAAATTTATTTATTTATTAAATTTATTTATTTAATTTATTTAATTTGTTTAATTTATTTAATTTATTTAATTTATTTAATTTATTTAATTTATTTAATTTATTTAATTTATTTAATTTATTTAATTTATTTAATTTATTTAATTTATTTAATTTATTTAATTTATTTAATTTATTAAATTTATTTAATTTATTTAATTTATTTAATTTATTTAATTTATTTAATTTATTTAATTTATTTAATTTATTTAATTTATTTAATTTATTTAATTTATTTAATTTATTTAATTTATTTAATTTATTTAATTTATTTAATTTATTTAATTTATTTAATTTATTTAATTTATTTAATTTATTTAATTTATTTAATTTATTTAATTTATTTAATTTATTTAATTTATTTAATTTATTTAATTTATTTAATTTATTTAATTTATTTAATTTATTTAATTTATTTAATTTATTTAATTTATTTAATTTATTTAATTTATTTAATTTATTTAATTTATTTAATTTATTTAATTTATTTAATTTATTTAATTTATTTAATTTATTTAATTTATTTAATTTATTTAATTTATTTAATTTATTTAATTTATTTAATTTATTTAATTTATTTAATTTATTTAATTTACTTATTTTAATTATTTTAGTTATAATATAAAATTATTTATAATAAGAACACACCACACAGGTAGGTATAAAGATAAACAAAGGAAAGGCAAAAAAACTTGTTTGTGTTGGAGGTTGGAGGCTTCATAGACCGCCCATGCCAACCTCGGTTATTCAATAATAAGTTGAATTTAAGTGTGCGTAAAGATTACAATCGTTTGAACTGGTCAAAAACCTCATAATGAGGTAACTGAATAGACTGGGTTTTTATTTCGGTTACCGGTAACAGAGGTTAACTCGATCTGATACGGTTACCGAATCAAAGTGTTACCTTATTAAGCGGTTACCGTTATGGTAGGGGTTTTTATAAACACCTCTAAAATAACCCTATGAAAAACCCCGGTTAAGGTAACCGGTTCCTGTCCCTGACTCCACCACCTCGTCGGCCCCGGCGGAGTAATGCAGGCGAGACACGTAGAGCGCCTTACTCGGTGTCGCAACTCGTAGGCCAGAATTAACCGGCTCCGCAGTGCCACACAGAGTTTTACGAGGCGCCCTGCGCGCCTTGCGTTTCCTTTCCACCAGTGTGAATCCCTCCTTATCCACATCGGTGCGGGAGGACTTTTCCTTAATCGGAGCCCGCACATTTCACTGTGTCAGCAACACGCAAACAACACGCACTTATACTATACACTTGTACTAGTTTACAATAAAATTATGGACAGGATCTACGTAAATAAAACATCGACCGGCCGGAACGTAAGACGCTGGCGTAATGGCTGCTGTTCTGTGACTTGCGCAATTCCTTTCTCCGCCCCCCGCCACCCGCGCATACACCGTGGTGTTGGCATAACTGTTTGATTAGTTGAGACTACAATGCATTATAGTAACCACAACATAATAACTTGTAACGTGTACACTCGTATCTTTATTTTTACATATCAATAGTTAGTGTTACGATGCATATATTAAACGAGACAAACGTTTAATATTTACAACACTTGCATCTTTACATATACAACGAAATTGTAAGCAGTACTAAATTGCATTTAACTAGAATTAAACAGTGATGTTTAAAAAACAAGTTTTACACGATACAACATTTTTTGTTATTACTACCGGATTTTAGTAGGTATAACTATATTTTTTATTACTATACGTTCTGGTAGTATTGTAGAAAATTATTTTTTTCGGTGTAACTTAGGACTAAAAACATGTAATGCTATACCTAAGAGATGCCTATTCAACAGGCAGTGGGCAGACCTTAACTACAGGTCGCTTTGTAAGAGTATTACCGATGCGTACAGTTACGACTCTGGTAATACCGTCGGCGCCGGGATGCAGTTGATGCACGCGCGCGAGACGCCATTGCAATGGTGGCAGTGTGTTGTCTATCAACACTACTACAGAACCCTCCCGAAGGGGTGTGTTAGTATTGTCGTGGAACCATTTACCTCTTGGTTGAAGCTGGTGTAAATATTCTACGCTCCAGCGTTTCCAAAAATGTTGAACAGCTTGTTGAATAACCTGCCATCTAGCGAGGCGGTTTGGATTGTCGTTAGACAAGTCAAATTCAGGTAAAGACGTTAATGGTTCCCCGATGAGGAAATGTCCAGGAGTAAGGGGTAATGGATCAGTCGGATCATTACTGAGTTGACAGAGAGGTCTTGAATTACAGACCGCTTCAATTTGACAGATTAAAGTATTAAATTCGTCCTGAGTTCGTTTTAGTGTACCTATGACACGATGGAAATGTCGTTTCAGACTACCTACGGCTCGTTCGACGAGACCGGCAAAATGCGAAGCATATGGAGGATTAAACTGCCAGGTGATTTGCATGTTTGTCAGCTGGCTGTTTATAGCAGTCTGATTTGACTCGTTTCGTAGAAACGTGAAAAGTTCGGAAAGATACCTGTCGCAACCTACAAAGTTCCGTCCGCAGTCGGAACGGATTGTTTTGCAATACCCGCGTCGGGATATGAACCTACGCAATGCGTTCAGAAAAGATTCGGTTGAGAGATCGGGAACTAATTCCAAATGGATCGCTTTCGTTGATTGGCAAACGAACACGCTTACGTATGATTTATAAACTTTCGCGTTACGAAGTTTACTTGATTTAAGAAAGAAGTGTCCCGCAAAATCAACGGAAGTATTTAAAAAGGGACGAAGTGATCGAACCCTAGTAGTAAGTAACTGAGCCATTGATGGCTGTGGTGCGACAGGTCGTGCACGAACACAAGATACGCAGCGTCGTGTACGCATACGCACAGCATCGCGAGCACACAGGATCCAGTAGGACTGTGCGAGGGCAAACTGTAAAGTTTGAGGTCCCACATGTAAATGTGTTTTATGATAGAAATCTATCAGAAGATACGTGAAATGATGTTTCTTGGGTAACAGAATCTGATGCTTGGCATCATACGGTACGTTGGCCCGATTTATTCTGCCGCCGACCCTGAGGAGTCCGGCATCGTCCAAGAAAGGTTTCAGTTTCTGAAGACGTTTTGTACATCTGTCGTCGTCTTTGAGACGCGAGATGTCTTCCGAAAAGCATTCACTTTGGACAAGTGATATAATTCGACTGAGAGCTTGTTTCGTCTCAGGAACTGTGACATGTTTAGTCGTAGGACTATTGGCTTTACGACACTTGTTTATGAATCGTAACATATACGAAATGACGCGTAGCATCTTTGGAAGCGATGAGACTCGCTCAATGAACTCTAAGCTTTTAGGTTCATTGGTTTGTGTGAGAAGAACATGTTTGCGACGTTCTTCGTCGGTGTGGCATATGACGTTAGTCTTAGGCCACTCAGAGTCAGTTTTACTGAGCCAAGCAGGTCCCGTGAACCATAGTTGATGGTTCAATTGAGATGGGAGAACACCACGCGACGCTGGGTCTGCGGGGTTGTCTGCGGATTGAACGTGGTGCCACTGCGAGACAGGCACGTTGCTTGTTGTCTCCGCTATGCGGTTAGACACGTATGTCCGCCACTTGTCTGGAGACGAACGTAACCAGGCAAGAGTTATAGTGGATTCGGACCAAGCGTAGACTTGGTCGAAAGATAATCTACTGCTGTAAGCAGTGAGGACCTTTTTTATCAATTTTGATAATAGATGAGCACCACATAGCTCCAATCTCGGGATAGTGAGCCGTTTCAAAGGCGCAACTTTTGTTTTGCCTATGAGAAGGTGGGTGCTGATGGCACCATTCGAATCAACGACACGAATATAGACGCAGGCGGCGTACGCCTTTTCAGATGCGTCTGAAAAACCATGAAGTGACACTTGATGTGTGCTAGGAAGCACATGACGAGGTAACGCAATATCTTGTAGCAACGGCAGTTCGTCGATGAACCGAAACCACAAGTCACAGATACCCTGTGGAGGGGCAGCATCCCAACCTGAGCCTGATACCCATAAAAGTTGGATTAAATGCTTCACGAATACAGTCACTGGACTTAGAAATCCGAGGGGATCGTAAATCTTAGCGATTTCTGACAACATTATACGCTTTGTACATTTGCGTGAGTTAGCTACTCCATCCGTTTGATAGGAAAAAACGTCAGATTTAGGGTTTCACTTGAGCCCTAAGACCTTGACGGAAGTGACAGTGTCAAGTGCTGACAGAATGAGTGCGTCATCGAGATTGGAAGCATCATCGTTTAAATGCGATAAAAACTCAGAACTATTACTGGTCCATTTGCGGAGTTCGAAGGTTCCTGCTTTGCAAATGGAAGTTAGCTGATGTTGAAGAGTGATAGCATCTTCAACCATATCAACTCCAGTAACGACATCATCAACGAATACTTCGTTGAGAAGTACTTGCGAGGCAAGTGGAAAGTTAGCAGCTTCATCAATTGCTGATTGACGAAGTGTTCGCAAAGCGAGAAAAGGCGCGGAAGCGACACCGAATGTGACAGAGCACATACGATATTCCTTTACGGGATCATGGGGAGAGAATCTCCAAAGAATCCGATGGAAGTCACGGTGTTTTTTACAAAGACCGATGTAGCGATACATCATTTTGAGATCAGCTGTAAATACGATTTTATGAAGTCTATACTTCAGTAAAATTTCAGAAATGTCTTGATGCAATTTCTGACCAGTGAGAAGATTGTCGTTAAGAGAACGACCTGGCCCCAATTTCACCACGGTGACAGGTGCGACAATTGTAAAATCACTGTTGCTGACATCACAGGCATCAATGGGCTACGGTTACCACTTACCATCGGGCGGGCCGTGTTCCTGTTTGCCACCATCATTGTATTATTTAAAAAAACTTTATTATATCGGAAAAAAACAGATATTTCTTTTGCGAAGTTTCTGACAATTGTCAAGATTTAGAAGAATTGTAGGTAATTCTTGACAGGTAATGAGTTATATGTCGGAATTTCGTGACAATTGTAGTGTTTCTTGTGACAATTGTCATAAACTTAGCAAGAGAAATATCTGTTTTTTTCCGATATAATAAAGTTTTAATAAAACAATGATGGTGGCAAACAGGAATACGGCCCGCCCGGTGGTAAGCGGTAACCGTAGCCCATGGATGCCTGTGACGTCAGCAACAGTGATGTTTTTCAATTGTCGCACCTGTCACCGTGGTGAAATTGGAGCCTGATGTAGTCTTACATGAAGCGTCATACACGATACGATACTTCGTAGTAACCGAAGTGGATATGGAACCCTTCACAACAACGTGGTGTGGTAGGTAGTAGGGGGGAGTGCCAGGACTCGTTGAGTCAGTGACTGGCTCCATATGTCCCAAGTCTAAATATTCTTGGATACACTTGTTATAGTTCTCACGTAAGGCAGGGTCGCGAGACAGGCGTGCCTCTAGTTTAGTTAAACGTGAGAGAGCTATAGCACGAGAATCGCCCAATGGCGGAGCATTCTCTTTGAAGGGTAGAGAAACTGTATATTTCCCATTTACACCTCGTGTGTGAGTATCGACGAAGATCGACTCACAGCGTAATTCATCTTTTGTAAGATGTGGATGTTCTGGTATGGATTCCAATTCCCAGAACTTTTGAAGTTTCACGTCAAGTTGGCAAGTACTCAAGTTGACACTTAGTCGTTTCATACTTTCATATGAAATTCTACCACCTATCCAATAACCAAAAATGCTATTGATGGCCACGGGTGTGCCCGGTGGACCCTTGATATTATCCAGTAGCAGTATGCTATCCAGATAATCAGATCCCAGTAGCAGTTCAACAGGCCGCGTTGAACGCAGTTCTGGGTCCGCTAGATCAAACTTTTGAAGGTGTTGAAACTTCTGAATATTCCCAATCGATTTAGGAATATAAGCTATGTAGCTTGTCAAGTCCGGTATGATATAAGCTTCGATGTGAAGCTTCGGTTCGGGTTTTTTGTGGGGTGTGACCTCGCACAACACGTAACCACGTGGTTGGACTTCGCCACCAATACCGGTGAGAGTGGTACCCGGTGGCGCGGCGTACCGCGGCAGGCGGAGACGTTGGACGCACGACTCAGAAATGAGTGTGGTCTGCGAACCTTGATCCACAAGGGTTCGCACGGACCGCGGCGTGTAAGGCCCCTGGTTCAAGGGTCGTAAATTTACAAGCGCAGTCGTGAGTAAGACCGTACAGTTCTTACTAGAAGGTTGCCCCGTAGCTCCATGTAATGGAGTGGACGTGGAGGTTTCCGCTACTGAGCGCAACTCAGGGGAAGAAGAAGACTCCGTAGTCAGTAAGACGTTTGGAGGAGGCGCATCTTCATGCAATGAAGAGTGGTGCCTTTGAGTGCAGACGCGGCAAGCATGGCGCGACTTGCAGTCTTTAGACTCGTGACCACTAAATAAACAATTGGTACAAAGTTTATTTTGTTCCACGAAGTGTTTTCGTTGTTTTAAAGTGAGCGTATTAAACTTCTCACATTTATATAAGGGATGTGCATTATCCTTACAATACGCGCATTTAATTTTATTTAAATAATCCACCGCAGTTGTACCATGTATGCTCATAGCACGCGATTGACGCGCAAGCGAAGCGTTAGTATTGCGCGGTGCATTACTTTCGGGTTTCGTTCTCGATATTAGCATATATTACACATGTAGTTTCACAACAGACTCGCCATTTCGCACTATATTTTGGAGAAACAAAACGCAAATAAAGATTTAAAAAAAAATGGGGTAGAAGTAATTATCGCTTTGATATTCCACCCGCGCCAAGGCGCCATCATTCACAATTTAGTGCTTCTCTGTTTCGCACCTTACTCTCAGTATTAAAATTAAAATTAGTGTTTCCTTTGAGTGTTTAAAGTATATCATAGGTTTTAAATCATGCCGAAACGTAAAAATGATGAAGATGATTACGATCATCTTGAAAAACAGTTGCGAAAATTAAAACGTAGGATTAAAAGTCGGCGTTACCGCCGCCGTGATAGTTCTTTGTCTTCGTGTAGTGACGGTGTTTCGCTTCATGACCCGCAGGGTGAGTAGTTATTTATACTGATTTCCTTGTGTACATAGATTATAAAAATTGGTTTTTCGACGTTGTCAATGTCGGTTATTTGATAGAAATATCGTTATGAATGGCATAGAAAATTAGTTACAAAAGTGTAACGTCAATTAATTAAATCACTGGATATTCGGACTGTCCACATGGGGCTTTCCAAATCCATATATATATTTGATTTGTGCCAGTACCTAACGAAAAATGTATTTAAATTATTAAACCACTGGAAAATCGGACTGTCCATATGGGGCTTTACAAATCCAAGATATGTACACAATCGGGATCTCCTTCCTAGGGTGTTCCCACCGTGACATAAATGTAAAATACCAGTAATTTTAGTGGGATTGCGTGTTTCTCATATTAAAGGAGTCTCACTACCCCTTAAAAATATACTAATTTATATTTTTATTTAGAATGCGAATCAGTCGCCAACGTGGACAATGACGTCATCGAACCCGTACCTGGGTGTTCCTATTGGAACGATTACTGGCCGGTACCGGACCCGAGCGAAGTCGATGATTGCGAACCCTTCACGCCCGCCGTGGTCGAACCAACGTCTGCCGGCGCTGCCGCGCCTTCACCCGCCGCCGTCGAATCTTTACCTACCGCCGCCGCCGTCGCTGCCGCTGCAACGTTGCCGTCTGCTGTCGTCGTCACAGGGCCGTCGCCTGCGCCTGCTTCAGTGCCGGCGCTCACCGCTGCCGCTATACAACCCCTTGCTGATGCAAGTACTGCCGCGCCTTCAGAGGCCCTGCAGCCGGCACAAGCAGCAGTTGAAATACCAAAGGCGACTCTTGACCCGGATTTGTTGGCAATATTAGGCGAAGACCCAACTGTCATACAAGAATACGGTGACGATATACAGAGTGATCTGGCAATCAGATTAAATCACTTGGCCACTTCAGGTCTTAGTAAAGAAAGCCGCGCAGAGATCAAAGATAAATATTTGATCCCTGGAAATTGTAAATTGATTAAGGCTCCTACGCTCAATCCAGAGATACGGGCATCTTTGATTGAAAGTCAGGCCGGCAGGCAGGTGAAAGGGATAGAAAATAAGCAGGTTTTAAACTCCTGCGCTTTGTCATCCCTCAGTAAAGCTATCACACTTCTTATGACGTCTGACAACAAAAACCAGGAGGTCCTTAGATTATTAATGGATACAGCGCGAATCTTAAGCGACATGCAACACAGTGATTCGATGTTACGCAGATTTTTTGATCTGTCAACAATGAAAAAAGAGCTGAAAGATCAACTAGAAAAAACAAAGATTGAAGATCTACTTTTTGGCAGCAATTTGGTGGAAACCTTGAAGTCAGCAAAGGCTATTAGTAAAACCGGGGCAGACATGAGGTCTACTGCTCCTACAAATACTAAGGCTGGCGCGCCTAAATCAACAAACAAGCCTTTAAACGCACGAGGCCCCCCTACAAATCGCAGGCCGCCTCCGTCGGGGGGGACTCGGAACTGGCGGTCGACGAATCCAGCTCCGACTTCGAGGCAGACGACGACGAGGCAGACGACGACGAGACACCACAGGGACTCGAGGACATCGTCGCGTCATCAATATCCACGTCACAGACATTAGATCTGGTAATGCACGGTAAGCCGGCTGGGCGACTTTCTCTTTTTTACCACGCGTGGACTTATGATCACTAATAACCCAGTGATACTTGATTGGATAAAAGGTTATGAAATATCTTTCACATCGCCAGTTGTTCAAACTGTCGTCCCCAACGAACCAAAATATTCACAATCTGAATATAAAGCTTTCGAAGATTCTATTTCAAATCTTATATCTATTGGAGCTGTGTGTTCCTTGTAAAGAACAATACATTTCAAGTATTTTCCTTATACCTACACCAAATGGGCAACAGCGTCTAATACTTAATTTAAAACAGCTTAACAAATTTATTAAGACACAGCACTTCAAATTAGAGGATTTAAGGACAGCTTTAAAACTGATCTCAAAAAACCGTTTTATGTGTACGATTGATCTTAAAGACGCATACTTCTTAATTAAAATTCATGAGAATTCTAAAAAATATTAACGTTTTCAATGGGATGGCAATTTATATGAGTTTAACGTCTTACCGTTCGGGCTTTGCACAGCTCCGTTTGTATTTACTAAAATTCTAAAACCGGTTGCTAAATTATTAAGGTCCAAGGGCTACCTATCTGCTTTTTATTTAGACGACATTTTCATAGTGGGTGATTCGTACACTGAATGCATTCAAAACATGAATGATACGAAAGCATTATTAGAATCACTGGGATTTATAATAAACAGAGAAAAGAGTTTTTTCATTCCCAGTCACTCTTGCAAATTTTTAGGTAATATCATAGATTCAAATAAATTTGAAGTTAGATTACCTGAAGAGAAAAAACAAAAAATAGAAAAAAAAATAATCAAGTTTAAAAAACAAACAAGGTGTAAAATTAGAGAATTTGCTCGGTTCTTGGGTTTACTTACATCTGCGTGTCAAGCTATAGATTACGGTTGGCTGTACATGAAAGATTTCGAACGATGTAAATATCTTAATCTCAAAGACGACGAAAATTATGATAAATATATGATTATTCCTGCTAGTCTATCCCCTATATTTGATTGGTGGTTAAAGTATCGTACCTTTCGGATAGAACTCAGCGAGTAGTTATTAATGGAACTCAATCGGCGGGGTCTCCGGTAGCCCTCGGAGTGCCTCAAGGTTCAATTCTTGGTCCCTTCCTGTTTTTGGTATACATTAATGACTTACCAAAAGTTGTGCAAGATAGACATGATATAGTGTTATTTGCAGATGACACTTCCCTTATATTTAAAGTGGACAGAAAGGAAAATAGCTTCGAGAGCATTAATGACGCGCTATCTACCATAGTAAACTGGTTTACGGCAAACAATTTGCTTTTGAACGCCAAGAAAACCAAATGCATCAAGTTTACGCTACCTAACGTCAAGCAGGTAAATAACAGCAAGATTAAAATAAAAGGTGATACGCTGGAATTTGAGGATCGAACTGTTTTCCTGGGAGTCACTCTAGACTCCAAACTGCAATGGCATGCACATATAGGCACTCTAGCCGGAAAACTTAGTTCAGCAGCCTATGCAGTGAGGAGAATCAAACAGCTAACAAACGTAGAGACGGCCAGGCTGGTATACTTTAGTTACTTCCATAGTGTTATGTCTTATGGAATTCTGTTGTGGGGAAAAGCGGCAGATATTCAGACAATATTTGTGCTGCAAAAACGAGCTGTACGTTCCATCTATGGACTGGGCGCTCGAGTATCCCTAAGAGAGAAATTCAAAGAAGTTAACATTCTTACCGTTGCATCTCAATACATACTAGAGAATATTATGTATGTTCGGAAAAACATCCACGAATTCAAGGTTAACAGTGATATCCATAACTATAACACTAGAAACAAACATAAGCTTGCTGTGCCCGCCCACCGCTTCCGTAAGGTTAGTACGTCTTTCGTCGGGAACTGTACACGTTTTTATAACAAAGTCCCCACTGATGTAGTGAATTTACCACTTCACAAATTTAAGTCGCACATTAAGCGCTCCTTGTTAAGTAAGGCGTACTACACTGTAAATAATTTTATAAACGATAGAGATGCCTTTAAGCAGGTAGCTTGATTTCATTAGTATAATAAGAGCTAAATAAATATTGTTTTTTTTTTTACATTGTGAATTAAATATGCTAGTGTCCAGTAGAATTGACACATGAGACAATGATGTTCTCGCTTGATTAAATTGTTTAATTTAATTTTAGTTTTGGACACTTGGAGACCTTATACATCTGTAAGTATTTATTTATATATTTTATTTTTATTTTTGATTGTACATACCTATATTTTTAATGTTTCTGACACTTAGAGACCTTTACATCTCTAAGTCAACTTAGGCTAGTAATTATGTGAAGCTATACTGTCTTTTTATATAACATACGAGCACAAAATGCCGTGTCTTACAGCTACATGTTATTACTATTTTAATATTATTATAGGCCGGTAGCTTGAACATGTCATGCTCGCTTAAAAGTCTTTGCTTACGGTGGCGTCGTTGATCGGGTCGCCACTTTCCCGAATGAAGGTTGAGGGAGGCGATGGCTGAGATACGCGTCATACTCGTGAACGGGTGCTGTTTGTGGAGACTGGTCTGTTTAAGCTAACACAAGCTATTATACTTAGTAACCTTATTTTTATTAATTAATTACAGTGAGACGCCTCATTCTGCTCTCGTATGTTTCTTTTCTCTTAATGAATGTATTAATTATACAGGATATTGACTCTTGGAGACCCTATACATCTCTAAGGATAACTCGATAAACTATATAATCTTATAGTTCTGACACCTAGAGACATTTACACCTCTAAATATTATAGATTTTTTTTTTGTGTTTTGTATCTGTATTTTTTATGTAATTCGACATTAAGAGACCTTATACATCTCTTAGTAATTGTAATACGTTAGATTGAATTGTTAGTTTTATTTTATAAAATTGTTGATGTTATTATTTTTCCTTGTATGTAAATTCAATGATGACGTGTAAAAGTGCCCTTGTGGCCTATTTGCTGAATAAATGTTGATGTTTGATGATGTTGATGAAAGGCGATACACAGATCTGTTAATAAAATAAAAAGCGATGACTATTCCTTGGAGATTTACACAGATGCCTCAACAACGGGGTGGGGAGCAGCTTGTGGCGATGATACTGCTAGTGGTCCATGGGATAAACATGAGGGTTCCTTACATATTAATTACCTAGAGATCCTAGCAGCCTTTCTAGGGCTTAAAGTTTTTGCTAAATACGTCAAAAATTGACAAATATTGTTGCGCATAGACAATACGACAGCAATATCGTATATAAATAGAATGGGCGGGATCCAATTTCCACATTTAACCAATATTACTCAACAATTATGGAAATGGTGTGAATCACGAAACATTATTGTTCATGCTGATTACATTCGTTCCACCGATAACTGCATAGCTGATGCCGAATCGAGAAAATCGCACCCCGATATTGAATGGGAATTATCAGACGATGCCTATAATAGGATTAAAAAATATTTCGGGGAACCTGATATTGATTTATTCGCGAGCTGAATTAATTACAAATGTAGAAAGTATGTGTCATGGCAAAGAGATCCGGACGCATTTGCAATAAATGCATTTACAATATCTTGGGGCGATTTTTTCTTTTACGCATTTCCACCAATATCGATAATTTTAAAGACATTGCGAAAAATTATTGATGATCATGCGACTGGTATAGTAGTTGTACCAAATTGGCATACACAGCCATGGTTCCCTCTTTTCAAAAGATTACTTATTTCGAAACCTTTGATTTTACGACCTTACGATGAATTAATTATTTCTCATTGTAGCGATCGTGCAATACATCGCCGGATTACGCTGGTTGTCGGGAAGCTATCCGGACGTCGCTACTACTAAGAGGAGTCCAAGAACCGTCTATTCCCATAATAATAGCGTCTCTGTCAGACAATACAATCCAGCAGTATGATACTTGTTTTAAAAAATGGTTCTCATACTGCAAAGAGAAGGGCATTAATGTTTATAAGGCATCAGAGCTTGATGTTTTAAGTTTTTTAACGTATGTATATGAAAGTGGCGCTAGGTATGGTACTATCAATAGCTGTAGATCAGCATTGTCCTTGTTATTTAATCAAGATATTACTAACAATGATTTAATCAAGCGATACGTTAAAGATGTATTTCGTTTACGGCCGGCGTTACCCAAATATAATTTGACTTGGGACGTTGACAAAGTGTTAAATTATTTAGCTGATTGGTATCCAAATGAAGATTTTAATCTTGAAAAACTGACCAAAAAATTAATAACATTACTAGCTTTAGTTACTGCTCACCGGGTGCAAACTTTATCTACTATAAGCATTAAAAATATAAACATCTTAGATTCAGATATTATAATTCAAATTCCTGATCTAATTAAAACATCACGGCCTGGATCACATCAACCCCGTGCTTTCATTACCATTTTTCTCGCCCAGGCCTCAGATTTGTCCCGCAAGCACCCTAAGAACGTATTTAGATAAAACTAATAATATACGAAGTGATATTGATTCGTTATTTATTTCATTCAGAAAACCTCATAATAAGGTTACATCCCAGACTTTAAGTAGGTGGATTAAAAACACATTATCATGCACCGGTATTGACACCACTTTGTTCACTGCACACAGCACTAGACATGCGTCTACTTCCAAGGCATTTAAATTAGGGGTAAGTCTAGACGTCATTAGGAAAACTGCTGGTTAATAAATAAAAAATATATTAAATACTTCATGATTAATATTATCTATGTATAAATAAACATGGTGTAATTAACATTAGTACCTACTTACTTAGGAACCGATTATAACGTTACAAATAATATTGATAATACAGATTTCTTTTTTGTGTGATAAATATATGCTATACAAATCATTACATCTATATTTTAATTATAAGTACCTACTTATCTATTAAAATATTTCACGACCTACACTATCTCTAAACATCTACATGTGTAATATATGCTAATATCGAGAACGAAACCCGAAAGTAATTAATGATTAAACGAACTTACCTATACGTGAAGTTCAATCATAATTACTCGAAGGGTTTCGTTCGAAGATATTAGCAACCCTCCCTGCCCTAGGACTAGCCTGACCCCAGGTCGTGAAATAAATGTAGGAAACAGCTCAGCATCTCTCCAAACAGAATGATGGCGCCTTGGCGCGGGTGGAATATCAAAGCGATAATTACTTCTACCCCAATTTTTTTTTTATCTTTATTTGCGTTTTGTTTCTCCAAAATATAGTGCGAAATGGCGAGTCTGTTGTGAAACTACATGTGTAATATATGCTAATATCTTCGAACGAAACCCTTCGAGTAATTATGATTGAACTTCACGTACAGGTAAGTTCGTTTAACATTAATTATATTGCACATCGGAGTGCGCGCGAGTAAGCGACATTGCACGTTTTCCCGCCATAGCATGGCGCGATGACGTCACCGGGTGGATTTCATCACCAAAAATTTCACCATACAAAAAAATTTTTTTTTTAATGTTTAATTTAACACGATTCTAGCTGGGTAAAGTAATAGGGGGCTGTATATTGAGGATATTTATGGTATTTATACAATCATTTGTGGCTTATATTTGAAGTTATCGCTTTCGGAAAATAAAAACGCAAGATGGTGATGACAATCATGGTATGGTAATGACTCTTTTATAGACGGTAATGACACTGCATGTACGGTAATGACGATTTGGGAACTAATTTATATATGTATTAAAAACGTATTAAAAAAACAAAAACTTTTTTTAATTGTAAGGCTTTAGAACTTTAATAAACATTACAAATAACATGTTTTTGAACATAAGACTAGATACATAAATTATTTTTAGAAAATTATAAAAAATACATTTTATTCATATAAACAAATATATAACAAGTATTTTTATTGTATAATTTTAAATAATTTATATTCCGAAATAGGCAATTTATGTATTCATTTATTTTTTTGGGTTTTTTCAATGTTAAATCATATTAACAATATTGTACTCTTATTATCAGTTTAAACCCGTATCTTCTTTTATCTACTGCATAATTTGGTATTTATATCATATTATAAAATTGCTGGCTTACCAGTGAGCTTAATTTTTATGATATATTACTTTTTTTTAATAATTTGATTCATTGCATAAGTTTGTATTTTTGTTGTTTTATAAATTAACTTTAAAAATAGCTATAATGATTTAAATCCATATATATATTGTTTAATAGCTAAACATTAATATATAATTAGTGTTTTATAAGTCGCAAGACCCCTACTTGTAATGCATGTCATAAGTTACAAAATGTTAGGTATTGGGTCTGGTG
Organism: Cydia splendana; assembly: GCF_910591565.1. Classification (NCBI taxonomy): domain Eukaryota; kingdom Metazoa; phylum Arthropoda; class Insecta; order Lepidoptera; family Tortricidae; genus Cydia; species Cydia splendana. The sequence goes on along the minus strand of NC_085960.1, from coordinate 40,297 downwards.
ACTACCCAATGGTATAATTATTAATTGCTGTAATTATATACATCAATTAATATAATATTATCAAAAAACATAAGGCCATTACGATAGTGAGCCAGTACCGTAGCCTATGGTCGCTTAAAACTTAATATATGTTGCTTGTTTAAATACTTTGTTTTAACACGACTGACATGCAATTACAGACTCTAAGTTGCACGATTTACATTATTAGATAATAAAAAATAAACATTTGTATGTTCTAAGTTCTAAGTGACCTAAATTTTGCCTACTTCAGTCAAAATGTTATTTAAAACTAACCATCCTCTTGTGTGAAAAAAATAGTCATATCTTCTTCTACATTTATTCTACATTTATAAGGTAGACATTATATAGTGTTAGAAGACATAGAGAACGTTTTTCAAACATACAGCTTAATAAAATAACTAGAAAAGTTTCTGAGAACCGTCATCACCATACACATGAAATCATCACCGGTCGTCATTTTTTCCCGGTGATGATGGGTATGATGTTGACGATTTGAGAGTTTCTTGTTTTTATTTCTAGAATACGAATAATAGTAGTTAATATCTATGCTACACAATAAACTTCATGTAGTTTGCCATTCATTTCAATAATTATTTCTAATATATCATTTGTAACTTTTTTAAACCAAAGCATAACGGTGATGATGCTCTGTTGTGACAAACTACGTTTTACAAATTTGTTCGTAATATTTCTCACGATTCAATGATGTGACTTTATAGTGAAATCATTTTTGGCATTCTATATTAAAGTGAAAAATAGGGCAAGGACCTTTAGCGGTATTTCGTTGTTCATACACGGAGATAAGCTCACATTGACATTACCATGACGGTGTTGACGAATATTCGTGACAAAATTTTAAATATTTTTAAATGTACTTTCTCGGTGAAGGAATTATTGCATATTTTCCCATGTGTTAAACAACAACATGGAAAAGATATAAGTAAAAGAAAAATCGCAATCGTACGATAGGTATGCTATAATTTTCACTGCAAACAATAAGGTTCAGATTTTTCCGGTAGACGGTGATGATTTTAGACACATAAAACATTTTATATAAAAAAAACTATTAAGTTATTGGAGATGGTAATTGAAGGAACATGAAGATAATAGTTCTTAAAAACATATAAAAAAGTTGCAACTCGCACAACCTACTAGTTTTTTTTATAAAGACCGAACCATAAGTTTTCGCAGGATTTTGAAATCCACCCCACCGCAGCTGACCGGGCCGAGCCGGCCGCTCCGCCAGCAGCAGCGAGTGCGGGCGCCGCGCGCTGCGCAGGCCCCGCGGATGTACTTGCAGTACGCGCGGACGCGGTCATCACTTCAGATGCCGCTAATTCCTTATCGAGGAAATCGAGTAATTCGGTCACGTCAGGAATTTCACATGAAGTTTTCAATGATAATTCAAAACGCCTACGAATATTAGGTGTAATTTTGCGTAGCAAAATATTTAAAAGTACGAAACTTCAGTCGTCAACTGGTAAACCTAATAATTTTAAAGCAGTTATATTCTCGTGATAACTATTCATCAAGTTACGTAAACTTGATTCAACATTTTTCTCGTTAACTGACTCACAGTCAAACATGTTGTCAAAATGTTTTGTTGAAATAATTCGTTTATTTTCATAACGCGAAATTAATACCTGTAAGGCATTTTCGTAATTAGAATCCGTAACAGGAATAGACTTGATATTAAGATTATACGGTTCATCTTTTAAAAACAATAACAAATACCGGAAGCGTTCGACATTTGTTAAAGTGACGTTGTCATGTACAAGTGATTTAAATAAATCATAGAAAGCATTCCATTCAGTTAAAACACCTGTGAATGTTTGAAGCGATAAGCGCGGTAAACGAATATGCGATTGAGTTGATTGCTGAGCGCAGCAACTCGCATGTGACACCCCATTAAGTCCGCCGCAAGCAGACGTAAATGACGCAATGCTTTGTTTATACGCTCCTCCTTAAGTGTATCTAAGGCAACTTGCACCTTAAAATACAAGGAATCGAATTGATTTCTCACAGCTAAATTATCATCGCGGTTGAATGACTCATTCTTTGCTGATAACTTTTCAATTTTCGCTTGAACTTGGAAAAATGATTTTTTGATCGAATCTTTAACTCGAACTCGGAATTCGGCTGCATTATTCGAACAGTCTACAATTTTTTGAATATTGTTAATCGCTAAATCACGTTCGAATGTCAATTGTTCAATCTCCATAGCGGTCATTTTGTAAGAAATTAATAAATAAATAAATAAATAATAAATAAATATTGGGGACATCTTACACAGATCAACCTAGCCCCAAACTAAGCAAAGCTTGTACTATGGGTGCTAGGCGACGATATACATACTTATATAGATAAATACATATTTATATACATAGAAAACACCCATGACTCAGGAACAAATATTAGTGTTCATCACACAAATAAATGCCCTTACTGGGATTCGAACCCAGGACCATCGGCTTCGCAGGCAGGGTCACTACCCACTAGGCCAGACCGGTTGTCAAAAAATTGAGTTATTATACTGTGTAAAATAATAATGTTATCACGAGATAAGAGATGATTAAACTATGTATAGTATATACGTTATGTTAAGTTTTAAGATCTCTAAAATGGCTAGGTACTAGCAAAGTGTTAGTTAGTTAATAAAATAGTAATACAATTTGTCGCAAATTAAAAGTAAGTTGTATTTTAACATGCAATGTTAAAGACAAAGATAGTATTTCCCGTCGGTAGAACCCGAGCTAAAGAAATGTGAACTCTGTGCCGTACGCAATACGAGCGACAGTTTATTCGATACTGTAATTGTGACAGCAAACGATAACTTGGTTTTTCGGTACGTTATACCTGAACCTTAAAAATACACTTAAGTACGTAAATACTAAATGTAATGTAATGTACGTTGTACAAAATAAAGAAAAGAGTTGCGACAAACTATATTTAGACCTATTAATACCAGATAAATGATTCCTCGCGCGCCGCTGTATGTAACTACCGCCCGGTTCTCGGAAATAAATACGAATGTAATTTCGCAAAAAGTTCTCAAAACCATACAAAACTATATATACTTAGAATGATCTCGTTGAGATCTAACTGTACGTATCAGTATTTTTGAGAAATATCGCACGACGTAGTCGGAAACTCGATATTTATACTTAATTGTAAGCGGAGGTAGGTTCTCGCTAGCTTACGAACAAAGACAAAGGAATTTACTGGAAATTACTATTGTACAGCACAAATATTAAGTATAAAACGATACCAGATAGTAATATCCGGCTCGAACACAATTATGTTGAATATTTTGATATCTAGACTATATGCTATATCCAGAATTTGGGACTAACCTGGCGGCTTAGCACGGTCGCGTTTTTATCCCTTGTCACCATGCCTGTCACGTTCTAACAAGTATGTAAGTGCGAAAGGGACGCGCATAGTGATAGTCGATAAAAATGGAACCGTGCTGAGCCCGCTGGTGTGTGACGTGGATACCGCTACCCAGGGGCCCCTGTCCTTCGATGATGAATGTAGTAATCTCATAGGCTGGCGTCGTTAGACTTCTTCTATTTGTGCTGAACACTTTGATCTTTGAATTTGGTTTTATATATTAGCTCAAGCTTTCGGAGCGAGCAGTCGGCGGCGGCGTTTCGATTTTGATATCGTTAGGAATGTAAAATATGGCAACACTCGAGCTTCCAGTGTTGCGCGCTTTCATAAAAGCGTTTCGTAGCAGGCTTACATGCTAGTTGATTAAAGTCTTAACCGATTTAAAAATAATGAAAAGAAAATACGTAGTATTTGTGCGTACATATACAAAAGTACCGAACAGAGAGCGATGTCTATAGTATATTCCGTCGCTGTTCAAGATCTATTAGTTGACGCATCTTAAAGTTCGAATTGTTTGGAAATCGTATGGAAGCCAAACTTGGATCTACAACACCCACACACACAAAAAGAAAAATTGAAACATGCCAGAGAGTCATGGAACGAAGTACCTACTTATCGTACTTATTCTTAATCTGAAACTCGACAGGCAACGAAATACCGAGATAAGGAGGAAGACAAAAGTCATTGACGCTCTAACCCACTGCAAAAAGCTTAAATGGAGATGGGCCGGATATGTTTCACGCCACGACAAAGAATGGTGGACTAAAAGAATCTCAGCATGGGCTACCCCCCCTCCCCCCTCCCGGTAAAAAAAAGAGAGATCACCCTTTAGAAAGATAGGGCGGACGAACTTACAAAGTTTACAAACGACGACTGGACAAAAATAGCCCAAGATAGGAAAAAGTGGAGAGAAATGGAGGAGGCCTATACTCGTCGAGAGGTCTTTAATAATAAAAAAAATCGTGATGTAGTGGCAGTAGACAGGAACCTCACGTCGCTCTCCTTGGCAAACGAGAACTGGCGCAAACCTGTGGTACTAAGTACTGCGGATCGCAAGGCGGCATGGGAGAGTAAGGTGCTACACGGGCGGTTCTACAAAGCCCTCACGGGACCCGATGTGGACCTGCTCGCGTCGGTGAACTGGTTACGATTCGGGGACCTCTTCGGAGAAACCGAGGGTTTTGCCTGTGCAATTGCGGACGAAGTGATGATGACGAACAACTATCGGAAATATATCCTGAAGGACGGTACGGTCGACATTAAATTTGTCGGGCATGCCGCCGTCCCGGAGAGTCACTCAGGCATATCATTTCCGGGTGTTCTCATCTTGCTAAAGGCGAGTACTTGCACAGACATAATCTCGTAGCCAGGATTATTCACCAGCAACTTGCTCTTCTATATGGCCTTGTGGACCGCGAAGTACCGTACTACAAGTACTTACCTGCGCCTGTTCTCGAGAATGGTCGTGCCACGCTCTATTGGGATCGATCTATCATCACTGACAGGACTATTGTAGCCAATAAGCCTGACATAGTGATAATAGATCGATCGCAACGTCGGGCTGTGCTCGTTGACATCACCATCCCCCATGATGAGAATCTCGTTAAGGCCGAGAAGGACAAGTCCAGTAAGTACCTAGACTTGGCTCACGAGATAACCGCCATGTGGGATGTTGATTTGACGATCATTGTCCCGATAGTCGTTTCAGTGAACGGTCTAATAGCGAAGAGTCTCGACCAACATCTTGAGAGACTCTCGCTAGGTGGTTGGATCAAGGGTCAGATGCAGAAGGCGGTGATCTTGGACACGGCGCGGATAGTCCGCCGGTTCCTCTCTCTGCGGCCCTGACCACCGGTAGCTTGGGCCTTGCCCCGCTGCTGGCGGCACCCTAGGTTAGGTTTTTTATAATGTGTTTATATGTATTTTTTATCGTTTTGTAAGTGTTTTTATATTTTACTTTTATATTCATATTATAAATAACCTAACTTGAGATGAAAAATAAATAAAGAAAAAAGTAAAAAATTATAATATTAAAAATTGTCGCTATATTATATTTATATTATATGAAAATAAAATACAAATCTGCTTACAAGTTACATTTAAGCATAATATTTTTTTATATTTTTTTAAACAGTGTCAATCAAAAACGACGAATACCCGCCTTTAAGGGGCCGGTATATGACGTTTTCGATTTAGACCTCACTTTGTGACCATAATTTGTACAATAAATGTTTAATAATTGCATTAAATTACTCGTAAATTTGTTCACGAAGAGACCGTGTACCGACTCTTCATGCCATTATATTTTTAATTTGCTGTTATTCTCTACAAATCGACACTAAAAGTTTCAAAAAATCAAAATATGGAGTTCCGTTTGAGAAACAAGCAAAACAATTTTGTCTTTGACAGTAATTGAATTATTGTGTGATTTTGAAAGCTAGATAATTCAACTACCAATTTATTATCGATTTATGTTTTTACTCACAAGGACAACACAGAAATTCAATCTCAAATGTAAACTTTCGAACAATTTCCATACATTGACGACATCACTCAAAATTCTTCTTCAAGCCAGATGCCCGCTGGGGCTGCACCGGAGCACACGTATATTCTTCAAATGAAAATGACAGCTTGATTTGCTTGCTTTTGACAATTATATTGACATTAAATCATATACGCACACGAGAAAGCATACCAGTAGATAAATTGTATTTCAAAAATAGGGTACCTACATAAATATCAGCTCGCGTCTCATTTAAATTTGATTTGCTGTTATTTACGGGTCATAATGGTTGAAAACCGCAGTAAACTATCTTAAAACAATACGATTACAGTCGAATTTAAGTATTATGTTCCTTCAAAACTCGCTTAAAAAGTTTAAAGACTCATCTTTACTGATTGGGATTAATTTTCATTATGCTGATATTCATTTAACGGCATTTTAAAAACGTATTTGACTTCTGTACGTCAATGAATTTTGATGACAATTGTAATCTTGTATTATATTATAGAACTTTTATCTTAAAATATTGCCTATTAACAGGAAGGGTTATGTAATTCGTATAAGTAATACCTGAAAGTCTTGTACCTAGATCTGTAATACCATGGATCGCGACGAATAAATGATTATGATTATGCCGTTAGTTCCGTCTATATGTTTAATGCGTGTAAGTGCTGTTCTCTGAAAATCTTCAAGAAAAAATAACGGCTAGACCAGCACTAAGTACTAGCGAGTTTTTGCGGCTTTGGAGACCGAGATGAAGCTTACAGGCCAATACCGCTGTGGCCTGGTTATTGTTATGTATACCTATGTATCGAATGTTTAATAAATTTACTATAAAAAGCAATGTTTTATTTCGATTAAGTAGGTCTACATTTTGTGCATATTGCATATCTGAAGTATTATCGTACTAAACTTGAAACTAAATAAAATAATTATTCCAAATGTACAGTCACCTGCAATTTATATTACACAACGAAGGCCGCAAAAATATCTGACACGATCTTATTTGTAGAACCATAAGAGCATGTCACATATTTTTGCGGCCTTCGAAGAGTAGTTACCGTCATTATCACCAATTTGCCCGCTTTTTTTGAAAAAACACGAATTTCTCAAAAAACAAATCACATCTTATGACTTTTTTTGCTCAGCACGTCCATTGTGATCAAACGCATCAGTTTATTTGAAAAATATTTTTTTATCGTATTTTCACCCATTTTTTTGCGTTTTAGAGGGCGGGCAAAGATATCCGGGGTTTTTGCCAACATTACCCACGTCAATTTGGTATTCAAATACAGCTCGTATGATGATGATGTCTAAGGATCACTTAAAGGTTTTGGGCAATCCTACCATTCCCTGTTAATAACTTAGCACATAAGTGTAAAAACTTTTAAATAAATTTGCTGGGCAATGTTGCCTACCCGTTTTTGCCCATTTCCAAATAAGGCTCGCCTAAGCATTTTACAAAGGCTAGGGTTGTCACTTTTGAGAAAATCTGTTACAATAGTTTAATAATATGATTTTTGTTGTGTTTTTCATTCGTTAACGGGATAAAACATCTAAATAAAGGATAATAAGACAAATCAATACAGTATATATTTATAAACTTATTTTAGTGTACAAACATAACCTTCTTTTACTTGCGAAGTTGGGTAAATTAGATGAAAGTGACAACCCTAATCCGTTTTTGGTGGTGGGCAATGTTGGTATGGATGCCAAATTACCGGATTACTTTGCCCACCGCTAAAACTTTTGTGTATTTAGGCCTTTTTAGTTTAAATCTCAATAAATATAATCTATGCTTCATGTGTTATAACTCAAACCCGGAAATATTTGTTAAAGGGTTCTCAAATTTTTCTACTTGCATTCCTTATTTATCAATTTTTTGCCCGCCAAAATATACCCTATATTAGTTAACTCGCTGAAAATTCCCAAGTCAAGTTATGCACAAGTTTGGTATATAGTTTTGTCAGAAATATAACCTATTTTCTATTAAAAATAGCAGGGTGGCCATAACTATTATAAATTTTTCTACATTAACGAATTTGTTTAAAATTGTCGTTTTGGGCAAAGTTTCCCTGGAGGCAAAGTTGGCGCCAATGACGTAACATATTATTGCAGGTGACTGTACATAAATGTTTCGGTGATTTTGAGATTATTTTCCAGGTTAGTTTAGGTACTAACAATCAAGTTATGCAGATACCGATGTCGTGAACGTATCATATAAGTAGTAAGGTACCGCTATTGTTTAGCGATACCGATTAATTTTAAATGTAAAACTATAGTGGTTGAATTCTAATTAAATATGTATACCGGTTGAAATATAAAGATATTAAAATTACAGCAGGGACAACCATTTTTTATAGTTGTACCTAAACCATCATTGGCCGAACGTTAGCAAAGGTCTCCGTTTCACTAAATATAAATATTTTTGGCGAATGTGCACTAGCCAATTTGTAATTTCAGCTTGGGCAAAAATCTCCTTTGCAGAACACATTTCTCAACTGATTCTCGTGAAAATTTGTAAGCTGGTTCGATAGAACTATTCTGTTTCGCTTTATCCGCCAAAATGGAATTGCCACCCTGTCGAAACTTTATTTATTTAAATTCCCATTGAATGGATTTTGCACCTTATGAAAAACCATAAAGAGTAGTAAATAATATTTTACATCTGACTTAATTACATCTTGTTTTATTCGCTTTAATTGTACAAAACGCGTATCTTGACAAAGCAATATTAGGTAGTAAAACAGTCAACAATCAAATGAATTAAATAGGTACGTCACGTGTGACATGAACAGACAAGGAAAGCAAGATTAAACCCAAGTAACACACAAGCAGGATAATAGAGTAAAATTATCATCTTATTCAAATTAAGATTGCATAAATTTTGTGTATAAGCGGTGGAAATTACTAAATTCGGAATAAGAAGGCCTAGTGGGGCCTATATACCAATAAATGCTGAATACATTTTGCATAGTATCGGTTTTGCATATTAAAGCTGAATAATACTTATTTCTTACACAGTTAGTCAGACATAATTCAGCTTAAAGCATTTGTGGTTGCTAAAAGCTGCATAATAGCAGCATTAGCAGCAATTAGCTGTATATATTCCATAGATGTAAGTAAATTGAGGTAGATATGGTACCAGGCGCACGATCGTGAGCCATTAAATATAGGTTCCGGAACCTATATTTAGTTAGTCGTATGGGTGACGCCAACCTGTCAAGTTGTCAAAATCGTTGGATCAAATTTTAGTTTTATCAACTATGAACGTCACACGTCTACATAAATAAAAGGTCATTGATATATTCTGTGTTGTGAGATATTAAGCAGACAATATTAAGAAAAATGTGATAGTGGCTACTAAATGCTGAAAAGAAGCGTCGGTGAAGACTTTCAACTGTATAAAAGCGGTTGCAGTTTCTGTTTTAATGCTAGTTTTTGAATAAAGGTGGACGCTATTACTGGAAGCTGTAATGAAATTCACATATTATTTGTTATTAAGTAGCTGCATATATGGGTTAATTATGGCTTTTATAGACATAACGTCTGAATAATAAATACTAAAACAACACTTATACTTAAGTTATAGCGATTTTAGTACACATATACTATCTTTTCTTGCTAAAAGCTGCAAAATGAACGCAATGAGTAGCGCTATTCAAACTACTGCTTAGTATCAACAAGTGCGCGGTGGAGAGGGTTCCGTAGCTTTATACACGGTCAACAGTGCTACTTGAGCCTGATTGCCTTGAGCTTGAGCGTGTTTTTATTTTAGTTTGAACGCATCTTGCGTATTTATTCTTTAATCCAACCATTATTTTAAAAAATTGAGGTTTAGTTTTCTTAACAATTCTCTTCGATTGGTTATTTTACACAAGATGCATTGTCGTTCTAATGATGTAAAACAATTGTTTTACAAATGTTTACGATGGTAGCTAGCAATTGCTAGCTACCATCGTAAACACTGTTAACTGACCATTTGCATCCCTTACTGCAACGAGATAAAGTTTACCAATGGCCATTTAAGGTTGTTGCTAGTTGGCAAACAAGGTGTCAAATGCTAGTTATTGATATTGTTGCATTAAAAACTTGTAGACTGGACTGGGTATGAGAAAAATAAAATAATCACCCCCATTAAAATATAGCGAAATCGATTCTCCTGTCGATTTTGAACAGACTGTTTTTAGGTTTCAAGTGGGTCTACTCATACCTATCCCACACTATACTCGTATTCATACCTAAACAATACTGCCCATACCAAACTATACTTGTACTCATACCCGTGATACCCGCTACTAATATACCCGCACCTTCGCACCTATACCATATTCATATTCATACCATACTCGTAACCACACCATACTCATACTATACACATCTTCGTACTCACGTCGTACATCTTTGCGTATACCTTTACCTACTACATATTTGTCGGAACTGATAACGGAAAAAATAACTGTGTAGTCTGCCGTGCCCCCAGATTTATCATATAACTTAAATATTATATCGCGTTTATAATATTAGTAGGAAGTAGGATTGAATATTGCCCGTGTTACATACCTATAATGTTTCTCATCAAACTAGTGAGGATCTATGTGGTTTTTACTATTTGTGTATAGAACCCTAATAGGCTTTAAGATTGAGAAAACAATTACTATTATACTGATGTTATTCAAAACTTGTTGTTCTAAAACCATTATTATCTAACATGTAGCTTAGTAACGCGAATAATGTGAATGCTTATTCAGAAATTTAGCACAATAATAGCTGTGGCAGCAGCTTATATTCAGCATAGTCGGACGCCATTACGGTTGCTCATATTCTAAGCTGTACAATTATATAGAATTAAAATGAACTGAAAATCCCATTTTTATTCATTTATAAAACTAGTTTTATCGTATCATAACTTGTTAAAGTACATTTTCTATCACTAAAACATCTAAACACCGCAAAAAAAATACAAATTTAAATTTTCGGTATTTACTTTTTAAACAGTGCATTATTTACGCGGCGCTCTAAAATTTTAAATGAAATGTATATATATATTAACAGTAAAGTCGCATGCGCAAATGAAATTGAAGTTATGTAAACATCAAATAAATATATGGGTGATGTCCTCCTTATTTTGTAAGTATTCACTTCAGAAACTACACTTAGACACGAGTTCACAAATTAAAATGGAAGACAAATCATTGATTTAACACAAATATCTGAATATATTTTCCGTAAAATTGCACTTTGGTACCAAAAGCTTCATAACTTGTGAATAACTGATGCATTGTGTACAAAGCTGGATAAGTTTGGTTTAAAAGCGGTATAGAAGCTTTTGACAGCCTCTATACAAGTGTTATTCAGCGATTCAATGTGTGGGCAATGGGCATACACTTATACAGCTATTACATTACTGTTATTCAGTAATAAGCGGCGTGGGCACTGCCCACTTTGCGCCCAAACCTTCTGTATAACGTCTGTAATAGCGCTTATACAGACGATATACAGCTACCTTATTCAGCATACAGTACGGCATGCTCTATTATTCAAACAATATTCAGCTACTTTTGTGTTACTTGGGAATGCATTGTTTCTCTTTCATCTTTCAATGGAACGCTTTTATCCTCAAAGGAGGCCAGTGTGAATACTAAACTAAAAGTTCAATCTTAAAAAAACATGATGGGTCACTGACCTGTCCCAGTAAAGTGAGGTAGTGTGCGTGAAGTGCGCTTGTGTGTGAAATGGGGTAAATTGACAGAATCTAAAATTTTACCCACCGCTACCGTCGCCTTAAAATGGCCGACAAAATACAGCATAGTAATATGAATAATCAAATTTTATATCAACAATAATTGTATAATTGTATAATTTTAATTTAATTGTATTGTACTTATATATGTATTATAATTTTTTATTGAAGAAATGTTCGAAAAAGTTCGAATCGGGCAGACTCGCTCTAGTTGTTCATAGGACGTAAAGCCCCCTCCAGACTATGCGCGTGAATCGCGGGCGAAGCCGCGAACGTGAGTGTGGAGTCGATTTCGCTGTCTGCGAAAATCGACGCCACACTCGCGTTCGCGGCTTCGCGCCGCGATTCGCGCACGAGTGAGGAGGGGGCTTAAGATTTCTCAAATCCCATAATTTAAGACATTTGGTCATTCCGAATAATGGCTCTATTGTGACCAGAAAAAGTTATGAGAGAGGTAATATATAATATATAGGTACGTACCTATAGTTGTTATGGTTGCAGTTAGACGACGATATTGAGGGAACGTTCCAGGCGCCCGTGATGCTGGCACACATGGAGAATTATCTCGGGGGAGGGTGGGAAACCAGTATGAAGGCCAGCCGTTGCGTATATGGTATGCAAATATAATATAAGTTAGACGATCACATAAAAATAAACATTAAACTTATTATTATTGAACTCAAAGTCATCCCTTTTCCAGTGAATTACCCTCACGCGAAGCTGCCCGGCCACGTGCCGGACTGCGAGCAAGGCAAGCTCCTGAAGAACTGCCTCATCAAAGAAGAATATCTCGAGATTACGGTAAGAGGCCTTCAATGTATGTATGTACCTAATACCTACTAAAAGCAACGCAAGTGCCAATTTTATAAGCAATCTTGAGACCTTCCTCTAGGGACTTCAACAATAGGGAATATTACGCGAAACTCTGCGTAGATAGCGCCACTACCTACCACTATCTGTCACAATCTGGGTGTCTTCCGCGAAACAAGAAAATCGAAATTTCGTTATCTTATCTCTCTATCACTCTTGCCCATTCGAGCGATAAAGAGGCAGATAACTAAATTTCGATTTTCGAATTTACCGGTAGGTCCTTGTTAACAAACCGCCTTGATGCATCAATGTCATATTTTATTGTCTGTGAAAACTTGTCAAAAAACAGTTTAAGGCACAGTATGAATAAGTTAGTCCATGAATTTACTTTGTTAGAGGCCTAATTAGGCAGAGACCTTGGGGGAATACTTTCCGGGGTAAAAAAGTAACCTTTCATCTAGATTTGTCGTTTTATTGAAGACAGGGTGGACACACACACCACACACATACCTACACTACAGCCTAGTTTGAAGTCTGATGGATAAAATGTATCGCAGCACATATACATATATATATATACAATACAGTAGTATACATACAACCTTTATGGTAATAAATTATTTGTATTTGTATTATATTCCTACTTTCATATTTACAAATGTGCAATATTCAAGGGTTCCCCTCGTTTGAGTCATCATCATTGAAACGTTGTTATAATCATCGAAAACCGGGACAGTTTACTTAATTTTTAGGGTTCCGTACCTCAAAAGCAAAAACCGGAACCCTTATAGGATAACTCGTGCTGTCTCTCCGACCGACCATCGATCCCTACCCCTCCTTTATCTCCAAAACTTCTGGTTCTAAAATTTTGAAAAAAAAAAATACAATATAGGGATGACAGGAAAACCTATTAGAAATGTGCAGTCAAGCGTGAGTCGCACTTAATTACTTTGTTTTTGAGGTCCCGGACATTCGGAAGGCGTGCGTGGGGCCGAAGCCAACACGTAGAGGCCCCTTGTAATAAGACAATTTAATCTAAATGTAATGTGACACCAACCGACGATTATCCTTGTTTGCACTATATTGCACCCAAGGACAAGCCCCGGTTAGTGTAGGACGATTGTATGAAAAAGGTACAAAAAGAAACCGGGCTATTGGGTTGAGTTGCTAGCTAGTGGACTAGTAACCGGGACTATGGAGGTGACTATGGCACCTGTCCTGCTCATATGCTTAAAAACATGAAAAAATGGGCCAGGTGGCGACTCGCCAACTCACAATATGGGTCCCCGAAAACGGCCGCTCTCACGGAGCGACAAGGGGACAACATCACATGAGCGGCTCAGGGCGTGGAGAGGTGTGCACTGCTTTCTACCCAGTGGCTATAAGCACCCACGGTGCCAACTCGCGTCTTAGGCATATTTCACTTCCACCTCAGTGTTCACTCCAGCCGGCCAATGAAGGCAAGCCGGAGAGAGGGGCCTGACCGACTCACGGGGGTATGGGACCGCCACAATCTGCCCTGGGGGCTTATATATGATTATTAATTAGAACAATTTATACTTGGATATAATGACATTTAGAAGTAATTGGTCAGCACGAGAACAAGTTGCAGTTGGTCGAGCTGCTGCGCAGCTGGCTGGGCTTCTGCGCCGACGACGAGGGGCTGCCGGTGGGCGAGGTGCTGGCCCGCGCCGCGCGCCCGCCCGTGCCGTCGCCGCCGCTCGGCTACCCCACGCCGCCCGCGCTACAAGGCTGCGCCTGGCGCTGCCTCTTCTACGACATGGGCTGGGTAACAATAACAACTACCGACTATAGTACAGCACCTGAACATGGATGCCATGCGTAACCCCAGCAATCGATCCAACTTTCGTATTGATCCTAACTCGTCAAAAATATATCATCGTAATAATATTATTAAAAGAATAGGTATTAACATACATTTTATGTTTTAGCTGGCGCGCAGCCGTCGACTAAAGTTTAATTGGCTCACATGCCTAACTACCCATGTGACATAGGCCTAGTATTAACTGAAAATAAACTAGTGGCTCTGTGAGCTGTAGACCTCGCGAGCAGAGCTTGAAATAACATGGTGCTAAGAGCTTTAAATACACCGTGTTTTTTTTGATTTCCGTTAATTTCAAGGGTGCATTCCTGAGCTTAAATCAAGTAACTTTCTCAAAGACACCGATGTTCTAATTAAGTCCATTTCGGAGATAATCCATAATTTATTTTTTTACTATAAGGCCTCTACAAGCGTGTACACTTGCCTTAGGGCCGGCTTACATATTGATTAGTGTTTAGAATGAGTTCATACATTTGCTACTAAACTTAAGTACAATCTCGGTCGATTGATGTACGAAATGACATTGATATGTCACAGATTTCAATTGTTTGGTTGAGTTAAATGTAATTCCCGTGTTACAACAACGCTATATGCTACATTTAATTACTTTTTAAACAAAAAAAAAAACAAAAAAGAAAACAAAATTTTTTTTTTTTTTTTTGAAAATTAACTATACCATTTAGTTCTTATAAACGTACTTAACTATACCCCGAAGTTAACGGAATTCAATAAAAACACGGTGTATAGTAAATTAAAGAAAAACAATACGAAATTTATGTGTAAAAAAATACAAAAAGTTATAATATCCCAGCATACAATTACTGGGGATCGAACCCAGACCCTCTGTGCAAACAGAAAAAGCGAACGTTTACAAACTGAGCCAAATAGTTCTTAGATGGGTTGACGAAATTTAGCTACTCCTTCTCAAATTAAAATTAGTTAAAATTAAATATCTAAATACCGCCTAAACCAGCGATAAGTTTTTTCTGCATTTTTTGCTATTAACTCTGTAAACATGTTTCAAAAAGAAAAAAGTCTTATGATATCGATACGACTATTTGTTTAGGCGCCAGGTATCACGACTCCGCCATTTTTAAAAATTTCCAAAAACCGGATTGACAAAAAATTTTTATTTAGACATAAAATTCGGTCACAAAATTTCACGAGAATCGGTTAAGAATTGCGACCTGTAGAGGAGAACATCCGGACATACGAAAGCAAAATGCCCGAGTCAAAACGTAGACCTTCGCTTCACTTCGGTCAATTAATTTGTTTTAATAGGTACTTCTAATAGACCTAGTATTATTGACCGAAGCGCAGCGAAGGTCTACGTTTTGACATTTTGCTTTTGTATGTCCGGATGTTATCCTCTACAGGTCACAATTCTCAACCGATTCTCGTGAAATTTTGTGACCAGATTTTATGAATAAATAGATTTTTTTGTCCATCCAGTTATAGGATTATAATGGCGGAGTTGTGATACCTCGCGCCTAAACAAATAGTCGTAGCTGGTCGTATCGATATCATTGCAGTGTTTTTTCTTTTTGAGACATGTAAATGGCAAAAAACGGAATAAAATTGTATTGCTAGTTTAGGCGGTATTTATATATTTAGTTTATACTCGTATCGAGAATAAGTAGCCGAATTTCGTCAACTTAGCTAAGAACTATCACGGCGCATTTTGCAAATATTCGGTTTTTTTATTAAAAGCTGGGCGTAGTCCGATCCGAATGCTCCACCTTGGGGCCACGCCACGTAACCCCACACTTAATGACGCTTTCGCATATATGTAGTAGAGTAGAAGATGAGGTGGATAGGTAGTAGTTGAAGATCTGATGCAACATATGAATATATTAGTCTAAACTCTAATTCTTGATTAGAAAGTACGAAAGGCACGTTCATTAGGCGTTTCCTTAACCTATTCGTAGGTATACTGTGGGTGCGTAACGGTCCATATAACATCTTTTGATATATTTTTAGTCGATATAACGATTGAGGGACATAATGCACTTTTGCTATAACAATACATGGTATATTCTTAGAGAGTCTAACTATCGTCAAGTATAATGAACTTGTAATATAACAACTTCTAATCTAACATTAACACCGTATAACGTATATGTGATATAATTATGTTCGATATAACGCTCAGTTGGCATAATGTAGTACTGGTATAATTTGTAATATTTACTACTATTATAACAACCTACGTATTCGAACTTAAGGCAGGTCTCAGTTAGGTACGACGACGAGCGAAGCGAGGAGGAGTGTTAGGTAGAACTGCGACCCTACAGCGCGCGAGCCGAGCGAGCGAAGCGAGCGTGCCGCGGTAGCGGCCGGCGAAGCGCCAGAACCGACTTTTTTTATTATAACCTCAACTTATTTTTATACATTTGAATACATTATACCATAAATACGTCGTACGTATAAGTCGTCCTGGATAAGGGTACCCTCCGGAGTTCCCCAGGGATCATTGTTAGGGCCACTTTTATTTGTGATCTTTATCAACGATATTGGTTCAATTTTTATTAATAGTATGTTCTGCTTTATGCGGACGATATGAAAATCTTCAAAATAGTTAATAGTGAATTTGAGGCAAAATTATTGCAAGACGATTTAGATAGACTGGATTTGTATTGTAAAAACAACAATTTAGATTTAAATGTTTCAAAATGCTTTAGTATGAGTTTTACTAGGAAAAGAAATGTTTATAAAAGTGTGTACAAAATTAAATCACAAAACCTTATAACTAAAATGTCCTGCCGGGATCTAGGTGTCATTTATGATGATAAACTTACTTTTAATGAGCATGTAGAAAGTATTACTGACAAAGCTTATAAAGCTCTTGGCTTTCTGATTAGTTCTGCTGGTGACTTCAAAAAAAAGAAAACAATTAAAATCATATACCGTGCCTATGTAAGATCTCAACTCGAATATGCTTCTCAAATATGGAACCCGTTCTATAAGGTGTATGCAGAAAATATTGAAAAAATTCAGAAGAAGTTTGTTAGATTCCTCTCCTTTAAATTTAAGCTATCTATGGACAACTATTCTATGTCATGCAAAAAATTCCATCTTGTCCCTTTATTTAAGAGACGATTGGCAAATGACGTAAGTTTATTAATGAAAATTGCCCAAGGTATAGTCGATTCCCCGGATCTTGTGAGCAAAGTACAATTTTATATACCTGTCTCGCAACTGCGCAGAAGACCCTTGCTTCGCATCCCTCTTTCTCGCAATAACATTCGTAAAAAATGTTTCTTCCCTCGTACAATTAGGTTATTTAATGAACTTAATGATATGCCCGATGTAGATTTGTTTCACAGCTAGATTAACTAGTGGCTCTGTGAGCTGTAGACCTCGCGAGCAGAGCTTGAAATAACATGGTGCTAAGAGCTTTAAATACACCGTGTTTTTTTTGATTTCCGTTAATTTCAAGGGTGCATTCCTGAGCTTAAATCAAGTAACTTTCTCAAAGACACCGATGTTCTAATTAAGTCCATTTCGGAGATAATCCATAATTTATTTTTTTACTATAAGGCCTCTACAAGCGTGTACACTTGCCTTAGGGCCGGCTTACATATTGATTAGTGTTTAGAATGAGTTCATACATTTGCTACTAAACTTAAGTACAATCTCGGTCGATTGATGTACGAAATGACATTGATATGTCACAGATTTCAATTGTTTGGTTGAGTTAAATGTAATTCCCGTGTTACAACAACGCTATATGCTACATTTAATTACTTTTTAAACAAAAAAAAAAACAAAAAAGAAAACAAATTTTTTTTTTTTTTTTTGAAAATTAACTATACCATTTAGTTCTTATAAACGTACTTAACTATACCCCGAAGTTAACGGAATTCAATAAAAACACGGTGTATAGTAAATTAAAGAAAAACAATACGAAATTTATGTGTAAAAAAATACAAAAAGTTATAATATCCCAGCATACAATTACTGGGGATCGAACCCAGACCCTCTGTGCAAACAGAAAAAGCGAACGTTTACAAACTGAGCCAAATAGTTCTTAGATGGGTTGACGAAATTTAGCTACTCCTTCTCAAATTAAAATTAGTTAAAATTAAATATCTAAATACCGCCTAAACCAGCGATAAGTTTTTTCTGCATTTTTTGCTATTAACTCTGTAAACATGTTTCAAAAAGAAAAAAGTCTTATGATATCGATACGACTATTTGTTTAGGCGCCAGGTATCACGACTCCGCCATTTTTAAAAATTTCCAAAAACCGGATTGACAAAAAAATTTTATTTAGACATAAAATTCGGTCACAAAATTTCACGAGAATCGGTTAAGAATTGCGACCTGTAGAGGAGAACATCCGGACATACGAAAGCAAAATGCCCGAGTCAAAACGTAGACCTTCGCTTCACTTCGGTCAATAATGTTAAAAATATAATTTTCAATAGATAGTTAACGTTACCTGACTTAAGTTTGCGTTCATATAGTTTATCAGGAATATTCCTATATAGTGTAATATTCTGCTAATTTGAGACCTTTATATTTACATTATCTAGCATTATATATGTGGAAGCTTGTAATTTGCATATAGTAGATAAGTCTATTAACCTATGTATATTAGGCAGTAAGCATCCCGAATAAAATAAAATAAATAAAATAAAATAAAATACTTATAACAAATATTCATTATATCCAGTAAACGTTATATCGAATAGCTTTTGTATCGATTAAACATTATACCCCATGAAAATAGTTTTTTTGTTGTTATATCAAAAGTTCATTATACCGCTTAAGTGATAAATCAAATACACCATGAAATTATATCAAAAGTTGTTATATCTTTTAAAAATATATCAAAAATTGTTATACGGATCATTACACACCCGTATACTGTACCCATAATGTACCTACCCATTCTATTTGTTTGACGTTTTCAGATGAATGATAGAGAAGGAGAGTTCCTTTTGCCCGTCGTTCACGAGACGATAAGGATGTATTACTACAAAACTGATTTAATACCGCAACTATTGGAGGAATCTACTAAATGCGTCACAAGTACGTTAAGTATTCACTATTCAGAATAAAATTGCCTCGCGATATCGAAGTGATGCCTTAAGGCGTTAAGTCCGCCATTTGTACCTTCATGTATTGTGCAATAAAAATAAAAAAGGGATGCGCTCGCAAACGGAACGTTGCCGTTGCGGAGCTCATGCAGTTTGTAATGGTTTTAACAGCCCGTGGCCATTTTAGCCTTTTTTTTAGGGGACATCTTAAACAGATCAATCTAGCCCCAAAGTCCTCAAACTAAGCAAAGCTTGTACATACATAATACATACATAAATACATAGATTACAACCCATGACTCAGGAACAAATATCTGTGTTATCACACATATAAATGCCCTTACCAGAATTCGAGCCCAGGACCATCGGCTTCGCAGGCAGGGTCACTACCCAACCCATTAGGCCAGACCGGTCGTCGCCAGTTTCGTCTTTATACAAAATGTGCCTAGTACCTATGTTACACTCATTAGATTAAAATTATTCAAAATGAAGGTAATATGTTTGTATTGGAGTCTAGTCGATAGGTAAGTAAACCAACACTTTTCCAATCATCAATATCATCATCATTGCAGATTTACAAAAATAAAGGGCAGGTCGCGTCTCATACAAAATTAAGCTCTTGTATGTTTGCAGCCGCGAACCTTTTCACCGAGAACGCGGACGTGATGGCCACGCGGCCGCCCGGCTGCGACCGCTCGCAGCTCTACGTCGACTGCCTCGTCAACAACTTCTTCAAGAACCTCACAGTAAGAACCTTTCATACTCGCTGTAGGTACCTACATACCGATACACGCACACCAACTAACACCATAAACTTACCACTATACCTACTTTACAAACTGAACTGACCAATGTAAAACAATTCGCATCTAGTTTTACAAATGGCGGTTAACTCATTTGTTTTGCCTTGACAGTCGCCTTGGTTCACCGATGAAGAGAGGAGCATCAGGGTCGGTAACCAGAGCTCTAGTCCCACCAGGCCCCGTCCTCGCTCGCGCCCCCCACCCCGCGAGCGTCCCCGCGGCCCCCCGCAGCCGCACCTCGTGCGCACGCGCCTGTCAGCGCGCGTCGCGCCACTGCCGCTCGCGCCCTCTGACTCCGTCGTTGTCAAAGTCAAGGTGACGGAGACGGACACATGAGCGTAGTGGCTTAAGTTATGGTCTTTTTTTTCTAAATGTGTCAGAAAAATTACATAATAGTAAGCCAAGATACTCAATAAACTTTTAATAATTACAAACTATTTAATTTTTACAACCTATGCCGCGTTTTATAAAAAGCTTATAACATGGTGTTTTCTAAAGACAATTAATAATAAGGAGCAAACAGCGATTAGGTACCTACAGGTTAAAATTCGATCCTAGTTCGTACCTGTTCGAGTTGACCCAGGTTGCAACTGTGTCTCTGAACGCCTGCAATTGGTTGCGCGGCATCAGAGTGCACAGCGACACCGCTGACGGGCTGCGACGCAACAGGACGGGAATAGTTATTTTCTCAAAAATGGACGGCAAAGTCGACTTTGCCGTTTAAAAAATAGGTCGCGAAGCGCGTAGTTTATGGTCAGTCAAAAATTAAAAAGTTAAAAACATTGCAGTTTCGATTTTAGGACTGCAATGTTGCATACAAATTCCATTATTTGTCGAGTTTCAAACTTTTTAAAAGTTGAAATGGCCATATCAAATGAAGGCACAGGCCCATTAAACAGCCAAACAGATGATTAGTACCGCGACTATTTAGCTGTATCAAATAGGTTGACGTATTTTCGGCAGAAAAATACACTTCTATTTTTTTATAAAAAAAAATAAAAAGGCGGCAAAGCTAATTTTTTCAATTGTTTCTACTTTTTTCTGTGAAAATATATACGTACGAACGTTGCTTTTGTAAAATATTCCTATTATATTTATATTTCTTGCACCATTTTTGAGAAAAGCACTATATATGACTCGGCTGGAAGGCTACTTGCTGGCTTCGGATTCAATTAAACGGACTCCCAAGGTCGTCCGTTTAAAACGAATCCTCAGCCTGCAAGTAGCTACTTCCGAGCCTCGACAATAATGTACTATTGTTTTACAAGGGGGCAAAGTTGTTGTTTAACCGCTCGTGCTAATATTGATACCCGAGCAAGCGATATATTCCAAAATTGAACCACGAGCGTAGCGAGTGGTTCGATAAATTGAATCTTGAGCGTTGCGAGGGTTTCGAAGCACGAGGATTACTTAAATAAAATTTGCCCCCGAGTGAATCACAAAATTTTTCACCACACCAACCCGAAGCAAATATTAAATGTAAAATAGCCCTCATTGTTAGAACGGATGCGGGGGAGCCCTAGCGGCCTTCTAAGGGTGTTTGCCGACAGGTGGGATTCACCCATGCTTAAAAGATGGATCGGCCTTCATTCGACATTCGTAAATTATAATTGGTAATTTTTAATTGATGACATGTTTTTATTATAATTGCTATTGAATCTTTTTTTATTTATTATTGTCGATCGATTTTTTACATTTATTGTTATTATTTTAATGTTTTTAATTTAATTTATTTCTGTAATTCACAATTCAATTATTTAATTTTATTTTTACATTTATTATATTGACTGTTTTAATGAATTTATGCTCATCCGGTTGTGTCTGTGTTTTGTGACTCTGTATTTTATTAACAATAGTCTTAAGTTTTGCTTTGTACAGATACTAAAATTTTTATGGGCTTTGCCTGAAATAAATGATTTTATTATTATTATTCTCCTTATTTATTTCTCCTCTTAAGTTAGGTTATTTATAATATGAATATAAAAGTAAAATATAAAAACATTTACAAAACAATATAAAATAAGGTGTATTCGGGTATTACCGAATGTCGGATAATTCCGAAATTCAGATGAAAATCACCCTTAATTCCATCATAATAAAAGTCTCATTCGGAATTATCCGACAGTTTTCGACATTCGGAATTACCCGAGTAAACCTTACATATAAACACATTATAAAAAACCTAACCTAGATTGCTGCCGGCAGCGGGGCGTGGCCCAAGCTGCCGGTGGTCAGGGCCGCAGAGTGAGGAACCGACGTACTATACGCGCCGTGTCCAAAATTACCGCCTTCTGCATCTGACCCTTGATCCAACCACCCAGCGAGAGTCTCTCTTGGTGTTGGTCGAGACTCTTCGCTATTAGACCGTTCACTGAAACGACTATCGGGACAATGATCGTCGAATCAACATCCCACATGGCGGTTATCTCGTGAGCCAAGTCTAGGTACTTACTGGACTTGTCCTTCTCAGCCTTCACGAGATTCTCATCATGGGGGATGGTGACGTCGGCGAGCACGGCCCGGCGCTGCAATCGGTCTATCAGCACGATGTCAGGCTTATTGGCGACAATAGTCCTGTCAGTGATGATAGATCGATCCCAATAGAGCGTGGCACGACCATTCTCGAGAACAGGCGCAGGTAAGTACTTGTAGTACGGTACTTCGCGGTCCACAAGGCCAGACCAGATGCTACGCCAGAAGTCATTCATGACAGTAGCATCCGGTGGCCGTTATTATTATTATTATTATTAAACAAAATCAAACCAAATCAAATCCAAATTAATGTTATTAAATATTTATCATCCAAAATCATCATTTAAAAGTATACCTACCAGCAAACATAAGAAGACAACTCAAAATTTGCATTAGATTACTTTGCCTCACATGTGAATAAAATGCAACTTTGCTATCAGTTTTTGAAGTGCAAAGTAAGCCTTTCCGAGATGGTGTGGTGAAAACATATTTTCACCTGAAAGTTGCATTTTATTCACATGTGAGGCAAAGTAATCAAATGCAGATTTTGAGTTCTTTTCTTATGTCTGCTGGTACAATTGACTATTAAAATAAAAAAATGATTTTGGATGATAAATATTTAATAACATTCATTTCGTTTTGATCAAATTAAAAAAATAAAACATTCATATAACGTATAAATAAAACATTTGTTACAATTTACGTTAATTATAAACTAGTAGTTCGCCCCGAACTGAGAACTCGCAGTTAACCAAAAAATATTATAGAGCGATTGACTTTGTTGCACCTACTTAGGTATCGTATAGTGCGACATAAAATATTTAGTAGAAAATAAATGAGAGCACCACTTTCTACGTAACTGTCACATTTTTGACGTAAAATGCTTACACAATTAATACACATGGCAACAATTTAGTATGGACATTTTTGAGTTCCATTTTATTCAATTTCTACAATTTCATGTCGCACTATAGGCGGCAATGGATCAAAAATCGCCTGGATTTATTGCAAAGTCTGTGGAGGTGGAGCCCTTGACTGATAGATTTAAGCAAAGAGTAGTATGTATAATATTTAGGACAAAGAGAGCCCTCTGGTGAAACTTTTTTGCATCCATTTTGAAGTGCCATCTGTAATTCTTAACCAGAAATATCAACGTCAATATCAGGGGGGGAGAGGCATAAATAGCGTCTAAGTATGTTGCGAACGTAAACAACTTTGAAGAAAGGCTTCAGGATATTTATTAATACACGAAAACAGATTAGATACTTTTAAATTGACTGTTGATGTAAATAAATTACTTATCATACACGGCTGGAATAACACACAATTGACCACGAAACACGCAGCAGGTTGTGAATCTACCCGCCATAATCTTTCAAATTTTTTGGTAATAAAGTTCTCAGCAACTGTGATGGCGTATGAAAACTTTGTTTCTTTTAACATTGTAAAACTGAAAGTATTTTTATTTATCTGAATTATGTCGTAGTACAGACAATAAATAGGGTGCTATAGTAAAAGAAAAGAGGCACAGTACATATTAATACCTTTTATTTGCAACATAAGTATAATACAGGGCATATATGTGAAGGTAAGTTCTATTTAAATTAACGTATATATTTAATCACTTAGTAGTCTTCCAATATATTTATTTATTACAGTTACATATTATATCTGCAAAACTAATTACTAAAAGCAATGGATACTTGACTAGATCAATGATTTACTAAATTACTCAAAGTTACTTTACCACAAATCAATATAAGCTTAGCTTAGGAAAGTAAATCAATTGGAGGATACAATTGTGACCGCTCATGACGCTGCTCGATGGCAAAGTGCTGGCCCGGGCTTCATCATCACGTCCCCACCTCCGTTTCTCTGCAGTAGCGCTGCGTGGTGATGGAAGTTCGAGTGGTGGGAGGCCACTTCGTCGGTCCGATGAGTCACCACGTCCAGCTGTACTCCATAGATGGCGCTGTAGTCCAATAAATATGCCGGAAACGCTTGAGGGACAACATCCGGCCAGCCTGGAGTACGTGTTCGTCCCGAGTCACGTCCGGATCTAATGCAGGAGCTAAGGACAGAACACAAATGTCTAAGTTATTTTATTCGACAACTGTATAGGTATAAATGAAGCAGCCTTAAAAGAATAGTGCAAGTAAATAAATTGTTTTATTCGGGTGGAGTTTGTTATCCCATCGCCGGCCAACTCACTCCCCATTGTGGTTTGAACTTGTAATGTTCAGATTACAAGTCGTGTATCACCACATACCCGATAAAATAGTAAGTGACATTCACTTCCTATCTATCCTTGCCTAGAACCTCAGTTACTTGAAATGGCCCTTTGTAAAGCGGCAATAATTTTGTACTTTGTCCTTCATTTGACTGGCTCGGAATTTTCAGTACTACCAAATCACCTACCATATAATTAGGCGCTTTCTTACGTTTAACATCGAACGCTTGTTTTTGTATTACGGCATTATTTTTGATGTTGGAATCGACTTGATTCCTGAGTGCCGTCACATCGACCGAGTTCTCAACATTATCATCATCAGTGATTCCGTCATTACTAGTCCGAATTCGATACCCGAAAATTCTTCACTTGGCACCGCAGCTATTGTTTTATTAATTGTACTATTAATTCCCTGCTGTATTTTTGTAATATGTTGGTCCCATTTATTATCATCAGTGTCCGCGCCTAAACTACGTAATGCGTCTAAAATGGTCCGGTTATAACGCTCTACCTGTCCGTTTGAGCGAGGAACACCCGTGGCAATAATATGAGCCCTAATTCCAGAGTTTTTACAAAATTCAGTAAACAATTTTGACGTGAAAGCACTACCTGCATCACAAATAACCCGTTTTGGTGGCCCAAACAATTTAAACAATTTATTTAATTCATTTATAACGATTTGACTTTTTGTGTTCTTGACAGCAGATATGAACACAAATTTAGTGAATGCGTCTACCATTACTAATAAGTGGCTATTTTGCTGCGTAGTTTTGACAAAGGGGCCCAAGTGGTCCAAATGCAGCGTGTGAAGCGGTCTGCAATGTTTAGGTATAGGATAAAGCTCGCCGGGCTTTTTGCCGTGGACATGTTTGTTATAAATACAATTGAGACAATTTTTTGTGTATTTTGCTACAATTTTCTTTAACCGTGGGAACCAGTACTTAGCTCTTATTCTTTCGACTGTCTTGTCCACCGCAAAATGTCCGACATCATCGTGATTTAATCGAATAACCTGCCATATACCTTATTACCGACTAATTCATATTCATTAAACAATTGTTTATTCGCTTCGGCCTCGCCTGACTGTAAAATTTCTCGAATTTGACTGATATTTGGATCTAATAATTGCACCGATAAAAGTCAATCGCCCTCAGTTATTAACATAACTTCATCCCTTTCAGTAGTTAAGTCATCATTTTTAACTGGGTTGCGACTCAAAGCGTCAACATGCTGCATTTGTGACCCAGCTCTGTGTTGTATTATAGCTCAAGCTCAAAATAATGGTATTTCTTTTCGTCATTAGTTGTCTGTCGGCTGTAAAAATGCACTGGTCTTTCGCCATTTTCCGTGGTTTGAATTAAAATACAACCAAGACCATCGCGACTCGCATCAGTATATAGATTGATTGGCAACTTGGGATCAAAAATGCTTAATGTGACGTTATTTCAGGGATGTTACGGAGCTCCGGTTCCGTTTCCGTTAAGGCGGAACTTCCGTTTGGTTTTACACATCCGTTTCTGTTCCGGTTCCGTTATGTTTGAAACGGAAGTTATAACGGATGTCAATGCTTCGCGCGGCGGCGGCAGCGTACATCAAAAACAAACAGGTTCATACCAGTAATTCGCTCATCGGCCCGCTTGCCACGTGCTACACTAATTTGTTGTTTGTTTGTATACTTTGATTTATTCGTGTCGAATCGTATGCGTTCTGTTGTGTACTGACTACTGACTGTGTGTAGTGTGTGTGGTGAATGTTAGTGTGTAAAAAAAAGCAACAATGAAGCCGAAATCAAGTTCGATTTGGAACTATTTTGATGAAGTTAGTGGGGACACGGCTAAGTGTATACTTTGTCTGAAGGTTTATTCTAGAAAGGGGAAAACGACTACATCGTTAAAAAGTCAGGCTCCGATTCTGGTTTCGGTTCCGTTTCCGTTTTCGGTTCCGTTTCCTTTTTCGGTTCCGTTTCCGTTTTCGGTTCCGTTAAACTAAATTGAAAACATCTGTTTCCGTTTTCGGTTCCGATAAAACCACATCCGTTACATCCCTGCGTTATTTACTAACGCACCCTTTAATTTTGCTACCGCCGTGTCTTGCTCGTCGCTCCATTGCCACACAGAGTCTTTCTTTAGTAAATTGCTTAAAGGCTTACAAAGTAAAGCGCAATCTTTAATAAACTTTCGAAAATAGTTTATAAGTCCCAGAAATTGTCTTAGCTGGTGAACAGTTTTTGGGGTGGGAAACTCATTTATTGCTTTCAATTTACGATCACTAGGCCGCACTCCCTCTTGTGAGACCAGATACCCTAGGAAAGTGACCTCTGTTTGAAAAAAATTACATTTTGCCATATTTATAGTTAGGCCATTGTTTTCAAGGAGTTGCAGCACATTATCTAAGCAAGCGACATTTTCCTCTAGAGTCTCTGTGGCAATGAGCAAATGACACGCCCTAAACGCAAATTACCTAAGATTGTATCCATCAGTCGTTGGAAGACCGCAGGACCATTGCAAACCTCGAAAGGCATACGAACATACTCGAAGTGCCCATCACTCGTGACGAAAACTAGCAGATACGCGCAGCCACTACGTAAACAAAGCGATTGAAAATTGTAATGATAACATGTGCCGAAGTGTATGGCGCGTAATATCATCCAAGACGTGCAGTGATAATAAAAATAAAAACAGAGCGCTCGACATATTCGCTAGCAACACGTGAGGTAACTGCGATGCTACTCGCGCCGCGGCCGCTGCTACACTCCTAAACCACTACTACATAGACATAAATAATAACAATAGGCCACCGTGCTGCCGTACCGCCCTACAATATCTTGATAAATATTTGCTACAGGAGCCGCCTATATTCCATTATGAACAGTTTACCTTATGTGAAATGGTGAAAGCATGTAAAAATATCAAACGTAAAGATTCGCAGGATATTAACGATATGTCAACGCGTATATTAGATTATCTACCACCGACACTAATATCGCTATTGCTTATGTTATTCAATCGTTATGTCGACGCGGGAATTTATCCCGACATATTAAAATTAGTTAAAATACAACCACTATACAAAGGCAAAGGCGAAATGAATGAGCCCAAAAACTTTCGTCCAATATCTCTGATCCCAATAATATCGAAGATTTTTGAACACATGCTGAGTTCTAAAATAATGAGACCTATTACCTGTAATAACCTGCTTAACGAACAACAATACGCGTACCAACCTAGCCGATCTACTACTGCCGCAGCTCGTGATGTGATCTCGCGTGTACTGACGCACCTCGAGGGCGGGCGGCAAGTTGCAGCCATCTTTTGTGACTTGTCCCGCGCCTTCGAAATGATAGATCACTCCCTCTTAATGAAAAAGCTAGCGAGATATGGCTTTGAAGGCAAATTTTACAGCACCATTGTCTCATTCCTAAAAAACCGAAAACAAACTACCTGCGTCCTCAATGCTAGATCTGATCTAGAATCTATAGGAGACTGTGCCGTACCACAGGGATCGAGCATGGGAAATAACCTCTTTCTCATGCTCGTAAATGACGTAACTGCGGCATCCCCTGAATTAGAATACGTGATTTATGCTGATGATACTTGCATAATAGTAGTAGCTGAAAATTATAATTGCCTTGAATCTAAAGTTAATATAGCAATGGTTGAAATCAACAAATGGTTTTTAGCAAATGGAATGCTTTTAAATTTAGAAAAAACGAACATTATTCACTTTCAGTTACGTAACATCAAAAAAACCCCCCTAAATATTAAAGTAAATAATACTCTAGTTCCACAAGTGGATCAAACTAAGTACTTGGGATATGTCATTGACTCAGGGTTAACGTGGTCCTCACACATAGACCATGTTTGTGACACTCTCGTCAGCATGTTTCGCCCTGTCAAGACTCGCTCCAAGCCTATCTACAAGTAACCTGAAAAAGGCCTATTACGGATACTTCCACTCCATCCTTATCCGAGGCGTTGATATGTGGGGTCTGGCTGCAAACCGCGACAAGGTTTTCAAAATACAGAAACGAGCTCTGCGCATAATTTCCAACAAACCGTTTGATCACCCTGCCAAAGAACTATTTAAGACCCATAAAATACTAACACTACCAGCCGTTTATATATTAGAAGCATGTAGATACGTTAGGGCAAACCTTGAAACATACACAAAAACCTGTACCCGCGACGCAAACAGCCGCAGATTGCCCATGCTAGTCGCTCCTACGCAACGACTCGCGAAGGCCCGAAAGTCTCTCAGTATTATCGGGCCTAAAATATATAACAAAATTCCTAATGACATTAAATTTACAGATAGCGACTCAATATTCAATAAAAAACTCAAATGTTTACTTCTAGACCAAGCATGTTATTCTGTTGATGACTTTATGAAATAAATTATTATAAAATTTACTATATTAACAATTATTGCATGATCATTATTATCATATTTAGAGTCTGTGTGCAAGCGCGGTACCGATCGCAAGCGTGTGACGTTTAACTCATCGCGAAATGTCGAATTTTAAAGTGTTAAAATGTGCATCGTGCAACATAGTGATTAACGAGTTATTGACGTTTATACAAAATAAAGTGCGATTAATGGACAACGATTCAATTATCCGTATATGTGTGTCTGCATTCTCAGACGAAGACATCGAAAATGCAAAGTCGTTGCTATTTGAATCGGTCCCAACGGACATTTCCCACCACCTCCTCATGGTCTTTCCTGGCTCTCGCCGTACAGACCGAATCGTGGGAGCCGTGTAACGGTCCGGCTTTCCGTGCCCCGCTACACGTTGCTTCTGGACTCCCTACAAATCTAATAATGTCCCTGGCCTTTCTCCCGCAATTGGGCAGGCCACTATCTTAGCATCTCTTCTGCCCCAAATTTGGGCTTGACGACAATCACGGCGCTCGACGTCGTCTCCACCGTTGAGCAGCTGTCCTCACTCTTCAAAGTGTCTTCGCTTGGTGTGCCAGGAGTGCGCAAACTTGCGCAGCGCTTCGAAGTTCTCTTCGCACGAAACCAACTCCTCGTGGAACACTGGGCCAACCGTTGTCCTCTTCAGCGATGTCAGCATCTCCGACCGTTCGTCCGCGTACAGCACACATTCCCAGAGGGCGTGATCCCGGCTCTCGTTGTGCTCACCGCATGGGCACTCTGCAGACTCGCACTGGCCTAGCTGGTGTAGGCGCAGCCTGAAGCAGCCGTGCCCGGTGAGGATCTGGGAAACCACGTAGTCCGGTTCTATCCAGTCGGAACTTAGCCTCACGCCCACGTCTGGGAAGAAGCTGTACAGCTCGCGTCCGTCTTCGCTGGTCTGCCACCTGTCCTGCCACTGAGCCACGATCTCCGTCCTAACCGTCGACTTGAGTTTCCGGTGCTCCCTGGGGTCCAGCTGGTCTCCCTCCTGAGCGATCCTTCCTGCACGACAGACTTCCAGGTCGGCAGGTAGAACCCCCGCCAGCACAGGTAACGCCGCGGAGCTACACGACCTGTAAGCCTTCGTAAGTAAAATTAGTGCCGGTCTTTGCGTCTTAATCAGCGCTCGTTTGACCACGAAGTTAGACGAGCATCGGCACCATACTGCAGCAGCGTACGTGACCGTCGCCACGTATGTCCCCGCGTACAGGACGCGAAGAGATCGGTACTTGACACCCCATCTGGTGGCGGAAATCCGCGACATTTTGCCGAAGCAATTGGAGGCCTTTTCCCCTATGAGTCTCGCATGCGGCAGGTAGGACCTAGCCTCGTCCAGAGTGACACCGAGCAACGTAACCTCCGAGGCTCCTTTGATTGAGTCGCCTTCCAGTCGAATGACTGGCGCTCGCTTAAACTTACCTTTGTACGTCATGGTCAAGGACTTCGCGGGCGAGAATCGCAAGCGATTCCGTGACCCCCACCCGGATACTTCCTTCAGCATGACGTTGGCCTTGCGTTCGATGTCCGCGCGAGAAGACGCCTCTATCAATATCGTCACGTCGTCAGCATACGCGATCAAATGCACTCCTCCGGGTCGCGGCAACAGCAGGAGATCGTTCAGGAGGATATTCCATAGCGTAGGGCCCAATACCGACCCCTGTGGACATCCCATGGTGCTAGTCTTCGAGCATGTCTGATCGCCCACATAAAGACTGACTCTACGGTTCGTGAAGTAGCTGACCAAGATGCGGTAAAGGTTCGGTGGGGCTCCACCTTGCTTTACCTTCAACAAAATCATTGGCCACCACGCGTTGTCAAAAGCACCTGAGATGTCCAAAAGGATCAGTTGTACATACGGAGCTGAACTGGCGGAAGCGATGTCGTTAACCCGGCGCAGCGCTGACACTGTCGACCGGCCGCGAGTGAAACCAAATTGAGCGTCCGAGATATTGCGGTACAGGCAGGGAGCACAAGAAACTATAACGCGTTCCAAAACCTTACCTAGAATAGGAAGGAGGGTGATTGGTCTATACGCTTTCGGGTCACTAAGAGGCTTACCGTTACCCTTTGGCAGGACGACAAGGCGACCAGATTTCCAGATCTCCGGGAAGACTCCTTCGGTGATGCACTTACTGAGCATGAGCCACATCTCATCCGACGTGGCCTTCCACGCCCACTTGACAATGACTGCCGTGATACCATCTGTACCTGGAGCCGTGTTAGGCAGGGAGCGCACGATGCGCTCGACCGTCTCCTTTCCGGGGGCCTCCATATCGCGACCAGATGGCGCGAAGGCGGCCGCTACACGAACAGACTGGTGGTAAATGGTATCACCGTCCGGCTTGTCGTCTGGATACAGCGTCTGAAGGAGGCCCGACATGGTGTCCCCGGTGGATTCGGTGTACCCCTCTACGAGCTTGATGCCGTTGGTGATGTTCGGCGGGGGGCGCAAGCGCCCGCAAGCCTCTCGATAGGCCAGTCCCCATGGATCGTCGTTACCTGACTCGGCTATCCGGCGAAAGAAGTCTAGCTCTGCCTGCTTCATGGCTTTCTTGTATCTTCCCCGAAGGGCACGAAGATCGTCATGTAGCTGCTCCTCTGCTATACCTCCTAAGCGGCGTGACCGCTGCCACGCGCGCCGAGCCCGGTTGAGTTTCGGACGATACTCTTCCAACTCGGGGGTCCACCATTCGTACCTACCATCGTTCTTTTTGCCGCTGAAGCCCAAGGTCTCTCGGGCAGTGCGCAGCAAGATCTCCGAATATCGTTCGCTGTACCTGTTGGCGGGAAGGCCGGGGTGAATCCTGTCCATACGAGTGTGTAGCTTCGAACAAAAGTTGGCCCAATTGACTCCACGCGTCCGAAATGGCGGCGACAGACGTGTCGATGACGACTCACTGGCTGTTGGATCTAACCTACCGAAGACCGTTTTGAAAGTGATAAGCTGGTGATCGCTCAGGCTGGCGCCCTCATGTACCGTCCAGTCGCACACGTTAACTCCACGGGTAGTGATGGTCAAGTCTACGTTCGACATACCGTTGGGTCCGCTGAATGTCGGCGGCTGTCCCGAAGCGTTGTGCAGAAGTAGTCCCTTGCCGAGGATGAGTCCCTCCATCTGGTTCCTCCTGTACTCCGTATCCGGTCCCCTTCCAGTGTACTGTCTCCTATCGCAGTGCCACATAGGCGAGTGAGCGTTACTGTCAACTCCTATGAGAATAGGTTTGCCCGAAAGCCGTTGAAGAACTGTCTCCAGGTGAGCTATGTGACGACCGATGTCATGACTGTACTGGAAGTATGCTGACACTACATGCAGACTGGATCCTCCGTGTGCGACATGGACCACCGCGCAGTACTCGTTGCTTAAGTGATGAAGAAGCGTGACTGCCATTGCGCGATTGAGAATGAAGACGCCAGCCTTGGGGTTTGCGCCACACTGCAGAATCCCGGGCCGACTGTTGTACTGCTCCTGGACCAGTACTAAGTCGAGTCGGTGCGAACTCGCAACCACGGGTAGTTCTGTGGTGGCAGCCTCCGAACCCTGCAAATTGAGCTGTCCAAAAGAAATGCTAGACACGCCTGTATCTGCTATCGATACAGCATTTTGGCCGCCTCCTGCTGCTCGGCATGAAGCCGGGCCGGGCAGGAAGGCGACGCGGTCGCGTGTGTGGTCGCCTCCGCTCGCTTGAAACGTTTGCACGTCGCACAACACTTGGTCTCCGACTTGCACTCCGCCGACCTATGGCCTGTCTCACCACACTTGCCGCAGACCACATCTTTGGACCTGCAGTACTTCTCCGGGTGCCCGTATTGCTGGCACTTAGTACAGCAGGTCGAACGGATGTGATCGCACACCTCCGCCTCGTCCCAGCCGATGTAGACCGTCCCTAAACTCACCAGTTTGTCCCGCACAGCCGGGGAGCAGTCAAGGATGACTAAGAACTTCGGCCCGAGTGGCTTGGAGACGCCGAACTTGCACTCCTCCCTAAAGCGGGACAAGGGCCAGTCGGCGTCATCGGCCAGATTGATGCGATGCAGCTCCTCGATGATTTGCTCCCCCGACAGTGCGGCACGAATGTAACGGAGTGCAACCCTCGGCGTCCTGGGCTTTGGCACAGCAACACGCAGTCCGGGCGGTGCGGCGTCCCTGAGCTTCCGAGCTGACTCCTCGGATGCGGTCCTGACAACCACACCCGAGTTGCCAACTCGTCGCACCTGCGTAACCTTAATCCCCACCTCTGCTGGATTCACTGCGGTCTGGAGGATCTTCTTCGTATCGTCGCTGGTCTTTGCTTCTGAGCCGGCCTCCGGGTAGAAGATGACGGAAGGGCCCTGGGGCTGGACTGGACGGGGCGGCTGTCCCTTCGGCATTTTCAAAGCGTTCGCGTATCCTGGTACAGCCGGTGCTACTGCGGTGGCCGTGAACTGAGGAGCGGTCGCCGAGGACGAACCCTTTAGTCTTTCTATCTCAACCTCTTGTTGCGCACATCGCAGACGCACTGCCGACAACTGATGCTCTACGTCGGCCATCCTGGCGCACAGTTGGCCGACGTAGGACAACACGTCCTGGCCATGCGCTGCGATGCCGGTCTTGTCGGCAATATTTAACTTGTTAGTCGCATTGGCAATGGCACCAACGCCCCTAACCGCCTGGTGGGTAAGCTCTATGAGCTCTTGCGTGTCTAACCTGCGGAGCGGTTCCCGTCCACTGGGCGCAGCGTCCTCCTGCTCAATGGCGGCTACGTGTGGTGTGGTGATGACGACGGGGTCGGCAGCGGGCACGGCCACAGGAGTGGCGGGCGGTACTGGGGAGGTAGTCCTGCTCGGGCGGGGCTGGGGGGCGGACGACAGAATGCCACCAACGGGGGGAACCGTTGACGGCCCACCGGCGCCCGTCCTCCTGCGTCCCGCGTCATCGTTGCCTATGCGCTTCCTGATCGCTTCGCTCACCTCCTCGGGGCTCGATAGCGGCCGCTTCGAGCTGCCCTGCTGCTGCGTCGGGGTCACTGGGGACCTGGACTGCGGTGGACTGCGGGCCAGAGAGTGTCGCGGACGCATGGGATTCAGCGCCGCGGCCTCCTCCATCAGCTGGTCCAGCGCGTCCAGCTCCTGCTCTCTCTTCTCCTTCTCTTCCTCCAGCAGCCGCTGCTGCTGCCGCCACCCATCATCATCCTTACCATCTGCCATCTCCTCGGAGTGCAAGTTTTCCGTACGCACCGGTTCTCGTATATGCGACGTGAAAATAAAAATAAAAAACCTGCCAAAGTCTAATGACAGTGACAGGTTACAAACCCGAGCGTGAAACGGAACGCCGCCTGACAGTGACAGTGACAGCTGACAGTGACAGCTGACAGCTGTCGCCCGACAGTGACAGACGTCAGTCGCACGTCACACGACCACGCCGCTGTCCCAACGGACAAACGAAAAATATCAAGACGTAAGGATGGCAAGTCACGCAAGTACTGGCGCTCGAGGGAGGCCGTGAGGCCAGGTTCGAGAGGGTCGCCAAAGTCCTCCTGACCAGGGATTCTAGCGGGAAGTGGGGGTGACTCGGACGGCACCATGTACACGGTGCGGTCCAGCCCGTCGCCGGTGGTTCCCCCCCCCCCCCTAGTCGCCATGGGAGCCCGACCACGGAACGTCAAGGAACCGACGTGGAGGGGAAGGCTCCAACGGGCAACCCCAAAAACCGGGGAAAGGGAAAGGGAAAGGTGCGCCCACGGATGCCGACCCCACTCAAACCCGCGGGCCTAGTGCCAATTTCGGACGTGGAGACAACGGAGGGTGAAGAGTACGGTAGGATGTGGCAGGACCGCCCAGAAAAAAGACCTCGACCATCCGACTCGGACTCTATGCCAGGCTCCAGCGGAGATGAGGGGCGCCGTTCAACCGGCAGCGGGGGCTCATCCCAAGCCTCTAAACGCCGGGGCCGCCCCCCCCACGACTGGGAATTACATGGGCATGGCTAAGGCAAGAGAAGCTTATAACCGTGCCCTCCGGGAAGAGGCTCGCCTCGAGGCGGAGAAAGAGCTGGAACAAATGGAAATCCGAACGCGGCAAGGGTTCCGCAAAGACACCATTCCTCGGCCTGGGGCAAACCCCGAAGAAGAGCCCGGCATACGGGACCTGAGACGACAGGTCGCGGATAGTGTGGCTGTCATCGAAAGGGTGGCAGCCACATCAAAGAATCTGAAGGGCCCGTACATCCGCCGCCTAAAAGACGCCTCGTCGGCAATCACGGATGCGTTTGCTGAACTCAGCCAACGCACAGCCACCGAGGAAACGACGCGGCTTCAGGCCGACAACGACCGGCTGAGGGGGGAGATGGCCACAGTCTCCGAAAAGAAATGGCCGAAATTAAGGCCCAAATGGAGGCGATGCGTCAGCAGGGCAGTGCTGCATCCTCCCTACCCGGACAGGATAGGAGTTCGAAGACGGTGGCCGAACAGAGCAAAACCTCGGCGCCTCTGACGAAGGAGATCTGTCGCGTGGTCATGGCCCAGGTGACGTCGTACCTGGACGCCCACATGACCACAATCAAAGACAGACTCCTCCCTCCGTCCGGCGGAGAGACTACTCAGAAGGAAAAAAGGCTCGCGGGCGCTTCCTCGAAGGCCCTGGTCCCGCCTACGGTGCCTGCAAAGGGACCTTCCTCCTCAGGCTCTGTGGGGAGGAAGAAGAAGAAGAAGCCCCGGAAGGGAAGCTCCGCCCAGGAAATCCCGGCCCCGGTAATGCCAGGCTCCGCCGCTGCTGCGCTGGCGCCTGCACCTGCCACGTCAACCTGGTTCGAGGTAGTAAAGAAGGGGAAAAAGGGAAAGCCCAAGGGTGCAAAAAAGGAGGTGAGCCCGAATACGAACAAGGCTCCACCAAAGAAAGCCCGGAAGCTTCGCCTTCCTAACACATCAGCGGTGGTGCTGACACTGATACCCCAGGCCGATAGCAGCACGAGCTACGCCGCCGTACTCAACGAGGCTAAAAGCAAGGTCGACATTGACTCGATGGGGATCGTGGGTGTTCGGATCCGAAGGACCGCCACGGATGCCCGCGCCTTCGAGATCCCCGGAGCGGCGAGCGGCCAAAAGGCAGATGATCTGGCCGCCAAACTGCGGGAGGTGCTGGACCCTGCCCTGGTCCGTATATCTAGGCCCACCAAATGCGAGGAGATGCGCATCTCGGGCCTGGACGACTCCGTACTTTCCTCGGAAGTGGTGGCGGCGGTAGCAAAGGAAGGTGGCTGCGCAGAGGAGGACATCAAGTCCGGGGAGGTCACGCTCGGCCCTTCGGGGTTGGGTACGGTGTGGCTGCGGTGTCCTATCGCAGCTGCCAAAAAGGTGGCGCAGGACGGACGGGTCCGCGTGGGGTGGGTGTCGGCGCAGGTCAGACTGCTCGACAGTCGGCCCACGCGATGCTTCCGATGTTTGGAAGTGGGACACGTGCGTGCGAAGTGCAAGTCGGAGGTGGATCGGAGCCTTATATGTTACCGTTGCAGTGGGACGGGCCATATCGCGCGTGACTGCAATGCCACCGCGCATTGCTCATTGTGCGCCGCTGCGGGCATCCGTGCAGACCATAGGGTGGGAAGCAAAACATGCAACCCACCCAAACGGAAGAAAACTGCTGCAGGTGGCCCCGGAGCCTCTGCGCAGCCAAGTCCCTCACGAAGGCCTGAGCCCGGGGTCGAGGAGGATCGGACAGCCAATGGCTAGGAATGGCCGTCCGGTATCTTCAGGCGAATATCAACCATTCCGCCAGAGCTCAAGACCTCCTGCTCCAAAGCATGGCGGAGTGGTTGATACATGTCGCGGTGGTGGCAGAGCCCTACTCTGTGCCCCCGAGGGACAACTGGGTTGGTGACAGGGATGGCCTAGTAGCGGTTGTCACGCAGGCCCAAGCTAATGCGCCGCGTCACCAAAACGTCACCAGAGGCCACGGCTTTGTCGCCACACTATTAGGAGACACGATGGTGGTCGGGGCGTATTTCTCGCCAAACAGGAGATTGGCCGAGTTCGAGTCATTCCTGGATGAGGTGGGCTCTCTGATCGGCAGCAGTCGCCCGGGGCTGGTGCTCGTCGCGGGAGATTTTTACGCCAAGTCCACGACATGGGGATCCCCAGCGACGGACGCGAGAGGGCAGGCCATGGAAGAATGGGCGGTCGAAGTGGGGTTGCAGATCCTCAACAGGGGGTCGACACACACGTGCGTGCGACAGCGGGGCGGGTCAATTGTGGATCTAACAATGGCCAGCCCTGCTCTCGCACGGCGCGTAATGGGGTGGGGAGTGAGGGTAGACGTGGAGACGCTGTCGGATCATCGCTACATTCGATTCGATGTCTCCACGTTCCCTGCCACTCCAAGGGGTGTCGGTCGACCCACTGCGGGGGAAGGGCCGCGCTGGAAACTGCGCAAACTCGACCGAGAAATGGCCAAAGAGGCAGCGATTGTCGAGGGGTGGCAGGCCGGGCCTAGGCCCATCGGTGAAGTCGACGCCGAGGCGGAGCGGCAGGTTGCTGCTCTCCAGCGCATATGCGATGCAGCAATGCCCCGAGCAAAGGCGACTCCGCCGCGGCGCCGGCTTTACTGGTGGCGCGAGGAGCTTCGTGAGGCACGAAGCGGATGCACAGCTGCGCGCCGCCAATACACCAGGAGCAGACGGAGAAGGATACGCGATCCGGCCAGGGAGGATGAGCTCTACGCCGCCTACCGAGCCAAATGCCACGCCCTGCAGGCAGGCATCGCACAGGCTAGGGAAGCGGCGTGGAAGGAGTGGCTGGAGACGCTGGACCGGGACCCATGGGGACGCCCTTACAAAACTGTAAGGGCAAAACTCCGGCCTTGGGCCCCTCCGCTAACCAGCAGCCTTGAGCCGGACCTCTTAGGACGAATCCTTACTGGTCTGTTCCCTGAAAGAGGTGTATGGCATCCGCCAGCGATGGGTGGGAACGCTACCAGCACTGCGGTAGAGGAGGACATACCTCCTGTCACAGAGGGGGAACTCGGGGCAGCGGTGTTAAGGCTCCGGCTGAAAAACAGCGCCCCCGGACTTGACGGTGTGCCCGGACGTGTCGTGGTGCTCGCGCTTGGTGAGCTGGAGGAGAGGGTGAGGGCCCTTTTCCGCGCATGTCTCCAACAAGGTCGGTTCCCGCGAAGCTGGAAGACCGGTAAGCTCGTCCTTCTTCAGAAGGACGGGCGCCCGGCTGAGTCGCCGTCGGCCTATCGCCCCATAGTCTTGCTTGACGAGATGGGCAAGCTCCTTGAGCGAGTGCTCGCGGCCCGTCTCGTCAGACACCTCGGGGAGGTAGGACCCGACTTGCACGAGTGCCAGTACGGCTTTCGGCGGGAAAGGTCGACCATTGATGCCATAGCGCGGTTGAGGGTCCTCGCCGATGGGGCAGTCTCACGGGGTGGAGTGCTGTTGGCAGTGTCGCTAGACATAGCGAATGCCTTCAACACTTTGCCCTTTGAGACTGTCAAGGAGGCACTGAAGTACCACGGTGTGCCCCACTATCTCAGAATAGTAGTCGAGGACTACTTCAGAGACCGGGCTATCACATACCCGACTCAAGCTGGATGGGCAAGCAGGACGGTCACGTGCGGTGTCCCACAGGGGTCAGTCCTCGGACCACTCCTGTGGAACATCGGGTACGACTGGGTGCTTCGCGGTACCAACCTGCGGGGCATCAACGTACTGTGTTACGCTGACGACACTCTCGTCACCGCAAAGGGGAGCACCCACAGGCAGGCCGTCCTGCTCGGCACAGCAGGGGTAGCTCACGTGGTGAGTCGCATTAGGGCCTTGGGACTCGAAGTGGCCCTCAACAAGTCCGAGGCTCTCTGTTTTCACGGGCCTCGAAACGCACCGCCTCCTGGGCTGGAAATAGTGGTCGGGGGAACCTCCATCGCCGTCGAGTCGACGATGCGGTACCTAGGCATTGTCCTCGACGGTCGGTGGAGCTTCACTGAGCACTTTGCGCGGAAGGCGCCAAAATTGCTGGCCGCAGCCGGAGCACTCGGGGGACTGCTCCCGAACACCGGGGGACCGGGCAGCACATGCCGCCGCCTTTATCAGGGTGTTGTGCGCTCCATGGCACTCTATGGGGCCCCAATATGGGCAGAATCCCTGAACGCTCGGAACGTGGCCCTGTTGCGCAGACCCCAACGGGTTATAGCCACAAGAGCGATACAGCGGTGTGCAAGCACTGTGACAGAGGTGAGGAGGACACGGCGCATCACACCCGCGCCGTATGCCCTGCGTGGGATGAACCGAGATCGGAGATGGCTGCGGTTCTTGGAGCAGACCTATCGCTCGGACAGGGCAAAACCAGACCTATACCTGCACCTAGGGTCAAAAAATCCCAACCGGCGGTCCCTACTAATAGGGCACAAAGAGAACCGGCTCGTCCGAATGTTCCGCCGCCTGCGCCCCCACCGGAAAAGTGGACCACGGTGGTCAAGAAGAGCAAGGGCAAGGGCAAGGGCCCAGCTCCGAAACAAACGACGGCTCCAAAACTAGTAGTCCCAGCTATGGCGGCGGTCGTGGTAGTTCTTAAGCCTGATGCTCAAACAGACTACAGATCGGTCATGGAAAGGGCTACCACGCTAAAACTGGCGGAACTTGGGGTGGATTACCTCAAAGTGCGCAAGTCGGCCACAGGGGCGCGAATTATTGAGGTTCCTGGAGCGCAGAGCAGTCAGGCTGCCGACAACCTGGCGGAT
Organism: Cydia splendana; assembly: GCF_910591565.1. Lineage (NCBI taxonomy): Eukaryota > Metazoa > Arthropoda > Insecta > Lepidoptera > Tortricidae > Cydia > Cydia splendana. Next base: position 305 of record NC_085960.1, on the reverse strand, counting down.
CGGCTCCGCGATCTAGTGGGCAACGTAGCTGAAGTATACCGGCCAGTCAAAAAGGCCGAAATAAGGATCTCCGGCTTTGACGAGTCCGTCACCCCGGAGATCCTAAAAAAAGAGGTTGCCGCCAGCGGCAAATGCCAGGAGGAACAGGTGACGGTTGGAACAATAAGAACGGCACGTAGTGGATCCGGCTCAGTCATTGTACGCTGCCCACTAACAGTGGCTAAAGCGGTCGTTACGGCGGGACGCATTATGCTCGGGTGGTCAGCGGCACGTGTGGAGGCTATGGAACAGCTACAGCTACTGGA